>NC_064437.1:10521153-11143461 GCF_023343835.1 Lagopus muta | reverse complement strand
TGTCTGTAAGTTTCTCCTTTATCAGAACTTGGTAAAACATTGGATCATTTCTGAACAAATGATGTGATTATTCCAGGCAAGTAACCAGCTGGCATTAATGATTTGTTTTGCAGTAATTGTCATAAATATACTGATTTGTTGCTTTTTGTTTTTAGGCTGGTAACCCTGGTGGCCCAGGAGGACCTGGTGGTAGAGGAAGGGGTAGAGGTCAAGGCAACTGGAACATGGGGCCCCCTGGTGGATTACAGGAATTCAATTTCATTGTTCCCACTGGCAAAACTGGATTAATCATTGGCAAAGGCAATGTATCTTTACATATATGTGCATCTGTGTGTTAAAATCTTTTTTTTTTCTATTTCTATAAATAGCCGTACTAAAGAGGTGCTTCAAGAAAAGCCATTGCATATGGTTCTGTGTACAGCATAGCAACACAGTCCTGCTGAATTGCAGCACTTGTAATATTCTTTTCATGGGATGCCTTGATTTGGAAGAAACTTTAAAGATCATCCGCTTCAACTCCCTGACATGGGCATGGCTGCCAGCCAGTAGATCAGGCTGCCAGTGCCACATCCAGCTGGCCGTGAATGCCTCCACGCGTTCAGGATGAGGCATCCAGAACTTCTTGCTCAGAACTTCACTGGGCAGCCTGTGCCAGTGCCTCACCATCCTGAGTTTAAAAAAATAATAATAATTATTTAAAAAATATTCTTGTAACTTCTAATCTAAATCTCCCCTTTTAGTTTAAAACCATTACCCCTTGTCCTAGCGCTATCAGACTTTGGGTAAAAAAGATTCTCTTCAGCAAAACACACCTCAGTAGCTAAAAATCAAGCAGTCAATTTCTCTAACTCGCGTATTTAACAGTGATAAATGCTAAGCTGCATTTGTAGTGTTTGCTAGACTTCTAGACGTATTCTACTTAACTTGCATTTGAATTTGTTTCATCAGCCTAGTGTTACTGCATCTGTAAACCACTCTAAAACTGACTTTCAGACATGAAGATCTTTTGCAGTGGAATCCTGTGACAGTTTCTTTGGTGTTTATTAAAACTATCACTTCTCATAAAGTTTCATTTTTTAAGTTAGTGAGTGCTTGTAAATGGTAATCTTCTTTTATAGTTCCGTTCTTGACCTAACAGGTTGATTTATTTATTTTACTTATTTTTAATGCCAAAAGACTTGTTACGAAACTTTTGTTTTTACTAATGATACAAGTATCTTCTCAGGATTCTCTAGCCAGAAGAGCTGGTTTAGGGGTATTTGTATTTGTGTTGGTAGTGCACTGCAGAAAACACAAACATTGCCATATGTTCATTTTCTAGGGAGCTTTGTAATGTAACTACTGCTTTATAGCAGGGTTAGGCTTTACGGTTGTACACAATGATAACTGCAGGTACTGTTTGCTATTTGTGACTAACGTTATGTCTTTTCATGAGTGGAAAAAGAAGTGGACAACATAGGAGGAGTTCTTTGCTGTTTCATGTTGTTTTTTTTTTTTTAAGTAACAATATTGTCTTAAATCATATTTACTGATTTATTGCAATCAATGCTTTAGGTACAGTAAAGAGACTTTTTAATGTGCTCTTAAAGTGCTCTTATTTGACTCATGCATAAGTGACTTCTCAGTTCTTTATTTTAAACTTCCTTACAGATAATTTTTCTCTGTTTTGATTGAATCTTAGTATTTTCACTTACTGAATTAATGTTATAGAAGTTGTCTGTTTCATTATAGGTGGTGAAACTATTAAAAGCATAAGCCAGCAGTCTGGTGCTAGAATAGAACTTCAAAGAAATCCTCCTCCTAATGCAGATCCAAACATGAAGATGTTTACTATCCGTGGAACACCCCAGCAAATAGATTATGCACGGCAACTTATAGAAGAAAAGATTGGAGTGAGTGTTCAAGTATATTCTGTTTTATAACTGGTCTCTTGTGAGAGTTTTTTTTTTCCTTTTATTTCACTTCCAAATTACTTTATCAGATATTTAGTTGGTTGATAATGAATTGTGTCTGTGTTGATAGTTAAGTAAAGTTTATTTTTGTAGTGGTAGGTTGTTGAATATGCCTGCTTTGTGCATCCTTGACAACTTCAGGGATATCCTTCTTTTTTTTTTTTAAGCTAGTAAACTCCTTGTTTAATATTCCATTCTTGATATACAGTCTTGGTATGTTCAGTTACAGTTCTAATTCTTAAATAACACTGTATTTTTGTATGTGCATGTAAAAAAGTTTGCTGTCTGGTGTTTGTACCTGACCTTACAAATGTATATAATGGTTGTGATAGCCAGGTTGAGATATGTCAGTATTTTAAAGCACCGATGGTCTTGCTTTGTCTTTGTTTTTTGGTTTTTGTTTTAATTCAACTTGTGGAAAAATCAGGTGTTTTTCTAAAATTTTTCTTCATCAGGAAAACTGAAATAAATGCAACTTAAAGCAGCTGTGGAAGAAGTAATTTACCTCTATTTGTTAACCTAATTAAACATTACCAAAAAGACCACGTTCTTCAAGGAAATTTAAAGGCCATCAGACCTTTTTAGATGCCATTCCTAAATTGTTTGTAGTAATACATCTGAACTGCAGAAAAGCCCTTATTCTGGGTTTATTTTCATCAGTGTGCTATTTCTCTTGCAGGGTCCCGTAAATCCATTGGGTCCACCTGTTCCCCATGGACCCCATGGTGTTGTTCCTGGCCCTCATGGACCTCCTGGGCCACCAGGCCCTGGTGCTCCCATGGGACCATATAACCCAGCTCCTTATAATCCAGGGCCTCCTGGCCCAGCACCTCAGTGAGTATTGCTTCAGCGAGCTTTCTTCTTTGTAGTGTGACCCTGAGTCTGGTTCTCAATCTGTTGTATTACTTGATCTTTTCTAGTGGTCCTCCAGCTCCGTATGCTCCACAAGGATGGGGAAATGCTTATCCGCACTGGCAGCCACCAAACCCACCAGATCCAGGTAGGGAATGGAGCACAGTTCACTGGAGCGTGGTAAACTTCGAGTGTGTTTGTTTTGTCCTTACAAGTATATGCATTCTTAATACGTGTGTTTCACTGGTAAATCTGAAGGGTTTTCTTTACAGATGGTAGGTTTATGTATGGTTTATACTTTCCCAGTTTCTTGAGATGTTGAAGTGTGGTTGTTAGAGCTGGAATGTGCTTCTTCATTAAGTGTTATTAATCTTGCATCCCAGTTTATGATGCTTCTTGTGAGGTGCTTGGTTATCTGAATTTGTGCAAATCCATCCATTTTTTCTTGTAATGGAATATTAGCTTTTATGTTGTTACATAAAGTTCTTTGAGAATGTTTTCTTTTTGAGTACTCAATGAGTTCTTATTTTATTTTAAACAGCTTCCCCAATCCTGACTTTGAACAGTATGCTGTATTGTGTATTTCTAGCTTTTGTTGACCTATATGAGATTGCTCTTCAGAGTCTGGTACAGATATATTTTGTTCAGTTGTTTTTGAGGAATAAAACTTCTGTTGCACTGTTTTTAATACAGCAAAAGTACATAGGACTGTGTATTTTGAGGCTTTGCTATAACAGTTTTGTATTTTCTTTGAAATGCATCTTTGTAGGATCTGTTTTTTCTATTTCTGTTTATCTTTGTCAAAATCAGGAGTTTTTTCTTAAGTACAACTTCCTGAAGTTTTAGTCTCCTGCTTTTAAGTTACATCCTTTGGTTGGACTAAAGCAAGTGGGGAATCTCAACTGCAGTCACAGAAGGCATGGTAAGGCTAGATGCTTGAGTCACTTGTATCTCATTTGTTTGAGGCAGGCATTCTTCAGAACTTCAACTGAAAGATTTCAGTTTCCTTTTTTGTTAAAATGGAATACATCATTTTCTGATAGCCACCGATCCTGGAATGAGTAGAAACAGATAGGACTTAGGAGAATGTTACAAGCTAGAGTTTTGTTTGTATTGAAGTCTTTTATATAGCTGCTCTTGGCAAAGAACCATCTGTAGATTCAGTTCCTATGCTTATATGGTCATTTTGCATGTGTTCTGTTTTGTATTTAAGAATACCTGTTGCCAGTACTTGAAAGTAGAATGATTCAGGGTGACTTGACTTGAAATCTCAGCCTATCAGTTGTCATTTAATCCAAAACCACTGCCAAAAAATTGGTCTTTTTCATTACCATGTTTTCATGGCTTTCTTAAGAGAAATGGCAAATACTTGTCTGGATAACTTTATTGCTGTTTTTCAGGTATATACTTGGCTTATAAATCTGATGAGGTTTTCATTGGTGCAGTTTCTGTTGGTGTTTCTTTTGACTAGCCTTTACTTGAACGATTTCTATACAGGTGTCCACGGTCACTCATTTCAACACAACAAGTGGGTCATTTTTTTGGTGTTGTCTTTTTTTTTCCCCCCAGATTCTTTCTCCGTGCCATGCTTGTGTTGTTGCATGGTAGTGGAGCTAGTTACTACGGTCAGAATCGTTGGAAATTCAGTGAACAGCATATTGTGTTCTTCCGTTCTGGAGCAATAGCTATAAAAGGCAGGGGGTGGGGGCGGAACCGAGCAATTGCTTATTTGCTATTTCCAGGTAACCTTAGAATCCTACACGTTAGCTCTGTGTTAAATGAGGCTGTGTAGTATTGGCTGCATCTGTCATGAGTATCCTGTTCTGTGTTTATCCATGCAAGCTGTTTGAGAGATGTGGTTCCTTCTGCTTTTACGTTTAGTAACATGTTAAGCTGAGTATGCAACTCTTCTCTTGTGTGAAGCACTTCTGCAGCGAATGCATGGTAGGTTTTCCTTTGACAGTGTGAGAAAAGTTAAGCACAGCCTCAGAGTATAATAATAATATTGCTTAAATCCATAGCTGTCAATGCTAGCAGTGTAGTTTAAAAGGGGAAAAGCCAACTGTTAACTTTGCTTTCTATGCACTGATACTACTGTATGTATATTGACTGGTTACATCTGACTGCTTAATGCAATACTGTATGAAATTTGTCATGTTCTGGTTTTCACATCTCTGTTTTTTCTTAGGGAATTTCATCTTTCTCTTCAGTCAGTCTTGCTTACCTATTTCTGGTTTGGGGAAAACATATTTTCATTCCCATAGTAGTTCTCCTAAAATGTCGTTTGTATATGTGTTCTTATGTGAAATTTTTCATCATTTGGCCCCAGTTATTTGCAGATATTTATGTTGTTCAAGGATGCAGATTGTACTAAAGGGAGCTGGTCGTGTTATAGAACATCATGGTTTCTAATAGCAGATATGAGATTTTTGTGGATTGCCAGTGTGTTAATGTAACCAATCTCTGTGTGATTCAGCAAGAAGAATAACCGTTCCTACAGGCTATATGTGAGAAACGTTAGAGAAATAAGACTCTAGGAAGCAACATCATTGGCCTACCTAGATGTAGTTAAAAATAAGGGAAGCATGGAAATAGCCACAGAAGATGCGAATGTTGCAATCATTTGTTTTACTAAAAAGCTGTAAGTAAACAGTGATGCTTTATAGCCACGTGTGGGAATCCAGGTTCTTATACTGTGTTTCTGTATATTACTGTTAAAAAGAAAAACAAACATTAGTTGCCTTATTTTTGCCAGTATTGTGGGTGCAAGGCTATGAGAGTGAAACCATTGAAGTTTGGTAATAGAATGATTCATTGTTGCAGCTGTTTAGTAACATGACTGCATTAAGTAATTTTTAATATGTTTCTGCTTAAAAAAATTAATACATGGTGCTGTAGCAGTCTTGTGAAAGTATGCTTTATACAATGCACTTATACAAAACCCGATAGAAAGCTTGTCTAGAAAGGAAAAATAGAAGGCTGACGTGATGGATGGATTTTTCTTTGGAGGGAAATAAAGATGCCTAGGACAGAGTTAATTGAGAGCACTGTTTTCATAAGTGCTTATATTTCATTTCATAGGTAAGCCAGGAACAGATCCTAATTCAGCAGCATGGGCAGCTTATTATGCTCACTATTATCAGCAGCAAGCACAGCCACCACCTGCAGCCCCTCCTGGTGGACCAGCGACAACCCAAACCAATGGACAAGGTAGCTGCTCAGTAAAGTGGATAAGTTTCTCATTGCTGTGGGTGTAGATGTGCCATAATTTTCTGTTGTCTTTGTATGTTGGGTAACCTTACTGTAAGGTAAGTTGTTTTCTTAGAAGAATATCGTTTACAGCTTTCAGTGTTGCTGTTCCTTATGTCAGCATTAATGAAGGTAGTCTTTTCTGTCTTGTAACTCCAAACACATAATTTTGCTGCTGCTTAGGCTAGTTTAATTTGCATCTTTATAGTGTGGTCAGTCTGAATTCAAAATGGAATGAGCCAGTTAATTGCCATTTGCTTGAACAGTTGCCTCACTTCCTGTGGTTTTAAGAAAATTACAGTTGTATTAAGTTGTGTATTGCAATAGTTAGAGGCTTAATGCATTTTAATTAGCATTTTATCCTGAGAGTGATGTACACTTTTCTGAATTTTGATTGCATGCTGAATACTTTACATAATTCTTGGTTTCTTTTAGTTACTATTTGCATTTATAGCAGCTTATTTCACATAAGTTTTTAGTGAAGGATTTGAGTAATATTGAGATTATTGCTTAAAAAATTCATCTGATTGTAAATTGTTGTATAAAACCAAAATTAGTCATTTTATTTAAACCTTTATTTCTTGTTGCTCAATTCAGGAGATCAGCCAAACCCAGCACCAGCAGGGCAGGTTGACTATACAAAGGCATGGGAGGAATACTACAAAAAAATGGGTATGTGTGCATATTTTTCTTGTTTTGTGGTAGGATGTTGTAGGAGATCTGCACAGCTCATTTGATGAAATTTATTTTTCTTAGTTAAAGAAAAATGTATTATGGACTTGTCCCCTAAATTATAGCACTGAAACCCTGAACTTTGGAAGAAAAGTAGAAAATAAGAGTGAAGGCATTCAGTTGTATTGATTCCGGTAATGAGCTTTGGAAAAAAGCTTTCTGCTTAAAGATGCCTGCACTTGATCACTGGGAAACAATGATTTTTAACTGCTTAAAATTTTGAGTATTTTAGAATATTTTCAAGTACGTTTTGGAGGTCTGGTTTGTTGTTTTGTCTTTTTTTTTTTTTTTTTTTTTAATGAAAATGTTGGTTTTGGTGTTCAGGAGATTTGCTGTATGCTTTCAGTTAAATTCCATCTGCTTATTCTGCTTTCTGTGATCAAGGTATTAAAGTCATAACTAGCTTTCATTTATGTGATGTGCTTTTTGAATCGTATTTGCTTTGCAGCATTAAAGTGTTGTGCTTTCAACTGAAGTTTATATAATGTTGCAAGCTTCTTAAAATAATTTGATCAACCTGACTTCTAAGAAGCAAAGTGTATTTACATTTACAGTTTAAGGTTCCATCACTGACTAAAGAGAGAATATGTGATCTTGTGCATTGGCAGAAAGCGCTAACTTTTAAATCATGGTAAAGTCTTGTATGTAAATGTTTAGACTGTACTGATCCCTCATGTTTATTATACATGATGTAGATCTGTATAAGAGGATATCTGATTTATTTGTTGGTTTTTCACTTATTGGGGGTTCTTCTGTTTAATTTTATTGGGACATATTGATTTTATTTTCTTTTTTTAATTCCCCCCCTCCTTGTATGGCCCCCCCTTTTCTTCAGTAAAATGTTTTAAAAGCTTTGGAGTTAGAAGTAATAACACGCTTAGTTCCTCCTACCAACATGCAACCAACTTGATCTCAACTCACCGAGATATAATTATTTTTATTCTTATTTTGGTGTGGCATGTTTAAATGAAACAAAACATTGATGTTATTTCAAGAACTGTGAATCAAACTGTAAAAATTGAACTTTGAAACACTTGGTTTTTAAGAGGTAATGAACATGCTTCCAGTTTCATTTAACTAGTTTTGTTATTGTTTGGTTTTGGTGGCGGTTAATTGTTTTCTGAATTTGCTGTCTCAATTACTACAGCTCACATGGTCAATGCAAGGTACCAGAGCTTTTTTATTGCCCTTAAATTAAGAGTAATTTAATTTGTTGGCAGGAGCTCTGCCATCTTTTTGATTTGTTATCTCTGAAATGCAAAGTGGGGATTGCAGTAGTCTCGCACTTGCTCTAACTAAATGCTGGCTTGAAAGGTGGTGGGTAGCTGTGGGGAGGAAGTCCAAAAAGGAGTCTTGACTCTGAGAAGACGACGTTAGCAAATGTAAAGAATTGTTCTTAAAATTCAAAATGGATAAATTCTAACACAAATGAAGTAAGAGGTAAAACACACAGTTCTGATCTTCATTTTTTTTTTTGTGTGTGTCTTTGCCTGAGTTTGTAAATCATAAAAGCCTTCTGCTTTTCAGAATTGTGGGTCATTCTTGGATTCCATTTCAGATTTCTCACTGCACAGATTATTACACAGTTATTAAAAAATTGTACATATGCTGTTTCAGGTAATAGAACTGAAATGTGGGTGCAGAGCCCAAATAGTTTTAGTTCTGCGACTGGAAAAGGCTACATTGATAAGCCAGTGATAAGCTCATGGTGGTGCTAAGCTGAACAAGTTTCATGTGATATTGCAACTAATGCTATGGATTTTTCTCATGTGGTGACCTGAAAACTAAAGTGCTCTGAATATCACAGTGAAAACTGGAATGCTGTTTTCCTAAGTGACTTTCTACTTGTTTAATAGAACACAGCTAATCACAGAGAACATGTGTTTTGCCTATGATTTTTAAGCGTGTAATAACAGTGGCTTGAAATTTACCTGTTACCAAACTCACGAACATAGTGGCAAGGTCCGTCCTGTTTTTCAGACCCTTGTTTTGCACAGGATCTATTGCTTTGAGTAGCAAATACAATTAAAAGTAAGACTGAAGAGCTAATGAAATTGCTTATGCACACGGGTAAGTTACTGTATGTGTGTCTTGTAGGTGGCTCAAGCCTTCTGTCTCCTAGGACCCTAAGTCATACATTTAAAAACTTGTTTTAAAACAACTTCAGGTTAACAGGACAGCAGTTTAATGCTTGAAGACATAGTGGTGCTGTTGTCTTGAACTGAAGACATACTATTTTTCTTCCTGTCTGCTAGAGTTCAAGTAAACATTTAACTACATAAGTAAAAATCTTCCAAAGATAATGGTTCCCAAGAAACACAAAGTCACATTTCACTAAATGATCTGTGTGTCATTGTAGGAGTTAATGCATATATTGCTTTGGAAACTTGGAAAAAAGTGGATCCTGGGATAG
The DNA here is from genome assembly GCF_023343835.1 of Lagopus muta. Taxonomy (NCBI): domain Eukaryota; kingdom Metazoa; phylum Chordata; class Aves; order Galliformes; family Phasianidae; genus Lagopus; species Lagopus muta. The sequence continues at coordinate 11,134,263 of NC_064437.1, read as the reverse complement.
CTTTGGTTAAACTTGCTGATGAGAAGCGTAAATTGTAATTTATGTTAGGGTATAAATGTAAACAGCAACTTGTGGTTCCAGCTCAAAGTTTTCAGTAAATATAGGTTTTTCTAGGAAAACTTGTGTTACTGTATAATTAAAAAATGATGGAGATAAGGTTTTTTATTTTTAATGATACCAACAGCATAAGTGGGAAAACTACCTATATTCTATATGGTTAGAGAATGGAAGACTAATTTGTAGACGTTTGGGATAGCACAGTGTCAGATATTCATATTTTCTGCTCACACTTTTTATTCCTGAGGAGTTTGGGATTAAAAACACAAAAAACAAACAAGGCAACTTTCTGTCTGATGCTGTAGAAGACAGTTTATTAGAACCCTTGATACTTGTATTCCCCAGAAGGCTGCTCTGTGGTCTTGTAGTTGAATAAAAAGGGAGTTGATGTGGGCAGTGTTGAAAACTTCCAGCCTTCATCCTTTGGAAGTTCCCCCTTGTTAGCAGAAGATCAGACTAAGGGCACTGTCTTAAAATTGTAAAGAATGGAAGCTTGCATTTTACTTAGATTTGCTTGATGTAGTGTGGTAGGATAGGGTTTGGTTTAGTTTCCTTGAACGCTAGAAAAGGTGTAGCAGTGTGGTTGGGGGAGTGGATGTGGGTCATATTCCAGCAGTAGTGTTCCAGTGGTAGTAATCCAGTCCTGACTTTTTTTTTTCCAAATGGAAATATTCTGATCTCTTAAGAATGTGTATTACAGTAGGAAGAATTGCTCTGTTTCAGAAGTTTAAGAAAATATAGATGGACCCCTTCTGTCTGGCTGTGTGCGAGCAGTGGCTGAATAGAGAAGGTTGTGTTCATAGTCAGGTATCTTCTTCACTGGTAACTAGCAAAGAACCTTTGAGATAAAAGTCTGTGAAGAACATAGTGGTAATAACTGGAGTGGTTTTGCTCTTTCTGAAATAAGGGGAAAGGAAGCAGATACACTTGCCACGAACCTTCCTTGAAATAGTAGTATGGCTTAGGACTTAAGTTTGGCTGTAACGTTTTTGAAAGAGTCAATGTATTAGTCTTATCACCTTTATAAAAATGTTTTAAAGTGCTGTTTGATTTTGTTGGAAAGATTGATTGTTCTTAGCTGCATGTCTGTGTATGCTTACACTTGTGCCTTGAGCAGCGGTTGAGAAATTTTGGGGCCATACTCTTGTGGAATAAGAGTTTACAAAAATTAATGCTCTTTTGGAAAAAGATAACTTGCAGAAATCCAGAAATCACACTGAGAAAATTGAAATTGGGAGAATGAACAAATGAGATTCTGCCAAATTAAGTACTACAGCCCATACAGTATAAGGTAAAGTCAGTCTAGGTAGGTGACAAAGTGATCTTCCCTGCTAACTTGTATTTGGTTTAAACTGATTGGTCAGATTCAGTTTGGATTGGATGTTATAAGGACTTATGTCCTTACATTTATAAGGACTTTGGACTGTGGTTTAGGAGTTGGAAAAACCTGTCTTAATGGTTCCTCAGTGGAAATCACTGCATTAAAATAATAGAATGAGTGGTAAGGTAAGAAGGAGCAACCACATTATTTTTCAGAAGCGTGAGCAAAGTGAAGTTTGTTAGGCAGTGAGACTTTGAAATTGTTTCACTTGTGTTGTAGCAGCAAAGCTATATAACTTGAATCACTTGTAGGTCAAGCAGTTCCTGCGCCTGCTGGAGCTCCGCCAGGTGGTCAGCCGGATTACAGCGCAGCATGGGCTGAGTACTACAGGCAGCAGGCAGCATATTATGCCCAGACAAGTCCCCAGGGAATGCCACAACATCCTCCAGCACCACAGGTATAAACTTGCTTCAGTGTGTTTTTTCTGGCTGGCTTCTGTTTCAGTGGTTATAGCTGTTTTTTGGCATGTCTCCTGCTTTGTTACCTTTGGAGTATGCATCTTTTTTTTTTTTTTTTTTTTCCTCCCTAGCACAGTAACTATTATCAGAATAAGTAATACATGATGTTGTTTATGTGATAACTTGATTTCTGTACATATCTGTGTGTTTGGTGATTTTAATTCAAAACAAAACAAAAAAAAAAAAAGAAAAAAAACTTTCTCCTCCCAGGGTTTTGAAAACCATGCAAGAAGCCACCACCATTTACATTAACCAATTTTTCTTTCTTAAAGGCTTCACTCCTGAGTTAGCTCGATTTAAAGGATTTTCTTTAACTTGTTGTGTATCTCTTATGTATCTCTTCTGCACAGGGCCAATAATAAGAAGTGGACAATACAGTATTTGCTTCATTGTGTGGGGGAAAATACCTTTGTTAAATGTATGGATGCAGACGCCTTGATGAAGATCTTAATTTTGTTTGGTTTAAAAAAAAAATAGTGTTTTTGAAAATGTACAAAATATCTATCACTACTGATAGGAGGTAATATTTCTGTGTAGAAATGAAAAATGGTTTGTTTTTAGTATTAGTGTAGATGTACACATTCCAGCAAATGTATTTGCAATTATGTGGTCAATGCTTTGTGATATAAATGTACTTTTTCAATGTATTCTTTATCACTTTTAAAATGCCTGTTTTGTGCTTTACAATAAATGATATGAAACCTCCTGTGTCGGTAAGTTGGATATGTGGGTATTTAAAGAATTATAGGATTGATTTACAACGCTGAATCAAGGTACCTGTACACAAATGAGATTATTATTTTTTTTCCCCTTGGTACTTTGTTGAGTTTAAACAGTTGTCATTAGCATGTTTTTCCCCTCTTGCAGAATAGTTGTAGATGGAGGATCTCTTTCATTCATTGTATATTGCTGCCTAGCAACAGTAATCTTGATATCTTAATTTTCTTTCCATTTGGTTAAAACTGCATGTGTTGAAGGTGATCTTTTGGCATACTTCCATTGCATTAACAGTGAAATTTCCTTTTACATGTGACCACTGTTTCAGACCTGTGCAGCTGTTACAACAGATGACTTTTGTTTTTAATTGAATACTTCAAACCTGTTTCTGCATAACTATTTTAAGGATTTTTTCAGGCTAGTTATAAAAGTTATTTTAAGTTTAATGTGCTTAAGCCTTCAGTTAAAAGTAGTTCACTCAAAATTCAGTGTAGAAAAGTCAATGTGGTCTGCATAGTAGTTACAGGAATTGCATCTGTCCTTGAAACGCTGTTTTGTTTGAGTGATGGGGAGTGGTTGAGAACTTCCTGCAGAGCAGATAACTTCTATTTTCGTAAATACTCCAGTACTTGAATCGATTGATTTTTATTTTTCTTAATATACTTGAAATTTCTTCTTGCTCTAATGCTCATACTAAAAATCTGATTCTCTTGAAATCCTGTTTGCTCTTTGCATATTTATTGGCTCTTTGCATATATTAGAGAACATGCAATACAGTCTGTCTTGCCATTGTCTGTTGAAGTGCAGGTTTGATCCAGCCAGTATAGAACTAGCTCTGTAGGGGTGAGGAGGACTGTGCTGTGTATCATCCTTGATTGTTCCTTCAAGGAGCATTGCACTGTAAGTACATCAGAATGACAAATTGATGAACTGCAACAGTATCTTTTTGTCAATGTTCCACATAATGAAAATGCCATACTTGTGTGAATATTATGTTGGAATACAGTGCTGATATCTTAGGAAATCGTAATTGCTTCTTAATTCAGAAACATAGGTTTGCGTATATACATATTATATACACATAATGTGAGCTTTGTGGGTAAGTATTCCTGAATGTTATAGCAATAGAAAAAAAAAAAAGAAAAAGAATTATGTTGCTGTTTATCTGAGTAATAGTATTTTCTTTAGTACTCTTGAGACAGCTGTATCATTCAGTGTATTAAAGTATGCATATCGTAACATTGAAGTTTTTGGAACCACTTGATAGACAGAAGTTGTTTTTGTCATCAGATAGTTTGCAGATATGTAGTGATGTAGGTATGTTTTAATTCTATAACTTACTTTATCTTCTTGGAACAACGTATTGTTGCTTTGAGAATGAATTTTTTTAGGGTGGCTGCACAGAGAATTAAAAGTTAAGGCTTGAAATTTGAAGTAGTTGATTCAGGTAATTAGCAATATATGTACTGTGCTGTAGAAATGGAAGGAATTATTTTTATCCCTTTAACAATTAGGAATTACTCTGGTACCTTATAAAGAATAGGAGGGTATTTTCTATCTTTAGTGTAGGGTATGAAGTATAATAGTTCAGATATTTTGCATGGTATTTTGTAGATAATCTTAAAGAGTGGTGCATTTGTTACGTACTGAACTGAGCAAAATTGAATTCACTGGATTCTTTATCATTCACAAAATGGAGGCTGTTGATTTTGATTCATTTAAGGTATAAAATCTTTATTAATTGCAAACAGTGCAATTATTTATACTTCACAGTGCCTTCCCAGACCTTCCACCTTAGGTTCTGCTGCAAAAAAGCAACAGGTAAGCACAACCTAAGGAAGTATATAAATTTAAATATTTCAGTACATTAATGTTGTCCCTGTGAGATCTTTGTGGTTGTGTATTGAAAAGCAATCTTCTGCTTACCCAAATGCATTGTTACTCACGGTTCCATTTCAGTGGAAAGTCTCTTTAAGTTTTTAAACAACTGTTCATATTTCTGGGTAAATATGTTTTTTTTGTTTTTTGTTTTTTAAAGAAAAGATGAGTAGACTGCAGTAACTGAAGTCAAGCAGAATAAGTAGTTGTTTTTTGTTCTTTTTCCTCAAATAGCTACTTGTTGCAATTAAAGAATCAAAACTTTTACAATATGCAGGAATTACTTGTGATAGAAATGTCAACAGCCTTCACAAATGTTTTTTATAGTAGGGCACTGTTCTGACTCAGCCCATAAGACGTAAATACAAAGAATATGACTTCTTGTTGCCGTTGAACTTGATGACTTGTCTTACAGTTGCAGTGTTTTAGTGGCATTTTTAGATAACTTAGTTTGTTAATTCATACTTGACATAGTAGGAAAATAGAATCTGGAGTTTCACAGATTAGTATGTTTTACTTGGAAAAGCATGTGCACCAATTAAATGTTAACAATACAGCAAATAATATTTTATCCATATATCAGTCAGTGTATCTTGTTTCTTGATACTTTAACTGAATTGCTGTATATTTTGATAGTTAAAATGTTTGTATGTCTTACAGATGGTCTGGTACAGGTTTTTCCTCTTTTTTTTTTTTTTTTTTTAGCTTAAAGTAAAGCAGCATCTGTTTGGTTTTTTGTTGTTGATTATTCTGTTTCTGAAATGTGCTGCTCCTCTTTCAAAAGTCCTGCTTATCTGTACATTCAAGAAAAATATTCAAAAATACTGCCTTCATTTTCACACACAGTGCTGAAGATGCTGCAAGCACCAAATCATAGCTCATAGAATCAGGTCCTGAGATAGTTACTACCAGTAAAGAGGAATCCTTTGAGTGTATGCCATTGGTGAGCCGATGAGCATGGACCATAGAAGGGCTCCATGTAGAAGGTAAAATTGGCAAAAGCATAACAGATTTGAAATGTATCCCATGGTGTAGGGTATAATTTTTGTTTTGATCACTTTTCATTCTTTAAAGTATTATTTGTTTGACCATAAATGTTCCATGATCTGTTATTTTTTTAATTGTGATTTAATAATATTAAACAAGCAGTTTTAATTTGTATTTTTCTATATGGTCAAGCTTAGATATCTTGACTTTTTGAACTGAATCAATAGTTGTCGTTTAGTTTCTCAAGCTACTTAATATTTGATTATCTGTAGTGTGATATGTGATTTGACTTCATTTTTGACACAAGAAAAAGTTAGGTGTGTACCGTTTGGATTTTGATACTGTGAATTTAGTGTTGGGGTGAGTCATTTCTTCACTTCATTTTACATGGTACTTTTTTGCTTATAACTGTCATTCCTGAAATACTACTAACAATATTTCAATTGGTAAGTTTAGCCAGTGGGAGGAAATGAGGAAGAAAGCCAGTTTATTGGAATGTTGCTAGGGTGTGGAAGACGAGTTTCTTACCTCAGCATATAGCACCTGAGGTGTATTGACTGTCACTGCAGAGCTTACAGGCGTGCTGTTTTGTACTACATGAGGTGGTTATTTTTCAACTCTCCAAATTCGTAGTTCTTAGGAGAATTTTAAAAAAAGGAGAAAAAAAAAAAACAAAAACCAAAAAACACCAACATTGTTGGAGTTACTTTGATGGCAGAAGTTAAGTAGACTTTCTTAGAAATGTAATGAACTTGTCCATAAGCTGCGTTTATGTGGTTCTTTTTTTTTTTTTTCTCTTCCCTTGGAGTCTTAACAAATTAGGTAAAATTTAAACAATATGAAAAGTTCTGTAAGGGAAGCATGTTTGAAGTAGGGAAAAGATTTTTCATATACCTTTCTGCAGCCTAGACTGTAGTAGGACATGAAGTAAAATGTCAGGTGGATAATCTTCAGTCTAGCATGATCACAGGTCATGTTTTGTTCAAGGTGAGCAGGCAGACAGGATCGTTCTTCACTTACACAGCCTCTCTTAACATGTTTCATCTTTTACCAGTAGTATTTTACTGTATCAGATGACAGAAAATGTTTCTCCCCTGTTCTCTTCCAAAATAATTTTAAGTTTTCCATTGCATGCTAAGGGCTCCTATTTTGCTTTTATCTGGAAGTGGGGGGAGGAAGGGAGGACCGGGCCTTTCAGAAAGCCTGCAGTTGATAGGATTCCTTCCTCCCTAGTAATAGCTTATAAAACTCGTATGTATGCACAAATATTTCTCTTGCGTGCATGTGAAATGCATTTTCGTCCTGAGAAAAGTGTTCTCTGCAGAAACTACCCGTGTGTAAAAAGAAGATTGGCTTTAAAAGGCAACTGTGATGGGAACAGTGTCTTAGGGAGATGCAGCTTGGACTTGAGGTAAATTGAATGCTTTACAAAAATGTGGTTTTGAGCTTGCATTGACATTGTATGTAATATGGGTACACGTTAACTGTATGATGTTTTTTGTATGGTTTTTCTCAATAAATGTAAACTGATGGATAATAATAGCAATGTTTTTGTCTTTCTTATGCTCCTACCCTGCCTCCATTAGAAGTTACAGCTCTAGAGGAAAGATATCGCAACAAAGACTCATGTGAATGAACATCACCCACATGAAAGTCTATTTATATGGCTATTAAAATACTCACTGAAAACATCATGCAACTTATAACTTTTTTCAAGATTTCTCTGAATTTCACAACTATTTTGAGGCAAAAGAGTGACTTCCATAGGTAACTATACTAATGGCAGTCAGCATGTTTACCATAGTAAAATTTCTTAGTAATTTTTACATGATTCCATAAACTTAAACTACTCTAGCTTATCATGTTTTGTGCTAAGGCTCTGCATGTGCTCTTCAGTTGAAAACGTGGCTTATTTGTAAAATAACTCTTAAAGAAGCTTGTGCTAAAAAATTCAGATGGGTTTAGCACAGTGACTTTAGCACTGATACCTAAGAGATCTTACTGAAAAATAAACTACGCCTCAAGCAGGTGTAGTTTAGAGATGCAGCAGTAAATTCACTGCATCAAAAGAAAGTTGAAAAACGATGTGCTTCCTGAAAATGTTTCCTTCCTATCAACTAACTGCTGGCTCGTTGCCAGCTGTTTCTCTGTCTTTTAAGAAATGAAAAAGATTTTTTTTTTCTTTTTTACAAGCGAATGTTGATGCTGTAATGATAACTGTAGGCCTTACTGAGATTATTCTTACTGTTTGGATTACAAACTGCATGGGTTGATCAGAGCTTAAGAGTTCAAATGCAAGTCTATTTAAAAAAAACCACAGCCACCAAACTAATGCTCTTAGACCACAGAACAATGAAAGTCAGCAGTTATGTAATCTTTTATTGTTTAAAAATAATACACTGAGTTCTTGAAAAATCATGGATAAGTATTTCCTTTTGCCAGTTCTATGCCTCTGGGATAAAGTAAGACAGCTTAAATATTTAGTGCTCATGCAAAACTATACCAGTAGATTTACACTACTACAAAAGTTTCCAGATTGTGTATTTAGCTTTATACTATTACACAACAGTTGGTCTTCAAATATGGGAGCGCTACTATCATTCAGTTTTTCCTTTTAGTTGATCTTTCACACATTGATTCCTTCTTTTTAGCCTGCCATACTAAATTCTGTACTGAGCAAGGAACCTGGATGCACAACTTGAAGGTTATTCATATCTGATGCAGGAATGACAATGCATATCCTTGCTTTCTTTAGTTGGCCCCATCAGAAAAAGAGATGATGCAGTAAGAAAGTTTTGAGGGGAAGAAAGATTCCAGCTAAAGTAGAGCATTAGTAGTCATCAGCTAGAAAATAAAAAGGTTAAGAGAGAGATTAATAGATTTTTCATAATAGGAAAGATACAAGAAGAGCATTTGAGATTGAAGCAAATTAAAATACTAACTCTTACTTTCAATGGTGAGAATACAGGTGCTAGCAGATGTGCCTCTGTTGTTGACTGCTTTACACATATATTCACCTTCATCTTCTGGGAAGGTTTCGGGCAAATAAAGGCAATAGGTTTCTCCTCTTTCAATATATTGATAGTCCTCAGAGTCCTGCAACATTTCCCCCTCAAACCACCATGTGACTTGAGGTTTTGGTTCTCCAGTAATTTTAACTGTAAATCTCACTGGCTCACCATCAACAACTGATGTGTTTTTCAGTGACTTCTTGAACCAGGGAGCTCCAGATCGAGCTTGATCTTCCTCATCTTCACAAGTAGAACCATTAATAACGCTTCCCTCATCATCATCTTCTTCTTCCCTTTTCTGTTTTAAAATAATCCAGTTTAGAATTTTCAGAGTAGCAATAGCAGCACAACTGCTAGTAACATGTAGTTGATTACAGAAAAGCTGTTGTTTTTAAGAAGGGGAGATGCCTATCCATGCTAGAAAACAACGTTCTGAATGTGGAACAAGCAGCAAGTGCTGTCTAAACTTTGTTTTAATGTAGCTGGTATGGTTGGTGTCTTAGGGGAAAGTATAGGCATGAATAGTGATTGCATTTTCAGAATATTCAAAGGAAACTGCAGGTTCCTTCCAACATATTTCTCATGCTCTTCAAAATATTAACTCAAAAGCAATTACACAAATACAGTAATTTATGTAAATATAATGCTCATTTTATACTGATGGCTACAATGCCAGAAGTGGTAATCAGAAGCCAAGTTAAATGACATTGAGGACTGAAGAAAAGGTACTTTGTAATCTCTACCTTCTGTAATGCAGCATCAATTTCTTTTTGTTCGAACTGCATGCGGAGTAATTTTTGTTCTTCAATTCTCCTCTGTTCTTCTTCTTCCCTAGCCCTTGCCATTTGCTCAAAACGTGCCTTCATATTTACTTTATGAGTAAATGGAGCCTCAGATTTCTTGGCTGGTCTCACATCTACCTCGTCATCCTTGGGGGGAAAAAAAAATAGGAGATACTCATGTTTTACTTTTTAAATGTTCACAGCGATAGTATTAGTTTAATACATCAGTAAATTTAACTGTGCAAAGCCTCCCTGAGTCCTCTTGGTTATTTTTCTCCCCTCAGATTTGTTAATGTTGGATTTAAAATGAAGTCTCTTAATAATTTCTCAGGTTCTGAGATGGGTGGGTTTTTTTCCCCCTAAAAATTACCAAAAACATTTCATTTGATGAACCTTAGTCTAATATTTCAATTACAAGTTTTTCTAAAAAAATTTGCTCGAGTCTGCAAGGTATGGATTCAAGAAAAAGTATTGTACAGGCAGAAGTCTGTACTATGAATTCAGATGTTTCTTATGATGTCCCACTCTCGATGGCACTTTAATAGCAGTATGTTGTAGTAAAGCAATAGAAATAACTTTGGCTACAGCTGTAGCTCTGGATCAGAGACGATAAACTGTTAAACTAAGGTAAGGAAAAGAAAAATGCAGGGTTTTTGTGAAGTATAGAAATGGTAATTGGAATACTTGCTTTCTCTTACTGTCACATACTAGAGATATGGAACCTTTCTTCGCATTGTGCAGTTAGCTGGTGTCTTAGAAGTCACTGCTGATTTGCTTGTACAAGTTCTTATTTGTGCTATCGGCCTTTTTATTTGTGGCCATGAAAAGCAGGCCTTCCCAATTAAATTATCTACTCTGTGGGTTGTTTTTTTAGCTGGGCATTTGCTCCATTTTTTTGAAAATAAGCAGCTTAATTATCACAGAAAATTACTGTAGAGTAGATGAGGGAGGGGAGAAGATAGAAATACAAAATATTTGCAAAAGTAATTTCAAATGTATTAGAAAAATATTTTCTAGAGATTTTACTTTCCCGTGTAAGTAGCGTACCCTCTTGGGGCACTGCTAAGTGCTCAGTCACTTAACTTTTATGTCATGCTGTTCTGGCTTCAACACTTAAGCAGGTTGTTGACCTTATAGAAATGTTAGTGTCACTCGTTAAATGAAAAGTTTAAGAAGTTCTGAACTGATACTGAAGTGAATGATTGCAGATATTAAAGCCTCAGCGTGGGGCTTTGATTTATCTGGTGGAGACAAATTAGAGTTCAGAAGGAGCAGCAACTTGCATGACCATTAATAGAACAGACTCAAAAGTCAGCATGTTTCAGCACCTCAGGCCAGCAGTTTCTTAAAGTGCTGAATTGAAGTGTGAGCAGAAAAACACATCTCTGCTTGAGTGCAAATGATGGATGATAAACTGGTGCAGTTTCTCCTAGAGATGCCACCATCATACATCCAAAGAAGGGAACAGAGAAGTAAGGACAGAATCATGTTGGAAATACAGCAAATTTTGGTGAAAGCAATAGTATTGCCCAGTACTATCAGTTGTGCCAGTTAAGTAAATCACTGCCATACAGAACACAAATTACCTCTTGAAACTTCTCAGCTTCCCTTTCTCTTATTTCTTCATCCATTGCTCTTCTTTTGGCTCGTTCTTCTTCAATCTTTTTCTGTATTTCTTCTTGAGATAATTGTCCTATTTTCTCAAACTTGCTTTTCAGATTCTTCGCTTGAATAGAACCGCTTCTTTTTAGCTTTATTAATTCTTCATATTCTTTGCTTAGCTCAAAAGTTTCAGACTCCTCTTCCAGCTGTTTAGAAATAACAGAACATATCAGATAGAAAATATATCCTGGCTATTTTCACTACCTGTTCTCCCCACAGATTGGTGTAACTTTAAGTACTTGAACAATTCTTTTAGCTTGGATTTATTTCAAGTTGAAGATCTTTTCCCCCCCAATAACTTTTCTCTCAGTGTGGTCTGGACTATACTGAGTTTATGGCATCTTTAAGCTTTAATTTTAAAATGTCTTCTCTGGTTTTACAGGAAAAAAAAAAAAAAAACAAACAAATGAGATTTCAGGATGTCACAGCTGTAAAAGAAGTGACCTTTCTGGACACTGTTGTCAAACTATGTCTACAGCTGTAATTGTTTATACTGTGCTCTATCACTTCATGACCTCTGAAGGCAGTAAGAGAATATATTTCAGTTGTCTGTCTTCTTCCCCAGCATGCAAAATGTACTTGCAAAGCCCACAGGCTTTTATTACTTGCTTTAGCTTTGCTTACAAAAAAAATAGTCATTCCCTAATATTCAAAAGGGAATCATATTCTGAAAATTACCACCCACAACCAAATCAAATTGGTGTATGCTTCATGAATGTGATGTTCCAGTCATCTGGTATGCAAGGCGAATTCTGTGTGTGATTCTTAAAATCAGCTGTGACAGCCTACAAATCCTTGATACACTCACTAGAAACAACTTGAGGTCACTGTAATTCTCTCCAAATTATTTAACACCGCATTCCCCTGAACAGGGCAGGAATTTTGTTCTTTTGTTTTTGGTTTTGGTTCTTTTTTTGGTTCTTTGGTTCTTTTTTTTTTTTCATTTTCATTTTTTAACTTTGAATCTAGGTGTTTCTATTTTCCCTGGGTTGGAAAGACAGTGTATTCATTTTATTAACACAGAAGAATTTGCAGGTAACTGCAACTGCAAATGCTGAAAGGACAAGTTTGAAATTGTTTTTACTTTAAGAGTAGCAAGGGGATACAGGTTTTTTAGTAGGTAGATCACTAATTAAATGACTGCAACATTATAAAAAGATGTTTTTGATGTTCATTCTTTTCACATAATACAGAAGCATTGGTTTTAAAATCCCTTAAAAAGGAACTCCCAGTTAAAATCTTGAACTCTGAACATTGTATTTTTCTTCAGAGCATGCTTAACACATCTTTTGATGTACAAACCTCTCCCATTTCTTGTCTTAGCTGCTGGAATTCTTGCTTTTCCATTTCCAACTTTTGCCTACGCTCCTCTTCCGTGCGTCTCTTCTCTTCTTCCATCTTTTGTCTCAGCATCTCCTCAAAGTTGATTTCCAGTTTACCAGGGATGAGAGATTCTTGAGAAAATGTTTTAAACATTTCTGGTGATTCATCATCATCCAGCACCTGCTGGAAATGCAGATCGTTAATGGCGGAGGGACTTGGGAGGAAACATCCAAGTGTTCTGCCACAGAGCAGAGAGATGCAGGAATGGAGCACAGGTCTCATGTTTTGAGAAGGAAAGTGTTTGGGGGTTTTGTTCTTTCTTACTACAGCACTAAACTTTTTATAATGGAGATGAAGGTGTTTGTACAAATGCAGTCTTTTCTACAAGATGATGGGGGAGTGTGTCCTCTAAAAGCAGCTTTGGGACTCAGAGCTGTAAATTCCTGTTCATTCCACAGGCTGTCCTTAAATGAAGTATTTGTCTAAATGGCATTGCCCTTAACACTGAAGTATCTGTAGTCTTTCTTCTAGCAAACTGTGTTATATTTCTTTGATACCACTATTGCTAATATGTATAATTGAGAAGAATTTTCTGTGAGAAATTTATGCACAAATGGAAGATACAAAATCATGTTGCCAGTTCATTGTAGTGAGGATTTCCTTGTTTCCCTGTCCTTTTCTCAGGCTGCACAGCCTGGCTGGGCATTAATGATCATTCTGTATGAGAGGATGGCTTCTTTTTCTGACCAATTTATAAAAGGATAGTATGGCCCCAGAAAAGCACTTCTTCATTACTTCCAAAAGCAGGAAATCTAGAAACAAATATTTGATTCCACTGTACTTGTTAAAGCAGGGGTGATAGCATGGCCATCTGAGTTGCATAGGAAAACAAATTCTCAGTAAAAACCTATGTGAGTCTACTTGCGTGTGTAACTATGTAAACCTGTCACACTGATAGAGACTTTCTCAACAAGAGCAGTCTGTAAGGTGTGAGATGAGGTCAAATACTGATCCAGAACTGCACAAAAGTAACAGCTTTTGGCATGATGGAGTCAGTGCATGTTTGAACAGTCTTGTGGCAAACATTGTGGAGCCCAGTCTGCCTGAAATTCTGGACATTCCTAACAGGAGCCATCATCCAAATTCTAGAAGGGATTAATGGATCAAAGCTTTCAATTGAGAAAGTGTTTTAACTTTATTAAATATATATATATATATATGCACATCAAAATGCTTTAATACTTCCCTTTCTCCTTTATTGCTGCTTACTGCTGTCGTAATTTGCACTTTTTACTGCTGCTTGTGCCATCTTTGTTCATAGTGCTGTTCTGACCTATTTTGCCTGTTTCTGTTTTTATTTGATCCTTCAGTAATTGTTCTGTGGTTTTTGTTGTTGTTCTTTTTGGCTCAACCAAATACTCTTAGTCACTATAGATTTCCTTCAAATTTTCCCTGTGAGTAAGCTTTCAGTTGGATTTCAGCCCCACCATTCCTTCCATTCTTCATTCGTTTTGCATAATACAAGCATAGTTGTAGAAATTGTGTCATGGAGAAGTGGAGTCAAAAAAATGAAGCTGTAAACTATTTCCTTCAGTGAAAACAATGCAGAGCTGCATATTTTTTAGGAGATAACTACAGCTAAGTTGATAAAGAGCTGTGCAAGGCTCTTTCTGATGGTGTATGAATTTGTATGCTTATGAAGCAAGAAGCATTAATTCAAAACGTATTAACATATTTGTGTATGAACTTAAAAAGTGCATATGACCAAACAACTGCATCTGTTTGGATTTTTGAGCCAGTAATGAAAGGATAGTAAGCCAACTTATTCCTGATTTAAATGAAAAAAAGAGAAGGGATAATATCAGCTGAATTGTGTGATACATAAAACCCTTGTGGCTAGCTTGGTAAATATTATATGTGAGACTGTGGCTTGGTCTGGTTTGATTTCTACAAATGGGAACAGAGAGCTGTGGGAAAGAGTCCTGCAACAGCAGTGGTGTGCAGCTCTGCCAGCCAATTCTCAGTGGGCAACCAGTGATTGATACAAAATAGAACAGCTTTGTGTTCATACGAAGACAGGTTCTTCACGTAGTTACTAATGGAAAGTGACTGACAGTGGAGAGAAATGAATGCTTGAGTCTGAAAAGGATCAAGTTGATAGTGGGAGGCATGGAAGTAGCAGAAGAAAATGTAAAACTGGGAGGTCCTTGCAAAAGGAGGTAGAGGTAGCATTTGTGGTTTTCAGCTGCAGTGTTACTACTTCTGTTTGTGTGTATTTTTTCAGAAAGAACTAAAAGTCTGAAGAGGTTCTAAAACAACAATTTAAACACTTAAAAATGAACACGAGGTTTTAGTAATTCTGAGTGAGATGACTAATGTGTTCTTAAAATGCTAAAAAGCACATCAGCACGTTGCTGCTATATTGTGTAGGTGTGGATAACGCTTGTATTTTCTGTTCCAAGGAAACTCTGTATTCTTTCAGGATGCTAATTAACAGAAAATTTTTCAAGCATGTGTATGTTAAAAACATCTTCAGTTAATTTTTTAGACTAGTGAACATCTTTAAGTCTGCTGTTACAGTTGCAGGCTGTGGATGGATTAATTAATTAATTAAATGGATTAAGCCTTGATTAATCAATGAGATTCTTCTTGCTGGAATGCTTAAGCTTTTACACAGGCAGAAAAAATATTCTGAAGAAAGCAGTAAAAAACAGAAGGCATTCTGCTGTTTGTGCCTTTGCTTTACTTTCTTTGAATTATCTGCTCACTTTTCATAAAGATTATAATAGCAGAAATCCAGTAGCACTCCTTTTCCAGGGGCTTAAGGTTCTGTGCTCCCACTTCAGAGGTGTGCACAGACCATAGACATTATTTTCAATATTTGCTTTCCAGTACAAAATCAGGTATAAATTTACATTGTAATTTTGTGGGTAGTCTTTCAAAGCAGAGGTCTTGTCTTCAGCCCAATTTTCAGCCAGAGGGAGCACTGCTAACAGTACTAAAAGCCATACAAAGTGTTAATTTGCTTCACAAGCATCACCTTGAATTATGGAGAAAAAGAAAATGAATTAGGCATGCAGATGGTCTTTCAGTAGAGCCACACCGGGGGATGAAGGAAGAGATTGCCAGATATGTGTGTTACTGCACAGCTTTTTGTGGTACGTCTTGCCCTTTGTTTTGAAGAATACAGTGCTTGCATTTTAGTTGGTATTAGACTAATTTAACACTGTATTTCCTAGCATCCACCAGAAAGTAGTTGGCTTATATCCAAAAGCCTGCTGAAACTTGAACTTCTTGGAATAAGCAGTGAAAGACTCTGTGCAATTTTGTGTATGAACTACTGCTCCCACTCTCTGATGTTAGGCTTCCGTCTCTCCTTCCAAATAATGTCACTGTGTCAGTCTTTGCTCCCTGAAGATTTATCTTTGATATAATCTTAATTCAAATTCTATCATCATATATCACAGGAATCAGTTCTAGATTGATGTTCTGTATAAAAAGTTACAACAGTAAATTCCACAAGTTGCCTTTTCTGTTTCTCTGAACAAGTAATGAAATACAATAAAAACATCAATTAGCTGACTTCAGCTTCGTTTTTTCCTTCTTCAAGGGCCACAGATGACCTCAGAATATGCACTTGCAGTGAGCATTCTTCTAATGTGGCATTAATTACACTTAAGTGAGTAAAAAGTGTAGGGAGATTAACTTGGAAAACTGCAGCTAAGGAGACTGGAATTTCTTCCTTGCACCCAGCCAAAAACAAAAACTTCCTTCTGAAGATACTCTGCTTTCCATGTTTGTTGCACCTAGCATAGTACTAGCAGTTGGAAACAGCATCTGGTTTTCATTTGAGATCTTTTCTAGGCTTGCTTTGAGGAAGGATAATTTCTTGATAATTTTTTATGGAGAACCTTGATTAGTTTAGCTTCTAATAAGTCATAGGGTAAACTAATAAATAAAGTTAGAGCATATACCTGATTGTATTTAAAACTTTTCCCTTTCATTGTGGAGACTGATGGAAAATGATAAACTAAATACTAAACAAAGTATCATACCATGTTCTTCCGTGCTTCAGCAAATGCTCTTTTCTCTTCTTCTATACGTCTTCTTGCATCTTGTTCTGCTCTCCTCTTTTCCTCTTCTCTCCTCAGTCTTTCCATCTCCTCAAAACTGAGCCTAAGTTTACCAGGACGGAATTCTCTACCAGAATTTTCAGATTCTTCATGGCCACCTTCATTTATCTATAGAGAAAACAGAGGGGAAAAAAAAATAATATATATAATATATAAATTTATATATATACAATATATATATATGTAATACTGAGATAAGGTTGGTTGGTTTGTTTATGTATCCATTCTGAATAATAAATACTCCACTAATTCCTTTCTGATTCTTTATAATTGTTTTTTTTCTCCTGGAGAAAAAATAGAGACTTTCAAGGTGAGGCTGGATCAGGCCCTGGGCAGAGTGATGTAGCTGTGGTGTCCCTGTTCATTGCAGGGGAGTTGGACTAGATGGCCTTCAGAGGCCCCTTCCAACTTCATTTTAACCAGCAAAGAGAGAGAGGAAATATATTTCAGAATCCCATATCCCTTCTGTATTTATTTAAATCACTTCAAGGTGTACTTCAAAGCAGGATGTCTTACCAGGAAAAGGACAAACAATTAAGTAGCTGTTTCATAGTTTCAGGGTTGGATTATTTCCTGTAAACAAGCACTCCCTATTCACTTTCTTCACATCATTTTCATTGACTTTTATACCACTGAGTTTTCACCAATGCACTTAGCAGTTTGAAAGAAGGCTGTAGTTCTATAGCAAAACTAAAGCAACATCTTGAATCCAGACTGACGTTTTTGTTTCTCTTTTTTTTAGACATTTAATCATCACTGAAGAAAGTGAGATATTTCATTATTTCTTATCTCCAGTAAACATTATCTGCCAAGAGAAACCCATTGTTTGCAAACTGCAGCGAAGAACAAAAGAATGAACCATCTTCAGAGCATATCATGAGGTGCCTCATTTATTAATGGTGGAAATTGACTGGGAACTCTCAAGAGTATTAATACTCCAACTATCTGCGTACTGCAAGCAAGCCTGGTATGTTGGGTAGACAGCTGAGGGAATTACAGAGGTCTTTTATTTGGAACTCATAAGGGAAAAGAAAAAAAAAAAAAAAGAATCTAAGGAATTGAAGTGCTGAACTCTTCCTTTAAGGAAACTTTTTACTTGACATTTTGACAACCATCGATACCAGATATAACTGCATAGTAGAAAATGACCACAGGGGAGACTTGTTTTACTTTTGAATTTGTAAATTCAATTGTCAGACTTTTATATGATTTGGTTAATAAATGCAGATATATGAGGGTGGGAGATGTGAAGAAAACTTCAATTAGAATGGCTACAGTAACTTCACGGTTTTCCCTCTCCTTCATTTTCTTTTCTCTTTCACTCATATCTCTACTCCAGAAAGAAAACAAAAATGAGTATTACTGACATAATGCCAAGGTTATTGTTATGGAATGATTAGGTAATTTTTTTCAAGGGTAGAGGGAAGACAAGAGGCAGGGGTGAGGCGGGTATTAACTTCAGGTTTGGCATCTGCCTGAGCTTAGAACCCTCCCAGTTTGGACCAATTGGGAATTTCAGAAGTTCAGCTTTCTGGAGGTTCTGTGTTGTGCTGGTTTTTCATTTGTTTTGTTTTTCCCTCGAGCAGCAATTTGTTTTTGAAATATAGTCAATATAATGATCTTGTTTGTTTAAGAATGGTAATTTATGGTTACACTGTTCTTTTAAAGTTAAAATTAGCAAGTTCCTAGAAATAATATGTTTAGAGGTCTCATGAAATATGAAAAAACAAGACTCATTAAACTTCTTTGTATGTGAATGAACAAAGTCACAATGTCTGAGATTGTATAGAGGAAGGATACTTAAACAGAGAACTTCAAAATAAAGCTTTTGCAAACAGAGTGTAGCAAAATAGCAAATACAGTACTGAAGCATCTGGTGTATCTTATCGTAGCTAGTGCTAAGTGATTCCTTTGGTGTGACTGAAGAGCAAACTATGGTGAGGTCTGTTTATAGTTGAACTAAAATAAGTCTGGCTTATGATACTGGCAGTAGTTTTGCAAATTATATAAAACAGGAGTTGAGTGACATTTTGGTGTTGAATCTTGTAATTTGTAGTACGCTGTTGTTCACACCGCTACCTACAAGACAGCCAACCTGTCTTTCCTTTTCTTCATAAAAACAAATTTAAAAAAAAACATAATATATTGTATTTATAAATAAATGTGGGAGTAAGAAGTAGCGTTTTCCAATTACAGAATGTTTTCATAAAAATTGCTTACTGAAACAAATGAATTTCGTGATCAAATCAGAAAAGTGATTTTCTTCTTGAGGATATACAGCTTAAGGTACTACAAAGTGCAGATATGACAATTGATAATATTGACAACACATTTATAACACAAAACTTCCTTGTTTTATTAAAATAAGAGAGTTATGCCTGTTTGGTTAGTGAGTTAGAACCAAGATGAGAGCGGCTATTTCAAAACTTAGTGGTGACAGAATATTCAGCTTGAAATGGAGCTAAGCAATAAGAATCAGGTTTAGGAGTGGATGTAAAGGCATATCCTCTATCATAATTCTATTGCAACATGCACAAAACATGTACTTACCATTTGCTGCCTCGCTTCTTCAAAGGCACGTTTTTCCTCTTCTAAACGCTGTTTTGCTTCTACCTCTGCTTGCCGCCTTTGGTTTTCCTGTCTTTGTCTTTCAAGTTCTTCAAAAGTTACTTTCAGCTTACCAGGTGACAGAGATGCTTGTGTTTCATTGTCCTGATTTTCACCCTGTATAAGAAAAATGAAGTAGTTGCCTTCTAGATAATACTTGTTTATTGCTTAGATGTTCTCAGATGAGCGGTTTACCGTGAGAAATGAAAGGCACTTGGTTTCCTTAAGGAATTGGTTTTGTTCCTCATGTTTAAGCTTCATTTCTTCATCTGGTCTGCCTTTTTGTTCTGCTCTTTCTTTTCCTGTGTTATCAAAGTTTATTTTCATCTTCCCAGGTGTTTTGTTGGGTTTTACAGGCACTATTGTAACCAGTAGCGAATCATCCCCTTCCTGTCCAAAAAGATATTTATTATATTTTCATAAAGCTTGACTTCTAGGCAACTTAATTCTTAAACTGTTGTTTTTTTTTTTTTACCTGTGTGCACCAAAAGTTCCAAAATAATTACCTGTACTGAGTATTAACAAGAATAAAACTATCTGCCTCTGACAGTCACTAATTTTCTTGTAATATCTGAAATCATCAAGACTGAATTATACCTAAAACACAACTGCTGGCAAGGTGTCATTTCTTTATATATTTTCATTAACTATTTCTTATAAGTATTCATTATTGGGATAAGATAAGAACAAGTTGAATTTTGAATGTGTAGGAATTGTAGTGGCAGTCTACTTCTTACTATATAAGAGAGATACAGTGGTTGGGATAAGGTAGTAGTTCTAGAAGTTTGTTCTTTGTCAAGCAGATTAATTTGCTTTCAAAGGATGTCTCTGCTTCAAAATTATTTTCATAAATTAATGATAATGATTAATGATTAAATACCAAAATATGCTTCACCCAATTTTTTTTTTTTTTTTTTAAGTTAGATACCATAATAACAAGGACACTGTCAAATAACTTAGAAGTAATAGGTTTTGGTGGTGCGTTGTTTTCTTTTTTAACTGTAACAGGAATGTGATTTTGTGGTGGTGACAGGTGATTGGACCTTCAAGCCTAGATTTTTGAAATCATATATTTGTTTGCAAGATTTAAAATAGAAACCCACGTGTTAAATGAGTTCATTTGAGGGGAAAAAAAAGTTACCAGCAAGTTGAGACCCCTGTTCAAACATCAGTATATTGACAGAACCCCCTTTTAGTGACAAGCTTAAGGCAAAGAGCTTTATGATGATACTTTCCAAAGCCAGAGGATTTAGAGTATCATTGTCAGTATGCCTCAAATCATTGTGGTGGCTTTGAATATTTATATTTGAGGTGTTCTGAACCCTTCAACATATTATTCACGCTTCAGGCTCTAAAACTTAAATAAATTGAGTTTTAAGTGCAGATAAACACTTCTGCATGCTTTAAAAAGTTCTTAGGTCTTGGTTGATCTGCAGTGAAATACTTGTGCCCTTTTGGAACTCCTCCCAGCCCATATTACAATAATAAAGCAAAGTGAATAAAAATGCAGGTGAACATTTCTTTAAAAAAAAAAAGCTGATTACCTCTGCTGCTGATTCAGTTCCCGTATTGTTAAAGTCATCAATCTATTAAATAAGAATTTCATAGGATTACATTAATTTGGCTCTTTGCCTTAGATTTTCAAACATAGAACTGGATTTTTTATTTTTGTGTGTGTGTGTGTGTCAGTGATATGTATGTAGCACTTAAATTCACAGAGATGGTAACGGCTGAGCCTTTGGTGGAATATTTCGGGTAGGTTAGCAAGTTGAGGAACAGGTAACGTGACATCGTACACAAAGCATGCTTCAGCATTCTTAACACTTCAGTGATGAACCGAGGAAAGTGCTTTAGGTGTTCATTCTTCATGTCAGCATTCCATAATTGTATTTCAAAACAAACAAACCAAAAAACAGGAAAGCAAAAGTATTTCTGATTTTAGTGATACTGTCTTCCCCTCCGCTGCCAACAAAAAGTCTGTTGTATTTGGAGTCTTAATAGTGGTAGTTTTATACAGTAACATTCTTTCTAAAATTCTCCATGATATATAATTCTGTCCTTCAAAGTAAATTAAATATTTGCTGGATAAAACTACTTTTAGCAGGCAATGTAACAGTGTTGAAAGTAGAAAAAACTATATAAGTTCTTGTTGAAAACTGAGTTCTGCAGTACTGTTTCTCTTTTCTTACAAAAAGCCAAACCTCTTTTCATACGAAAAAAAACCCCAACCTAAATTAAATATTCCTAACTTTTTGTCAAATAAATAAATCTTATGGTCCTGGTTATCATCTCAATGTTTACTTGCACTGCAGTATTTGCAGCACTGAAGAAAACTTACAAATGGAATTTAATATGATGCCCCAGTGCAAAATGTTACAAATGACAAGATTTCCTCTACTGGCACAGTTAGAGTCTATTTACATGTGGATGCAGAGACAGCTCACAAAGTGATGAAGGAATAAATCATGACTTGAATTATCATGATTTTTAGTTTATTTGTACCTTCATATACTTGCCTGATGAGGTCATTTTCCTACTTCTTCCTTGCCTCAGTTTATCTATCACTGAACTGTACTCACTTATTTATAAGCAAAAATTGCCTAAAGTAAGGGTTCATAAATAAAAGCAATATTTTCAGATTAATTCAGTAAATACTATAAACACTTAAAAACCCCAGCTTGTGCCTGGTTTCTACTCCTACCACATTTTATGTCTGCCTGCTTCTGCCTGTAACTCAAGCTTAAAAAACGATTACCCTAAAGATTATTTAGAGAATATTTGTCTTCACTTTCTTCCCCAGTTCCATCCCATTCAGTATCTCCCATGTAAACCACTACTATCAGAAATCTTAAAGCATACTTTTGCTGAATACAAAACTTTTTCTGATTTATTTACAGTTATACCTTATTTGGATCAGATCACCATACCTCCTGTGCTTTTTTGGCTAATTCTCTTTGAATTTTCCTTTTCTCAATCATATCCTGCTCAATTCTGCGCTTTCTTTCTTCTTCCGTTCTTTTTCTTTCTTCTTCTTGTCTTTGCTTCTCCATTTCTGCAAACTTGCCTTTAACAGTTCCTGTGGTATGAAACACACAATTCAGTAACGAGATCTAATACCTGCCCAGTGGGTTATGTGGCCTTTAAACTCTGGCCTCTCTTACCTATTAGCTTTGGAACATAACCTTTGTCTGTCTTAGATGACTTTGTATCGTCATCTTCATCAGATGCAAGCAGTTCTTTCATCTGGTTGACGAAATACAGAAAAAGTAAACAGTTTTTACACCTTAAATGAAATTCCAATGATACTGTCTTTAAATAATGTGAAAATACTTTCACGTGCAATACTGAATATTAAAATAACATAAAATATTTGCAAAGAAAAGTAACCTCCTGCTTTCTCCTGTTCCATTCTCTCTCTCTAACATATTGTTCTTTTCTTCTTTGCTTTTCATCTCTAGATCTCCTTTGATTTCTTTCTTCCCTTGCTTTCTGCATAGCTTCAAATTTATCCTTTACATCACCCTTGTGAAGCTTGGGCACATAGGACTTTTGGACGGGTTTAGATGAAGAAAGCAGAATCTTGATGAAGATATAGAAGAAATGAAGATAAGAAAAAGAAAGTTGAAACAGATGAACAGAAGCAGACTGGATTAGAAAGAATGTAAGAACATAAATGTACATTTGGGATTATGAACTCTGTGCCACCAGCCATCATCTATTAAGTATTTGTTCAAAACTAAACAGTAATAAATACAGAAATATCCTAAACAAGTTTTGGCATTGTATTAAACTTAAAAACTGTGATGCATAAGTAAGTATACGAGAAATATAAATGCACACTTTTTTTTTTTATTTCTATGGGCTTAAACATTATATATAGATTTGCATTGTTGCATTGAAATCGTAAGCACTCAAAGAGGTCCTACACCCCTAAGACTGCATTTAAAATAGGCAGACGTGTAATAGAACACGCCTGTGCTCTGCAACTCTTCCACATCTGTAAATGGTTTTAAATACATGGTACTATTAGTTCATTTAAAACCTCCAATATATTATATACTTATTTCTTTTCTTAATATTCAGAGAAATTCATCCAGAGATTTTATGGTGTTAAGGGTCAAGAACCCGGCTTGCAGGAATCTGATCCTGATAAAGGTAATGAACACATCTTTGCCAATACTTAAATAAGAGAAGTACCTACTTTGCAGTATTACATTTTCCATCTTTTTACTGCAGTGACTGCTGAAATGTTGTCAATACAGTTATGCTGAGAAAACTGGCTGAAAGAAAGTCTGTTTCATATTTTCCACCTAAACCAACAGCAGATACTGTAATGATGTTTTGCTTTTGGTCCTGCCACTCATGGTATCATGGCACAAGAAGAAATATTTTAATAATTTTAATAATATTTTAGCCTGAATTTTCCCCAAATGAAGTTTCTTCATATTCTGTTAGCTTAGTTTTGCATTCTTCATTCATTTTTAATACCAATAAGAACATTTCCCACACTTCATCAAATCAGGTGATCTTCCTTAAGCTGCTCTCAAGCATCCTTCGATTGTCTTACGGTAAAATCAATAACAGCCAGACTTGCAGGATAATTGTATTTTACAATTGTTTTTAACTGCCCTATTTACAAGCATCAGTTGTAAATTCCTATATTACTTCGATTACTTTAAAATTAGTACATACCTCAGTTTTCTGTGCAATGTCATTCATGGTTACAGTATTCCGCTCTGCACCTGGTATGTTTAAGATTGCTTTCAGTTTCTACCTGAAAGAAACAGTTCTAGTTATATTCCTTTCTTTTCCTTTTAAATGATGCTTTGACCATCTTCCTGTAAATAAGTTTGCATGGGCCGAAACTGATGTATCACAATTTCATTTGGTCCTTGGAGGTTCACGAAGAAATGAATAGGTTCTAAGTATGCAACAGTAATTAAAAGAACAAGCTTGTGTTTCACTATTCATGCTCATACCCCTCCACACAGTCCCAGATATTGGTTTTTAATTTCCATTTTAAAAAGAAAGTCCGAGCTCTCAGCCAAGCTCTGGCTGCCCTGGCTGCCTGTTACGAAACTGTTTTTCTCAATACTGTGCTAGCAGAAAGGAATGTGCTCTGCACCTCTGCTGCTCCGCTTCAGGCTGAGGTCTGAGCCAGCGAGCTCAGGTTGCAAGAAGTCCGCAGAACGCCCGGGCCAAACACAGCCTGCTGGAGATGCTGCCTTGCCTTTGTATGGCTTTGGTGGAGAAGCAGTGCTTTATTCCTGCTGCCATGGAGTGTGCGAGAGAATGGAGGTAGGCTTCAGCTAGGTTTTGCATCTTGACTTACCTTGTGAGGTTACTTGTACAAATCTGAAAGAGGAGAAAAATCACAGCCAAAACCTTTCTTTTTGTTTGCCCCATGCCGCATGTATGCAGTTCTGAGGGGATGAAAACTATTAAGTAGAGAGAAACATTTCAGGAGCAACTAACAACTATCTGGTGCTATAGATAGCGGAAGTGCCATGTCACACAAGGATGTGACCAAAAATGGCAGCATTCCCTGTTCTAGAGGCCAAACCATCACTTTATGAATGAACTGAATGTGACTGGGGTGTAACGAGAGCAGACAAGTTATATTGTGGTTTTATTCAAACCTAAAAGAAGAGTCTTAGTCCATGGATGGTAGTCATTTAGTAATCCTATTTATAGCCCTGATTCTAGGAAGTGAATCTTCACAAAACTGTGCTTTGATTCTGTCAGTTCTCAGACTCCATAATTACTCCTTGGAAAAAATGAACAAACAAACGTGTTCCATCTGAGCTGATGTAAACATTTTTCGCTTAGCATTCTCACAGCAAAAGTTATAAAACAGAAGTCTTTCAGTGGGCACTAAACTGGCTTTGAAGCTTTGTAGTTAAGACTTAAAGTTTTCTGGCAAAAGCATACGCAAGCAATTCCTAGAAGGCACTTGGTTTCCTGAGTCAAGATGATCATCATGGCTGATGTCTGTGAAAATCAAATTTACTTGAATAGAACCATAATGATTATTACCACAAGAAACATGCTAATGGCTCAGTTACACCTTCAGTATTTTTTTGGCAGCGTGGAACAGAATCTGCTTTGCTTTAATGTACGACAGCTTATTCCTGACTCCCTTTCTCCTGCTAAATCAAGGAAAGCCCCAGCTTTGCAATGCGGTCAGTCTGAGTTCCAAACTCTTCCTATGCACAGTGCACTGAGGAACTGACATCCCCCACCAGCCAGTGTTAGGCACATACAAGACTTAAAAATACTATGATTCTGTGAAATAATTACAAAACGACTTTGTCACATGAATATGAGCTGAATTTAGATATATTGATGTAGAAATGACACTTCCTTGAAAAGTTAAAAAGAGTGCATTTTATGATCTTTTTATAATCTTTGTCTGTAGTGTCTTTTGGGGGAGGGAAAAAATAAAAAGGAAAAAAAAAATGAGCCAGGCAAGTTTTTCATTTTTCCAAAAGATGGAGAAATATGCAAAACAAAAAATACACTGCAATCCTAGGGATGTAAGGAATGAAGGCACTCTGATTGTTTTTTTGTTACATTTTTCCCCTTAAAATCAGATGGGAATGGCAGGGTACCTTATGTTTAATTAAACAGGCTTTAAATTCTCTCATTCTTAATTATGAATAGACTACAAATGTGGGAATTTTTATGTGGCATTAAAAATAATGAGCGTTAGGAATTGTCTTTATGTTGGCTCTTCAGAAATACGCAAAAGGCGTCCTCTGTGGCTGGTGCTGCTTTAGCTGCTGAACGAGATTCTTAGATATCCCAAGATATCTAAGCCAGAGCAGTCACAATATAGGAATCAGGAGTGTTTGGCTACCACAGCCTGCAATGACTGACAAATCCTGAATTCTGGGAATTCAGCTTCAACATCTGGCTTCTCATTTTCAAACGAGTATGTAAAGTCATTGCCCAAATCAGACTGACAAGCATCTTTTTGCAAAGATCATCTTTGTAGAGCGATATGTATAGGATGCATTTCTGTTTGTCACTTGTGGACGCAGAAGTACTAAATGTAAGCTCCTACTTACTTTCAGATAAGCAGATTACAATTCTGTTGTGTCTGGTAGGACAGATAACGTTAAAAGCATTCTTGGTCTAAAGGTCCCTGTATGCCATGGATGTCCAACCTTTTGGCTTGCCTGGGCTGCACTGAGTGAAGAGGGAATTGTCGTGGGCCGGATATGTGTTGGTTGATCCAAAAGTAATGCCTCCTATTTATCTCCATGAAAAAGACAACCAATACAAAGAGCACTGTATCAGTTTGAGAGAACAAATTCTCAGCTACAGAGTGCTCTTTTTCAATACAGTCACCACCATCACCACCATTAGCTGTGCAATTTTACCCTGCATGCTGCGGTCATAAAAATCTGCACCACTGGAGTTGATCCATTACAACCACTGCTGAAACACAGCATCCACCACTTCACTGTGCCAGCATCCACTGTTTGGTCTCCATCACCATTCAGCTAGTGTCAATGAGCGCCATTTTTTCCACATGGAGGAATACAGTTACACACATTGACCTAGAAGTGTGCATGAAGCCAGAGGCCATTTGGTCAGACCGCCCCTCTGCTGCCATTTGCCACGCAGCAACATGTTACAGAATACTGGGGGGAAGCTTCAGCCTCTACTGCCGTCCCTCCAATGTCTGCCTCTGATGTCATGGGACAATATAATAAAATAGGAGGCATTACTTTCCAAGCAGCCCTCAGAATACATATTTAATATATATAAAGTAACAACACTTAATTGTTTAATGCTTTTTATCAAAACATAAAAAAGAGAGCTACAAAACCAAAGAACTCGTGAGATATGTGACCTTGTTTTTGTGAAACTAACGCGTCAGTCTGGTTTGATGGCAGTGGGTGCAATTCTTAGTGAGCTCTCAAGGTGTCCATCAGAGATGATGGATGCAATCTTACTCTTGCTGTGTTTCATCCTTCAGTTGCTCACAAATGTATGTACAGCCTAAAAGCAATGGCACGAGGAAGGTATGACTGTGAAGTGAAAGGATCTCCCTCTGGTCAGAGAGGGCTTATAAAAGTCTGGTAAAGAGACATGATCAAATTTTTTATTGCAACTCTATACATTACTTGTGAATTTTCTAATGGAATATATTTGACTGAAAATGGACTCACACATAAACAAATATATATATATATATATATTTGCAATCTTGAAACCTCTTCTCAAATTCCTGTATCAAAACGGAAAGCATGGCTGCATATTTTTTGAGGCTCACAGGACTGTGTTCAGCCAGTGTATCAAAATCCACAAGCATATTTGCCATAACTTTAGCTGGCACCACACTGCACCCTGTGCCCTGATTTCAGCCCAGGACAGCAGGTTGGATGTGCCTGCTACATGTTTTAAAATATGTTCGTGTATTGTGCTTTCGAGTTTGGGTGTTTTAAGAGTTTATCTTCTTTTGCGTAGGTAAGTGATATCCCATAATAATCAATGTGACTTAAAACTAATGAAGACCCTTTGACTTCCTCATTCTTTCATGCTGAGAGAACCCTTAATGCAAGGCTGGAGCAGAGAAGTTAGTCCTAATGTTAATCTCTCGTGAGGAATGACTCCATTTCACTTAAAGTACTCCAAGCGATGTCCAAATGCTCACTGAACTCCATCAGGCTTGGGGCCATGCCCCCCTGGTGCAGACCTTTTCCCTAACCCCCACCTGCTCCTCCCCTGTCACAGCTCCATGCCATTTCCTCGGGCCCTCTTGCTGTCACAGAGAGCAGAGCTCAGAACTGCCCTCTGCTCCCTGTGGGGAGCTGCATGCCATGAGGCCTGTCAGCTCTGCACTGAACAAACCACAGGACCTCAGTTGCTCCCCATATATCTCGCCCTGCAGACCCTTCACTGTCTTCACAAACCTTGGATGCTCTCTGGTTGTTTTACATCCTTATGTTGTGATGACCAAACAAGCGTGTGGTGCTTGAGGTGAGGAGAAGAGTGGGACAATCCCTTCCTTCACCCGCTGTCAGTGCTGGGCCTGGTGCACCACATCCTTGTAAATCCCTGCTCTTTGAACTTTCAAAAATGTGCTAGTCTAACTTGTTGTGGGCCTTCAAGATGGTAGATACATCTCTGCCATTTGGAATACTGCCACATCTCCTCTTACTTTAGGTCACTTTCCAATCCTTTGGCATCACCTACCTGTTAATGTGCTTGAAGGTTAGCCAGCTGGCTGCAACACATTTTGCAGCTGTAAGTCATCCTGCCTCCACCTTTGATGCTAATAGATATGGATGTAAAGCAGTAGGTCCTCACTACACATGATACAGCCCATGTTTGACTCCTCACCCCTCAAACATGAACAGCAGCAGGACCTTGCTTCAGGGACCCCTCAAGTGGTTTCCTTCAAGGTCCGGAAGCCCTAAAGCCTACAAATTGTGGAAGAATAATTCCTTCATCATCTACTGATAGCTTTGCAGAAAGCATGTGCTAATTTTCCAATCCAAGAAACTTTGACATTTTGCTATTTTCTAACAATAGCAACTTTTAAGTAAGATACTATTTAATACAAGCAGTGCTTATTCTTTAGGGCAGCAAGGGTCTACATGTATGTGTACTTACTTCAGAAAACATCTGTCCTTCTACTATGAAGTTGTCAAGACTTAAGATTCACTCTATCTTTTGTTTCCTGAGATCATCATATCAGAGGAAAAGTCATAGGAGCTCCTCAACAAAGATTTGCACTCCGAAAATCCCAGGATCACAATATTGAACATAACTGACCAAGAAGTGAAGGCTTTTCTTTTCCCATCCAATCTCATCACCTTGGCACTCACATCACACTGTTCATATCATTTTTTTCTCACATTTTACCTCCCTAAGCTTGAGATACATCTCAGGAAATGTTAAGCCTGGCATTTTCATGTTTGTACTGAAATTGCTGGATTGCGGTTCCATCTTTAGAAGAAGAATACAGCAGGATTTTTCTAGAAGGAAAATTTAACCTCCAACATTAGACCAATGGTTTTACATTTGGAACTGCGTGGAAGAGAAAGCACCATTATGAGCACGGCTTGACTGGCTGTAATGCAAAGCCATCTCTCAAAAGTTTCAAGTCAAAATGTAGTACAAAACCACTAAAGTGCAGAGAACTAGGCAACAGATCAGAAATACTCTGGGTAATTCACAGAGAAAACAACTGTGTCTGTTTTCGAGCATGTTATTTGCATGCTCTTAATGGTTATGCCATCGGCTCTGGTGATACGTCTCAATTTGTTACGATTGTTGCACTTCAGCTTTTCACACAGACCTCCTAAAACCTCACTCTAGGCAAAACATCCTAAAACTGAACAAATTAAAACCATTAGGGGGACACAAGAGGTTTGATAGCTCCTAAGTCTTGAAATCTACCTACTTAAAAGTAACTTATTTTTATTTCAGCGGAGTAATTAACATCCTCACGTGAGAGATGCGGAGAAATACAAATGTTTTCCTTCTCTTTACAAATGGGAGTACAAAGCCAGGACTTAAAATAACCGTCGAGCTGCTCTGTGATTTCTCCTTTCAGGAGGCCCCCCTGCCGTCTTCCTGGCTACTGTGAGTTATAAATAAGCCCTCTGCAGCACAGTCTAAGTTACGGTTACCATCTGTCTCTCTTTGTGATCCACTTGCAGGGAAGATTCCATTATATAAGAAAACCATATTGTGAGACTTGGAAACTTAGCACTTGCAGCCAAAGCACTTAAGAGAGGAAAACACAGTCCGTAATGCTAAAGTATTTAAAGAAGGATTAAATAGAACTAGGGAGAGGAGGGGAAGGTGAGCAAGGCTCACCATTTCTGTCCTTACTGCAACTTCTCTGGTATGACACTACCAGTTGTTGTACTAAATTACAGATACTAAAGTAGATTCTAAAATTATCAGGCATGGGGGAAGGTCCTGAGCTGGTATAAACTGCAGCCAATGAGCAATGACAGTTAACACCAGCTGCCCAGTCATTGCTTTTCTGTAGAATACAAAACTACTTCCACTCAGTCGTATTTAATTCACGAAGTCTTTACGATTAAAGACTTATTAATAAGGACCTACCAAAAACTGACTCAGTTAGCTCAACTTCATCTACAATCTTTTCCTCCCTCTTTCAAATTCTTGCATTTTGAGTCTTCTGTTGCAGCAGAATGGCCTTTGCAGATATTGTGCTGTTTATTAAAATGTACTATTTTGAATACGTTCATACAACTCTAAATACTCTTGATGTGACAATGCCACACAGCCCAGCTGCTGTGTTAGAAAAATAAAATCACTCCTCTCTGTGGAAGAGGTCTGCCCCTTAATTCCTTGGTCCCTTCAGGTGCTATTATGGCTAGGCATACTCCAGAAAAAATGGGACCCAGGGAAGCACTGTTGAGATATTCAGGCCCACGATTCCATGTTCCAAGATATCTGCAGATCCTGATTACGAGGCGCAGTAAATTGTGAAGCCAGATCCCCGAGAGAAAAATGCATGTTTTGCCCCATGCCACAGTTCCTCCAGCCCCTGCTGTGTCCCAGAAGCTGAAGAGAAACCCTTAAATTTCAGCTCGACTCCTCCTGTTACTGACAGACTTTGAAAGCGGGCACAGAAATGTGGGACAAAACGCTGCGCGTGAGGTACGGCTGCAGTTTGCCTCTTCCTATCTCAGATGCCAGCACACAGCCCTACGTGCTGCTTCTCTGACACACAGATCCTTCACACATGGAGTGAGCTCCATTGACCATCTCCACTCTACTGAGCGCTGGGCCAATGTCTGAGGGCAGTGCCTTCACCAAGGACACAGCCAGCGCACAGCACAGCAGGGCTCACCCCGAGCGCTCCCTGAGCTCACCTCAGCTTTCCCCACCTCATTTCCAGCACCATTCCTTGCTAAGAGAGCTACAAGGCATAATATCCACATGTTGTAAGTTATGGATTATCTGACAGAGGAAAACACCCATGTATGGCATTCCAGACACGGCCAGAGAAAGCATTTCTTGGGGATCTGTCCTGAACTGTTGCTGGCTGCCCAGTTTTGTATTGCACTGAGGGTTTTCTGCACATACCAGATGTGTTCCCATGTTGGTGTGTATTCTTTAGTGCAACTGGCCTCCCTATAGGACTAATTATCATTTCATAATTTCGTTTTGCAAGGCATTTTTCTAAGAGACCTGAGGGCAAAACAGCACCGCTCTGTAACACACAGCCGCACACCGGCTGGCTCCAGAACGGCGCTGCGTTCCCCTCAGCGTTTTCTTCGCGAACGTTCATTGTATCGACAGAAGCTCTTCTACACCCAGGCCAAAACCGGTGACAAATCGTTGGTAAGCTGTCAGAGGAGCGCACTATTTCCCCCGAGCCGCGCTGCCTTACAGCGGCAGAAGCCGCTAACAAACAGCACTGCGCTCCAAAGCAAACGATCGGCACGGCGCTCACAACCGCTCAGCACGGCGCCGGCAGCTCCCGGTGCGCTCGCGCGGAGCCACGCGTCTCACGGCCGCGCGGATTTCTGACCGCACAGCTCCGCGGAAAGCAGCGCCGTAGCGCGACCCCGTGCCGCTCCGGAGCTCCTTCCGCCGGGCTCTCCGACCCTTCCACAGCCCTCCGCCTCAACCCTTCCTTCCAGAGGCGTCCCGGGGCCCCGCGCTGCCCGGTGCCGCTCTGCCCGCGTTGCGGAACCCACCGACCCTCCGTCGCCCTTCTCAGAGGGGATGCGGCGAACCCCTGCCCGGCGAGGTGTCCGGTCCGACGAGCCCCTCCGCTCCTTACCTGGGAGCGCTGCCCCGCCGCTGCGTCTCGGCGTAATCCCGGCGGAGCGGGCGGGAGCGGTGGCGGCTGCGGAGCGCCCCTTGGCTGCGGCCGCCGCTCCGCCGCTGCAACTTTCCATAAAAGTCGCGGCGCGCGGCCGGCGCCCGCATTCCAGGCGAGCCCCGCGGCGCGGCAGCTGTCCCGCCTCAGCCTCAGCCCCGGCCCGTGGCGGCTCGGCGTGCCCGGCCCCTCGGCGCGGCGGGGGGCTCAGCCCGGCCGCCCCGTCAGCTCACACCCCCCCCCTCCGCCCCCACCCCGCACAGCCGTCCCCGGCCAACGGGCTTATTTTGGGCTGGAAGCACCACGGAGCTATAAATAACCGGGGAGGGGGGCTGCGCATTCCTGGTCGCGGGGCGGCGGCGGAGCCCCGGGGCCGGCAGCGGTTGTGTCCCCGTCCCGGATCCCCGCCGTAGGGAGCCCCGAGTCCCGCACAGCACACTCACCCCCGGCTGCGGAGCGCTGCTGCCTCATGCCCCTCAGCGGGGCGGCTTTATAACCTGCCGCCGTCAGCTCCTCGGTCGCTTTATGGCACACGCGAAGCAGTCGCCTAATAATAGTGCTGTGACAGTTAGCTGATGGAGCGGACAGGAATCCGGCCCGTGCCAGAACCCAGAGCGCGTTCAGCCTAAAGCAGCGCCTTGCTCTGGAAACTTCACTAAGCACAGGCAGAAGCGTGGTTTTATTGCATCTGAATGCATTCCTTTTCCCCCTTGTTTCCTACCTTTCCAGTTGCACGGTCCCCAGCACAGGAGAACGTCCTCCTTTCTATCTCCCTTGTATTTTGTCTGCCAGACTGGAGCCAAGGGGCAGCCGGAATCACAGGCACGGGGCTGATAACCACACGCCCTCAGCCTTTGCCAATCTGAACAACAGATACCAATGCTAAAACACAGTATGTATTTCAAAGGACAGCACAGAACTTTCCCCCCGTGCCACGGTCAGAAAAGTTGTACTGCCAAAGTCAGGGCACACACGCTAATAGGCAGGCATTCAGTTAGCAGCTTTCAGCAGACATACACCCAAATTTGCTCGTATCAAAACATATCTGCACTGCTGTTGTGCATCAGCGAGGATTGGACGCCTTCCTTAAGTTCTATGTTTTATTACCTGCCCTCCAGGGAAGCCTTAGCTCATGTAGTGGGACTATTTGGAAATAAACCTGAGAACAAAACAAAAAACAGCTCCTAAAACCACGAAAAGAGATAACAACCTGACAGAAATAGAAGAAAGCGATTAAACGACACTGATTATGGCAGAGATCTCAGCAGCAGACCAGCCGCTGCCTTTGTCACACCTCTGATACCTGCTGTGTCTGCAGCACGGCAACCATCCTTGGGGCAGGGTTCTCTTCCTTCGTTAAGACGTCACCTGTTTGACTTCCAGGGCTAAAAATTCCACTCTTCAGCTTCTGGTGGATTGCTGGCCAATGTGTTGAAAATTGATCACTCCTTTGTACCATAGAAGCAGAATGAAACAGGTCTACAAAATCAATTTAAACTGGACAGCTGATCCCATTCCGTTCCTTTTTCTCATATGTTCAATATTGTCATATTTTTGTTGGATTCTAAGAAGCAAATTTAAATTTCAATTTAGATGGCTAACTGGTATTAAAACTGCTTCTATATTAAATATTTTTACATTAGATGTCAAGGATTGTGCAAACTCAAGTTTTGGACAGTTATCCAAACAAGCAATGTCACAGTATTATTTTATTTAGTAACACAACTGCAGTTCATTTTGGCAATGGGAAGTTCACAGATATGCTCACTCCAGCACTTGATTTGACACATTTAGCTTGACAGAAACTAAAGACTACAAAAGACAAGTATAATAACCATTAAGAATGCATGTGAAGTGAGATAATTATAACAACAAAATTGCAAATGATGTAAATACTCGATTCTTCTATGGTCCTTACACATTCAACATTTCTGATCTTAGCTTCAGTTACGACAGAACAGGACAGCTTTTAAATTTAGCTTGCTCTTATTAGCACAGAAAGTAGCATTCAGAACTATTTGAAAAGAGGTTATGAACTAAATTCTTACTTCTTAGGTATGAATTCAGTAAAGCCACATCATACCATCACTGCTTTGGTGCAGCTCTGGCATTTGAGTTTTCAAAGGTGGCAGACTTGGAATTCTTCAGTTGTGTGGCAGTTATCAACAGATACTCCTTATGTCCCCTCGAGCTCAGTTGTATAAACCTCGGCAAGAAGGCAGCTCCCTCCCACTTCAATTCACAGCTCTGCTTTTGGAGCTAGGAAGGGCAGAACATGCAAATGCTTTTGAGGTCCAAAAGGTCCCAAAGGTATCTGCACATGCACCTTTCTCTGCTCCCCTTTTTTTCCCCCTTCCTCCCTTCTTCTCTCTCTCCTTACCTATTTCTTTCTTCCTTCATTTCATTTTCTTTTCTTTTCTTTTCTCTCTTCTTTTTTTTTTTTTTTTTCCAGAAAGTTCACATAAATAGAAGCCAAAGTCTAAAAGAAACATCTATTGTTGATACCTCTCTGCAACCAGATGCTGTAACTCCTACTCCGGATGGGAAGCATCAGCCTCATTTCTGACCTGATTCTACAGACTTCTGAGAGCTCTGTGATGTCATGGAAGCATTCCTGACCTAAAGGGATGCATTTGTTGAACCAAAAATATCAGGTACTTAACCACTTTCTAAATATTTTGGCATAGCATATTGGTTTTTGTTTTAAATTCTTTCATTTCTGACAGAAGACCACAGAATTAAATCCTTTGGAAACAGCCTCATATCAGCGCTGTTGAATAACATTTGGGTCGTACTCTCTTCTGGAGTATTTTATAAATACAAGAACTGCTCACTCAGGAATTTACTTTTGTAAAAATGTGCATTTCTGCTTTTCTGTGATGAATGCTAAGGTATCATTTTCTCAACATTTTATTGGACCAGACAAACTAAGCTTCCTGTGACACACCAAGTGCCCAAGTGGTATATTTGGTGTGAAATATGCCATTTACTCTCTTACTGATTCTGAATCCAGTTTGACACCTTATAGTTCAATATAATCCCACTGACAGACTGCAGAAAGCTGTCATCAGACAGGAATTTTTGAGCGCTACAATGAGAGGAGATAAGTATGCTTAAGATAAATGAGAAAGGTGACACAAACTTCACATTCTGGTATTGCAGATATTATCAACTGAGAAAGAGAAGTACAGCAGAGTACCAAGTTCAGCAACCTGAATGGTGGAAACAGTGCAACAGTAGCATTTGGAACTTTTATTTTATTACACATAGAATTATAGTTTTGGGTGTTTTTTTTTTTGTATTTTTTGTTTTTTGTTTTTTGTTTTTTTAATATAATCAGTTGGCATTTCACACAAGTCATATGATACTTTTTCATCATCTTTATCAAATGAACACGACAAAAAGTTGGCTTCAGTAAAACCTATGGAAAGACACTGGCCCTCATCTTCAAGTACCATCAGTTTGGGTTATTTGTGCAACAGCAGTTGAAATGTTTCTAATCAAAGTTTGCTTCCATATGTTACATCACAACAACATGCTCCTGAATATCTGAATGTTTAGAATTAGTCTATAATTAGTCTCATTACTTACTTAACACAGGCTGAATTCTTGTAGGCTGGCTTTGTGTGGCCAAGAATACATCAACGTAGTTTAAAAGCTAACTAGAAAACACTGTTTCAGTTCAAAGGAATTCAAGATTATAGATCATTATCAGCTTTAACACAGTCAAAATGTTGCTGCAAGTTTTCTCATGCCTCATTACTGTATTGCCTCCTAACCAATGTTAAGGTTTCCATATCCTGAGCCACCACGCTTTTGCATGTTAACCTTTATGGCCAAAAATCACCACATTTCCTCCCACATAGATAATTGACCTCCTTACAAGGAAGGCAGGAAGACGTAAATGCTTTTAATTACAAAACACTGCCCTCGATTCTGTTTCACGATTAAAAAATTATCATGATTTAAAAACGTATTTTGAAATGCTACATAAGAACTAAGAATTGTATCCATCACCACCATTTAAAGTCTTTGCAGTTTTAAAAAAGAAAAAAAATATTGGTGAAACTAGCATAGCTGTTTGGATATAAAAAGTGGTCTCATTCAAACACCTCCATGATTATTAGATTTTGTGCAAAAAATAAAGCAAAAAAAAATGCATACTGGAAGTCATTACTGCCCAAATAGTGCCTGCATCACTCTTATACTGTAGTACAAAACGACTGCTTACATCCACACAAATGTAACTTCAGGGCAGTGGCAACATGTTCAGTTTTGTGACTGTGATTCCTTTATTGCATGTGTCACATGAACCAGAGACTGTATAACTGCATATACCCCCACTGAAACACCTCCTTGGCCTAGACACATCATGACTTTGAGACTCTGTAGTGAACATTTTGTACTATAGGCCTTTACATGAGACACATCCATCAGCTCCACTTACAAATTATCTGTGGCAAAAGTACAGTATTTCATAAATAAACTTTACCAAAATATTACAGAAAAAAAGCTTTGGGATACATTAAATATAAACATGATGTCAGCTGAGCTGCACATTTAATTTAGATATATACAACAGTATGCTCACCAGTTCTTTTTGTAGATGTGTATCCTCCCTGAGTCCTTTTCCTTACTTAGCAACATGGTACATTGTCAGATGTTTGCTCATTAACAGCAATGAAAGCTTTGGGGTGGGAAAGAAAGGTGGGAAGGAGCATATCAAAGTGCACTCCATCTCATATCTCATGGGTTTTAAGCTTACTGAGCCTTTGCTTCTAAGAGCCCACTGGTCATCACATGCCCATGACCACTTACACAAGCACTGGCATGTTTCAATGAATCTGCTCCAAGATAGGCCATCAAAAGTTCAGTGCGTCGGATTAATAATTGCATGAGGTCTTCAGCCAAACTCTCCATAGTTGAGTATCGCACCTTCTCAAAGTCAAAGATGTCTTTGAGGAAGAAAAGCACTTGATCCTAGTTGGGGGGGGGGGGGGGGGGGGGGGCGGGGAAAGGAAAAATGTGTGTTTATTTACAAGAAGAAAAAGGAAAAAGCATGCAATGTTGCCTATTTCTTGCACACATTTCACAAAACCATCCATTTATGTATTCTTCCAGTGC
Source organism: Lagopus muta (assembly GCF_023343835.1). Taxonomy (NCBI): domain Eukaryota; kingdom Metazoa; phylum Chordata; class Aves; order Galliformes; family Phasianidae; genus Lagopus; species Lagopus muta. Next base: position 11,097,317 of record NC_064437.1, on the reverse strand, counting down.
AGAGATATAAGTGCACTAAAATATACTTCATAGAACAGTTCTAGGCCTAAAAAGCTTAGTCAATATGATAGTAAATATTTCCACCATTTTTACTGTTTGCTTTAATTTTAGGAAAATACAAATGTGTGCCTGTAAGCAAGATCCTCATTTCTTTTCTTCCACAGGATTTTTTTTTTTTTTAATTAAGATAAGTGGTAATGAAGAAGAAGGAACAAACCTTGAAGAAGCAGCATAAGTCATAAAGGGAATTTCTAGGACCCAAAAAACCCCATGCCAAAACAGGGCTGATATGTTCACATATAGCATAGAAATGAGCAAAAAATCCATCAGGTACCTGGGGATGTAAAAATTGGAGAGTTACACAGTACATTTAAAATAAAACCTTATTACATAAAACTGTGTTTAAAAAAGCCTAAAAAACCCACCACTGCAGAGTTGTGGCAACCTGGTAACTTTACCAAGCAACTCTTGTTTTAGAAAAGTGGTGTTGGTTTTGTTTGTAAGCTTGTTTGTTTTAAACTTCTCTGGTACTTTGCATTATTAGGAATAAGGCAAATAAGTTCACGACCAACCTACTCCGATTCTCCCACCTGACAGATCAGATAACTTTATTCAGTTACTCCTGTTTGAGATCCTGGCTGAATCTTGTAAAAAGTAAGAAATTGCATTTGAAGCCGTCTAGAAATTAAAACGCCTCCTTACAATTCCATTCTAAAAGTTAACTTCTGCTATTGGAAAGTAGGAATCAAGTACAGATCTAAATACCCAGTTATCCCCTTCTCCACAATGTTAAAAGCTTTGCTAATATTAGGCTCTTCCTCTACAGACGCTCAAATACAACAGTTTAATTGTTTCCTGATTTTCTTTTCCATCCTTTTTGTTCAGGCACGCAGTTTGGAATCACTAAAGTTGGGCTTCCTCAGCTGCAGTATGCAAAATCACTTCCAATGGCTACGGCTGTCCAGCAGAAAAGCTCAACTTCGCTTATGAACGGAATATTAGAGATGGAGGCATTTGCCTTCAGGTCTCATAAAAACCCCTAAAAGCAAACAAAAAGTGGAGCTGCTGTCACAGAGGAGTACTGCTTCACAATCTGCAGTTTGTTCCATGAAAGCCAGGATGCCAAAGGCTGAGGGAGGCTGCAGCACAGATCCAGCAGTCCTTGAGGGCAACTTCAGGTAAGTAAAGAAATGGGACTGACTTACAGTTAGCTTTGGAGACGGTGCAGGGACACAGGGTTGAGAATGTCCCTAATTAGTGACCTTGGTCTGCAAAAATCTGAAACACACGTGTGGACCCAGAAATCACAGATTCTACTCTCAACTCTTTTTTGGCCTAAACTGGTTTGAGAATTTTTCAGGTAAGACTTTTTGCTAAAAAAACTCGTATCAAAACCCCACAAGCTAAACTTCTTCAAACGACAGACTTGTTGAAACTAATATGTCTACAGGAGTAAGGGTTGATCTGTAATTATTTTTTCCAAAACAAGGCAGAACTTCGTGTTCTTTGGAGTAGCTTTGGTACATATAATTTGCAAAGCAACTTACCTTCATTTGCTGTCTTTTCTGCTTCAGTACTGACCAACAGCTCGAAGCCACAGCCTAGATGTAAAAAAATAAAAAATAAAAATAAAAAATTTAAAGTGTCCATTACCATTATAAAACATTATAAAACAACAATTATAAAAATTTTCATCTAAAAAGCACTGATGTGCAGATGTTATATTTCTAAATGTCCTTCTAGTTTCAATTTTGTGAGAACACGAAATTTTCAAGTATAAAATATCAGCTGATGCCAACAACTGATTTTACAAAGTGTTCATATTTGTTCATATTTTGAAATCTTGCTTTGTTACACTTTCCTTAGATTAATTAAAATGTGATTTGGCACTCCTGACTGTTTTTTGTTTTTTGTTTTTTTTTTTTTATACAGTCAAACAGTTAGCAACATCTACTCAGTTTAACTGAGGGTCAGTCCATTATATACCAGAAAGTGTGCTCAGACATCAGCAGCTATTTTAGATACTAAATAGCATGTGAACACATCGTAATGTCCTTTTTACTTTTAGCAAAAACATTCCTGCAATAGCTTCAGATTCAGCGAAGTAGTTTTGTCCAAATATGGCTGTGTATAATACAATATACCCATATCAGAACTCCTCTTTTTCCCCCCTCATAGCTTCTAACAGAATTCTATCCCCATCTGATTCTCCATGCGTACTTGAAGATAATTCACTATTCTCAAAATGCTGTTATTGCATACTTACAATATGTGTGTGTGTGGGATGGCATTGTGTTCATTTACTTGTACCTGGATGTTCATGCCTTACTGCTAGCACTCTGGTTTATGTACCAAAATCTGGATCTAATATCTAAGATGGGGCTAACAGAAAATTCCCTTGTAAAATTTTACTTAGAACAAACATATTTTTGCAGGTCAGGCTAAAGTATTTTCCCCAATATACTCAACCATCTGACATATTTTTGGCAGAGTGGTAGCTTTTAAACTATGATTACAAAAAAAAAGATAGTGATAAAACATTTTTTTTTTTCTGCTGAAGATACTTCAGGTATACATTCAGTACATATAATTGTAGTGGAAGCTGAATTAGTCTTTACACTGAAGGAGCACATAGATTCTTTATTTCAAAATTAAATGCTTTTATCAAGATGATATACATAGTCTTTATTATGGAGCTGATGGATTTATTCTCATTCTTGAGAATCCACTCTAATAACATAAAGCACAGATCACCAGAAGAATAATTTCAGGATATACAGAATTTTATATCAGAATGCTCACACCGATGTTATATTCACCATAGCATCTACTTATACTGATATACCACAATACCAGGATTATGAAAATAACAAATACTTACTGTTTCTTTAAAAGAGGAATTCAGCCAGCGGTTGTTTACTACATTCTGTATAGATATTGGTGGATTTTCTAAATCTTCAAATGAATCCATCAATATGAAGTCCAGAACAACATCATAAAAATTCAAGTTTTTTACCTATATTAAACCAGAACATGGTCTAAGTAACTTAGTTTCGCTTTCAGCAGTGGAATTCAACATGCATCATATTCTAACTGTTTTAACATACAGATGTAAAGAGAAGCAGAACAAAATGTAAATGCTTTCTGGTACTAAAGTACACTGGTGGATGCCATTTCTCTAAGTCAGGATTGTTAGGCATGACAGAGTTGACTTTCCCACAATTCTGAACTGAAAAGAATTATTTTTGGCTGCTACAGTTGGCATAATTGAGGGTAAAAACACTTCAGAAAGTCACACTCACTCCTCTAGCAGCAAGTTCCATTTCAGTATTATCCCAGTGATCCGTTTGTTCCAAGAAATATATCATTTCATCAAAGACATCTTCAAATTTCTTTGGATTCTGCAAAGTAAAAGCAAAGAATGTCAAGCAAACCTAACACAAGAGATGGTTTATTTACATTATAAAATGAATTATGGTAGAAGTTACTTTAGCAGTGAAACATCAGTCAAAAAAAAGGCTTTTACCTTTCGTGCTCTCACAATTAGGGCAGATAAAATTTTTCTTCCACTTTCAGCAAGAAATATTCTGTTTGCTGTTTCTGAAAGAATTATCTAGAAAAGGTTTTAGAAAACATGGACATATTCATTCACAGATTATAGCAAGTGATCTTTAATTATTTCGATCAAATTTAATAAAGTTTTCTTCAGTCTTTGGTGCAAATATTCCAAATTTTGTTCATCATAAGATTGGGATGCCCCATTTTAGAATTACAGAAATGTAGAAATTATAGCAATAATTAAGAATATGCTTAATTATGGGATATGTTATTAAAACATTTGCATGAGTACTGCACAGATAGTGGCACTTCCATGTCATGTGCCTTAGGTTTAAGAAGGCAGATGACTTTGCTTTCTGCTTACCTGGAAAGCTTGTCGAATACAATGAAGCTTAGCAAGGAAGTCGCTGTCCCCAAGACATTCAAACATTTCAGTCCTATGAAAAATAATAATAATAAAAAAATAATAATAATAATCAAAACCATCAAATAAAGAAGCACAAGAAAATTCAACTACAAAATACCCTGTATGAGAATCCTGTATTCTGCACAGAATATTTAACTATATTGTTTTCTTTTCTTGCAGATTGTTAAGTAGACAAATCAATACATTAATACCTTAATACTCGTGAATAAACTTTGCCTTCTTCTGCTAAGTGCATTGCTTCTTCATACAGTGGGCAATGGCAAAGGGAATCTAGCCCATAGGTATTACGAACTTCTCTATGCTCCGTAAGCTGGGGGGGGAAAAAAAAAGTAACATTCATTTAAAGAACTTGCCAAAGTTTTCCTGATCTTCAAATAAAGTTGTATCCTTTTCTGTAGCTGCTTTAAAAAAAAAATAACATAAGAAAAGAGGGGGCAACACTGAGTTCGTAAAGCAAAGTGGGGCACTGTGCTATTAATAGGGCTGTAATTTCATGCCTTTTAAAATCTGAAATCTACAGCTTCAGGTTTTGATTTGTAAAAGTTTAATTCATAAACTTGCACCTGCTCTGATTTTCACTAGTTAGATCTGATGAGTCTCCATGCGGTTCAAAGAAAGCAAACTAAGAAAGTTGTAAAGACACTGAAAACACAGAATAATTACATTATGAATATCTTCAGGAAAGTGGAAGTGATAACTTTCTCCCACAGCTGTTCTTGTTTCCCTCGTCAATATGTCTTCAAAACTCTAAAGCCCACAATGACAGCTTGTGTCTCGATGCTCTGTGCTGCACAACAGCTTCTGGAGTTCACAATGTACGTTGCTCAATGTATGTTGCATGGTGCTCAGACACAAACCTGTTTTCTACAGACAGTTTGGCTTTAAGGCTGTACGTATTAGTGATGAGTTGATGAAACAAATGTAAAATATCAAACCCCAGAACCTGCAATGGCTTTTAAACTCGGACCAGAGCGGTTAAGAAATACAAACAGACTCAGTGCTTTTGTTTGCCAACCACAAGTTGTTTCTTAATAAATAGAAAAATTTCTCAGCTGTGCAGAAAAATCTTTTTGACTACCGAAATGACCACCTACATGAAAGTACCAAAAATACGCAGTGCTGGCCCTTTTAGGAATTCTTGCCTGCTTCCTGTAATAAAAAGGTCACTTTTTTGCAGTCAGCTTTCCTTGTATTCTGAGAAATGATGCTTATCCTGTATTAAAAAGATGAATGAATTATTTCTCTGGCTATCTGCATCTTTAAAAAGATTTTTCTTTTATATATTAATTCTTCCCTCCCTTTCTCCACGTGTTTTATGAAGTTGTTAAACAGCTCCTCACGGTTTTTCATGGAGAGCATGCTAGACTGCAAGACATGTTCTGAGATAAAGCAGTAATCCATATGACATCGGGTGGACTAAATGAACATATGAGGAGTGACCAGGATAAGAATGATGAATCCTGAGAAGATCAGAATAGCAAGAATAGGCACAATTCTGAAGTCAGTCAGAAAATAGGAAGGCACATCTTGAATCTTTGTAATGGAAAAGGAAAACTCATTAATAAATGCTATAGAATGTACATTGCTATTATTTGCTAACACCATTCCCTCCAGAATTCTCTATTTTAGGAAAGAAATAAAACTTCTGTTGGGAAAGCAGGAAAAAGGCAACACTACTTTTCAGTGTCAGAGCACTTCTGGAGCATGTTTTGGATCTAAAATTCTGTCTTAGACATTCTGAAGGCTGCTGTGCCATTTATAAATAGGTTCAGACCTATAGAAACTGGTATTCTTTCCCTGTTATCAAAGCCTGTTGCTTCCTGCACTACTTTGTTTTTAACAGATTTGAAGCAAAGAAGACAATCTTTGTAAAATAATTATGTGGGGAGCAGACAGGAAAGGACAGCTAAGGATTTTCTCACAAGTCTTAAAAATTTCCTAAGCTCTGGGCTGAGCTAACATTTCCACAAATAAAGCAAAGTTTATTTTCTAACAGAACTACAAATTCAGTTGTAATCAACATAAGGAAGTAAGACATCATAAACACAAGTGTACCAACAACACAGAGGCAGCAATGAAATTCACTGTCAGGGAGAAAGGAAAAGAAGAAAAATGGAAAAGAAGCCAGAAAAGAGAAGGTGGAGACCTTTTTCTGGCACACACACTGTTGTATACTTGCCAAAAGAGGCAGCTATTTTGATCACACAGTAGGTGAGAACACAAGAATATGAAAAGCATCCTAACTCTCATAAATGCAAGCTGAGAGCAGTCTCAAATAAGGATGAAAACACCATTATTTATCACAGTAAGTAAACAGTATCAATAACTTAAGGCAAATAGTTATGCCTACTGTTCCTTCTGCAGTGCTTCTGAGAGGCCTATCTGTGTTTTGGAACAGAAGTCTGGCTGGGATTGGGAATGGCACCTTTATGAGGATTTTTGCACCTATATATTGTGCCAATCTGGACACCTGCAATCATCAAGGCCATGATCCTCAGGATCCTCTTGAGTATCAGTCATAGCCAAGACAAAATTCTAGCATACCCTACTGCTCCTAAAGTGTTCATCAAAAGGGGATGTGATTTAATCCTTGCCAACTGTTCCAGTTTTGTACATTTCTTTTACTGAAAACTATCCTCCTGTGTTTTGTCCTAATATGATGCAGCACAATACCTGTAACCTCCTAAGCAGTATACATATCAATTTGCATCATATCTACCTGCGGCTTGGTTTAGGATACCCCATGTCTTTGCTTGTATTCCTACTGAGGGCAGTGAACTACATTTGACTTGTGCCAGCACAAAAACATGGAAACAGCTTCCAGTCTTTAAAATTAGAGAAACAGAAAATACTTAGTACTGCTACTTTGGACAGGATGCAATGCAGAAAGAAAATGAGTAACTGTCAATACAGCCTGTGGCATGATGTGACCAGAAAATATTCCACTACTATTTAATTTTCCAGAAGGTGAAATTACTAATGATTCCAATAGGGTAAAAATATACATGCACTTATTACTGTCTATGAACTTCAGATAAGCATTTCTATTGGCAAAAGCAGTTTGGGATGGTTGCTAAAATTGTAACTGCAATCATGGAGCATAGGATGAAAGAACAAATGTCCATTTGCCAAAGAAACACTGAAAGCTGAAAGAAACTCAGCCCCTTAACCTGAAACATTCCACTTCTTTGCATCTGCAAGAATAATATGCGGGAAGTTGATAAGCAAGATGAATCTGTATGACACCATCATGTCTAGAATGAAAAATCTGGTGTATCAGTTCTAATCCAGTTACTTCTAAGTGATCACTGTTCTCTATCACTAGCTGAAATACTCTGAGAAGCAGTAGTTATCCCTTGTGATTGCAGCAGTTATTTTCAGTGTTAATTTTAAACATTTTCTTGCACAGGATGAGCAAAATTTTACATTGAGGTAAATATTCCTGAGAGAAGATAGCTGGCACTGATTTACAACTTCGTTTTACTATGCAACAATGCCCCAGTATGCTACTACTACAGAGCCAACCAGCTCTATAGCTCAAGCTCAGAAGCCCATATTTAATCCAGGAGTTTGGTGGTGTTCCAATTTGAACAGTATCATTCATGGTTTTGCTAATCTTCAGAATTCCTCCTAGCAGCTGAAAATCTTTTAAAATCCTTCAGTAAAATCTGACAAAGGACATCAAAGAGCATGTTCTATTTGTAAAGGCTAGAACAGCTGAAAAGGAAGGAACCTGGTCATAACTTTCTTCTGATAACAAAGAGTTGATGGAAGAGGCTTTGAGGTATCAAATTGTGGAGACTGTTTTCAGGATAAGTGAAGAGAAAGGTGTAAGGCTGTTGCAAATTTTAACTCAATTGTTTCTTTAGCAAATATTGACACAATTCAGCTTCTGGATTATCATTCCCTGAAAGTGATGCATCCTATTTTTTTACTGTTAAGTAAAGCAACATAAATGAGTACAGTGGATTGTTCTGATCTTCGCATACCTGCAAAAATAATGGCAAAGCATGTGTATGCAATTTTCTCTCTTTTTCCAACTGAGTTCAGTAGCTTATTTATAGTGAATATATGATAGTAATATTTAGTGCAAATATACCCAGAGACCAATTGCTTTCTCTGTAATTTGGAGAAGAGTGCTATTCAAAATCACTTCAGCTCATGAGAGACTATAAAGTGAGATGTTCCTCATTCAACACCATTCATTAAATTCTTCCAAATATTCCAAGGGAGCTGTAGCACATTGGAGCTAACAGGCAATATCATCTTATCCAAAGATTATTTCTTTATGCATCCTTTGCAGTCTTATCCGAGAAGATGATGGGAAATCAGATGAAGAATACAGCATACTGAAACAATACCTACCAATCACCAATAATTTCTTATAAGAAGAAAAAAAAAAAAGACTCCAAAGAAGGCAAAGACAGCTTCATACCTATTCATATTATCTAAGAAAGTAGAAGAAAATAGAAAAACACAATTCATGGAAAGAGGATAGCCTCCAATTGGTTATGCCTCTCTAATCACAAAAATCTGAGGTACTTTTAAAAGCAACTACTTTTTAGAAGGACTTATAAAACATACTGCCAGATAACCATCTTCTTTCTTCCTCCTCCCCTCCTCCCCCCCCCCCCCCAAAAAAAAAAATCCACCAAAAAACAGTTAATAAGCAGACTGATTCCAATTTCATTACTCCAGCTAATAGGAATCTGGTTACAAGTAAGCAAGACAAGGATTGTTTGCTTGTTTTTTCTTTCTCCATAAGAGAAAAATCCTTTTCTTGCAGTAATTTGGAAAAAAAAAAAAAAAGAAAAGAAAAAACAAAACTCTTTTCACTATTCAAATAAATCCATTAATCTTTCAAGAATCTATCTTCAAGAGTCTTACCTCAGCTGTGGAAACAAAAGAGTCCGTTGATGCAATGCTTAATGTATCGCGAAGGCAAAAATCATCCGTGTTATCCTTTACAGTAATGTCTGTATTTTTATCTTTAAAAGAAATTCAAAAAGAAGAAAAGATAAATAGAGTTCTCTGATAGCTTAATAGCTTCAAGCTTTTTAAGTATATTTCATATATGTTTTCATGTAGTACTTCTTTTGGAAAGCACAACATCGTATAACTATGAGAATACACACTTCTTTGACCTGCTAATATACATGTATGAGTGCGTTTTTTTCTGTCTTTAAAGGGGACTTAGAAACATCATCTGCACGAAAAGGAAGAGATAAAAAATTTTCCAGAGGGTTTCGTTTTTTTCTTTGATAAACCTCCAAAGATCTTTCTACCTAAATATTCTACTTTGCTATATTGATCTGGATCCTTAACTTGGCTGCATCGTGTAACAAAGGCTCAGTGTTTTAGTATCAGGAAGTACTATTTAAAACAAAAAAGCTATTAATAAAAAAACAGGCCTCAGCCTCACTTAAATTTTGTTTCACTGTCCAGTTCTCATGCCATTTTCTACTTGATGGCCTTCCAGCAGAGCCACAGAAGTTTTCAATCTTCACTGTATCCCCTTTTTCCTCTTTTCCACTGCAACATCATATCCAGCTGCACTTCCTACAGCATTAGAACTCTTGCCTTGAAAATAACTGATGCTTTATGCTTAAAATGACCTGCAATACAGTTTCTCTCAGTTTTCCTTTATTTTATTCCCAGATGTCAACTGCAGCACATCTTGCTAGCATACATGGCTTTGTTTTCTATATAGAAACACTTTCACTGAAGGATTAAATTCATGAGCCAGTAAGTCAGACTTTGGCTTGATGTGCCCCGTGCTGCATTCTCAGTAGAGCACAGGCATTTATTTTGGGTTACTTTACCTTCAGACATTACACATGTGCTGCTAAAAGTCTGTTTTATTTCCAGCAGTCAACAGCAACCAGCTACCCAATGTCATCCAGATCTGTTGCTATGGCAATACTTTATAAAAAATGCTATTACATCGCAAGTGGCCTCATGCCAACTTACTGCAATGGTTTACTCATCAATTGAAGTGCTACAATTCACGTATCTTAACTATTATTTCAGTGGTTGTTATGGTTTCATTCCAAAGTCCATTTGCTATGGACTTGGAATGACAGGTCAAAAAGTGTACATAACAGTAAATATCTGTCTTTGAGACTATTCACCAAGGCAAAAAATTGGTAAAAGTCTGGGCAAAGACTTCACTGGATGCTGCTGCACTACACTGAGTTAGGCAGACTCCGACTTGTAATTGCAATTTCACTAACTTTCGTTTGAATATCTTTGATTCTCAAATCCTCCTTAACAGTTTAGTCCCTCTTCTAATCTCTCAAAACAAAGAGGAAAAGTACAGCAGCATCCGAGTTGATTGAGAGTCAGTTGTATGCTGGAATCTGAAAAGCTGGAACAGAAAACCAAACTGTGGTCTGTAAAGCATTTGCCTGCTGTCTGGTAAGAGCAGATGGGTAAAATGATGTTTCCTCCTCATTTCTACCCATAACTTGCATTAATATCCCTCTGATAATATTAAATGCTTTTGTAATACTTCTCTTTCACATTAGCAGTTGCTGAAATTGCAACAATACTTTTAAACACAGGGCTGTACAGCCCGGCCATGGATTTTTCCACTGAGCCTCTCATTTTGGCTAAGATGTTCTCCATAATAAATTTGCAATTAAAACAAGAGTTTATACATCTCATAACTAGAAAAGCTCTCTAACACCTGGTTCAAGTGCAATCCAAAGAAATACTGTTTTCCTGACATTTCCAGTCTATAAGCAACATGCAACACTTACTTCATTAGAAGTAAACAGCTCTATTCATAAGTAGCAACATAAATTACAAACTCTGAGAGTAATGCACTTGTGATACTGTTAATGATGTTACTCATGGCTTTAATCAAGATGTTAAGATAAGGACCCAGGCTGTTAGGTACACAAAGAGCAGTTGTCAAGCAGTCTCATGTGTCAATCCAGTCTCAATCCCATGAAGTCTCTGCCACCCGCATAGGGAAGATCCAAGATCCAAGTCCCAGCTACAGTTAAGTTTCATACTAACTTTATATGGCACAGTAGCCAGAAATGTAATGCACATCAGGTTAGAAGAATGGAAGAAAATAGCCTATGTCAGTGAGGGATTCGATTCCTGATCAAATATGTTTTGGGTCAGTCTAAGAAGATGACCAAAAACATATCTAACTCCAAGCTGATTCGTTACCCTAACCAGAAGGATGCAGTAGTGGGGAAACAGGATGAGTAAAAGAAAAAAAAATAAGAATTACTCTAAAATTTTTACTCTAGTGAACATTTCTAATTAACTTTCTAAACTAAGGCTGTATAACTCACTGTGGTAACATTAGGCTGTTTGGCTTTTTTATTTAAAATCAGAATATAAATAATTTACGTTTGCTGAAGGAGTCATAATTCCAATTTTCCTAATATGGGTTTAAAACTTTTACCTAGCCAAAATCTTTTTAAATGTTTGCTGAATACGGATAATTTTCCATCCCACACACATACAAAAAATCTTTGTAACAAAAAGGCACAAAATTTGCAGGCTCTGACAAAATATTTATTCCGAAAAGTTTGCAAATAATTCTGATACTTGGACAAGTGATATGCCCATATAAATACACGTTTAACCAAAACAAACAGTCCTGGTCAGCTACTGATGGCTACCATAGCTCCAATACTGTAAGATACCTTAGCCTTGCAGGTGCTCAGTGGAACCCACACTGCACAGAAAACACACCATTGTGAAAACAGTGGTGTGAAAATTCAATTGCAGCTGGAGTACATACCAAACAAGCACCAGGAGAACATTCTTAGACACAAGAACATGAAAAAAGAGACAGCAGCACAATGAGAATCCTGGAATGAACAGCTGCAAGAGGAACCCACCCACACGTGGCTGCATCTGCTGGTACAGTCATCCCAAGTTCTTACGTAGACTAGTAGCTGAAAGAAAGGAATACCAGCAACTCTGTGAGCTTCAAATATGCTTCACTTATTTGAGAAGCTAGGGAGTTATTTAGGGTTCATTTATATTTGTAAAGAGGATGAAATGGAATTTCAGATGTGTTACTGACGACAGTAATTGCCATACAGACTCTAAGCTGTAGTGCTTTAAAATACCTAACTGCCTCTAAAGTTAGATTAAGGGGATTCCAAAACTCTAAGAACACAGAGTATGGCAAAAACTTATGAAATTAACCCCAGCTTTATAAGATTATGCAAACAAAGGTAATGATAACAATAAATAATAGTGTTTAAAAAATTAATTATTTTTAAAAAAAGAAAACCTCAAACCAAAAAGCCACCATCACAAAACAAACAAACAAGAATAAAAAACACACAAAAAATCCAACCACCTCATACCTATAATGTACTACTCTGGGATTCTTCTTTGTTTGGTCTCTGGTAGGTTCCCAAGCCACGACAGACCAAAAAATTAAATTCCTCAACTCTCAAAATAGCATTTGACCTTAGAGATGGAATTGCACAGAAATCAGCTATTTAGCATTCATTTGAGAAGAATTCACCTACAGATAACATTTTCAATTCTGAAAAGTGTATACATGTTATCTTCTCTATTACCCCAAGTGAAAAGTGGTGTGAGTTTGCATGCAGCAGCTAAAAAAGGAAAGCACTTATCTGCTGACAAAGAATTCACCGAGAGTTAAGGAACCTAGTTCTGAATGCTACCAGTAAAGCCATGGCTTCCTATTGTCCCTCAGCCACTCGCTTCAGCAGAACACGATGGGTGGGAAAGCAGGATGGGGAAGAAAAACCCCTTCTGTGAAATAATTACAGCCAGCTGCCGGGATAGACGCTGGAAAGGAGAAAACTCTGCAGAGAAATTCACCTATGAAAAGTCAGGGTACACCAAAAGTAACACATTCCCTCTGCTCTGCCAGGCTACCCCAGACAGCCACTGTGTTTTGCAGAAGTCAGATCCCTTGGGTGCGTGGCTTCACGCCTAAGCAAAGAAATTACAATAATTACAATAATCAAGTTGAGAAAGCACAGCAACATGAATTACACACAATTCAATTTCAAAAGAATGTGTTGCTGTCTTAGCTGGATCACATGCAGCAGTGTTTTGTCAGCACTGTTGCTGAAGCATCAGAGGCAGCTTTATTTACATTTATAAATAGTCATAACGCTGACAGTGTTGACTGAATATTCTTTAAAAAGTCATCAGTCCTACCAAATAGTTACTAATGTATTACATGAAGTCTTCCAGGATGCAGCACCTAGAAGGCAGTGGATTTTTCCACTCATTTTAAAAACATGACAAGAAGTAATCTTTACCTTCCGATGGAAATTCCTGATGACTGTCATACAGCAGTTGTTAAAGTTTGGCCACGGACAGAGTAGGGTGACCACAGACCACTCTTGACTGAACAGGTATCATTAGGTTCCTCATTTACGTTCACCAGTAACACAGATATCTGCATGAGAAGGTGCTTATAGCTGGGGGCATTTCACTTTACTGTATATAAACCAAGCTGCTATTGCCTAAAACACCTGCCTAGGTGCAGTCACCACCCCTGGCAGTGTTCAAGAGATTTGGAGATATGGCAGTGAGAGACATAGCGAGTGGGCATGGTGAGGCAGGGTTGATGGTTGGACTGGATGTTCGCAGTGGTCTTTTCCAAACTTAATGGTTCTATAACTCTATATATTAGATCAAGGTTTTCTGAAAACATCTAACCAACTCCTGTACCCTACCAGTATGTCAGCATGTATCAGCAAAACATTTCTCGCCATTTTTTGTTAGGATTGCTTTGATGCAGACCCAAGCACGCTAAGCAAGAGCTAATCAGAGATGCATTTAAAAGAAAAAAGTAAAAAACATCACACTCCAGTGCTGATGGCCGCCCACTTTGACTGCTGATTTGTGTCTCCACCTCCAGCAGGCTCTGAGGTGAGCATACAACTTCTGCCTGCCAGTGCTTGACAAGGAGCTCAGCCACCAGAGCAGTGGTTCAATGGAAGGGAACAGCTTGGACATGGGACAGCATTGACTACTGGGCATTCACAATTTCACTTTTCTCCTCATACTCATAGATCTACACAGACCTTAAAGGCAATCTTTGGTCAAGCTAACTAGTCGTCTGATTATACCCTTCTTAACAAATGCCTTAGTAGTTTTCAAGCAGACAAATGTCTGGAAAAAGATGAAACTTGCCTAAAACAACCTTGTAATCTTTAAGAGATTTTCCACATACTTCAGAAAGAAATAAAAGCAATTTCCAGAACGTTTGAAATAATTTGGTTATTTTCAGATCTTTGTGATATTGACTTTGTCCATGAAGTTCTGTTATCTGCTGACCATCACATGCTTACTGATGTATAAAACAGAGCAAGCTGGCTGCCGCTTGTTCATTCTAAAACAGTAAAATCAAGTGCCTTGAACGTTCTCATCTAGCAAAGGAAAACACAGCACAAAATGCCTGTCCAAAAGTAATCATTGCAGTCTAAGTAATCATCAAGTGTACCTAAGACAAGAATGTTTGTATGGTTTATTTCCTGTCTATCAGACACAGCTACATTAACATGGGTCTGATGCTCTGAATTGCTGGTAAATGGAATTATTCTTTCAAAACTTAGATTTGCTAAACAAGCCTTCCACAAATTTCGTAACTGAATATTCTCTGATAGTTTTGTTGTTTTTTTTTTTTTGAAAGGTCAGAAATTGATAATCAAATTTCTTGTTGTAAAGAATGTGAACTGAGAAAACTTTCTGAATAATTGTGACATGCTTTATTTTAAAACCAAAATCTCAAACTTGAAAGACTTCACAGCGTTACAAACTCTCCATGTCTCAAAGAAGAGGCGAGATAAACACACATGGTGCTTATTGTTCAAATTTGAACTTTAAGAAAATACAGAAGCACCTACTATGTACTTGATAACCTGAACTAATGCATCGTACATGCAGACAGCTCAGAAATCAGTTTAGTAAATATAAAACAAATGCTTTCTATGCCTAATTCTAATTCTCTGCCTAATATGAATCTAAGTGTCTGAAAAAAATTTGAGATTTATATTCTGTATAAACTACGTCTCACTGTTAAGTCTCTGTCCATAAAACTTATTTTTCATTTCTTTGAAAACGTAGACTTCGAAAACACAAAACAAAGTTGTCACCACATCCCCTCATAGGAGCACTCTGCTCTCCTGTAGTTCAGAAGGCATACCATCTATTCTGGCCATAGCAAAGTCTAGTCTGAATTCACATGATGCTTATTTTAAAACGTGGGCTGTCCACTGAAGATTTATAGCACAGCACTGTGAAGATTGCCAGATGCCTTAGTCATCAGATTTGAACGTCACTGCCTTTTCTTAGTTCTCCACATCTTAAAAACAAGCACAACCTGCCACTATTTTTGCACATGCACTTTCTGCTGACAATAGAATGGTCTGTTCAGTCACATACAGCGTGATACCACATTAACTCACTGTGATGCAGAGCAGATTCAAAACGTAGCACCATGTTTAAAGGAGAAGGAAATACAATGTTAACTTTGAGGTTTATACATATAGAATCAGTTCATTTAACATGTTTCCTACATCAGAGGCATCCATAAGCAGTTTAGGTAGAAAAGCCTTCTCACCGGACTTGAAAGCAGTCTCAAATGTAAATGAACTTGTCCCTTTGGCCTCTGTCTTAGCATACCTGGGTAAATCTAACAAAATTCTAAAAAAGAAAAACCACAACAAGATATCTGCACAAGTTCATTTCTAGTGGTACCTCTCACTCCTTTTCCTGGCTGAAACTTTGAAACGGTCTGCCTTATGACATTCTTTAAATAGCTTTATATAAATTTTGTATACTAGAATATAGACTATTTTGCTGGACAGTCTAAGGGTATGGGATCATCCACCATGTTCTCTTTGAAGTGACGTTTTAAACACACGATTGTTGGAAAGGTTTTTCTTTAGCCATAGTATTATGCTTAAGGGATATCTGCATTTCAAAGTAAGAGAGAGAGACTGACAAAAGGAGCCCACATATTCATTTGTTCTTACGTTGAAAGAAAAGTGTACTGTCTAGCAGTTGGTAATAAAAATGTATTTTAAAAGTACAGAACACTTTGCTCCTGAAATGTGATCACGTTAAGATGCACGTGATCAGCTTGCAGGACTGAAGGCAGTGATAAGAAAGGTAGGTGGGTACGTTTTTATCCCAGTAATAGGCATTAAGTTAGGAAGACAGAACCAACTACTGCTGGCACTCAGTCAAGTAAGTGGCAATAAAGATCTACAAATATGTATTTTTTTATTGGGACTAACAGATTCTGTATTAAAAAGCAGACTGCCTCAGGGCAGGAAAATGTTACAGTATTGTGCAGACTGCAGTGAATCTGTTCTGGAACACAACTGACTTCTGCCAACCCAGTTTCACACAGCATTCTCTTCAGGAACCTAAATTAGCAAGGTACACACGTAACTTTAAACACTAAGATTTAAGTAATATCTGAAGTACCTCACAGACTAAGGCCTGTTTATATTCCTCTTGCTCTGGACAATAAGAAATTAGACAAGTATCCTTAAAAATTAATACTGAATAAAAAGTTCTTCCTCTGAATTACTGAGATTGTTAAATGCATTAGTAACGACACCTGAATTAACACCTGAATTATATTTAACAATCGGTGCACCCGACCTGCGACTCTCAACACTGCTTATCAGCTACTCCAGCACATGTAGTTCAAGTTGCAAACTAGTCAGTATATTATTTATTCATCATTAATTAAAAATAAAGTCTGAATTGCATCTGTTCTTTGCGATCTGGAAATACTTACATGTTTGCCTTTAAACATTTGCAGGCATTTCAGCATGTAGAACAAGGACAGCTTTAAATAGCAGTAGAGAGAACAAAGCCTCGTGTGATCAGCATGTGCTCTTGAATCAGATACTCCTGAATCAGATACTCCACAGCACTTTGCTACAAACAGGATTATTAGGTAAGATGGGACATTGTGTACAGAGCAGACATACCATCAAGTAAGACAGGCTTTTCATAGTTCAATCTCAAAACCACAGTTCTGTAAGTTTCTGTAATGAGCAGATGCGTGACTGAAAACTGATACAAAACACAAATTTTACTCTCCTTGTTGTTCACAGCACCTTTTGTTACAACGTTCCACAAAAGTAGGTATACCCACACATATGGGTTCAAGTTTGAAAAGAAGGAAAGTTAAGACAAAAGTTGAAAGAAAATTCTAAAAATGCCTTTAGGAAAAGAAATGGTCTCTGACTTAATGGGTAGCGAGACTCAAACACAGCAGGCACGTGGGGTAAGAAAAATAGTTCGCTCTTGCATGTGTGCATGCAATGTTTTCATTGCAACCCTTTGAACATAAACTGAAGGTAAAATTTGATTTATTTTAGCATCAACTACCTACTGAATTGATAGAGGAGCTATAGTACTGAGAACTAAATTTGCTGATTTTGTATGATTCTGTCAATATCTGATCTTGATATTACTCGTTTTTAAGATTAAGCGACCAAACTAACAGATCTGAAGTCTTCTTAAACTGAACTATCATTCTGTCTGTATCTCTCTTGCCCCAACCCTCCTTTCATTTTCCCCAAGAATGTTTCAGACAAACCTCCCTTAAAATAGAATTTAATGCAACAATAAATTACTTCTAGTTGAAGTTCTGAAGCAGGAATTAGGCCTATGGGCCAAAACGTGTTCTTGATCATCAGTTTATATAACCTCACACTGCAATACTCCAGCCAGAAAAATAAACACTTCTCCCTCCCCCACAGCTTGCCATTTGTCTGGTATAATTTTTCCTGCCTCTGGAACATTTGTATTCAGAATGTATATAAACACAGAGACTTCAAGTGTATATACATCCTCTTTAGTAAGAAAAAGAATTTGTAAATTCTTAACTTGTTAAGAATATCACAGAAGAAAAGTGGTATAAAAAAAAAAGGAATAAAAATAATAATAAGAACAACCAACAGTGTGACTTCCTGCCTTTGGAAGGCTGTTTCCACTTATTTCATATTTACCACTCTTCAGAAGTATTCAAAGTGAAGGCAAGATTTAAGAAATCCAGTCCTGATGTGGGGTGGAAACGATCACCTTCCCTTAAGCAAAGAATAGGCAGATATGTGTGAAAAGGCAAAAAACAAATACAAACACAAAAAATAACCAGAGAAGTTACACAGAGAAGATACAGATGTGAATTAAGCAGGAGAATGGGCAACAGATAAAATGTGAGAGGAACAGACAGCACACAAAGGCATTGCAGACAATGATTTTTCAAAAAAGGTGAAGTATGAAAGTGATAAAATACTGAGTGTTGTTCACAGCTTTTCACAACAGCTGGTGGCACAAATTAAAGGCAGCTTAATGTAAACTATTAGTAAGGGCTCCATTGCTATCTAACTACAGGCAGCAGGAATGAATCCTGCAACAAACAAATGATGAAGAGTATAATAAAGAATTATGATCTATTGGGGATTGCCAGTAAGTCCAGACAACACGAGAACCCCACTCCACCTTTAAAAACGAAGTGCAGTTTTCCTGAAATAATCAATCAGCTTGTGGAAAAGTGATTTAATTAATATAACAATTTAATTAATTTAATTATTATTTAATAATAATAATAATAACAGAAAAGTAAGAATTTATGGAAAGATTCCCATAAAAATGTGGGCTGAAACACAGGGCCACATTTTCATTAAAATAAATTCACAGATCTAAAAAAAAAATTGAAAAAGCAAAGGGATAACGAGGGAACAAAGTTCACTACAGAAGCAAGACACTTAAGCCAGCTGATTTTAAGTTTGAACAAAATGAGTCACGGAAGAAGCTTATTAAGTGCCTAATTTGTTTCACCACTTGATTAGCTATTTAGTAACAGCAAATGAACGCACAGGAACAACCTGAGCTACAAGAACCCAACAATAGGAACAGCTCAAAAAATAGATGTGTAGTGAAGTGATTGTTTTTTGGTCATATTGTAGAAAACACAACCAGAATGACAGAAGTTATCAGGAGACAGAAATTATGTCACTATAAGCCCTTACTTTGTCTGCATCATATGAACTTTATACACTAAATTTTGACCAAAATATTCAGAAAGAGTATACATTGAAGCTTGCAGAAAGCTATGCAGAAAGCTATCCAGTATAAACACAAGTATGCAACGGCTTTCACACAAGGAGATGCGAGGGTCTAGAGTTCAACTGAAATGTGGAGCAATAAATAACAGTCACAAAGATTTTGTGTACGCACAAGAAGGTTGAAAAGAGAAGAGAGAAAGGAACATATCAAGAGATTTAATTATAAATAGCAGGGAGAAAGATTTATTATATTTCATAGCAACTGCTCCCTTCTTACCAGGTGGATTTTTTTTCATCTCTTTATTTTAAAATGATAAAGGTGTGGTAAGTCATAGCTATAAGACATTGTGAAAGCTGAAAGCATAAAATGATTCAAAGGGATGTTCAGAGGTCCAATCTGAAAACAGATGGTCAGAGGTAAACTTGGCTATGGCAGCCTCTAGCCATAGTCTGGAAGCCAAGAGTTCTGCTAAAGGAAGGCTCTTTTATACGCAGTCTATTCTTAAATGCCTTTCAAATCTACTGCCAACCACTATTGAAAAGTATTGGACTACACGTACCTATCATTTGACCTGTTCAGCTGTTTTGATGTTCTGCTTTGAATTGTAATGCTCTCCTTACTGTTCAGCAGTAAGTACTTACCTTAAAAGCAACGCCACAATGTTCCACACTACGTGTTTCAATCAAGGAATATTTATACATTTATTTAACCATTTCAGCAGGTTGTTGGTTTTAATTCAAACTTCAGTGCTGGGTGGATGAAGAACTTTGCCCCGCCACAAACCAGCTTTAATTTCCAATAACCTTCTGTTTATATCATCATCTCATTTCTGTCTATGGAGCAATATATAGTCTAATCCTTGACAATATGAACTGTGATCAGACAGTCATCACTGACTTTCACGGTTTGCTCCTCTTGCAAAATGAAACACCAAATAATACCTAACTAAATATTAAAAATATTTTATTCCAATATTTGTAAAAAGCCAATCTAATCTTTGTTTTGAGGTTTACTTTAATTACGTTATGCTCTTCATTAATTACAAGCTGATTTGTAATTTCATTAATACATTCTGAATGAAGATGAAAAGTTATGAATGATGAAGCACTGCCTGGATAACCAGAAGGAGGCAGAAAGCTTGTGTTAAGGGGAGACATTGGGGAAGAAATAATTGCAGCTGCTCTCACGTTGTCAGGAAGAAGGAGAAATAATGGAGAAATTGTAGACAGACTTTGTATTTAGACACTTTCTGATCTTACTTGAAGTATTTTCAGAAGTTTCTAGCCACATCACCCCAAGCTAACATACAATAAGGGATCTCCAATGTTGGCTCTGGTACAGTAAGAAAGATTATTCTGAGCCACTGCTGAGAAGATTGCAACTAATATATTTACTGCGCTGTGAAAAGGCATCTGAGCTTCCGCTTTTAGCAGAAACACAAGCATACACTCCGGGTTATCAAATATCAACACAGAAATACAGATTATCAAACACTAACCTTTTCAGTACTGATAACTTATGTGCAGGTCCATTCAGAACTGTTCTGACTTTCAAGCATGACACTGCTAAAACTGACAGAATATTGCTGAGAAAACCAAGCATTATGATCCTTTGATACATTTCAAGCTTGCCGAAATACTTTTGTTTACAGTTCTAAATTGAACCTTTAACTACCAGTTTCACGATCTCAGCCTTTAGGGACTTTTGGGTGAAGAATTTTGCCAAATGCAATTTGGAGAGGAAGTGTTACTAGTCCTGGCCAACGATGCCTTTAGAGCAAAGTCTAAGATATTACTGATAGTTGAAGAACATCCTCTACAATTCAGATATCTGTGATATCATGCATCCAAAATGACAGTTTGGTTGCAGCACTGAATTGTAATACAGGAGAGGTCACAGCAAAATGCAGCAAGCTTCAGCAGTTACTGAACTTCCACAAACTGTGAGTGCTAAGTTAAATTCAAAATGTGCATTTTGTAAGAAATAGGATTGAAGTAGCTTTTCTGGGCTTGCTCAAACTTAGTGATATTACTTTCATTTAGAAAAGATTTCTTGGGAAGAATGTTTCTCCATACACTAGAAAAAAATATTTGTATTTCTCCAAGAAATGAAGAAATCATGTAATGTAAATTTATCTTCAGGGAACATGAAGCAAACAAAATGTTCAACTGGTGATAAAAAGTGAAACCTTGGAAATGATTTTATGGTATGTGCTACTAGGCAGCACAACTAAGTGAACTGATAAAAACCGCTGACCTTCTAATTGGTGCCTATTTGAGAATTAGAAACAGAAATATTTCTTGTGTGCAACCAAATCAAGTGTGGTACTCTCAAACTAAATATTTTCCATTTATGTTTTATAAGCAGGAAGGAAAAAAACCAGGCCTCACGCATTCACTAACAGCAAAACATCACAGAAGTCTGTGCTGATTAAATATATAAAAACGATTCTTCAATAGCTTTGTTGATTATGCAAAGACTTTCCTGCTTAAGAGCAGCTAGAGAAAAGGGTTCTAATATGCAGGTTCTCCCAAGCGTTTTGTCACTAGGTTAAAGGCTGTGCTCATTCTCTCCCAAATGCCAGGCATATCTTGGAGCGTGAGGAGAAAATTAAAAAAAGAAACAGACATACCTATCATCCAACAACACAGACCTTCACGACAGATCTTTTATTAGTTGTGAAAGGGATGAACAAAAAATTAAACAAGCAAATGTTAAGTTAAAATGTAATTAATAAAAATATATATATTACCAAAACTTTTAGGGGACAGAATACATACAAGTCACCATTAGCTTGAGTGTAAGCATTTCTTTTCGCAGTTAAAATCAAAATAACAGTTTTAAGAATTAGGAATTAAGTACTGACAAGGAGCACTATGGTGATGAGAGTTTTCTGTGAATTGCCTTCTTTCTGATTCAGAGTAGCTTATGCCTCCCCCAGGAAAGCCAGCTTCTGGGCCTCTTAGTCCTAGGCTTCATTCCTAAGAGAATCAATCAGCACAAAACCAACAGCAGCTTCACGCTACGTACTTCTTTTAATTTCACATCCAGAAATTCTTGTGCTTTAGAAATCATTTTTAGCTTGCTGGTTTCTATGATAATTCTAAAAGTCCAGTAGGGAGTGTGATCACAGTGAACACAATTACATTCCATTATTTTATCTTTTTAAAATGTAAATCTTTTCCAGGGCAGTATTCATTTCTAACTCAACAATAGGTTACTGAGTTGAAAGAGATGACTTGCAATTAATAACAGCAATAACAACCTGGCAGAATTCTACCCACAAGAGGCATTTATTTAGCAGGTGTAAAGTTGAATATTCGACTAGAGCACGCAACCACTTCAAGTGATGATTGCTTGCCCTGACAAGCCATCTTTCACCTGTCACAGCAAGCAGCAGAGAAGCACTTCAGCCACATCATGAAAGAGACTAGCTGCAGTGACAAGTGATTGTATTCTAACAGTATCCCAGGTAACTTGCTCCTGACTCTCCCACGTAGCACATTAACACTAGCTTCCTCCAGAAGTCTATCTCTCAAAGCATGCTGGCAAATTGTTTATTACATCAGACAACTTCAACTAGTAAATGGGATCACAAAAAGAAAAGCAAGCTTGTGGTCTGAGACAGATGTCAGCAGTGTGTCCCTGCTTGCAGCGCTCGTTCCTCAGTCTTCCACAGTGGAATGTGCTGATGGTACACGGAGCTACACAGCAATGGGGACCTTGGGGACTGGTACAGCTCACACAACTGCCAAACCATTAGGCTTGGAAAGTAAGGAGCTCAGAATTTAGAAGAACATCAGTCAACAACAGCACTAACTTCTTACTTAGAGAAAATTAGACCCTGGGAAGAACAACATTTAAGGATGTTGAAAGGAGCAACATCTCTCATGAGTAAACAAGTAGGGGGGGAGAGTGGTTTCAGTAGTCCCAGAGGTTTGGCCAAATATTGTACAGAGAAAACTGAAAAATTAAAAAACAATGGGTGATTTTAACTTCAAAAATTTCCCTCCTGGCCGGATTTGGAGCTCACTGTAACTGAAGCTTTTGTAATAAGGAAAGTCAGATGTTTCGTAGCAAGTCTTTTGATAACACTTGATAGCATCTGCCCCATTGCCAGAGCCCTGTCTCCAGCTGTGGTTAATCACAAGTGCTAAAAATGGAGAAAACTGAAAAAAAAATAATCATGACATATATCTAACCAGAGGGGAGAAAAATACAACCAAGCAAACCAATACAGCAAAGCATTTTCTGGTTACCTTTTAAAGAGAACAAAGTTTTTTTCTCAGAGGCTGATGAAAGAAAAAAAAAGTAGCAGCCGTAATGCTGGACAGTCAAATGCCAGAAAGACTACAATGACCATCTAAGCCCCACACCCATCCCTTTCTCTCAAAAGGACACAAATCTTCCCTCAAAACACCATTAAATAATAACAATAAAAAAAGAGCAAAACATCTTGGTCTAAAACTCTGGAATATCCTCAACACATTTTAAGGCAAGCTTAATTCAGAATTTAATTTGTTTCATTTGAACAAGCAGAAACTGGATATAGTTACGGCGTTGACAACCAGGCCTAAATATTGCCCACTATCACATAACTTTTCCATGTGTAAGTAGCTATTCAGAAGAAGCAAGTCTCCTCTCAGTATATTCTTCAGTGAACAGCTAAACACACACGACTTAAACCTGTTATGAGCTTGTCTCTTCAAAACACACATCATTTATATGGCTTGTTTGGAGCTGTCTAGTATTTCCTTATCTTCTGAAGTATGAAGAACAGAACTGGTACACAGTATCCTAAAGCCACATAGAAACAAGACTGTATCTCTGCAAATTCACTGATACTGTCCTTGTCACATAGTTAAAGATTAGTAGTGTTTGTTGGGTTTTTTCCCCCCTACAGCACTGTGCTGGTAGCTTACATGGATTGCGAAGCATAATTTTCATATTTATATTTTTAATATCTTCCATGTCTGTATGCAATCCATACTTGCCCGTATTCAAACACAAAAGAATAATTCATATCAGTAATACTAACCCTTCCTTTTCATTGCTCAAAGCTTTTAATGCCCTAAATGATTACTTTTCATTAGCTACAAGTCACGTGAACAATTTTATCATCAACTACATAGTTGATAAAATTACAGTGTTTGACCATAAATTGTCCTAAAATAGTTGTCTACAAATCTTCCCCTTCATAGTGGGGCAGATCATCAACGAACGTTCAAGTCAACAAGCTAATTCTTATCATCTACTGCATGCGGTATCGCTTCTCAAAATTGCACATCTCTCAAAAAAAAACCAAAAAACAACCCACACAGTTTGAGAAAAGCTAATTCCCAAGAAATCATATTGACTGGCACTAATTACAGCTTTTGTCATCTGAGGTAACAGAGCAGTGAATTATTAACTCCATTCTTTCATTGGCATGACATTTCGGGTTGTGCCTTTTCTTTCACCGGCCCCCTCCCCCTTTTTTTCTTCCTCATTCGTAACCCTATTGGCAATTTCCCCATCATTTGCAACATCTTCCTCTTTCCAAGACAGATGATCAGTAAGTGATGGATTAGGGTGCTTTCTTTATCCAGCTTCTTTCATAAGTTTTAGATGTGAATTATCCAGGACTACCATTTCATAAGAGAGTTATACAAAGCTTTGAAGAGAAGTGAAATGAGTATTATATGTTAACATACACATTTTAGAGGGTGTAAGGGCAGATCTGTTGAGAGCTCATTTCCTTTCACTCGGCTACCAAGTAAAAATTAAAGGAAAAACAAAAATATAAGAAAGCTTTGTCAATTCTCCCAAACACAGTCTTCTAACTTTTCCCAGAAAAGTTACCATCTCATCTTAGAAATACCCTTCTTCAAACATTCACACATCATATCTAGTAATCATATTTTACAGGAAGTAAATTATCTGTCAAATTGTGAGTGAATAAATGTTTCTATATCTAACAAATAAGGGACAAAACCATCCTCTGTATTAAACCTTTTAAGCGCCACAACGTTTGATGAAATGATGTTTTTCTGTTTACATCCTAAAATAACTTTCTGCAAAAGTGATCCGTTTTCTGCTACTATACTTGCTGTTCAAGTCATGAATATACAGTAACGATGAAAAACCCAAATCCAGAACACTGAAGCACTGCTCACTAAATGAATTCTTTACTTTTTTGCCCTTACACATCCAGCCCAGCACAATTCTTCATTTCTTCACAATGAAAAAACTGATGACATCTACTCAGGAGATCACAAATGATTTCTACTAAGAACATTTGAAAATAACTGAATGGTCAGAGTATTCATGTTAAGAATAAAATTATCATATCTTAAAAAAAAAAAAATCACAACACAATTTAAAATACTTCCAGGGAAACAACAAATCAACAACTAAATATACTGAGCTCCTTGAATTCTATTTTATTAATCTTGCCTGAGGACAAAAGCTACAAATAAGTTTCTATTTTAAAAAGTACACATGCTGCAACTTTATTTATGGCTTATGGCTTCAGACATCAAAATAAAACATCCAAACACTTTTCTGCTTATGTATGTTTACAAGTGTACGCAGTCAGAGCAGAAAGCCAGCTTTGATCTAATTCTCACCTTACTCAGATCTGTATTTAGAAGTGCAGAATGATGTGAAGGCAAAGAGATGAGAGCACTGCCACCTTGTGCCAGCCAAACCAAAGCTCAAGCCTAACAAACAAGACTACAAACTAAAACTAATCCCAGAACATGTTCTGCCTTTGAAGTCTGACAGTTATTTGAAATCAGATGCTTGATACTGAATTATGAATGGGTGCAGTGATATCAAGCTTTAGGAACACCTTAAAGCAATTCTTTAAATAAAATCAGCATGTCTGGCAGCAATTACTCTTATTAGACTTGCCATTACAAAATCCCAAGTTTAGTAACTCTTACCTCAAATTTCAATCTCTAAGGACGAAAGCTTTGAAAATAGATATCTTCTTCTGACCTTCTGGTTTCATTTTGTTATGGGCCAGTTCATTTTTTTTCTTGTTGTTGTTTTTTTCTTTCTTATAAAGTTACACCAGGCTACACAACTAAAATATTCAGAAGACATATGTAACAGAAATGCTAAGCCATGGCCTGAAATGGTGATTGAGTACCTGGTGGGAAGACAGGTCCAACTCAGGGGAGCTCAGGTGTAAGCAATGCACCTAAGTAACCAGAAGGGGTGAAGCCAGGATCAGCTCCTTCCCAGACCTCATTTAAGGGCTGGCAGTGGAGGTGAGGGCTCTCCTGTAGGAGATCACTGCTATTATCACTGTACTTCTCATTCTATTATAGCATTACAAGGTATGAATCTTTTGTTTGAAATGCTCTCATACAATTATGCTGTGAGAAGAGGGATGTATATTTTTACTACATAAGTTTTTAAATACCTGAGTCAAGATAAACTTTAGAGAATTGAGAAGAATTCTGAGAATACTTGCATACACTTACAATCTATGAGCGGGAAAAATCCTCTCAGCAGTTCATTCAAATACAAATACTGCTTTAAGCTTTAAATAATGATGTGAAAGATCTGGAATTTATTCTGTTTATTAGCTCTACTCAGTGGATATTTCCATGAGTTCCCTTCACAAGAGGCATTAATACAAGCAATAAAAACAAAACAGTAGTACTCACCAATATCATTAGCCAGAGAAGCAGGATCAGAGGTCCCAAGGGTGGCCTCAAACTCCTCCTGGAGACGATAAGCTCTTTGAAGCAGGGATTCAAGCTTATGGATGAATTCAGCACTAATAATATCCTGCAAGAAGACATTAGATTTTCCATTTATTTACAGTCTATATTCTTGGATTTAACAAAGAAATCTTTCTCAGTTTTTAAAGAGCTCACTGTGCCACACTAGCTTCCTATGAGCAGCACAAGGACTCTGTCAGATGAACACTTCAATATCCAGAATACACACGCATTTCTAAAGATACACATACTTGATTCAGTACAATAAAAATAAAATCTAAATCTTTAAATTTTTTTTATGCATACTGCAGCAGAGTGAAAGCTGTATGGGTGTATGTTTATTTAAAATATTTAATCATTTAGTTCACGAGAACAAAGAGATACAGATAAAGTTCAAACATACTATTTGTTAACATTCACAATCATCTTTTCCAAGACTAGTATTTTTGCTGAGCAGATTTTCTCTCACAGCTGTACAAGAAAGATGATCCAAGAGAGAGAACTAGTTAAAGAAATGCTTGGTAACTTGATAACAGTATTACTGTCCAGAAGTAAACATTGATGCAGCAGCAAATGACAAGAAATACATAAAGCTACTTTTTTTTTCCCCAACACTAATAAAAGAAAGGGGGGAAAAAAAGTTGGATATCCTTCAAATGAACGTTCTTTAAAATTGCTCTTAGTTTTGGCGAATGCATTAGAAGTTTATAAGATCCAGGTAGCAAAAGCCAATGAATTGTTTGGACAGCAAAAGTAGATTAAATATACTCACTTCTACACTTTCTTCTGCAATTGCATCTCCTGCTCCCAGCTTGATGGAACTACAGCTTGCTTCATCTTCCACTTGCCTGTTACGGAAAGTTAATGCCTGCTCCCATCGACGCAGTGCTTCTTCAAAGAGCTCCATACCTATAGGAACATCAGGAATGCCTCCATTCCATCAGGCACACAGCTTTGGTATGTATTCATACTTTAGAGTCATAGGAAACTATATAGATAACATGCACGATTACAGCAGAAATGCAAGCTTTTAAAACAGCCATCTGATTTTTTAAGATGAAGAAACTCACAATATGGTTAAATCAATGAGGGCTGTAGTATTTTCTCCTATTTACGTTTAAGAACAAACCTATAGCTTACTACTGCAAATATACGTTTTGAAAATACAGAGTTTTGATTTTCCCAACACTAGATTAAGTAGGTTTTAATTAATTTATGGAAATGCTCTTAGGTGCCCACAGGAAACTGGAAAAAAAAATACCACAGTAATATTATGCAGGTGCCATTTTGTCATAAAAACAATTATTTACTTTCATTACAAGGTAGATGCCGAATATTCTGATGATAACCTACCCATCAAATATAAGTTTTCAGGTGTAGTCACTGGAATATTAACAAGCTTAATATCCTCTTCATCTGCTTTATCCCAGGAATTAGAATTGGCACAAGCACAGCTGTGACAAGAGGTGGCACTCTGAACCTGAAAATAAATACATTTTAAAAACACCAAGATTTAGAAGCATTTATAACAACTCTGTTGTTATACAGAGTATCCTTAAGATTACGTTCCTACTAGAGTACATTATAGTCCAAGTCTTATCTACAGATTACTTTTAAAAAGATTTTAGGAAAGCACAGTTATTATCAGGCCACGTACAACTGTTTCTTTGGAAAAACACACCCTAGAATTAACAGCAACGTTCTGGAAGTCTGCACTGCTCTTTTTCTAAAATATGAAAGTAATCATTGATTTACAATATCATTCAAGTAAATCTGACTGTAGAATATTAAAAAATCAGAAAATGTCTCAAAAATAAGTGTCTAGAGTGTTGTAAATCCACTTCCCAGTGCAACATTAAAGAAACTACGCTGTATTAAGCTTCTTGCTCTGTAAAAAGTTTCTAATTAGAGATGCTGATCACTGAAACAAAGATCATCTGCACCATGAAGAACACACACCATAGCATCTACAATGCAGCAGAGGCACACAAGGAACATTCATTTATTTCAGTATTCTGACTAGGGGTTCAGTGGTTCTCACCTCTGTTCTTCTTTCTATCACCTTTGAACTGCACTAAGCTCTCCTTCCTATGGCATTTGTGCTAGTGAGTTATATAACTCTAGAAGTTTTTGAGCGTTTTCGGGACCTGTTGTTCCAGACTGCAAGTTTAGGAGGAGCTGATGTGGCTGAGAAGGTCTCTCTATCTCTCTACATTCAGGCTTTTCTGGTACTCTTGTGTCAACTCTAATGTTTGGAGATTCAGTCCAACTCACTAACCTAACAAGAAAGCATTCAGTCTTGATTTATTACAAGTGATTTTACTGCCAAGTCAGTAAACTCACTTCACTCACTAAAAGGTCTAAAATGCATCAAAGCTGTGTGTGTATATTTACATTACATATATATATACATATACCCAGGGATGTATAACTGAGTGCAGGATACAAGGGGAATCCTGCTTTCAGCTGCACTGAATAGCATAGTTTTGGCTCATTCCATCTCATGAACTGGATTCTTATGAAGTTGTTAGACACAAGACAGGAAGGTCAGAGGGACAGAATGAATGGGCTGTCCCATTTACTTTACAGTTGCATAAAATCTCTGACAAAAACTATTTTCACAATGTAGAAAGTACAGTAGCTTCTTCCACAAAGAGGTGATCTGCTCAGTCAGCCCCTCTATCCTTCAGAGGCAGCGTATACAGCTTACTCAGAAAAGTTGTTTCAGCTCAGGGAAACCACTAGGTGTGACCCCAATACACAGTGACACTGAAATGCCGTAAAACACTTCTACTTACTGAGACCAGACTCTGAACTGAACCAGAGTATTTACTGAAAAGCCCTCCATTTGCATAGATACATGACTGTGATCCTTTTTCCTTGGCAGAGCTCAGAGAAAGAGTCAAGTTTTGTCGGCTACTGGAACAACTTGAACCTATTAGATACAACATTTTCAGTTTGAAGAAGCTTTAAAACTAGCAGATCTTATGTTAGCAAGAACCAGCAAGAACTGTTTCCAGTAATTTCAATAAAATCCAGTTCAGAACCAAACAGTTATTCTTTCACTTACATTTCTATGTTAGAAGTTACAAATTAGAATAGTCATGTCCCTGACAATAAGCAATTTTTAAATTTAAAAAGCAATTTTAAAATGCAATTTTAAGCATAGCTTTTCCCATTCCATAAAGTTTAGATTTGCTTCTGTTTATTTTGATATACATCCCCAAGAACTGCAAATCCAACTGTTAGTATATTACTGATGAAATATACTTTGTTTCAAATTTAAAGTTAAAACATTAACATCAAGAAGATGACTAGTTAACTTATAAAACATAACTCTGTTTTTAACAAGTTCTACTTCAACAGTTCAAATCTCCTCAACATTAAAGGAAAATGGCTTCATATACTGTTACATACACTGACCCCTCCACATCCCTTTCCTCCCCCCAAGACGAACAAAGACTTTGGGGTTCCTTTGTGTACCTTTTTCTGATGCAGCTGCTTTGGTACATTCTAATAGTAGATGACCTGGCTCCCATTGGGACACTTGCTTGTTTTTCCTTCCACGTTTTCTTTTGAAATGATGGGCCAGAAAAATGACAGATATGGCACTCACTGCTGTGACTGTGAACAGCTTCTTTAAACCAGGTGAAAGATTTATCTGAAAATTAAAGAATGTGACTTCATTGGAAATCCATGCTTCTTCACTCTGGACTCCTTTTGGTGTGTTCAACCTGGGCATCTAAGGAACTAAGAGATTCTGTTCTCACCCTGAGAAATAATTATTATTATTGACAAATTACTTCTTAAATTTTGTGATGGCCAGGTGAGAGCCAAAGGGATTGGTGGGACATCTACAGCTGCACTGAGAGCCACACTGCAAGGTATATTACAAATTCTTTTCAGTGATTTGTCACATGAATAACAGAAAAAAATCATTTCTGAGCCACATTTTGCAAAGCCAAATAGAAGCCTTCTTTACTCCCTTTCTGTGTATTACAGCAAGAGAATGTGGCTCATTCTTCAATGTACCTATTCTCTGAGGGACATAACTGCAGTGTTTTCAAGTAATTCTGATGTTTTTCACTCTATCACTTATCAAACATGGTTACAGGCAACTAGCACCTCTTTTCTCTGGATCTCTACAATGTAATGACAGCAACTCCCCCCTGCATTTGTCCTGAGGTAGCTCTAGGGACACATCTTATATTCCCTGCATACAAGCAGTATCAGCTTCACAACACTCTCAGCCTACCAACCTGAAAATAAAGGTCAGAATGAACATACTCTTTACCCAAATGTGAGGGACTGTTAACCATGTTGCTATTTTTACAGCACTACGTCAATGAAAGAAATCAAACAAGGTCCATTTATGAAAGAAAATTCTGCAATTAATAGAGCCTTAAATGTTATACTGGACAATCTTTCCATGCATAAAACAAACATAAACAAGCAAAAAAATAACAAAAAAAAGAATCTAGTTCTATTCTTTATAAGATTCACCGCCTCATTTTAGTAATTTGTCACTTATTTAATCAAGCAGAAGTGACTCAGGAGCGAGAAGTACACTTTTTGATTTCTGATTAAGAGTAATCATTTAGATCAACTTGGAGAGTGGTACTGCCAGTCTTTGAGACTGCACTCCATACTGTTTCCCAAAATTTTACCAACTGCTACATTTAGTTTTTAACCACCTGGAAATTCTACAGAAAGGATAGTTCAGGTATTTTGATTATACAAAATGAAGACACACAAACATTGCAGAAAAAGCTGTCTGCTTGGTCTGATATATGATGATACACAATCAGCAGGAAAAGATAAAAGAAACTTATTCTAGATACTAAGGCCAAGACACTCCTCACAAATTTAGCTCATATTAAGATCAGAAGAAAGAGTATAATATTACAATTAAACTTTAAAAATGTATCACAAATTATAATACTCAGATAACGTGTGCATTACCTGTGTGAGAGAGTGATACCAAGACACAGGAAGGTGAAATGCCCGTAGAGCCACTGTCTTCAGAGAAAAGCGTGCCTCGGTAACAGCCTCCTCTGACATGGCTCCCTCTCTCCCATAACCTCATTAAGTGGAATTACATTGAAAACATCAGTCATAGATGTCCTCTGAATACTGTCAAACAAAGGATGAAGAATTATGCAACGTAAGCCTAGGACAACTTTCTTCTACAGGCCCGCTGCCCTCAGATAACAGGTACCCGACTCATCTGAGCGATGCTCGTGCAGAGGGATTTGTGCTTCATGAAAAAGCAGTGCATTGCTGGCCTGGCTCCAGCCCATTGTAACTGTCCTCTGCAAAGGGCTGTGTGTCTAAGGAAGGACCTACAGAAAGCCGTCTGCTTTATTACCCAAAAGCTCACTGCCTATATACTCCAAAATGTACACAAGACAGCTGTACGATGGCTACTGTCAGCAGAACATACGCACCAGCTCAAAGAGTTCAGGGGCAGACAGGAAGATTCTCACTGAGAGATTCAGCGTATCTACAGACACGCGATAAGGAATAAATACCACAGCCTGACGTAACCTCACTCTGAGATGAACACCACCCTCTCCCGACACTGAACACAGCGCAAACCTACAACCGCACCTCGGCGCAGGGTGACATCCCCACAGAGCAGCTCTATGCCCGGACAGGCACCCCGGGAGCTCCGGGCGGGAACGCCGAGCCTCGCGGCGCTCCGCCGGCCCAAGCGGGTGGTGGGTGGCACCCGGCTCCCGCGCTCCTCGGCACCCACCCCAAATCCCGGGTACCAGTAGAGTCCCGCTGTGCGGCGGCGCTGCGGGTGCCGCTCTCGGTTACCTGTAGCACAGCCACAAGCCGCCCCGGGCGGCTCCCTCCCGGCTCCCGCCGCTGCTAGGAGACGGAGCGGATCCGCTTCCGGGCCGGTGCGGAAGCGGCCGAGGTCGTTAGGGAGGTGGCTCCTACCGCGTGAGGACGACCCGCGGCGGCCATCTTTCCGCAGGGCAGCCTTCCCCTGCAAGCGGCCGGGCAGGGCGGGGCGAGAGCCTGCGGCCGCCATCTTTGTGCGGGGCGCGCCCGGAGCGGCCGCATCCGGTGTGTGCCCGTCCGCTTGCGGGAGGGGGCGCTGTGCCCGCGGCCCAGCTGCCGTTGCGGTCACCTCTTCGTCGCGGCCCGCGCGGTGGCGGAGCGCCGCGTCCCTGGGGCCCGAGGCACATCCTCAGCAGGGGCGGGGTGGACGCGGTCCCGCTCGGCCGTAGGCTCGGTGCGCTCTCACGGTAAGAGAAGGAAAGGGATGGTTTCGGCGCCCTGAGGGGATGGGAGGCGGGCGGGTGGGCGGTGGCTACGTCCGGACTCGGAGTGCGAGGCGGCCCGGCTCCAGCTATCGCTGCGCCCGGCAGGCCGGGCCGGGCCTTCCTGGCGGGCTCGGTGCTCTAAATGCCGGCTGGTGTGGGATAGAAGGGAATGGGCAGGCTGAGGGCTTTAGAAGGCGGCGTAACGTAAGTATTGTGTAACCTCACAAGCGGGTCAGCTCTCGGTTCGAGCTTTTTTTTAACGTCCTTTCGGCGATTTAGCACTCAGTATTCAGTTCATCGGTTATGACTTATCATTTTCAGTGTAACCCTTGCACTCTGTCATTTGTCCGCCTGCTTTCAAGCTTAAATATAAAATACGCTTGCCAAAGAAAAACTGACTTTTTTTAACTGTCGTAGGTGGAATTGTAGAATCATGTTAATCAGAGTTCTAAGAACCATGTTAAAAAGGAGAATGATGTTTATCTATCTATATGTTCAGGCTCTTGGTTAAATCGTAGGCCATAACCATGTGTGAGATGTTGCAGGTGTGTGAGTGTAGGCACACATTTTTTCTTACATTTCACACTTACATTTCACAAAACACATTCTTTCTTACATTTCAGATGTAGTACTGGTTGTGCATTACAAGAAATTTCTTCTCCGTAAAAGCAGAGATGCACTGGTACAGCTGCCCAGGGAGGTGGTGGAGTCACCAAACCTGGAGGTGTTCCAGATTGGTGGGGATGTGGCCCTGATGGCCACAGTTTAATGGACAGTATTGGTGGTAGATTACAGTCTGACGTAACGATCTTAGAGGTCTTTTCCAACCTTAATGATTTTATGAAACAATACAAGGGGAAACATCTAATGAAAGTGACTCAGTAACGTTGTGTCTTGCTTGGTGAGTAGTTCTTGTTGCTTAGATCCGGGCATCAGGTATCAAAAATATGGACTGGATAACAGAGTAGAAAGGAATAGGATGTGAAACTAAGGAGTGGTCTTCCTTTGGTCCTCTTGATTACATTTGTTTTATTACCAAACTTTTTCAAGTTTAATAAAAAATGAGATTCTTTTTGTTGTTTTGCATACATTGTTGTTGTGGAGTCGTAGGCTGTCACAGAGTTCTTTAGAATGTTGATTAAAAAATGTATGTCTTAAACAGCTGAATATGTACATCTGAGGCATAGGGCATGTGCAGTTTGCAGTGAATGCTGGTGTTGTGTTTTTTTTTCTGAGCATGAAGAATATTTGTGCAGTAATTAATTACTGAAAGCTACAGAGCTCTTTACTATTTACGTACTTAAACACCCAGGTACAGAATCACATCCCTGTGCCACTCTATCTTGGTTATTGATATTTGAAAGAGAAAATAAACACGACTGTTCCAGTGTGTCAGTAGTGAAATAACCTCAAGTGTAAATGGAGAACCCTGAGCTTAGTGCTAACTGGCTAAATACACTATTATTCAGAGCTGCATGGTCAAAGTAATTAAAGCCTATAATGAAGATACAGTTACTGCTTGAAGCAGCTGTTGTCTTCAGAATAATCCTTTTGTTATTAGTCTTCCGCCAGCATTCCACAATTGAGTTCTGTTTTTGTTTTGTGTAGTAAACTTAAAATTTATTTGATTTTTTATTTGATAAAACTTAAACTTTATTTGATTGGGATTTATGTAAGATTAGCTTTTTATAATTCTCTTTCAGTTTCTCAAATTACTTCATTTAGACGTGTTCATAGGGCAAGTATTCAGGTGTGTGGGAGCAGTCCTCTAAAACGATCTGATTAAAGGGCTCTGGGGACATCAGCTGAATGAAAATATTTGTGTATTTCAACATCTGTTGAAATGTTAACTACCACGATTAGATGAATGGAAACGTGGATTTTTAGCTTTAATTAAAAAATTAAAACCAAACAGAAACAACTATTTAAAATCTACTATGTTTTTTAAGAAAGGCTTTGGTAAGTTTTCAAGGTTACCTGAACTCTTAGTGTTTATTGTTTTTTCTATGTGTATATACAGGCCTTCTCTGGTAGGCACCACAAAAGTCTTATAATGCCATGGAATTCTGCTGAATAATTAATGGCTTGTTGGTAATCATGCTTTAAAATATTGTTCATGCTTTTGTGATGGCTTACATGAGTTAGTTGTTTTGTTTGTTTGTTTCTTTGTGTTGGTTTTGCAGTTCCAATGGTGAGCAATAGCTATTAAATAGATATCTGGCAGAATGAGTTGAAGTTCATCATTCATTGCTTTTTATTGCTTGGAATATTTCATTCAGAAATGCACTTTTGTAAAGTAATTAAGCCTAAGGTTTTAGTAAGCCATTATACCAAGCCTTAAATTGGCTTTAATTCACCGTGACAACTTTTAAGATAAGGTTTTATTTGAAACTCGCTCATCCATTTTTAACATTTGTGTAGACATTGCAAACTGTGCAAGACATAACGTGCATAAATCCTTCTGTTTCCTTTCTGGAAAGGAAGTTTAATATATTCAAACCAGAATTTCTAGTATGACAAAGTTGATGAGTTTTTGCCTGAAAAACTGTTGGTTTTGTATTTGAAGTCTTTCAGCAATACTGCAAATAGACACAAGCTGAGAAAATGTTTTTTCCCTCTGAAACTTATATTCAAGAATAATGCTCTGTAAAGGTTCTTTCATTGATCAGGGAAGAGAATTTAGACATAACTTGGTCAAAAATCCCATATTATTTACTGTTGTGTTTCTAGCCTTGTGGTCTTAGGTTTTTTATCGTAAAGCTGTTGACATGCACAAAGATTGAAAGATACATGTGCACGCTTCAATATGTGCGTACATGTCATATATATATAATTATATATGTAATTAATATAACAAACATGTCATATATATAAATATTTCTATTAAAATATACATTCATATGTAGATGTGTGTGTGTATATATATATATATGGATGAAACAAATCTTCATATGCCTTACGTTATTTTTATAGGTATAATATAATTGCAATATATAAAGCATTTATATAGTACGGTAAGAACACATTAAAAAAATGTGTTCAGCAATCGGAGAAAACTGAAATGACAGATGTCTTATTACAGGACAGTAGAAGTGAAGACCAAATCAAAGGTTAAAAAGCTGGAAGTTTACTAGGAAGTGTGTCTGAGATGCTTACCAAAGTTTTGTTCCCAATCTCCACTGCCAGAGCTTTGGATTACTCAGTACTGAAAGCAGTCATGCAGGTGAAGAAACAGGTCTAGAGCTGCCAAAGCGAACAGGAGAAGTGGAAAGATGCTGCCAAAGGTTGCAGACAGTTAGAAGAAAGTGCACTGCTGAATTAGGTTGGAAGTTTACTTGCCTGCCTTGGTAAAGGAAAGTGAGATTGGATGGATACTAGGGCAATGAACATTTAAGGCTTCTTGGGCTTCAGAGATCAGGGTATCAATAGCAATTGTTTAAGAGGCAAAACTGGAGCGAAAGTCAGGTGAGTACTTATGTGAACATAATGTAGCCAAGTTCAGGTTTTTAAAATTGAAATAATGATGCAAAAGTGAATGTATTTAGCATTTCTTATTTCTGATGTTTCTGTGTCTGCATCAGGATTGTTGGAAGAACTCAAGCAAGAGAGGTTTGCTGGGCATTCAGTACTGCACACGAGTTACGAGTTTCAGCTTGCTTTTGATATATCATGTGCCTGCTATCTAGTATGTTTCTTTGTAAATAAATAAAAGCAAGATAAAGTTTCGTTCTGCCTTGAAAAGCAGATCATGTGGCTTTAGCACACTTCAGCAGGATTGTTTAATAACACTTTGCAGAACATGCAGTCCTGAGTAGGCTTGAAAGCTGTCACTTTTTCTTTTTTTGCCTTTTGAGTGCCATGGTAGAAGCCAGGAGGATGAGTAGTTCAGTCAGGTGGCTTTGCTCCACTCATTTAGGTTTATGCCCTAAAACTCAGAAAAATAGAGGATTTCTATTTTTTTTAGAACTCAGCTGTATTTAATTTGGACTGTTGGTTCCCTTACTTTTAATAAGTTATTTATTTTAACATTTTAAAAAGGCACATTCTTGTAAAGATTGTATATTAGATTTCTACTGTTGCTGTATACTGTAAGGAATTGGGTTTTACTCATCCTCACTCATGTTGAAATGTGTCTTCTTGGTCTTGGGAATCCCAGCTTCTGGATCTAGGAAAATAAAGCGTCTGAAGATGGCATCACTCAGCAGCAATTGCCCACACCTGGAATCAGTTGGCGAGATAACGAAAGAGGAATTGATACAGAAGTCTCATGTGAGTTGTAGCGCATTCCTTCCTTCCTCTCTGTTAAATGTCCTCATGAATTTAGTTGTACAGCTCAGCATGTATTGCTGGGCATAAAGTGCAAAAAAAAAAAAAAAAAAAAAGTGCTAAATATGGAGTAAAATCTTTTTGTGCTGCTGTAATAAAGTTTAAACTAAATATGGGACAAATAATGGACTTTAAAGGTGAAAGTCTTTTTTTCCATACCTAATGTTTAAGAGTGTATTTCCCATCAGTGTTTTTGAAAGCAAGTGATGTTTTAATGGAAATATCACTTAAAAGAGATAAGCAGAACTTCTTCAGATGCTGCTGTTGTGGCAACTAGTTGCATAGAATGTAGAAGTGTAACTATAGAATAGGTAGCATAACTGATGTTTCAAGTGGAAACTGTAATGGAGAAATGATTTTTGTTGGATCACAGTTTATTTCCTGATAGAGGAGCCACAGGTTGAAAACCTGTCTGAACTCTTGATTTCTTGCTAGTATTAATAAAGAGAACAAAAGATTTTGTAACTTGTTTTAATAACTGGGAAATGATGAAAAATCAACCCTTTTCCATCCACGGTATTTCTTTGTAGAAGAGGAGCAGTTTGCTGCTGAGAGGAATAGCTTTTCTCCAGTGTTGTCTTCTCTGTAAACCTTTGCAAGGAGTGTTGAATGTATGGAAATAGGAATGTGCAAGTGTTACAAGTTCCATTTTCATTTCTCTTGATGTTAAATTGATAACTTTGAAGACTAACTTTGATGATAACGTGGCATGAAATACATTTATGCTTTATTTAGAGGAACATTTCTTCAGATGAAATCTCAGAGCTATAAGATTTCACTAGAGATACATGAAGCTTAAAATTGGTTTAAGAGAAACAGAAATTGAGCTTGTATCAACACATTTTTTTTCTATATTAAAGATTAGTTGGTGGTTGAAATTCAGTTGATAGTTGGTCTTACAGTATTTTCTCTCAGTTTGTCTTGAGGTTGTGGTTTACTGATGACAGTAAATAATCAATCTTCGCTTGTGTGTTTAACTGAACAGGGCACTTGTCAGGACTGTAAAGTTAGAGGACCCAACCTCTGGGCATGCTTGGAGGTAAGTGGCTCAATTGTAATCTTCTGGAAGGCTACAGATAGAAGTTGGTAGTGTTTTTTGTTGATGGAAGGAACTACACTGAAGTTCTTTTTCTTGCAACTTACTGTGTTTGAAATGAGATTTTTTTTATAAGAAGCCAGCATATTAAGATTTCTTCCTGTTTTATAGCTTAAAAAAAAAAAAAGTAAATCTTTCCAACATATCTGTAGATAATATATTGTTCCTGAATAAATTAAGCTACTTTTTCTAACCTTGTTGTACAATTTTTAATAACAGCATCTAGCACTAAATGGTGGCTCTGTAGGACTATCAAAACAGATACTCTGAATTTTGATTCTTGAAGATAAGTAGTACTCTCCCCCTTTTTTAAACATGTAGAAACATCCTTCAGACTTACCTGCATTTTGTACTGTATTTACACTATATGTTGTTCTATCTGAAATATATTGTTACCTTATTCTTTCTGTCTGAAAAAAAAAAAAAAAAAAAAAAAGTGTATTTAAATAAAAAAGATAGAAAGGAAGGAAAAACAGCCACGTTTAATGTCTCTTTATTTGATCTGAAGTTTAATTACATATAAAAATCCTCTTGGTGGTAGCAAGACAAGTAGGAAGAAGTGTTGAGGGATGCGTGAACGTGGCAGGTGGGGAAATGCTGTGAAGCTTAAAGCTTGTTTTTTATTTCTCACTTAGAACTCTTGGACTCTTATTGAAAAACTTAATTTCATACCAACAGTTCCAGTTGAGTTTTCTGATTACAGTAGTACATTTAAAGTTTCATGCTGTGATACATCTCCTCTTGGATGAATTAACATCTTGTCTTCACCTTTTGTGCATAGAAAAACAGCGAGCACATGGTGAGATCCCAGCATGTTAACTATCTGTAACCTAACCAACACCTGTGATTATTTAATGTAAAAATTTGACTGCCCAGCTGCCATTTGATTGCATAAATTAACATGCTTAGAGCACTATACAGATAGCATGCTGTACCCTCTTAGAGAGTTGTCTTAACTCATGCAAACAAGGAATTAATGGAAACTGCTTGAAGATTGACAACCGTGAGATTTCGTATTCAACTCAGCCAAATGTTTTGCAATTAACAAAATTAAACTCAACAATTGAAGTTAGCAACTGCTTTGGATCTTTTAATTAAAATGTAGTGAGCACCTAGCCATACAGTGCCAGAAACCTTTAAATAAAGGTAAAGAATCAGTGAGTAGTGAGAAAGTTCTGTGACAAATAGGCCTTATATATAAGGGTATAAAGGCATTCTTATATAAATATGTCATGCTTCTAGTTTGTAGTCCATCAGTGTTTTTGACACTGAGCTAACCATATTTTCTGTCACGGTCTCTATCAAATAATGGATGGTAAAAAAATATTTTGACTTTAATTTGAACTAAAATATCAAAATGGCAAAGAAAAATAAAAATTCCAGAAATACTAACTGTCTAATGCTCTCCATCAGCGTAAGGAGTTGAGTTAGATCCTGCAGCATTCTTACTTATCTTCAGGTAATATTTATTTTAACACTTACTGTGCATGTCTCTTGGTTTCTGTAGGAACCTGCAAGTTTGAAATATTAGTGCATTTAAAATGGACTGGCAGTGTGCTCCTGTTCTGTGCACCTGTTTGATGCCACTTTTTAATTCTGTATACTTCATATCTTATTCAACAGAACAGATGTACATATGTTGGCTGTGGTGAATCCCATGTTGATCACAGTACCACCCATTCTCAGGTAAGTGTATTTGCTAGTAATGCAGAAGCTTGGAGCAATGAAGAATCACAGAACTTTCTTACCCTGTTTAATGAAGTTGATAATATATGTTGGCATAACACTTTATTTTTTGGGTTTTTTTTCCACTTATTGGATCATGTTTTACTAGCTTGAGGATGTGTGAATAAGATCTTTGTGCAGCTGCATAATCATTTATGTAATTCTGAACCTAGAGCTCCCATAAGGACTTTGGTGAATATTGAAGGGAATAGTAAAAGAAACACAAAAAAGAACCCCACGCACATAAACAGTGACAATTTTCAAGATCTGTAGAAAAAAATCTTCTTGAGTACTTCAAGTTTTATGCTGT
Organism: Lagopus muta; assembly: GCF_023343835.1. Classification (NCBI taxonomy): domain Eukaryota; kingdom Metazoa; phylum Chordata; class Aves; order Galliformes; family Phasianidae; genus Lagopus; species Lagopus muta. Next base: position 11,056,822 of record NC_064437.1, on the reverse strand, counting down.
GCTTTCATCTGCCATCACGGGATTATGGTTGCTTGATGAATGAGAGGAGGGAAGTTGTATTAACAAAGATAGAATAAAACAGATGTTAAAAACAGTGATTCTTAATTCATGAAACTGGTGCTTTGTTTGTGTGTTATGATCCCTGTTATAGTGGCTTCAGATAAAAACTCTGTAAATCAAGCTGAACACGTCCTCTCCTGCTAGATTTTGATTTTAGATCCAGGTTGGTAGGAGCAGTGGTGTGTGTGCTGTGTGTTTGCCAGCATGCTGAGTTCTGGCTGGGCTGACCAGCTTGAGTGCATCTGTTTGGATCTTAAAATTGTGGTTTCTTCACTGCACGTAGTGTGTGACTGGAGCCTTTGCCAAAATGAAGCAAATAAGCTACATCACTTTTTCTTAACAAAGAGGAGAAGGATTTGGGGATCCTGATAGATGAAAAGCTGGATGTGAGTCAGCAGTGTGCTCCTGCAGCCTGGAAGGCCAGCTGTACCCTGGGCTGCATCAACAGAGAGGCAGCCAGCAGGGTGAGAGGTGTTTGTCCCCCGTGTTCTGCCCTTGTGAGCCCTATCTGGAGTACTGTGTCTGGGCCTGGGGCCCGCAGCACAGGAGGGATATGGAACTGTTGGAGCGGATCCACAGGAGAGCCATGGAGCAGCTCTCTTGTGAAGGAAGATTGAAGGAGTTTGACTTGTTTAGCTTGGAGAAGGTTCCATGGAAACCTCGTTGCAGCCTTCCAGTACTTGAAGGGAGCTTGTTACATGATTAGACTGATAGGATAAGGGGGAATAGCTTTAAACTAAAAGAGGGGAGATTTAGGTTAGATGTTAGAAATTTTTTACTCAGAGGGTGATAAGGCAGTGAAACAGTTTGCTTATAAAGGTTGTGGATGCCCATCTCTGGAGGCATTCAAGGCCAGGTTGGATGGGATCCTGGGCAGCCTGATCTAGTGGTTGCCAACCTTGCCATGGTAGGGAGGCTGGAACTAGATGACCTTTAAGGTCCCCTCCAACCTAAGCCATTCTATGAATATGTTGTTTATTAACATATCCTACTCACTGGCTTTCTGATTAAATGAAATTCTTGCCACCAATTTACAACTCATCTGTTGCAGAAAATAAATTGAGGGCTGCACACTGTAAAATTTTTGGTTTTTAGTAATACTGAGGAAGAAAACAAGCAAACAAAAACATTCCTGAACTCTACAACTGATGAATATTAGTGAACAAATGGCATGCTTGCTTCTAAAAGTATGTTTTGATTGCATTTTACTCCCACTTCAGACTCTTTTTTTTTTTTTTTCTGATGCAGAGTCTACTGCATGTCTGTAGACATCAGTATTGGATTTATATTACCTACATACAAGTGTATGTAGGTATACCTCTTTATAGACATACCTCTTTAACAAGCTTTTTAAGCTGAATCATAATTCTAAAGCCTTTATATAAAGTCTTATAAAGAAGTCACTTATTGCAATTGGAGGGCTGCTTAATGAAACTACAGTCCACACTTAATATTAAGAAACGTCATTACTTTGCAAGACCATATTAAGAAGGGGAACTTGGAAGTCAGGCATCCTTGCAGCTGTGTGCAGCTACAAATTTTCCTAATTTGTAGAAAAACTCTAATCTATAAAGGTGGTCAGTGTTGCCATACACACTGAAGGGTGGTGAAAATCTTTGGAGTTTAATAGTAGTTGTGTGTGATTTTACAGTAAGAAAAGAAGTTCACGAAAGAAAGGTGAAAGTTACAACAGTGAAAATACTCTCCATCAAAATTTTGTATGTCCATAATGTGAAGCTGTCATATGAAGAAGTAATTGAGTCTAGAATTAGTGTTTGTTTTGATAAGAGCAGCTCTTACTGTAAGTGGACTAAAAATCTTGTATTATTCTTCTAATTGCTTGTTAAGTGACCAGCGGCCTGAACTTTATACAGCAAATCAGTAGAATAAAATCAGTAGAATAAAACACCATCCTTACTGTGTGGGAGAAGGAGACCGCTGTTATGATCAATAGCAGACGTACTTGAAAAATGAGTTTATTGCAAAACGTGATTCTTCTGACTACAGTCAGTTTTCTTGCTTTTCTAATTACACAGAAGCATATCACACATGTATGATAGTGGCTTGGAGACTGATTGTATGTTGTTTCTACTTTGAGTGGCTTATGCTAATAATGTGTTGCAGCGTGTTCTAAAATTGTACTAACTGAGTTGCTATAAATATTAAGTGTCTTAACATGCACATTTACTTCATTATTGAAAGATCCAGTATTTTAATACTTCTGTTATTTAATTATGCTAAATCTGTGAATCTTGTTCTTGTTTTTTTTGTGTGTTTTAGGAGACAAAACACTGTCTTACTGTCAACCTTACTACGCTCCGTGTGTGGTGTTATGCCTGTAGTAAGGAAGTGTTCCTGGATAGAAAATTAGGATCTCATTCTCCATTGCCGAATGCAAGATTGACTCAAACACAAGAAAATAGTGTGCAGGTATTTTTTTTTTTTTTTAACCCAGTGAAATGGGCAGCTGTAGCTTTGTGATAAACTTTGTGACTTCTCTTGTGAAACTGACTTAATTCTTGTGACAGTACTTGCTGTTCATTTCTCTCTGTTCTTATAGAATTTTTCTGAAGAGACAATGCCAACCTTATATGTTCAGACTCTGTAATCTGTGCTTCCTAAGAATGCTGTTTTCATCTTATAGCCTAACTGATTAATAGTCAGTAAAAAAACTCTTAAGGTACAGAAAAAGTAAGGGGTTAAATTTAAGGGTACAATTCTTTCATCTCTTTTAAACGTATAGTTGTTCAGCATTTATCTGGAAAATGGACGTTATTTCTTTATTGTGTTTAATGTGCTTACATAAAACTGATGAGTAGCTTGGTTAATACTGATAAAAGTTCTGTATTTCTAAAAATATCTTGTTTGGGGAATAGAGTATTGGGAAAGATGATATGTAAGTTGTGTGGAGTGTTTTACTATTGAAGATAGAAGTGGGACAGAAAGATGAGTAGTTTTTTCATGTATATGCCAGCGTCTGAATAGGAGTCATACCATTGGATTTTTTTGTAACATCTGCTAATAGAATTTCTAGACTAGTGGCTTGCTATAAAGCAAAGTCTAGACGTCTGAACTTCTGCACTGTGACACTTAACCTGGTTTAGTCTGCCAAAGAAATAGGTGTGGTGTACAGTGAAATCAGCTGGACTTTGTCTATCTCACACTGTGTGTAGAGTTTTTATGTGCTCACAAAAAGAGCCTGTCAGGCAGTAATTGTTTGCCTAATAATCTCTTTCTGCATTTGTATATTTTTGTTTCTAGCAGTTTGTCTTTCTTAAATGTAGTGAGCCATCTGGTGGTATATCAAAACTACAAACTGTGGCCTTGATGTGATAACTTCTGTCAAGGAAAGAAAACACTACAACTAGCTTTGTTTCAATCCTTCAGCTATTGTCACAAAATCATGCAAAACTATAGCTACTAATATGAAAACAAAGATGAATTATTTCATGGTAAAATCTATTAATTGTGAAATCCTGGTATGCTCACTTCATGGACAGTAAGATTTTGAAATGCATTCAAGTCATTTTAGTTACTAATTGGCAAAGTTAACAGGGAAGGATAAATACAAATACATACACTTTTTTCTTTTTCTCCTTATAAGGATTTTAAAATACCCAGTATTCCCACACTGAAGATTCCATTATCAGCAGTATTTGATGACCTTGATATAGAAGTGGAAGAGGATGAGTTAAAGACTAGAGGTAATGAAAGTAAAATCCAACACTTTATTGATCTTTATTGCATGTGTCCATCTCCAAGTCTGTTCTCCAGTTATATGTTAGTTCTGTTCTAACTGGAATTGTTTCATTACACTGAACTGGTATCACAAAGGATATGTGTATTAGTTAGAAAGTATTTTAACTGTCATTTTCTTAGTAATACCTGACCAGTAGACTTCTAAGGTGTCCCTTTTGAGAATCTAATGCCTGTGTTGAGGTAGTTTGTTTTCCTTCAGTGACAGTAAGAGTTATTCTGGTATATGGATCTTATTTCTCTTTTACTCATCTGCTATTGATGTTCTCTCCAACAAGTGTGCTGGCATTGACCGAAAAGCCTACTTTGCCCCTTCTGTTGTCTGGCGTGGTCTTTATGGATATGGCACCACCCCACTAATTTGCCATCTGCCCTAAACTCATTAAACCATGTGTTTTATTCCTAATTATTTTTTTTCCTGCCAATGTGTATATATGAGTTTATTATTATCCTATGAGTATTTCTGGGAATGCAAATTGTATGGAAGTAATGTACAAATAGAATTGTGCTATACATCCCAGTAACATCGATGTGATTACATCCATACACCTCAAATTTGAAGGAAAAAAACTAAAAATTCATTCTGTATGTTTTTGACGAAATAAGCATTGAAATATTTCAGCATGAGGAAAGAAATCTCTTCAAAAACTTCACTTTTAACATTGCAGCCTGGAAAACTTTTTTAGACTGTTGTCTTATTTCTTTGAAATAGCTGCAGATATTTCAACAGCCATAGTTGAGGATTATTATTACTTTCACGTTTAAGTAAGAATGACTGTCCTTTCTGTAGTGAGACTTGGAAGGGACTAAGAGTGTGCAAGCTCAGATGTGGGACACAGGACTGTATTTCTACTCACGCAGACAGAAACCTTTTACAGCTTAGTGAGAAAATCCCTTTAATGAAAAAAAAAAAGTTTACTTTTCAGTTAAATTTTCTAATATACATAAATCCATCTTAAGTTTCACTTTTCTGATACGTACCAGATGAGGGTTAGCCTTATATTTAAAGGATTCTGTTAGAATCAGTGATGTTGTTTGCTAAATGTAAGTTTATCTGTCTTACTGATTCTGTGCTGGTGTTGTTATTTTCCCACACAACAGCAAATTTATTTTGAGGTGAATTAGTTTATTAATTTAACGCTTCAGTAGCTCTGAATAGCAAGTGGTTCAGATGAATTTTTCCCTGAATTGAGATTGTATGATCATTATGACTTCTTTGAATAGCCTCTCCTCAAATTAGAGACCATTTTTGCTTGCCTCCTCAATCACTGGAAGAATATGTTAGTTGTAGCTTTTATGTGTGTGGGAAAACTATATGTGGATATCGGTCAAGAAAGTAAACAAACTGGGTTTGGAAATAAATTCTTTGTGGTAATCTAAATTGAGCAATCTGTGTATAACAATAAAGGTATGTAACTGGCAGAGAAAAAGACTGGTTCTAATTTAATTATGGCTCTGGTAATGAGTAGTCACATGGCAAGTATGTTTTGAGTGTTTACTATCATATTTAAATTCTAACATAAACTTGACAAAAGAGTTAAATCTTCATTTTGGTTATATTGGTAGTATGATTAACTATTTTGAACATGACATAGAAACAATTTAACTCAATGTGTAAATCATTTAAGTTCTACCAAGTATAAATGTTTGACAACTGCATTTTAAAATGACACTCTGCAAGTGTCATGAAACAGGAATAATTAAGATAAACATAATCTGCTTTTCTGAAGTGTTTTACCCAATACCAAAATGCTAATTACTTTTTCTATATAGTAATCTAGACACTGTTTCTTTTAGTTAAAACTCTGCATTATGATGGGCTTTTTAACTGTGACACAAGCATTTTAATTATCACATATTTACTATGAGATGTTTTTCTTAGCATGCCTTAGATTAGCAGACTTGCTGAATATTTTTTTTTTTTTTTCAGGTCTAACAGGATTAAAAAATATTGGTAACACTTGTTACATGAATGCAGCTTTACAGGCTCTTTCCAACTGGTAAGCAGAATGGTTGTAAATGAGATTTTCTGTTTGCTTGTGCACACATTTTCTCAAGTTGAAGTATTTTGACGAGTTAGACTATTGTAGAAGAAAATGTGTATTTGTTAATTCTCACTCTTGCATGCTACAAGCAGTTGTGTCATTGGTAGAAAAATATATTGTGAAATATGAACTAGCCTGTTTTTTACTTGTTTGATTCTAATTCGTAAGTATCCTAAATAAAAATATGTGGTTCTAGAAATCAGAAGAAAAATGTGATGAAACCTATTCTTTTTTTTTTCCTATGGAAGAAATCATATGAAACACATGAGTGAGCCTGAATTGAAAAAAGAAATGTTAAGATCAACTGGTCCAAATTTTGTCCTTACAAAGAATATATGTAACATTCTATTCTAAATCATTTTAGAAATGGCTGGAATACAATATGTTCTCATTCCAAAGGGGTACCAGTTGACAACAGAAATCTACGAAAACTGAAAAGAAACTTTTAACTTTGAAGTTTCTTGCACTAGGAATGGTTAAGCTAGCTCAGTAGTTAGGCTTGTATCATTCTTTCTGTGTGCATTTGCTGTTGGCTGCCAAGGTAGGTCACAGGGTTAACTGGACCTTAGTGAGAAGCTCTGTCAGGGAGAGGAGAACAAAGGGAAATCTCTCTAGGAGGTAAAGAGCAGACAAGGCATCTAATCATGAGGAAGTTATTCTTTTAAAAAATAGCAAAAGTTAACATGTACACAGCAGTGTCTGCTTAGTTGGCTAAAAATAGGTGCAATCTGTGTGAGAGACATCCAAAAGGGATGGAGGGAAAGAGGTTAGAATATGTGAGACAGTGACATAGCATGAATTAAACAGGTAAATTGTTCTTTCTATAGATATTAAGGCCAAGTGCAAGGTTGTGCACCTGGATTGAGTTAATCCCAAACATGAATGCAGTCTGGGGAATTGGTGGACAAAAAAACTGAATGTAAGCTGGTGATGTGTACTTGCAGCCCAGAACTGCAGCCAGCAGGTCAAGGGAGATTATTGTCACCCTGTGTGCTTCTCTCCTGAGACTCCAGCTGGAGTATTGCATTCAGCTCTGGGGCCCCCAGCTTGAGAAGGATGTGAAACTTTTTCAGTGGGTCCAGGGATGATAGAGAGCTGGAGCTCTTATCCTATGGAGACAGGCTGGGGGAGTTGATTGTACAGCCTAAAGAGGAGGCTCTGAAGAGATGTTATAGCAGCTTTTGCATTACTTCAGGGATTCCTACAGGAAAGATTGAAGGAGACTCTTTATGAGGGGATAATAATGATAGGATAAGGGGATAAGGGAATGGTTTTAAACTAGAAGAGGGGAGCCTTAAGTCAGATTTTAGAAGGAAATTATTTACTCGGAGGATGGTGAGGCACTGGAAGAGGTTGCCCAGATAAGGAGGATGTTTGATCTAGATGATCACTAAAATCCTTTCCAGCCCAAGCTATTCTGTAACTGTTGTTGTAGTGGTACATATGTATTTGTCATTGCTAGCAAATGTTGCCTTGTATTTGAATCTTGATGGTAAATTCTGGTGCTTCAATAAATGTCAGAATGCACTGGGAGGGCAGTGTTGCTGTATTTCTGAAGTTGTGCTATTAGGAAATGTTTTGCTGAAGCATTTAAGAATGTAGGGTATTGAATTGTTCTATTACATAGTAATATTGCTCTTCTTTTAATAGTCTTTTATGAAATGTGGATTTACTCTTCTATTTTAATGTAATGCTAAAAAAATCTTTTTCTTATCTTTTTAAATCAGTCCACCTTTGACACATTTCTTTCTTGACTGTGGAGGCTTAGCCCGAACAGATAAAAAACCAGCAATTTGTAAAAGTTACCTCAAGCTGATGACAGAACTCTGGCACAAAAACAGGTATTGCAACACTTCGATAAAATGATTATAAATAAATTCTGGAGTCATAAAGGACAGATTAATCTGTCCTATGCGTCTAACTTCTATTTTGTAGATATCACAGAATTACTCTCCTAAAGTAAAGAACTCTATCTTGCATGATTTCTACCATTCTTACAGGCAGTTATCAATATCTACCAATGACAGGATAAAAATTGATGTAATTTGCTGTGAGGAAGACATGACAAGAAATAAGCAATAAGCTCTATGAAAAAGTGGCATTGAATTTTTAATAATAGTTTACATCTGTCTGAAATGCATCTAAGAAATTTACCATTTCTCTGTTTTTAAATCTGTATCAAATATCAGTTGCTTTGAATTCCTTATGTGGTAATTTCTGTTATCTTCATCTAAGAAAATACATAGAATTTTATGCATAGAATGTTAAAGAAATAATTGTCCATACTGTCAAGACTACGTGTGATTCATTGTCTGATTCTCTTATAAGAAATGTAGTATAAAAGGCCTGCTATGGTTTTTGTCAGTTTTCTTTTTGTATAGTTAATTTTGAACGAAATTTGTGTGTAGTTAAGATTAGCATTATTGATGTTGTACATATCATAGTTCAGTTGCAGATTAAGTTATTATCCCAGTAAATTTGGAAAATTCTACCTGAATGCAGGCTTTAAAACATGGGTATTTATGGAATTTAAACTTTCTTTTTAGGCCTGGATCTGTTGTTCCAACTGGTTTATTTCAAGGAATTAAAAGTGTTAATCCAACTTTTCGAGGCTACTCTCAACAGGTAAAACTTTCTTATGTGTTTTATGTCACCGAAGCTGTAAAATTGTCTTTTATATTTTAATTTAAAGCTTGAAATGCCATGCTTTTTATATACATATCTTTTTAAAGCAAATTCAAATTATATATTAATTCACCTACAAGTTATATTTTCTTAATTTGAATTTTCATTTAATAATTAAAAAAAATACAGTGTATTTTACAAGTAGCCTTGTGGGAACTGCAAGTTGGTAACCTATTTAACAGGCATGGATTGTTTTATAATAAAAGGCATTCTTCAGTTGATCCTTCAGATAGTATCTTGCTTCATTGATACTGTCTGTAGTACTTTATTAAAAACATTATTACTCAAAGGAGATTTGCTATTTCAATTATCATGTATTGTATTGGTGAGAGGATTAGAACGTATTTTGATGTCCAAATGCTGTGTGGAGTTTTGAAGTCGATGTTTAAAGAGTAATATCAGTGTTTTTTAATTTATATACTTTATTTTTAAAGAGTTCCTGGAAAAGTAGAAAATCAGTCTTGGTAACTGACATAAAGGAATCTGCAGGGAAACTTAATGCTTGCATCTTTGAATGCTGAGGAGAATCTTTTCATGTGGGTAACAGCACTTAAAGAGAGATTTTTAGGTTCTGCCTGGATCGCATTACAATTTTACTTTAGTAGGTTTCATGGCAACAATTAAAGCTAGATCAGTCTTAACTGACCAGCACTCTTCTACTGTTCATCCTCACAAGTTCAATAAACAGTGATTTTTTTGCTAAAGGAAGAATGGTCATCAGTTAATCTGCATTTAATGTTTTGATTCTTGTTTTCTTGGAAAAGGATTTCCAGCAAGTAAGCATTGATTTTTTTATTTTTAATTTAATTTAGGTTTTTTTTTTTGTTTTTTTTTTTGGTAGTGGAAAAAAATAACTAATGCTGTAATTTTTAAGAAAGTAATAAAATGTGTTTTATACCAGAAATCAGTGAAAGAATGTTTTCTGGTCAGCAGCTGTGAGCTTAATAACTAATTGCTCTGGTGGCAGTGATGATTGTTATGAAAATGATTATTATGAAATACAACAGGGAAAACACAGGCAGCTGTAGTTCCAGGAAAAAGAAGTTTTCTCCTGTGGTTACTTTTATTAGATATTCTTTACTGTCAGGAACCAAGCTATTGCACAGGTTTTTGAGATTTAGTGGTTTTTAAAGTAGCATTTCCAAACATGAATTAGGCTTGTGGTAATACTTGCCAACTCTTTGTGGAAACAGTGATGGTTCTTGAGGAATCCTGCCTAGGCTTGAGAAGAAAAATTAAGCTCTTACTGACAGTTTGATGAAATTGGAAAGATGTGCTAAGCAGATTGTAAAACTTTTAATAAAATGCTTCCTTGCCCAGTGAAAGCAAGGCATTAATTACTTTGCTGAAGGCACAGCATAAAAAAAACTATCCTAAAACATTCCATTACCAGTACAATTGGAAACCTGACCATACTGTTGGTATTTACTTGAATTATATTAATTGTACATAAAAACTATGAAAGTACTTTTGTTAAAAGTTGTTGAAATAAGTTTTCCTTTCAATTGGAGTGTTTTGGAGGCAATTTGTATGACGAGAGTCCTTATGATGTGCAGGAAATGAATATAGGAAGCAAATATGTGGTATGGAAATGAAATTTATTTTGAACGCTAGAACTCCAAAGGAGTTTACCTTATACTTTTAATTTTTTTTAGGCCAGCAGTCAGTTTTGTTCTTGTTAATCAGTATCCTTTTATGATTCAACATAAATATTTTTCAAATATAATGGAATAATATTGTAACACTTGTTTAAAATCGTAGGATGCACAAGAATTTTTGCGTTGCCTAATGGATTTGCTTCATGAAGAACTTAAAGAACCCATTGTGGAAGTGGAAGATGTACAGACTACGAGTGTCGAAGAGAGTATGGAAGTAGACAAGAGCCAGTCAGATGTAGGCTTTCAGCCGTGTGAATCCTGTGGTACCTGTGATAAAATAGAAAATGATGCTGTTTTCAAACCTGTCTTGGAGGATCCTGCAGAGACAACCATGTTAATTCAGGATGATGAGAACAACTCGATCACATCCAAAGACTGGCAGAAAGAAAAAATATCAAGCAACAAACTTAACAGAGAAAATTCTATGGAAGATTTGGAAAAAGATACGAACAGTACTTCAGAAGCAAATGAATTTTTAAATAATCAAGGAACTGTCAAAGTGCAGATACACAGCAGATTATCAGGTAATGCACTACTAATGTGTAATAGTCAAATTCTTAGCTGAAATACCTGCACAAGTGGAAGAGAGTTGGAGAGTATGGTAGAGAAACATAGGTCAAGTAAGCTGGCTGGATTTGTTTGTAAGCAGTGCACTTTCTTAATTTATTTTTTTCAGTATACATATCCTGAATTCAATTTGAATTACCCTGGAAAGCTAAAGATTTGTACTGGATAAGATCTCAGATAACTCAGAGTGGAGGGTTTTGTTTTGTTTTGTTTTGACTTCAAGATGTATGAATTGAAATTGTTTCATTCCTAAATGTCCTGTGACCTGACAGTGTGGTTAAATAAATTACGTATCTATTGTGTGAGTTCATTCTGCAGTGACTTCTTTTGCTAGAATTTATGAAATAGTGCAAATCTGAATTGCAGAGTACATCAATGATGTCCATATGAATGATGTATCTGGAGCCCAAACCCTGTCATCAAATGAAGGGATGAACACACGCCTCTCAAGCAGTCCTCCAAAATCATGCACATTATGCTCTTCATCAACACCAAACCACAAAAAAGGTAAAAGCCCTTTTTTTTCCCCTTCTTTCCTTGTGTCAATGAATTGCTGTATTTTGCAGTTTTTGTTTTGTTTTTTTATATGTTTTCAGCAGAATTCCAGACTTGGAAGACTTTACTCTGATTTCACATTACTGTGTAGCAATGCAGTATTGCTCATAATGGTTGCAGAGTTTGATCAGAGGTCTGGAGGTGTGTGCAAAGAGGCTGAGAGAGTTGGGGTTGTTGGGCCCTGTTGAAATCTTATAGTGGCATTCAAGTACCTAAAGGAGGGCTACGAGAAAGCTAGAGATGGATCTTTCTTGGGGATTGTAGTGGTATGGTGAGGATGAAAAGCTTTAAACTGTATTAGTTGTGTAGAGATACGGAGATTTAGATATTGGTGGAAACTCTTTATGGTGAGGCACTGTCACAGGCTACCCAGAGAAGCTGTTGCTGCCACATCCCTGGAAGTGTTCAAGGTAAGGTTGGGTGGGGTTTTGGGCAAACTGGTCCAGTGAGAGGTGTTCCTGCCTCTGGCAGAGGCATTGAAGCTTGTGATCTTTGACTTGCTTTCCAACACAAACCATTCAATGATTCTAACTGCTTGAAGAACTTATGTGGATTGTCAGATAGTAACAGTAATCTGGTTGTGTATTTTAGTACACAAAAGTAGTACTAGTATTTAGTACTTATTTATTTAGTATTTAGCATTTAGTCAATAGAAATGGGGCCTTTGCCCATAATCTAATCCTAAATAATTGTTCAAAGTTGGAGGAAAGTAGAATCAGTGGTCTTGCATTAATTTCCTTATTTTATTTCTGTTCTTCTACAGTCTCAACTGTATCATCACCAAAGAGGAAGAAGTGCAAGAAGTACAGGAGTGTTATCTCTGATATATTTGATGGGACTATAATAAGTTCGGTACAGTGCTTGACTTGTGATCGGGTGAGTAAGAAGGGCAGGGGGAATCTCTTTAATGTTTTTTGTTTTGTTTTCAATACACACAGCTATGACTTTACAGATGCAGTTGTTTTCTGGTAACTGTTCTCTTGTGGCAGACATTCCTCAGAGGATAAATCTGTTCATGCTTGTTTACTCGAATACTAATAGCTGCTACCATGAGGACCTTTTGTTAAACTCTCTTCCACTGAACTGGAAACTTACTCAGAGCGAAATAATAACATTCTGAGAATTGGTTTACAGCAAAGATGAAAGAAAAACTTCAACAACTTTGTTTAGATATGATTTGTTCCCAATTAAGTTCTGAATATGCTAATAGTCATACTTGCTGTTGTGGTAACTTCACAAGCACATCATGATAAAAATAAAAGTAGAAGGCAGTAGTTCAGTCATGTTGCTTTAAGTCTTACTGACAGATTGAGGCTGAAAAAATTTGTCTGTGGTGAAATCTAAGTAAAGACATTTACATGTAATATGGGTCACTAACTGCTTTCTGCAGTTGTCTTCTACTGCAGATGTGTATTAGAACAGCTGATTTTCTTGCATTATTTGCTTATAAAATTATTTGGAACACCACAGATGATCACTTAAAAATAATTATTAAAAAAAAAAATCATTACCTTAAGTATAGTGGGCTCATTTAGTTTCAAAGTAGTAGCAAAGTAGTAGTGGATTTCCAAATCTTTGCACTGAGGACAAGTTTCTCAAACACTGGAACAGGATCCCCAGGGCCATGATGGCAGCACCAAGCAGCTGCTAGTGGTCAAGAATCATTTGGGCAATACTCTCAGAAATATGATTTTTTTTAAATTTTTGGTGGTCCTGTATGTAGCTACAAGTTGGATTCTGATCCATGTGTTTCCATTCCAGCTCAGGATATTCTATGAATGTTTTGTTTAAGCCTCATTAATGCAGCTTCATGCCCTTAAAACTCCCCTTGTTTTTGAACTAATAATACCGAGACTTTGGGTTGAGCAAATTCGACAACAAAGTATTGTTTGTGTGTAGCTGATGCTTTTACTCTGTGACCATATACTTGTTAAATCTAGAATGCTATTTTTTTACTTTTTTTTTTTTTTTTTTTTTTTTTTAAATGAACTCCTCCTTTAAGTGGTTAACTTGCCACCAAGAGTAATCTGCGTCTATACAATGATTTAGTTACTGATAATCTTTATGGAATGTAATTGCTGTTTCTGTTAAATCTTAACTCTGTTTTATTCCATTTGTTTTTTCCTTTAGTTGTCTGTAACCTTGGAGACTTTTCAGGATCTGTCCTTGCCAATTCCAGGTAAGGAAGATCTTGCTAAACTCCATTCTGCAAGTCATCAGACATCTCTAGTCAAAACAGGGTCGTGTGGAGAAGCGTATGCCCCCCAGGGCTGGATAGCTTTTTTTATGGAATATTTCAAAAGGTAAATGATTTTTAACTTGTTTTACTTATTTATTTATTTTGAAATCCCTGTTTCTGCTCTTCCAGCAGAACATTTGTTGGTTTTCTTTCTTTTCTGTCAATGATGTTTCAGGTTTGTTGTCTCATGTGTTCCTAGCTGGTTTTGGGGTCCAGTTGTAACCTTACAAGATTGTCTTGCTGCCTTTTTCGCCAGAGATGAGCTGAAGGGTAAGAGGTTAATTACATGAACATGCTGCTTTTTTCTCCAGTCGTGATTTAAGATAAAAAAGATTTGTATGTTCTTTGCTTTATCAAATTAAGCAAAGGCTACCTATTAAACTCTAATGAAGTCATGCCTTTCTCTGATGCGGTCAAGGTAAGCTTCTCAGTCATTGGAATATTTAGGCAGGAGCCTAAAGGCTGCTTTAGAAATGTCAAGTGAATCTCAATTTGCTCTGATTAAGTGATAGCAACTGAAAGTTTGTCAGTATTTCAAAAAAACACTATGTTGTCATTCTTATAACCTTAGTTTGGTCTGGGTAAATTCTTTTCCTTTTAAATAATATAGCATCGTCTCTTCAGACAGTGTATGCTGTGTTGCTTTATAGTTAAAAGCATAAAATGTAGAACCTTTCTATTTAATTGATGTGTCAACACTCTTACAGCAGTAAAGACAAATTCTCTTGAAGCTTTTATATGTCTGATGTTTGCACTTGAGGGATAGACATTTGGATCTAGAGAGTAATGGCTGTTTTTCTACTATCTGATGTTTGCAGGTGATAACATGTACAGCTGTGGAAGGTGTAAAAAGTAAGCTAGCTTTTATCTCTGTTTAACTTGTTTTAATTTGAGTGCTTTATTGCTTTTGTTAATCAAAATAAATTTATTTTCTTTGGTTATGTTACAGCACTTCTTATCTTTTTATATTATTTTGTTCTGCCAGAAGTTTAGTACTACAAGGGGTGCTGTAGCTGGGAAGCAACAATTCACTGTACTATGTTGCAAACCAGTGTGGTAAATTCATTTTTCTTTGTTATGATTCTAGACCAATCTAATGACCAATCTGTTTTTTTTGTTTGTTTGTTTTTTGTTTTGTTTTTTTTGCTTGATAAAATAAAAAGCTTTTAGCTCTGTATTACTACCAAGCTTGCATTGAGATGCAGTAGGTCTCTTTAGTGTGTGTGTGTGATAATAAATGAATACCTATATTGATGGAAATATATACATGAACTTTAAGTAGTCTGAAGGCTGCTTCGAGCCCTGTATGGAAAAGGAGCACTATTCCTTGCTATGTAACTGGTGGTCTGCTGTAGATAACCTGTTAAAAATAAACTTAGTATATTTCTTTTTTTTTTTTTTCCTTTTGCTGTAGCTTGAAGTTCTTTTCCTTATGCTAAGACAAACTCTTAGATGGAATTTGGCTATTTGTAGTTACTGCTTTGAATTTTTCATCAGTATAGATTGTCCTTTTCTTCTGCAGCATTGTTGTTTATATCGTTTTGGCTATTTCATTTCTAGCCTACACTCTAGAAATATTTTGTCTTACTAATGTTCAGCTTAATTTTCATTGTGTCTTTTGCTGATCTAATACACACGCACAAAAAAACCTCAGAACTAAGTGTGGGTTAATCTTTTCTTTCCCTAGGTTAAGAAATGGAGTGAAATTCTGCAAAGTGCAAAAATTTCCTGAGGTACTGTTACTACTTAGACTTTAAAACACTTTTTCTGCTTGATTAATAATGCGGTAAGACTGATGAGTTGCATATGGAAAATTGTGTTTATAATGTGACATGATAAAAGCGTATCTTCGTGTTGGCTTTTTTTTTTTTTAAGAAGTGAAAGAATGTGAACCTGGTGCATAAAACAAATAAATTCGCAGGATGTGTTGGGTTTTTTTTCCTCTGTTGTTGTCAGCCTGCAGAACTTAATACTCTGATCTGTTCTGGCTCTGCTATTTAACTTATGCTGTAGAAGTCTTCTTCAATAAGTCATACTTGTAATTTTTTTGTACTAAAAGTAATCCAATCTTATACCTAAAAACATGAGTCAATGTCTGCAATAATCAACAATTAACATCTCTCATGGTGAAATTGAAAATATGTCCATTAAGGAAAAGGTATGTCTTTACTGCTGCATCAGTGTAAGTATCAGTTCAGGACTGTCTCATTATACTGATAGTAAAATAAGTCTTTAATAAAATTACAAATTCTTTTGAAATTTCTTGAGCTTCAGTTGATTAAAATAACGTATTTGTGGAATGCGGATCTTGAGATAATTTTCTTAGACCACAGAGAAAAGGGATCCTTTTGGGATGATAAAACAAAGATGGCACGTTAAATTATTGTTGTTAAAAATCAAACAGCAGTGAGTGAGCGATTCTGTTGATCCTTCTTACAGATACTGTGCATTCATCTCAAAAGATTTAGGCATGAACTTATGTTTTCCACAAAAATTGGAACCCATGTGTCCTTTCCATTGGAAGGCCTTGATCTTCAGCCTTTCCTTGCGAAGGACAGTCCAGCTCAGATAGTGACTTATGATCTCCTATCTGTCATCTGCCATCATGGAACTGCCAGCAGTAAGTATAAGGTTAAATGTTTTGCATTTATTATTTACATCAGCACTTTTGTTTAAAAATAATGTTTATGTACTGAAGAGTTGAATAGTTGAGAATGGTTAATTTTAATGTTGGAGTTAAATTCTGTAGTAAAAAGAAAAAGAAAAAAGAACAAGTTTTTGAAATACTACATATAAAAACTATATATACTATTGTAAGTGAACAGTACAAATAACAATGAATCCCAGCAGTTAGTTGGCTAGCTGTTCTACATAACTGTTGTTTGTCTAGAGATTTTGATGCTTTGTATACCTTACTTTATTTGAAATGAAATTTCCAAAGCAGAACTAAGATAACCATTCTTTTGGATGATTTCTGTCAGTTCACCCCACAATAGGGAGTGGACTGTGATGAGAGTAGCATTAACTTCTTAATGCTTTCTGTTGGGTTCATTTCTGCCTTAGCACTTTCAGCGTTTTTAAGATACAGAAAATCGGAGAAAGGAAGGTTTAAAGCTGGAAGCCTTAAACTTCATAGGTTTTTATAAAAGTTACCTAATCCCTTCTGTTCCCCAGACTTGAGGTATTCATTTTCTAATGATGTTGCTTTGCCACTATTCTTTCTGGGATACTATTTGCAGCTTGCTGAAGGATACTTCTATTAATCAGTTTAGTTGATACTTAATTATTGGGATATGTATTTTAAAATTATACTATAATTTAAAATGTATTATGAATAGTATTCAAAACAATGCATTGCCTTGGTATCAGATAGCAGTTACACATCTGTGCTAATTTCTGTTAAAAAGTATGAGATATAAAGAGTTCATTGTGGAATTGTTTGACAGCCCCATTCTGATTTGAATGTTGTGACTTAGGAATATGCTAGATGACGTTGCTTGAAGAGTTCAAGCAAGAGTCTCTGTTGCTTCAGTATGCTGAAAACATTGTCTGACTTTCTGCTGGCTGATAGAAATGCAGCAGGAAGAAAGGAGGACTGATCCTAAACTTGAGAAAATGTAATATTCAGGTCCTGACTTGCCAGCAAGTTGGTATTTCTCTGATTCAAAAGGCTGGCCTTTTTTGTACTTTATCTGCTTTGCATGAAAATGAAGAAAAATGGCAGCTTTGCACACTAACTAGTAACTCTTGGTTCTGATGCTCTAGGTGGACATTATATAGCTTATTGTCGAAACAATTTAAATAATTTGTGGTATGAATTTGATGACCAAAGTGTCACAGAGGTTTCAGAATCCACAGTGCAAAATGCAGAAGCCTATGTGCTCTTCTACAGGTAAGAAATTAAAGGTATGATGATGTAAGTATTAGTCAGGCGTGTAAAGAATTTTTTAAGCAATCAAGTCTTCTCATTCAGCTTTCAGAAATTAGCTGCTCTCCAAGAATTACTAGAGAAGAATTAAACCTATCAGAAAAGCCTGTATTGGAGAGAAATGTAATTGTTCAGTTATGACCTTAACACTTGCTCTATGACTGCTAAAACACGTACACAGTCAAAATGAAATCTAAATCTGTACAAATTAAAAAAACACATATATTAAGATGACTAGAAAGAGCTCTGAGTAATTCATTACTAGTTCTAAGAACTGCGTAGTTCTCAATTAGCAGAAAAGAGTTCTGCGTTACAAATTTAGCACACTGACTCCAATGTTAGAGCTCTAAAGGGGATCATGGAAACTTCAGCAGATGGGATATGGAACAACAGGGATTTTACTGTGTTGTAATTTAATTTCGGGGAATTTTATAGACTAGTGTTTTCCTGAAAGTCAAAATGAAAGGCAAGAAGTCATGTTATTATCATCTTCATTCTAGAGAATTCTTGTACTTAAGCTAATAAAAGCAACTTACCAGAAATTTAGAATTTGAAAATTGAGTTATTAGCATCAAATTTCCCTGGAAAGTTGACTGCAAAAAAGCTTGTGTCAGAGTTGGAGAAGAAATAAGATGTGTTCTGATAATGTTTCTACTGGGATCATGCATGCCTGCCACCATCTGAGCTATGCCTTTGAGTCTGACTCAAAGGTTTTCTAAAAGGAGTGTAGAAGTCGTGTTGCATTGCCAAGCGAGAACAGTGAACTCAATTGTGGGCAAATGCATTAAAATAAGAGAATGAAAGAACACTGTTCTTAAAGTTTGGTTTTAAAATGAATGAAGCCACAAAATGCTGCCACGCATTCAAAATAGAAAAGTGCTGAAAGAATATCTAAAAAGCTTGTTGGCAGTATGTATACGTTTTTAAGTTACATCTGGAAAGTACTTGTGGCATGTAATTCTGTAATGTGACCCTCTGAGTTCTTTGCAATGCATTTTGGTGGTGGCTTTAGCTACACAGGAGAAGTATGAGAGATTTTTCAAGTTAAGTAAACTACATCACACCAGTGAAAGCTTGATGTACATCTGTAGTCCTGGTAATTTACTTGAAAGTCTGTTTTCTTTATCCACGAAGTAAACTGTCTGCACTTTACACAAGAATGTATCTTTATGTAATGATTATTATTTCTGCAATAGGAAGAGTAATGAAGAAGCTCAGCGAGAGAGACGGAGAATATCAAGTCTACTGAATATGATGGAACCAAGTCTTCTGCAGTTCTATATTTCAAGACAGTGGTTAAATAAATTCAAGACTTTTGCAGAGCCAGGACCAATTTCAAATAATGACTTCCTTTGTATGCATGGAGGTGAGACATCGACTTGTAGCCATATAGGGATATAGGCTTGTTTTAATTAAGTAAATTATCATAGAATGGCTTGGGTTGGGAGGGACCTCAAGAATCATCAAGCTTCATCTTGTATGAAGTCCTCCTATTTTTTTTCTCTACACGCTTTATTTTTATTTCAGCATTTTGTAGGTAAGCTTTCTTGTTCCTCTTAGAGAGGAACAAATTACCTTATCTGCTTTTTTTTTTTTTTTTTAATAGTTACATTCCCATTTTAAATCTTGTTTGAATCTATCTTCTTGTCATTTTGTCATCATCCACAGTGCTTAGGTCTGCCAATATATTCCTTAGCTATGTGCTAGAAAGAACGGGAAGGTTTTAAATTGATCTGTTGGAGAGTGTCCAGTAGATAGAAGTGTTGTAAGTAAAGTAGTAGATGTTATATTCTGTATGGGAGCATAAAAACCTTACTTTGTGCTAAATGCTAATAAAAATTAAACATTATGACAAAACCTATATCATTGTTATAGCTATTCTCTAACATAAAATGCACCTATATTAGAATAGCATTCAGAGATGCTTCACCTGCTACTGAACCAAACTTTTAACAAAGAGATATTGTGCCCCTCTAGCCATTCATAGTGTGTATATATGGGAGCCATTGTGGCTGTGCTTTTCCTTCTGCATGGTTACAGCAGATGACTTGTACTAGTGCAACAGCTACTAGATTTTCCCCTAATCAAAGAATCCTGTCGCTGCTAACCATAGACTTCAGCTCAACGTTTCTGATTCTGCAAGCCCCTCTATTTTTTCCTCCCTCAGCATTTCAATGCTTTCAAGAATTCGTGTTGTTTGAAGTAATTAAAAAAAATGCCTATAGCAAGTAAATTTTGAGAAGACACTTATGTAACTTGTTTACTTGCATAGACAGTAATTCAGCACTCGTACCATTTAACTGTGTACTTTAAGAAGCATTTTGCAATCAGTGTTTTAAAAAGGATTCTAGCCCTTTAATTTCTCCTGTCGTTTGCTTCTGCTTCTCTTATAAACTTTTTAACCTCATAAAAACCTGCAGTTAGAGTGGTCTTACTGAATACCGTCATGTGTTTCAGTATGATGAAACTTTTTTCACACCATTTCTTTGATTTCTTTGAATTTATTGAAAGCAGGTATTAAGTAGGCTGTACTGTAAACTCTCTCCCAAAATGTCTTAATATGGAATTTGTAAAAATTGTCTTTCTTTTCTGCTTCTGCAGGCGTTCCTCCCCACAAAGCTAGCTTCATAGAAGACCTGGTTGTAATGCTTCCTCAAAATATATGGGACAATCTGTATAGCAGGTACGTTTTGCAGTGCAACTGAAAAGATCAGTGATACAGCTTGAGAGAAAATACATGCCCAACAGCAAGGTGAAAGTTCTACATTTAGTGCAATTAGTATCTCTGAGAAACTTGTGGGCTCATCAGTGGCGCTTTAGTCAAAATGTATTCTTCAGAGATGCAGTCTTAGTTTAAGAGCGAATATGTTCCACGTAGCACAAAGAGACTTCTAGAGTTAGTGACTCAGAAGAATACACGTACTCTAAGCACAAAGCTAAGTGAAGGGATGGCAGACTGCCAGTTTATATAATTTGCTTGTGCAAGGTAATTCTAGAAGCCAGCATAGAGTGGAGTGGTACTGGGATAATGCTTGAGCATTAAACTAATAAACATGTATGGTATGTGCAAAATGATTCAAAGTAGGTCAGAAGAAGTATGCTTTCAAGAGGTATTCTGAAAGAACTCTCTGTATCAGCTTCCTGTTCTCTTATTGGCTGGAAACAACTTTTATTTTATGCTGGCTTTGAATGTATAGCTTCAGCTGCCAGCACTGTTTCAAAACAACTTGGATATAAACATTCCATATTAATACTCCATGCTTTTTCATCTAGGTCAGGTGTAAGTGCTTGCTTATAAATGAGGGGTTCTTAACATACATATCCTTTTAATGTAATAGAAAACTGTAGAAGAGTTTTGCTAATAACCTGCAGTACAGCCTCTGTATTGCACCTGCACTAAGTAAACTTGGTTGTTAATTTCTGACTGTGTAAGCACTCTAGGTGAAGTTCTGTTTGTTTGTGTTTTGGTAACCGCAAGTGGAAAAACAGAAACAGTATTTTCTTCAGCTTGCTCCCACTTTTCTAGACTACTAAATTTTTCTTCCAACTAACGGACAGTTTCAGAGTTTTCTTGGTAAACTCTGATGTCGAACTTAAACCGTTTGATAGAAAGGTCTCAAAGACAGCAGGGTACCCAAGATTTTGTGAGTAACCTAGTAGGTAGAGAAAATACATAAATATTTAGCAAAAATAATTCATCCTTTTTGTCTGGTCTCCTGACTAGCACATGTACTCTTCAATACAGAATAGCTCTGAAGAAACTATATTTTGCTTTTTGTCATATTGTTATATGGAAATTATAGAAGAGTGTGCGCCATGGCCACAGTGGGTAAGAAGAATTCAGTGTGAAGAAAATGAACATGATGAAAGCTGGCTTTTACTGAGGCTTTCATACAAGATGCCAATCAGTACAAGCCCAGGCACATTTATTTTGCTACTCATCTGGCAATACTTTTGTTCGGTTACAAAATCTTTGGAAACAGAATTGTTTCAACATGAAATAGTATGATCTATACTGGACATATTTCAGTTAAGATTTGTGGACTTACCCACAAGACTTAAGACTTCAATCCGAACTCAGCATTGTCTCCAGAGATGCAATCTAAGCGGTAGGTGAGAGTTTTATTGAATGACTTACTAAAAAATATATCTTTATCAAGTTAAGATTATTTAGTGGGCTTAAGAAAACAATTCATATACAATTTTATATACGAGTGCTGTTGGACTCAATTAATGCTTTAGTGTTCAGTTAAGATACAAGGTTCTTGTATGTAAGAAAAATAGCATTCCAGATTATTTTTATTGATTGTTGAACTGTAGATCAAAAGGTGTGTGGAGGTTGGAGGAAAGGCATGTTTAGAACTTCTAAATTAAGTTATGTTTAAACTCAAAAAATACTCATATTTCGTGAAATACTTCATGCAGAGTGCTGTTTTATGTGATGTAAGGGTTTTTTTGAAATAGAATATAAAGTTTTTAAGAGAAGCACAGTGAGAAGAGAGTATGACTGACAAAAAAAGAAGTAAGATGGCTAACATGGAATATTCTTATCTCGACAAGTTTTTCAACGTAACCTTTGCGCTGAAGAAATGCATCTCTTAATGCTGCTAGACATTCATGGGTATTTTCTTCATCAGACTTGTAGTTTCCAGACCAGCCAATGCTGCCCGTGTTCCTAAAGCTGCGTGGTGCATATATACATACATTTATATATTCTGTGCTTCTGTGTAGCAGCGGCCCTGAAAACTTTCATGTATGTGGATGCGCACAAAAAAATAAAAGGAGGAGAGATGCATGGAGCATAACTTAAGAACAAAACTAAAAATATGTTAGAGACCAGTGTTGGAATAGTAGTGAACTGATGAAGAGTTTGTCTTGGAAAAGAGAAAAGGACTATGTCCGTAAGCAGTCCTAGAGGTTTTTAATAAAATCACACATAGTTTGTGTATATGTATAAAACAGAATACCTGCTCACCAACATGTTTTTTCCAAGTAATGCCTTTTGAAATATATGATATGCCAAGATCTTGAGATGATTTAACTGGCCTTAGGTAGTAAAAAATTGGAATACGATTATGTCTTAGGATTAAGTACACAATAGTACTAGGAAGATGAATCATGACAACTGTAGCATCACTGGCGTATTTGAAGTCTGATACACATGTTGTAAGAAGCTGATGTTTGTGATGTCCACATGATCCTTTTTATATAATGGTTTCCCCAATGTTAATGTTGTTTTCTTGTTTGGTGATTTTCTGTAATTAATTTATTTTTACTGTCACTACTTACTGTTGCAGGTATGGAGGAGGACCAGCTGTTAACCATCTGTATGTTTGTCATACCTGCCAAATAGAGTCTGAAAGACTTGAAAAAAGAAGGAAAAATGAGTTGGAGATGTTTATTCGGGTAAAAAAAGAAAACAAAACAAAACAATTCTTATTCTTTCCACTTTTCAGCATCACCTGATATTCATCACTAGACACAAGGAGTTACCAAAATTTCATAGGCAGTTTCTGTAACAAATGGACTTTACTAAATGTGTGTGTGCAGAATCCTTTCCTTTCTTAATAACAATGTTCTTATGCTACCCCACACAATTGATTATGCAGAAATACACTTCAATAAAAAAAAGGCAATTTAAGAAACACAAAACATTTTCTCAATAGCATGTATACTGAGTGCAGCCACAAAAGCTACTTTCCTTCATATGCTGCCGGTGATCTGTCCTGTGCAAGAAAATGATCTATAGTTTCTTAAAGAAAAAAAAAAAGATTGTAAGAAATTTGAGGCTCCAAGAAATAATTTTTTGTTAAGAAACATTTTTTTTTCCAGTGATGCATTTAAGTCTGCGACTTTGTCTGTAGCTGTCTTCTGTGATGTTGCCTTGCAAGAGGAACTTAAACAGCTCAAATTGATATATTTTTTTATTTATTTGCTTTAATTGGAACAAAGTTCTTAACATGTTTTAATCTAAAACAAGTAAAAAGTTGTGAAAAGTCCTAGTGCATGAGCTCATTGGGCCGGTTCAGAGTACTGGGAGAAAAAAAAAAACATGAAAATATTGTTTATCACATAAAAAAACCTTACATAAAACAGATAGCAAATCTTCACAAACACTTCAGTTTTACAAAATTAATTCTTCAGCTTTCTTCTGCCATGTGAAAGTTTGACCTTTACAGTAATACAGTAATTATCCAGTAGCATTTAACTGGTAAGTGCTCGTGCTTAAGAACCAGCCTGCTCTTGTTCTTGGGAGAAAGAAAGTTCTTGAGTAGAGAACAAATCATTTTTTTCAGGTGAAGGCTACTACCACTGTGTCAATCTCATCTCAGGAATTCACCAAAGACTTACTGCCCTGATGGCCTGTCATTCTTCAAAATGTTCTGTAGCAGTATAGTACTATGTTGTTATAATTAGAGTGGTTGAAAGAGTTTAAAGAAAAAGAAGCTAGAAAACAAAGCTCCTTTTTCCTTACAGCTTTATAGGGCATTCCAAGAAGAAGAATCTTCATCAACTTTTTACTGCATCAGTATGCAGTGGTTCAGAGAATGGGAAGGATTTGTAAAAGGCAAAGACAGTGGTAAGCTATGCTTTATTTCAAAATACCAGTTCTTTTCTTATTTCTTTCTGCACAGTAGCAATATTTTTGCAGGATGTTTCTACTTTGGTAGAGAGATGGAGGAAGTGACAGCAAGAGAAGGCAACAAAAGTTCTTAGAGCAAGCAGCTAAGACATAGGTTTCATGGGTTGTAAATGTGCCCAGGAATCAAATTGCAAAGTACAGTCAAATGTTGGTTATTCACAGTAGTGGATAATGGGATAGCTGAGGAAGGAACATTGTACATTTGTGCTGATGTGGAGGGTGGTGGTTGTAGGCAGCAGCAGGGATACAGATATATGAGGGAGGATGTATATGCAGTACAAACTGATAAATAATGCTGCAGCTTCTGCAGGAAAGGTGATCTCACAGCAAAAACCTAAAGATAACTGAGTAACAACCATAACAATACAGCTTGAGTGTTCTTCAGGTGCCTCTAAAGATTTGAAATGGAAATATTGATAAAATGATAAAACAGACTCAGATAAGATGTAGAACAATTTTGGTAGGGGTAAAAATGAGGATTAATTTGATGTTGCTTGAAGACTTACTGTACTCATGAATGTTTTGGAAAACTTCCTCTTAATTAAAATTCTGGTTATCTGTTAACAAAACGTACTGTGAGGCAGTACAAAAAGCAAGCAGTAAACAAACTAGCTATTTCTCCTTCCATTTGAAAATGAAAACTCCAATCTGCCTTTTGTTTTTTGCGCTGTTCCTAACCATCCTTTCTGTCACAATAGATCCCCCTGGTCCTATTGATAATGCTAAAATTGCAATAACAAAATGTGGAAATGCTGTGCTAAAACAAGGTAGGTGTCTGATACTACTGCAGTGTTGGGTTCCTTGTGATGATATATTGTGATATATCAAGTTCAGTAAACTTATTATGAATTCTTACCTTAAACTGCTACGGTGAAATGATGATACCTAATGAATCTGTACTCTGTTTTCAGAACTAAAAACTAGATTAGGACTGCAGTTGAGAAACTGGCAGTTATTCAAAGGCTCATTTTTTGAGCGAGAAATACGTTCACAAAGAATTAATATCTCTAATAGGCTAATCCAAGTGTGGATGAGAGTTTAAAAGGAGATGCACAGTACCTTTAAAATGGGCAAATTGTGGTTTTGGCTTTGTATTGCTTTGTTTTTGTTGGGTTTCTCTTCTCAAAGTTAGAGTTGCTTGGCTTTTAGATTGTCCTTTATCTGTGTGTTTTTATTTGAATCTTGAAATTAATTTGAAGTGAGGGCTACTTCTGATAGAAGGCAATCATACTTAAATATTGTTGCTCATTTTTTTTGCAAGTTACTGCTGTATATTACAAATGTTCTCTGACATGCAAAGATTTGTTTTCTTAATTATTCTCCAGTGAAATGGTCAAAACCAGCCATTTATTTGAATAATTGTGGGTACAGAAGAAAAAAACAATCTAATGTGGTCATCTTTATGAAGATTTCAGACTTCCTCCGGAAGCATAACATCAATATCAATATATTATATATAATATTTAAAATGCTCAATTTATTGCAGTGTTGAAGTTGAGGAAAAAAGCCAGCTACCAAGTGAAAGTCAATTTAATTTAATGCTTCAGCATACTGAAGGGACATACAGGTGGCAGTCACTGGAGGTCAGTAGGTTCAACATGAATCTTGCCACTTGTGAAATGTGAAGAGCATACTGAAAACAGAGTGAATTATTGCACCCATGAGTTTTTTGTAGTTCATCTTAATGGTTTAAGCTGTCAACACAGAAATTAAATGTAAGTCTTCAAACATCAGACTGATGTTTAGTAGCAACATAAAATCAGATTAGAATTCATACTAAAATAGGCAGTTATTAACTCTGAACTTCAGCTATTTTGGTTCAGATTAGGTAGAACTAGGGTAGAGATTATGAGGAGCAGGCTGTGGAAAAATTCTAAGTTGTGAAGAAAAAGAGACGAGCGCCACTAAACAGTATTCTGTGATCCTGTGCTCCTGACCCCAGTTCTAATGAGTTGATGTTTGCTGTGCCTGTTCAATTACACTTGACTGCTGGAAGCTTTATAAGGAAATGAACTACTCCTGTGCCTGCAGAGGCAGACTTGTTTTCTGAGTACCTGAAAAATGTAAAATTCAAACATAACTTCATTAGTACTGGCATAGGATCTGCATCGTGAGTTCCATATGAAGCTTTGCATGGCTAAGTCGATGTGGATAAACAAACCTAAGCTCTTTGCACCTTGTATTTTTGGAAATTTAGGAGGAGGCCTGCTAGAGCAGGTGGCAAGGAGTGAAAACATAGGAGACAGGGAGAGAAGCCTTGCTATTGTTTTTTTGTTTTTTCTTTTTTAAAGTAGAATTAGGCTCATTGAAACTTTTTAATAGTAGTAACAAAAGGATATTGCGAGAAACTTGCCGTAGTGCAAGTTTTTAATGAGTTGCTTAAAGAAAAGATGTTTATTCAGGTAGAATAGAAGTTTGTTCTCTTGTTATCTAGGTTAATGTGAAGAATACACTACAATTTTATCAGACAGGATTACTCTGGTAAAACATAGAGGGGTAATATGCTGATGTTCCCTTGCTCTTCTGAAACTTTGAGAATCAGAAAAGACTGTTGGATGCTGACCTGGGAAGGCAGAGAAACCTCTAGCCGGAAGAAAGAGATGATAAACAGAGACTTAAGTAAACAAAAAGAAGTCAGCCTGACTCATTACACTGCCACACACTTTTATTCTTTGTGATCACTATTATTTATTTGACACACAAAGCTTGAATCCTTGCAGTTTACACAGTAATGGATGGGAATTTTTGTTAATGTGAATCCTTCCATAGCAGGAAGCAGCCCCCCGACTCTAAGACCTATCAGTTGTTAGCTTGATGGATACATTTCAGATAAAATGCTTCATGTGTTTTGTATTTGGGGTGTGTTAAGAACTGGATAGTTTTGAGAGCAGATAAGTTGTAAGAATGAAGAAATACAATGTTAATACAAAAAAGTCCTTGGGTTTGGTTGCTGGCAAAGGAAAAAGTGCAAATTAGATTATTGTTAAATTTGAAATATGTTTTTCTTCTTGCATCTGTTAAAAGCTTCGAAGAGTCACGATAGAACTGTTTTAAATAGTAATTAAAACTTTTAAAATGTTTGCAGGTGCAGATTCTGGACAGATATCTGAAGAAACATGGAATTTTCTTCAGTCAATCTATGGTGGAGGCCCAGAGATTATACACAAACCACCTGCTCCTACAGTAGAACCTGATATCTTGCAAACCGAAGAGAAGATTGAATTAGAAACTCACTGTCTGTAGCTACTGAGGAAAAGACGAATTTGTAAGGAATCCAGCTTCCTTACAAAATGCCCAAAATACATTCCTAAAAGTTTTATTCTTTTGTGTATTGGAGGCACATCTCACTGGGCATTCATTAACTACCGAAGTGTAAGTTGAAATATACATTGCCATTTGTTTAAATGAAGACTGTTTCTGTTTTGGAAAGTGTGTAGTTTGTTCTTGAAGTGTTTGATCAGTGGAAAACACTGTCATTTCTGGAGTTTTCAGTGTAAGTCAAAAACCTGTTATATCCTTAGACTTGAAAAATGGGAGCAAAGTTCTAGAGATGTTATATAACCCTCCTGATTGGGCTTCTGATGCCTACAAACTTCTGCCTTCTTAACTGTAAAGTCTTGGCAATTCTAGGTGTAAGGAGAGTATATTCTAAATGGATTGTAATCAATGATAAAGAAAAAGGATTTTAATTTCTTAAATGCTCAGGAAAAAAATTCTCACTTATTTTGCACTGTAAGTATATAAAATGAGTAACATCCAAATACTTAACATATTTGAATGGATCAAACATTAATGTAGATTGAATATTGTTTTAGTCCGCGGATGTCATAAGTTATTACCTGCTCAGTTTTGCATCTTTAGGCTTCTGTAAGTCTACAAACCTGCTAGCATTAATAATATTTGTGAGAAAAAAGATGTAGTCTTCTCTAGGGTAACGTTTGAGAGCATGAAATGTGAAATGTAAAATGATTATGGACATGAGTGATATAAATTTCAGAAGTTAAATTGTCTGGTCTCTTGAATTATATTCACAGATAGTTGCTTTTGAAGAATTTTATTGTATTGTTCATTGGCATGATGACCTATAATGTGAAAAGCTGGATAAAATGTATATATTGCAAAACTTTACTAAATGAGTCAGATTGGAATGCAAAATGGCACTTAGTCTTTTCTTGGCCTGATAGTTAACAAATAATCAGTGTTATTCGAGGCTACTTGTTTGGTTTGTTTTTTGGGGGGGAAGAAAGGGGGTGGAGGGGGAAAAACAACCTTAACGTGGGGAGGGGTTGGAAGCCTTCTCAAATGTTTTTCATTTATTACATCAGTATGAAAACCTTGGAGTAATACTGTGATATTGTTCCCACACCCATATATTTCCTGGCTACTTTATATTGAGGCAATGATGTAGACAGTTGTATAGCTTGTTTGAAAAGTACTGATGTAACATTCTTCTGGCTGGTTTTATATCTAGTATAAAATGAAACTTGTGTTGTACTTTATAAAGTACTTAAAGCCATCGTGGTTAAAAAGCCACCTGTAAGAGTCCCAGTATCCTATAACCTAAACTACTGATGTGTTGGACAGGTTGAATAGAACAGACTGCCCCAGTAAAAATTGCAAAGGAGGAAAGGCTTGATGCTGGGGATATTAGCTTGTCCAAGGCATGAAGCAGTTCTGTGTCAGATATTCTGGGTATTACAGCAGATCAGACAAAGAGTCAAAATCCAATTGTAGAGGAAAAAAAACAAAGCAAAACAAACAAAAAACATCCGATGCAAGGCACAGGAGGTAATTATTCTGCCCTACTTGGTGCTGTGCTTGATTGTGAGATTTCATATGTACTGCTCCCAGTTTTCTTAAATGAGTAGGAATATCTGCCTCAGTAATGGTGACTCAGGTTTAGATAGAAATATTTCTAGATTTCTAATAGTCTAGCAGTTCTGCAGAATTTTTTTCCACTGCAGTCCTGAACTGTGGTGTGCATAAACCACTGAGATGCTTCAAATTAGCTGAGTTGTGAAGTTCCTCTGTCACCTCAGTGACAGGCATCCTCACACTACAACTATTTGTCATGCTAACAAAAAAGGAAATTCCCAAGTTTGCAGGGATTAAATGTGTTTGTGTTTAAGATGGTTCCAAAAAGATGACTGCCTTGTTTTTAGCACTTTGAGAACTTTGTGAAGGATTTTATGCCACAGAAATGGAAATAGCCTTTTAAAATAAGACAGTGTGGGAGAACTCCAGATGGATTGCTTGTGTATAGTGGAAGGCAGGCAGCACTGCAGTGCTTACAGGAGAAAAACCTGCACTGTGAAGAGAGATCTGATTAATAGCAGAGGAAGAATGTATCTCAGAAAGGGGGCATAGAAATGATTTTTCTCCATAAGCTTTTAACCAGTCTTCTTAGATTGTTTGTCCATTTGTTTCCAGTTGAGGAAAGACAGCAGTGTGTTTGGATGCCCGGGAAGCTGTCATTTCACAAAGGGAAAATTCAGTGGAGGCCGTCTTTGAGGCTTGGGAGTCTAGATTTGAGCTATTAACAGACTGCTGTTCAGTCTGGTCACTTTAACTCTGTCTTCTGGAGAAAACTGCCTGAGGAGTTGAATAGCTGAAAGTTTGCGCTCTCTGTGTTTTTCAGGGTTTGTTGTTGTCTATTTATTTACTACAAGTAGTTTAGTT
This sequence comes from Lagopus muta, assembly GCF_023343835.1. NCBI lineage: Eukaryota > Metazoa > Chordata > Aves > Galliformes > Phasianidae > Lagopus > Lagopus muta. The sequence goes on along the minus strand of NC_064437.1, from coordinate 11,027,007 downwards.
AAGTGTTTATTGGAATCTCCAGCATCCAGAAGGATGCTTCAGATACTGTGTGAAGTAAGTGAATGTATAACTGGGGGCAAAAAGATGAACCAAAGAGCTGTTGAATTAGTAGCAAAACAAGGCACTTCTACAGTATACTTGAGAGCTCAGAGCTAAGTAGTGTGCTTAATGAAGTAAGTTAGTTGTAAAATTATTCCTTGTTACTGGGATCTTTTACTGACTTATAAGCAAGTCTTCTTGTTTCTGGAATATTAGGTGATGGAGGAAGTTCTAGAGATGATTATGATAAAAATTCATTTTTTTATTCAGAAAACTGTTTCTGTAGGCTGAATCTATACTAGTCCTATGTCTGATGATGGTGATGTGTTTGTATCAATTTATGTTTGAAATGCACAGTCTATTTCTCCTGTTCCTTAATTGGCTGGAGGCACTACAGTAACTATTTTTGCTTCTGCTCTGGAATAGTGATCTTGAGTAGATGCATCAGATAAAGGTTTACGTTTTTAAACAGATAAATGACTCTGGAATTCTATAATGAGTGTCAGTCTTTCTGTCAGCCTGAAAGCTTGCTAGGAAACTTAGAGATTCAATACACTGTTTAGTAACTCTATCAAGGGAAGATTAAATGGAGCAAAAAAGCGTTTTTACTAATGTGTATCAGACAAGATCACAGTCAATTTTGGTAACTGCATACTTTGAGAAGTGTTGTCGTTGTCAACTATTGAAATGCATGAATGCAGCAAAAACATGTTTGTAAGCATCTAACAAAAATTGCTGTAGGGTAACATCTCTCTGGTATGAAATCTGCCAAATCTGAATTCAGGAGAGAACAGATACACCCTTTGTTGCCACATGTTCCTGGCTGTGATAAGGAGGTCTTGGTTTAGAACTTTACTGCTCTATCTTCTAGATGCTGTACTGTGACTTGCAACCTACTATATGTGGTTGCATGGAAGCTTCTTTTTTATTTTTATTTATTTATTTGTTTATTTATTTATTTCAATTTAATCTCTTTTCCCCCACAAAACTGTATTTCATGTGGAAGTTCTTGTCTTTTTTGCTTTGCCTGGGAGTTGCTTGGGAATAGTCACACGGGAATTCTGACTGCTCTGCCAATAGAGCTATGCTGATTGGAGTTACCTTCTGACCAGGCTATCAAAGTGGAGATGTCTGAAGATTGGAGCCAACAAGTAGTAGTGTTAGTCCCTAATTTGGAGGCACAGAATACTCAAAGAAGTCTGTCCTTTCAGCATAGCACAACATTCAGTGATATCTGAAAGAACTTATATTTCAAGCCTTCTGCGAGTGTGTATGATCCTGTATTTTTTTCAACCCTACTGCAGGCTAATTTCATATGACTAGCTGTTCAGTTAGCAGCTTGTCCTACTGGCAGTGGGGTATCAGCAAAAAGAGTAAGGAATATGCTTGGCTAGAGAATACATTAAGTGGATGTAACAATTTTGATTTGTGGAGCAGAAGTTAAATATGGCTGACGTTTTCTTATGAAATCTGGTGTAATTTAATGCACAGTGCTAATGTGTTATGTAAGAATCCTGCTTTTCAGATTCAAAGCTCATAAAGTAACTGGCTTTTAGTAACATAAGCTATCCTGTGATTTCTCAGAAGGACTAAATGCAAGGAGCTTCTTTCCATTTCGCATTACAGACAATTGTTTCTAATCAATATTCACACATAAGCTAATTTAGAAAAGCAAACCTGAGATTTGGAAAATGTACAAAAATTGTTCAGATTATCTGATTGAAGAAACAAGCAGATTCTTCTTAATTGCCATACAACCATTTTACACCAAACTAAGAAAACCCTGTTCCGTTTATTCCTTTTGAATTCCCTGTGTACATCTGGCTTAGTGCAGTCTAAGCAGTTTTCTCACTGAAAACCTTTCAGCTCTTCATTTTGCCCAGGAAATGAGTAAAACAACTAGGCTTTTTCATTCTTCCAAACAGATGGCTTTTCTGGCTTCCCTCTATACTTAAGCCATCCAGAGCTGACAATTAGTAGCAGGAAGCAAAGTAAGAATTCTAGACTTCTGAAGTGTCACAAAGAGGGACAAATTGCTTTCAACATTATTTCACCAAAATTATCTATTTACAAACTCAGTTTATCTTATTGGATCCTTTTGGAGTTGGGGTCGAAAAGAGAAAAAACATAACTCATTTTCTTGCATACATTCTGTAATAGATATTGCTATTTAAAACACTTGGCTGGTCTTCAGTTAATAGCTTCAGCCTAGCTTTCAGTGATTCAACAAGGCGATAAAGCTTTTATCCTCTGTAAACGTGTGAGCACTGCCACATCATAAGGTAAAAATGGCCCTGTTTATACTGCATCTAAAATTACAGGTGTTTGCTTACAATAGCTGAGTCATACTTTTCATTAAAAAGCTGGTATTATCACAAAATTTTTCTCTCCTAACGGTGTGTCAGCTGAGATATGCAGATTAAATTAAAAAAAAAGTCCATTTGTGAGGAACAGATCACTCATTGATTTTATGGATTCTTATGAGAGGTTTCCTTGTAAAGGTTGTTTATGGGTAGATTTAAGCAACGGGATCTTGATACTGCAATAGGAAACTCATAAGCTGAATGAATAAGTAAGTTTTCTGATTGGTTTAAGACTGAGTTGATTAGCTAAGAGTAACAGTGAGTTGTGCTGAGCTAGCCCTCATCCATTTCAGGATGGTTTATTAGGTTTGGGCTCAGCTGGCTTCAGGAAGTCTCTGCTCTTGACCAGGACTTACTGTGCAGCCACCAAAGCAATTCCCCACAAACTACTCAGTCCAATACAGCTCTCTTGAATAACAGCAAATAAGCCTGAGCTGAACTACAGAGAAGAATTCAATTGTAATCTCCCTTCTGCATGATGCTGTAGAGCCAGCATAGATCTTGGAGCAGCGGCTGAGACCATAAACCCTGTGTTTAATAGCAGCATTGGGTAGGCAAATGCCCTTCTTAGAGCATACTGGAAAAATACCATAACTAACCTAGCTGTCCTTCAGATCAGTTTCTCAATTGTGCTGAACTGTGCAGAGTGAGCTTTGTTTTGACAAATGTTAGGAAAAAAAAACAAAGAGGAAAAAAACCCACATTTGCTTTAATAATGGAAAAGCAGTTATGCTGTTTGTTGATGTTAAACAGGTGGAAACAGTGATGCTGCCACTGAAAGCATGAGTCCTGTAACAGCTCTGTCAGTGCTGGACCTTATGGTCTTGTGCTCTATGCACAAATATGAGCAAATATGACTATGCACAAATATGAGCAGGGGCTCCAATGAAATGGTGGGGATCTCATTTTGTAGCTAATAGTGACTTTACAGGTGGGGCTGGCTCTTTTTTAGCTTGTCCCATTGTAACATGAGGAAAAGCTGCCATTAACACAGTTTTCCCTTGGTCAGAATGGTTTTGTTTTGTTTTTTACTACCACCAGTGGCAAGGCCAGAAGGGTTGCTACTGCATTATGAATTACTTGAGGCTGCCCACAGCAAAATATAGTTACCAGTTATTGATGTATGGCATAACTTGCTGATGGATAAAATGGTTGTACCAAAGCTTATGGATTAGATAGGTTATATAAGTAGCTGGGGAAGGGGAAATGTGTTACAGAAATGTGATGGTGCTGGGCAGGACCATATTCCTATAGGCTTAGGAATTATTTAGAAGCTGCTACAGCCTCCTGCAGGAAAGGAGCTGCCAGATAGCATGAACAAATAGAAAAAGTTCGAATTGTGGAGACAACAGAGTCAAAAAGTAGAGCTCCATCCAACCAGCTTCAAACAAAGCAGGTTTCTCAGGGTTTAAATGTAAATTTTCTTGGGTGGAGACAATAAGTATAATAAGAATAAGCATAGTAAGTATGCTTGATCTCCTTACTCTGCATGGCTTGGTTTTTTTCCTCTTTACATATAGTTATTTTCCTCTAGGAGGCTTGCTGAGCCAAACTGCCCTGTGGGTACGCAATTGCTGGATTCATTCCAGTGAAAGCAGGGGCATATAGAGGTGGAGCACAGCCCAGGAGCATCCCCTTCATTAACAGGAGCCATTACCAAAAGCACTGTGCCATTAACAACGGTTGCTCTGTTATCATCTCATCACTAGATATTATTGCTTCTTAAGGAAGATAGCAGAGCTTAGCATTTAGACACTCCTCAGTGAATTCAAAGCGAATCCTGGTCTCGGGTGTGGCTAGGCAATATGGTTGGACTGGTTCAAACTTGTTGCCAAAAAGTATCTTCTGCCAAGAGAGAGTAGTCCCGCTCCTCCCCACCGCTGGCAACACCTTTGCCCCAACTTCTCATATGCTGCCTCTGTTGTCCATCATCCAAAGCAGTTTATTTCTTTGGTTATTAAAACCCCAGAAATGGGAACAGCTCCTTGGTGTCTTAAAGGTCTGATTTACTGGGTGTTCAGATGGGCACCAGTGCAGTTAGGGGGGGAGGGTGTGGGGAAAGGGTGCTGCTTTGTGTCAGCAGGCTGTCAGATCAGCTCTGCTGTATTGCTCAACTGCGCCCTTCGGCAGCCATGGGAACTTGAACAAAATACAATAGATTTTGCTGTGAGAACACTCAGTTCTACTGTGAAAGCGCTAGCACTTGGCTGCAATGCAATAATGCCTTCAACGGCTGCAGCTGTTGAGCTGGGCAAACATATTTCTGCACTGATCGCAGTCGATGCTTACAGGTGCTTCTGCAATAACAACACAAAAGGCTCCACTGCTCTTTAAGATTTGGGCACACAGACAGAAGGCTACATGAAAACAGCAGCAGAGTCAACAACAAAAATTTCCTTCTCCCTCTTGTGGGATTTCTGTTGTTTTGAATCCCTTTGCAGGATTTCCAAGTCAACAAGAAGAAGGGAAAAGTGGAAACCGCTTGGGAAAGTGGAAAAGCGACTGAGGTTTTTATGCAGACTGCAGGACTGCATGGCCAGACTAGTAATTGGGGCAATTATGGTGTTGTTAAATGGGAAAAGATCCTTTCCGCACAGAAGCACAATCAGTCTGACCGCCACAGCGCCTTTCCTTAAAAGAAATTGAAAATATTTTTTTCTAGGTAATCTTCTATTACAGAAAGCTGATCTAGTCTAGGATTTTCCAGTAATTTGCAGAGTTGCTAGAGGTTCTTATTATAATGTTTTTATTGCCTTTCATAAGCGTTTACATAGAAAACTGGAATATTTTGATCCTCATTACCTGAAGCTCACCAAATACATAAGAAAAAAAAAAAGCCCCCCCATAACCGTGGGTTTAGAGGAGAACGAGAGTTACACGATAGATCCTCTCCCTTTGGGAAAAGGCATCGGTAAATAAAGTCCCACCACGTAAACAGGCTGACTCGCAGGGAACGAGGAGGATGCCAAAAAAAAAGACGTGAACGGTTGATTTTCAGCCACCGGTCCAGAGAGCGCAGGACGCGGATCCGCGGAGCAGCGCTTTCTGGGCTGAGAAGGGGAAGGGCTCTCCGGCAGCACGGCGCCCGCCGCGCGCTCCGGGAAGCGGTGCCCGCCGGCAGCCCGCAGCCGGCAGCCCGCCGCCCGCAGCGATCCCGCCGCGCCCCGGCCGCTGCCGCCTCAGCCGCACGCGCGAGCGGCGCCGCGCCTCCCCCCCCTCGTCCCCTCAGGACGGCCCGCCGGGCACCCGCCCCCCGCACGGGCCACCTCTCGGGGCCGCCCAGCGCGCGGCCTCACCCGGCAGCGCAGCCCCCCGCCCGGGGGCAGCGGGCAGGCCGTGCCGCCGCCCCCGCCCTCTGCCAGCAGGCGGAGCTGCAGGGAGTGGGTCCCCGCCGCAGTGGCTGGAGGGGGAGGGGAAGGAAGCGGAAGGAGCCGCCGCCGCCGAGCTGAGGGGAGCAGGCGCTGTGCGGAGCCGCCGCCGCCGCCGCCGCCGCCTGGTGCGGGCAGCACGGAGGGAGCGAGCCGCGCGCCGGGCTGCGCGGGGCCGGCCGCGCCGAGGAGCGGGCGCCAGGTGAGGGCCCGGGCCCGGGCCCAGCCCCGGGGAATGGGGGACCCGGATGGTGCCGAGTTCGGAACCCGCGAGGGGAGGGGGAAGGCGAAGGAGGAGGAGGAGGAGGAGGGAAGGAGCGGGGGGAAGCCCCCACGTGACCACCGCGTGCGGGAGGAGGTGGCGGCTCGCGCGCCCCGTTCGAATCAGCTGGCCGGCAGCGGCGCCTCCTGCGCGTGCGCGGCGGCTCCGCCTCCCCCCTCCCTCATCCCCTCTGTCCCTCCCCGTGACCCCCCTTCCCAGGCGTTACGTGCGTGCACGGGTGTCCGTGCGCGCGCCCGGTCTGACACCGCGCGGCTGGGGACACGTGCGCGGCGCCGCGGCCGCCATGTTGGGTCTGAGCGAGCGTGCGTGTGCGCGCGGGGCCGGGCCGGGTCGCGGGGCGGGGATGGGAGAGGAGGAGGGAAAGTGGGGGAGTGGGGAGGGGAAATCTCGCGAGGTCGCGCGGTTCCTGCGGGAGCGGGCCGGCTGCGGGATGGCGGCGCGGCGCTGGGCGTGCTGGGTAATGGTAACGGGGGCCCGGGGGGCGGGGACCCTGCGATCAGCCTCCTCCCCGCCGGCGTGCCCCGGACCGCGCGGGAAGCGGGGCGGGGTCGGGCGCCCCGGGGAAGCGCTACTGGCTCCGCTCCCGGCCCTCCCTCCCTTCCCCCGCCCCGGCCCGGCCCCGCCTCACCTCAGCTCACCTCGCGCTGCCCGGGCCGCACTTCGCTCCTCAGAGCGGCGCCCGCCCCACCCCGCCGGTGGAGCCCTCCGGCCGCCTCTGGGCCGAACGTGCGGCAGCGCCTGGGATCGGGGCCCGGGCTGCCGGCTGGCCAAGAGGGGCCGAGGAACCTCCGGCTCCGCTTCGCCCCTCGGTCCTTCCTGACCGAGGCCGTTTGCGGCCGTGGGTCCCCCGGCCTCTCGTGGCTCGGACGCGCGCTCGGTGCCGGCACGTTGTGCTGCTGCTGCGCTCAGCCCTGGCTGTTGGATGCCCGCAGCTCCTGTCGCAGAGCACAAAAGACATCGCAGATCTGATCTCTGTACGTCCCAAGCTTGTGGAATACTTCTCAGTCTCCTGTTCCACTTAGAGCAATGATTCCCGTAGTGCCCGTGTGTCCCAGCTGTCCCAGCTCCCCTTTGTCACCCAGCCCTGATAGCAATGGGAGAACTTAAGGTTCTGTGTCATCCTTATGGTATCTTGTGTTCTCTCCCTGATTATCCCAGAGTGCTGACAGGGGCTGTGGTCTTGGGGTTAAACTCTTCCTGTTACTAATTTAGACTGAGGCTGATGTATAATGATAACAAAGCTTTCATAAAAGAAATCTGAATACCCAGGTGTTCTGGGCATTCAGATTTCCAACTGTTACTCAGCAGTAAGTAAGCAGTTGTTATTAGATGAACTATAATAGCTACTTGGTGGTTCTAGGTGTATTTGTGTGTTTTCCATTGATATTGCCATTACTGCTAAACTAATAACATATAGAGATCAAAACTTTAAGCATACTCCATGTTTTGTATTAAATACTGACTTTTACAACCCCTAAAGATGTGTCTTTTCCATGTATTTCTGCTTACATTTAATTACAACACTTTCCCCCTTGCTGATGCAAGGACTGGAAAAACATTGGTTGAAGAAAAAGTGGTCTGCAGGAGACAAACTCAGTTCTTTTAAGGAAAAGTGTATGCAGTAAAATATTAGTGTTAGTTGGGTGAAATTTTCACTCAGTTGAAGCCATTCATGAAACTCCCTTGCTGTAGAAGGGTTTAGTTAGCAATTTCCTTCAGCATGTGGCTTCTGAGGAGTCATTCAGAATGTGAGCTACTTTGGGTGCAAGTTTTATGCTTATTTCATAGAAACGTGGTATGTCCTGGAATTACAGTAAAGACTTTTTGTGAAGGATTGTTTCGCAGTGTGGCCATGTGTGTCAATAAGGAGCAGCAGTTACGACCTGAAACTGAAATTCTGATATGTCTATTTGTTTTGTTGTCCAGTAATAGAACTTCCTGCAGTTCTCAGTTGTACCACTGTAAACTAAAATGATTTTTCTTTGCATTGTATACTACAAATATCTAATTAATAAGAGAGAGGCAGTATTAAGTAGCTTATTTACTGAGCAATTTAGTGATGAAGTTCAATTGTGTTTTATGTCTGGAAAATGAGAACTAGTAAATGGAATTTTTGAACTCAGTATTACACATTTAGTATGCAAAAATGATTAGATCTGTTTCACACAGTTTAGGAGGATATCCTATGGCCTTCTGTTCTATTGCTAAACAATGCCTGGCTGCCTTGATATTTATTGGCATTTCCAATGTAGTGTGATGTCGGATCCCCTTTGCTGTCTGCCACATACAGAATGGAGACTTCCCTCTCCCAGTATTTCCAAGAGACTGGAGGAAATGTTGAGTTCTGGTTCTTACAGACTGTTCTGGGTACTGGGAGTAGATTGGCATCTTGTCACTGATAGTTGCCTGGTGCCTGCAAGGTGATAAGGCTTCCACTTTGCTCTTCTGCCACTGTGTTGGGTAAGTGAAATAGGGAACAGTTTCCTCATGTTTCAAAATGAACTCAGTGAGTTGGAATAGAAGTCTTGGCAGTCTGTCCCATTTCCAGATGTTTATTACCATTTTTTAAAAATAAGTCTTTCACATTTGAAAAGCTCTCTTTCACATCTTTGCAGCTTCTCTGTCAGTGGTTGCTTTCTTAGGGCTTTCCCCAAAATGGAAGTCTTTGCATTTTGCAGGAACTGTTGCTACAGGTTTCTTCAGTCGTAAAGAACCAGATTTGCATGAGGCAGCTTGCTTTGCAAGTATTTAGCATTTGCCTGTATCCATACCTTTACGTTGTACTGACATAAATTCTAGAACTGCAGTACTGGGAGACCTATTGTTCCCTTTCTTTGGGGTTGGTTTAAATATACTTGGATGATTCCAGGCAGATATTTGTAGAAGTTGTCCTTAAAATCTTGGAACAAGAAAAAAATCTTCCACCTCTGTAGGCGGGAGAGAAGGTACAGAAAGGGGAAACTTTCGCACTTCTGGAGTGAGAAAGTTCTTAGTTTCCAAATTAAGTGTACTGTGCTGGAAATCAGGCTGCTTTTTATAAAAACTTGCTTCTGATAAACATTACACTTAAGTCTAATATTGTTCTAGCTATAACAATACCATAAACGTGGCTTGTGCTTCGAAAACTGCCTTTGCTGTAGCAAAACTTTTCTAAGCATTTATTTTAGTTTTGTGAAAACCTGTTGAAATACTATTAGGAAATGCAGAGGTAAGCATTTAGTAGCACTTTCTTCTTGGATGTTGTTCTTTAAACAAAAGGCTTTTCAAAAGGTTATGTGCATTTTCATAATCAAAGCAAAATGCTCAGTTTTGGTTTTGTAGCATAATAGGCTGATAACTTCTACAGTCTGTGTCTCAGTCCTGTGTATTAGTTACAGGCTTGTATTTAATTACTTCTGCTTACACAGACAGTTATCATAGAGGAGGTTTTTATATCTTCAGACCAAAAGCTTAAATTACAGCAACTGTTCTTGAAAGTTACTTTAAGCTTTTAATGCTTATAACGAACTCAGCAAAATGTGGATGTGCCAGAAGATCAGCTGTTCCAATCCTTGGCCCTTTGGAAATGCAGCAGGACCATTCTCTGTGATGACCAAGTTCCTTTTTGGTTGCTTGTTTCAGAGCTCGTGGGCCCTTGGTTAAAGTTTTACTTGATACTCTATTTAAATATTTTTGCTTTGCATTAAGCTGAAAGCTTTCTATCTTGTTACTTCTGAAAACAGCTGACTCCCCTTGTAACAATGTTTTCTCTGTTCCACTAGCTGCTCTCCCTTTCTGTTTCTGTGTATCAAACTTTGTCACAAGACATAGAATATGATTGTTGGCAAGATAGAAAATTTAATTGTCCAAGATTTTAAAGGTGTTTTTAGTAGTTCAGTTAACAGTATTTAAACACAAATATTTGCTTTGATTAATTGGGTGCATATGTGCCAGACAAACTGCTGTAAGAAGGATCAGAGCAACAGCTTCCCCTTCGGAGAATCCTGGCTGGTAGCAGAGCAGTGGGATTTTGTCCTTTCCAGCTCTGTCCTGAGACATGTCTGATTCTGTCCTTAAAGTGCAGTGATTTGAGTTTAATACTTAATAAGAAAATATAAACGTCCAAAAGCAACTGTGTGTTCTTGGCAGTTTTCATGTTGATGCATAAATGACAACATCCTGCTTTTTGGTTTTGCCTTTTTTTTATTATTGGTTCATGTATGTACTCACATATCTGATCTGAATTTTTCAGAGCTAGAGATTTCTTGGAGTGAATGTGTCATTGTAGTATCTCTGTTACAGGCAAGAAAAACAGGAAAGTGGCCCAAATTCGGAACTGTTAGAGCTGTGCAACTAGGTTACTTTGCCACTAAAGCTTTAAAGAGGGAAGAGAGTGCTGGAGGCCTCCCCTGTGTGTTTGTGTATGAAGGTTTTCCAGCAGAGTGACAAAGCACAGTAGTGCTGAAGTTGGAAGTTTTATCTCCACAGATAAAGAATTCAGAAACACCAAAAATAGAAACTGTCAGAGAAGATTTGCCATGCTGGTTTGTACTTGTTAATTAAATGCTCTAAGGATGTTTCAAATTGAAGGAGTGCAGCATGTGGGATTCAGCAGGTGTATTTTGTGAGTTTAATCCCGTTTAGTCTTTCAGTTTGTGACTTGGATGATAGAACAGAGATTTACTAATTGCTGCAGTAGAGCTCAGGGTGGGGGGAATACAGGCACTGCAGTGTGAAATGACTGCAACAAATTGGACAGATGATCTGAAGGAAATACATGGGTTACATTTCAGCAAGGGGAAATGTGAAATAATATGTTTGGGTAGCAACAATAAACTTAAAATGAGAGACAACTGGTAGGGCAACAGATCTGCAAATAAGTGACTGTATCACAAAATGAACACAAATGAGTCATGCCAGCTTTAAAAATGGACACTGGGAATCACTCTGGGATATTGGAGCTGGGCTGTTGTTGTGTGTAAGATGCGAATTTCTGCAGCACTCAGTGTTAGGCCTCAGATGATGCACTGTCTCTGCTTTTTGTTCTTGTGCTTCAAACAGATTTGGACCAATCGAAGAGTATTTTAGGAAGGTTGCAGTAATGGCTTCTGAGGAAGGACCAGAAGGACTAAAATTGTTTAGACTGTAGCAGAGATGGGGAGGCGTAATAACAGGGCTTTAAGTATGGTAAGGATCGCTGCAGAGAGGAATGTAATGAACTGTTCTCTCCAGGTAGGACAAGAAATAATGGTCCTAAATAGCACAAAAGAAGGTTTCCAGCTCTGTGGATAGATAAAAACAGGGTTGAACGTCTGAGGGAGGTAATGGGATATCTGTTGATGAAAATGCTCTAGAAAAGATTAAATAGCCTTCTTTTAGAGGTGATTTGGGTGTAGTTGGCCTGTCCTTGGCAGAGGGGGTGGGGTGATTTGTCAGCATAAGATCTCCACATTTTTATGATTTTTATAATGTTGCTGGCCATGAGTAAACCAAACAAATGAAAAACCAAAGCCAAACCAAACAAAAAATGTGGACCGTGTGGTGGAGAAAATTCTGATGTGACAGTTTGTAAAATGTAGTTTGAAAAGATGTCTCAAATATGTTCATCAAAGTGTTGCTTTATAAATATTTATTTAAGACCTGCGTAATGTAATATTGAAAATCGCTTGAATAGGCATGCTTTTTTATCTTCTGACTTCCTTCTGTGTGGTGGCTTATTGTTTGTGTTTGCTTTTTATTTATGAACCATCGGAAACAAACTGGGCTGGAGTCAAAGTCTTTCAGAAAACATCAGTGACAGAAAGCAAAATTAAAAAGATTAATCCTAGGGAGCGAGGGAATTGGATGTATTGTAGGCTTTAAAACAGAGCAGATCATGCAGCTTCTACTTCTCACTGTGAAACAGAGATAACAGCTGTTATCTGAGAGATGTATATTGAGTGATAATCAGCACAAAGATCTTCAAGTTCTTGAAGAGTTTATTATGTAAGTAGTGTTCTTCAAAATTGGTTTGTGTTCCTTGAATTTGGACTAGATTTTAGTCTTTCATCCACATTGCTGTGTAGTAGTAGTAACATTGAAGAGGCTGAATAGAAATGCATGCTTTCTATTACGTAGGCTGTTTCTAAACAGAATCTCTCCTTTGAAGATTTTTTAGGTAATTTGAAAACCTTTGATTAAATGAAGGAACTACCTTTGTAACAGAAGTGTTATTTATTAGTGCTTTTAGGATTAGAGGTACCAGACAGTTTGACCGACTGTGTTTTGAACCAAATCCATTTTAATAATTTATTCTGAAAATTTTCACCTCAGTACTTTTCCTGTGACCTTGTTCAAGCTCTTCTAATTCTTAAAATTTGACAAAGCTGTCTTGGGCTTAATGAATAATGAAGGCCAATCTCTGTGTTGCATAGGTCTATGCTCTGCAATTAGAAAAAGGGTTCAGTGAATTCTTCAACGTTCTTGGCATTTAAAGAGAGTTGAGGACTGAGATTAAATAATATTTTTGGTCCAGTTCTTCCTCATTGTAATTTGGCTTCTGTTGCATTTTTCCATCTGATCGGGGTTGGAATTAAACTTTATATACACTTCAGCTCTACAGGATATCATCATTCTGCTTGTTCTGGTTGATGGGAAGTTGCTCATTTGATCACTGAGGAACAAGGTGTTGGTCACGGATGTGGCACTGGTTTTAGGTGCTGATGCAGTATTTGGACAAGGTGAAAGTTAATTCTGAGGGTTTCTTATAACTTAGTTAAATAAATATGTCCTCAAAGCTGTTACTGGTTTTCTAAAAATGGGTAAAGGAAGAAAGCAAGCACTGTCTGCTATATTAGAATGATTAAAGCAGGAATTTATTACTTCCCTCAAGTATTTTAAGTCTTCCACAGATTTTTTGGTATACGTATCACTACAGAACAGAGGCTTTCTTGTAGAGTATTGTAAAGGGGTCACGGTGTCTCAGTGTAAGGGCACAGAGGCTTAAGTCTTGGGCAGAGACAAATGCACCTATTCCTTAAGCTCCACCTGATGAGCGAGCTGTTACTGAGAAGGAGTTGTCAGGACTGCCAGACAGCTGGATGGCTGGGGGGAGAAAGCTGTTCTTACTGGGGGTGTGGAGAAGTATTTCTTGTAGAGGTGTGAGGGACCATGTAGGCTGTGACTGACTAAAGGATTTGTAGTGGGAAACCATTAACATTATGACAGATTGTTGCTGTTTTATTTCTGCTTGGTGGTGTTTTTTGTTTTTTTTCCCCCATTTCCAAGTGTATAGAATGTCTTTGGCAACTTTTGGAATTGTATTTTGCAAATCATTCTAAAGTTAGAATGTATTGGTACATGTTTTCCGCCTACTGCCTTCTTGTTATTTACTTGCACTTTCTCTGTGTATCTGTCTCTGAAAGTCAGAGTGTAATGAGCAGCAAGTCTTACTTGTTATTTATACATGATTAGATTGCTTTTGATAGTAACTGCTCTATCTAAATTGCCCCTTGAAGAGATCTGACAAGGTGTCTGTGTTTTGCTCAGCTGCCAGCGCTGCTCTCTGGGTGTTTCCTCAAAAGCAAAGTTCTGGGAAAAAGGAAGCTCATCAGAACTTCTCAATTCTTTCCAGTCTGCATCTTGTCTGCAGTTGTTTTGTCCTTTAGAGAAAAGTAGGCAAAGTAGAAAGCTGCTGCAGCTCATATGTGTTTTTTAAATTAATTTTCTGATTTTAGCAAATTCATGATCTCCATTGTATCAGTTTTCTGGAAATTCTGCTATGTCTCATGTGTTGCAAAAAATGCCAAAAGGCTGAAAAATTATTATTCAAAGTATCAGTGTAGAATCTGCAGCAATGTGATTACATTTCCTATATGCTTGCATAGTTTTAAGTCCATCTGGGAGAAAATGGGTTTCTAACAGAACAGAATGTAGTTATCTCATTTCTCTTTGCTGAGATCAGCTGTAGATTTCTCTGGATCATGTAATTGGGAATCTGCTGATCCTTTGTTAAGAGGATTCCTAAGATACTTTAGATAGAAAAGGTTCCTCTCATAGTTGCTGCCATCTCACAGCTTGTGCTGGAAAGGACAATGAGAAACACTGACTTTTTGTATCATGTCTGAATTCATATAAGCTTTCCTCCACCCCAAAGGGAAGCCTTTTCAGAGTTTTTTTTTCCTACTTCATGTTTTGTTTCAAGACATTTTTGTTGCTGTTTCTTATAATGGTGAGGTTATTGACCCATAGTGTGATTTGCCTTCGAGTTGAAACAAAGAGAATCTTGCAAATCCTTAAGAATCCTCGGTATTTACTCTCATAAAAGAAGGCTGTATGTAAAGAAGCCCATTTTGCTGTTGGGACCTTCCAAATTCTCCAGATATATAAAGGAATTGGTTTCCTGCTTTTAAGATCTAGATTATTTTTTTTTCTTTCCCTTTTTATTCACCTGCTCCCTCCACCAGAAACCACCCAACCCACCAGCATTCTATGTTATTTATTTCTTGTTAATATTTGTGATTTTCAGTTATAAGCTGACAATATCCCTGGCTAATCACAACCCAGAAGTGATTTTATTGAAGCTTCCTTCATTATGTGAAGGTTGTTGGTTTTTTTTTCTGCTGTCAGAATTCTGAATGCAGAGAGGGAATGTTTGACCTGAGGAGTTCTCATAAAAAGAGTCAGGGGATTTTCTGTGAGAATCAGCAGAGATCTGGGAGGGCTCAGTCTGTAATATTCTCTGTACCCTTTTCAGGCTTGCTTCATGTGTCACTATGGCTTTCTTGTATGATGTGTACCAGGTGATCATGTGGACGTTTCTTCTTGTCCTGTCTGTTCTCTCAGCAGGCCTGATTTGCAGAAGTAATATGAGCTGATATATAATGTTTGTACATATCCTCCCTCAAATGGCTCCTTTACTGCATACAAGCAATCCCTGCAGCTTCCTTAGCGGATTAGCTAGAGCTACTGCTTTGAAACAACATTTGTTTTTCTTACACTTCTACTGTTGTATTCTTTCTGTGTGAAGCCTGATGACTGTTTCATTTCGACTCTCACTCACTATTTTCCATAATGAAAAGATGTTGAAAAGAGCCCAAGGGTTTAAATCAGTTACAAATAAGAATGCAGAAAGACTTATTTCTTTTTCTCTGTTGCCTTCTTTGCGTACCTCAGGTTCTGTCAGTGAAGACATGCATCAACTGAATTTTAGTTTTCAAAAGAATTTTAACAGTTTTGTATTCAAACCAACTGTAAAGCAGAATGAGAATGGAGTGAAGTACAGCAGATTCTGTGACCCCTGCTTGGCAGAAGCAGATGTGGAGAATGCTTCCCCCCAGGGAGTTCTCAACTCCAGTGGAAAGTAGGTTATAGCTGGTCAATACAGATAGAAACCATAAGGTTGTTGAGTTGCTTTGTATTCTCGTTATGGAAACTTGGAGTTCTGAGTTGAACGAAGTAACTGTGCTCCTTATGCTTGTAGAGAGCTAAGGGTAAGGGGCAGCCTGTGAGTAGGGCTTCACGTTACAGCTAACCTGATCCAGTGGCTATCTGTCACCAGCATACGTAGGTCTGGCCCTTGCTTTCTGGTAGCACCTGTGCTTGTCTGACCATTACTGTAAGCCTGTCCATGGAGCTAAACCAGCAGAAAAATAATGGCTCTTTTGTAGGGTTTGTATTTTTGAAATCAGCTCATTGCGAGATCAAATTGAATACTAAGGCAAATGCATAGGAAAAATCAGGATGGTGCATCAGGGTCATGGGGAGTGGGATTGCCTCTGTTTGTAGATTAAATCACTTAACTGTAAAATGAAACCTCACCTGGGAAGTCTTGTTGAAAAATTAAATAGAGAATGACTGAAGGCTTACCAGAGTATGTGTCAGCTCCTTTGGTAAGGAGGGAGGTGATAGGTGGGTGCAGCATTGTGTGCTGTATTAGGAAGATAGTGGGGAAGTGGAGACTAGGATACAGCAATAAACTAGGAAAAAGCTCTTTGGAATAGCATCTAAGTAGATACAGGTGGAGCAAGGGTAGAAAAAAGAGAGTTGCATTAATTCAGATACAGAATGATCCTCATGGAAGTTACCTGCTAGGCACAGCAATGGAAACCTGTTTAAATTAAGACATATTCTGATACGAGCTCAGCTGAAAAAAAAAAAAAAAAAAAGTGTGTTTGCATTGAATCATAGCATCCACTATTGATGAAAATGCTGTCTTCAGAGTAGTCTCCTGGAATGGCCACATGTATTTTTAATTATTCTGCTAACTTGCACGTATGCTTACAATTTTACTTCTTCAGTTTAAATCACAAATACCATAGGGTTGCTCTTCCTCTCGACTGAGAGTGAATAAAAATGTTTCTAGTGTTTCCTCAATTAAACAAAGGCAATCCAAACAGTCTGCATGTAACATTCCTAGGAGGAAGCAGCACCCACCTCACCTGGCAAATCCAGGCAAATTTGTCAGTCATGGGACTTGACATTTATCAACAGTCCAAACATTTTACGAACCCGCTGGGCAAAGTTGGGTAGTGTTTGTGTTAATAGAGCATTAATTTCATTGTAAATAGTGATTTGAAATTTTAATGTCAGGGTTTAATCTGTGACTCGTTGAACTGATTATATGTGCTCTTCCTATAGATCCCATAGACATAATTGTAAAAAGAAGGCTTTAACCTGTGCTTTGAGAATTTAACCTGTGCTGAGAGAATGCATGTATTCCTTTGGACATTGCATTAAATGTTTTCATGATGGCATTAAGGATTTGTTTTTTTTTCTTTTCTGTGCAGTGCAAAATCTGCAGGTGTTTGAAATGTTAGCATACAGTTAGAATTGTTCAAATACTTCTAGAGCAGTGATATGTTGATAACATTATTTCAGTGATGACAGAAAAAGCCTTGATAATAATCTAGAGCTGATAGAAGTCTGATGACTTGATTTCATCACTGTCTACAGGCAGAGTTATAGAAGGATCTCACAGAACTGAATGGGGGATAAAATAGAAGCAGAATCTCATTTTCAGAAATGTGAGGTAATGCATAAGAGTAAAAAAAAGACCTCCCTGGCTTTAAGACAGCTATTACTGCTCTGAAAAGTGTTCTGATAGATGCTTCTGTAAAAACATCATTCATAATATAAAACATAATAGTTTTCACAAGCCGTCAAAAAAAAGTAAGTAGTGTTGACCACTACTGGGGAGAGTTCATAACATAAAACATGACTGTTCTGTGGTAAAAGAAAAAATAAAAATAAAAAATCCATGGCATATAATGCAGCCCATTCTTTGAATGTTTTATTCAGCACTGATCCATCTGCCAGGCTTAGCATGGAAAAGTGCAGCAAGAATGATCAGAGGTTTGGGACAGTTCCTCTGTGCAGAACAGCAGGGCAGTAAGCCAAATAAAATATCCATTAATTCTGCAAACAAACAGCAGGTAAATCCTCAGGTCTGCTATGCCCTGCATGATCATTGTATTTCAGTACCTCTTGCGTTTCTAGATACAGTAAAACTAGTTATTAAACGTCTGGGATTTTCACGTTTTTTCTTCTTGTGTTATCAAGAAAGGAATGTAATTAATTGCTTATTGCCATAGGAGAGAATTAGTCACTGAGTTATGAGAACTTTGTGTATTCAAAGTATAGCAAGAGCTGCTCTTAGGAGCTGTATTCTTCCTGTGTTTATTTTTCCTCTTTTATGTTTGCAGCGTTATGCTGTAGGTAATACAGTTATTCATAGAGAAGTGCTTTAGTATTAGACAATAATTGCAGATGTTCTGTAAGAACTGGCAGTCAGGGTTTTGGTAATATTTTAAATCATAAAGCTAAGCAGTTTTATGGATGGCATGTAAATTAAATTTGTCAGGTTAATCCTTGCTTAATACTTGATGTCAGCTCTTCAGAGGCACTAAGAAAGGAATAAGCAGAGCACTTGGTTTGACATAGCTCTCTTAAATTTCTTACAGTAGTTTGAAAAGCACTATGCTTTAGAAAGGATCAGAAGGGCTTTTCTGCGACATCACTGGCAAATAATAAACTGTAAGCAGTTTATTATTAAAAGAGAGCAACATAGTCTTGTGCTTGATATTTTTTCTGTGTAAATGCAAATGTGAATATGTTTGTCAAATTGAATGAAAGTGACTTCTGGCTTTGTTATTGAGTGTTTTTAAATTCATACTGCCAAGATTCCAAGCTGTCTGTGGCAGATTCAGAGAACTGCTGATCACATTGTTTTCAGTCTTGTAAGAAATAAGCATTTTAATTGAATGTGTGTAACTGAATGATTCACTGGGAGAACAATAAGAAAATTTCCTCTTTACAACGTATTTGTACAAGCTAATCTAAGTTCAACATAAATAATTTCCCCGTTTAGTCTAAGATTTCTGCAGTTTCTTAAGTTGGGGTTTTCAGCGCGCAGTGTGTGAGACAGGTGTGTGTAGGGCAGGGGCAAAGGCCGTACATGAGAGCAGGAACTGCAAGCACACATTTGCGTTGGTGTGATGGATCAGCCATTTAGGGAAGGTATCTGAACTCTGACAATCCATTTGCCTTTGCTTAGGATAGATACGGAAACTATATAATTCACTCTTTGACCTGGCTGCTGACAGCTCCTTCCTGTTGCCTGAGTCTGGTAGAATATGCTGAAGGTTGACTGTAGCTCTTCCCCTTTGTTGTTGTGCTTTGAGAAACTCTCTAGTGGCTGAATCTGGAACTTGAATCCATCTTTCTTTCTTGGAAACTTGTATTATTAAGAACTGTAGACAGCATATTCAGACATACTTCTATATAGGGTTAAATTCTCAAATTGTTATCTTACTGAGTGCAATCATAATTTGCACAATTGAATTAAAAATTCATGAAATAGGAAAACAGTGAAATACTACTCTAGTCATGAGTTTTGTCATCTTGAGACAAAGATGGAAAGTCAAACGTGTCAGAAATGAGCTTCAGGAAAATACAGTGACAAAAGCCAAGGTGTCATTTAAAACCTTGAGGTCTTACTTTCTATTAGAGGAGGTAAAACCGAAAGTGTAACATAAAATTACTGGTACTCACTGCATTCGTTTGAAACATTTGTGCCATTGTAGCACAGGTATACTTTGTTTATGCAGCAGCTTTCCATCCTTGATAATACTATGGATCTTTTCTTCTTTATTCCTGAAAAAATGTGTACAGATGAAGTAAAAAAGTGAAACTGATGGTAAAACTGAGTAAAACAGAAAAGTGTCATCCCTGTATGTTAAAATGGAAATTGTCATGAGAGTGCCTGTATTGGGTATCTAATCCTTCATCATTACTTCTTTCCTTTTGCCAGATTATGGATCTTGATATCCATTTAAAAAAAAAGAAAAGAAAAAAAAGAAATATCAGATCTCTCCTTTACAAACACAGCCGGTGCGTTAGCTTGAGTGCTAACAAATTATGGGAGCTCAGGGAACAACAGGGAATCTCTTCTCTTGTGGAAGAGAAATGCACTGAAATTTATCACACGGGCAGAAATGACACGTGGCTTGGGAGGACTCTGAACTGACAGTAGTTGGAAGTGGGAAAGGCGTTGTGTTTTTGGTTCTTCCCTAGGCCTCTGCTTACACCTGTTGCTGGAGACAAGGTACTGACTGCACAGGCCTCTGATCTGCCTCATTGTGAGGAAAGATGTTTGAAAATAAAAACGTGTAGAAGAATAGACTTGCTTCTAAAGAAGTGAAGTTTTCAAAGTGGGTACTCAATTAACATAAAAGGGATCTGGGTACCTGTGTGCACAGATAAGAGATACGTACATGTGCTTAGACAGTAACAGGCAAGTCTTTTTTGCTCTACTGTAAATGTAGTACAGCTTCTCAGTATGTGAAACGTGGTGTGTATTTAGAAAGTGCATGATGAAGTATTGAGAGTGTTTATAAAGTGGGAAGGAATAATACAGTTGGGAGGAGTTTGGCACTTTGTAGGCAGTCTTTCATTTTATGCTTGAGCAATGAGCAGAATTTTGAAAGTGAATTCCTCTTTGCAAGTACAGGAATTAATAAACTGGCTATTGCAAAGCAAAATAACGCTGGAGAACAATAATAATTAAAGCAGAATACCTGGGTATTCCTTGTATCACAAAGTTGAGAAAAGCAAACAGGAAGAACATTGAGGGAATAAACTGTATTTCAGAAATGTGTTGGCATTTTAATGGTAGGTTTAGAAAAACAGTATAAAATCTTAGAAAGGCTTAGAAATGCATTTTTTAATCTATAAAATGTATCTATTTTGCAAATTAATAAGCTACCAGGGGAAAAAAAACAGCTGATAAATGATCGTATTGTGCAAAAACTTTACTCTTTTGGCTGAGCTTTCATGGTAGCTGATTTCATACTGAGATTGAAGCAGAACAAAAAGACTGAGATGTTAAATGTGAGTGCATTACAGACAAACTTTTTATGTGTTTCCAATTAATACTATGAGCAGAGGCAAGGCAGAACACAGAAAATTCAGGAAATTAAACAGTATGTTATTCATCAGTTGAATATACTGATCTACCAAGACTTTGAGCAGAGCAAGAGAAAGCGAAATTGCAGTCAAGCTAAACAAAATTACACTTCTCACAGTCTATTGAAGTTATGTATGTTAAAATAAAAAAGGAAAATGGACTTCTGTTGTACAGTTAAATCAAGGAAATTCTGGCTAGCTATGCTATCTGGAAGCAGTTGGATGTAGACAAGCAGCTACACAAAGTAATCTACTAGCTGAACTGCAAGCACTCCTGTCTTATGTGTGTGTAAGATCAAGACCAATTCAGAATTGAGAAGAAAGGATATGTAATAGTGTTCATTCTGAAAGGTTTCTCTATGACCAGATGTGGAGCAACAATGAAACAAGAAGTGATTGGTCACTGTAAGAGCTTTAAAAATGCAGTTACTAATGCACTTACAATAACTTCAAATTCTTTTAAGTGGAAATTTCAGGAATCCATGTAGACTAAAATATGCACAGTGGTCTTATTCAAGAGGCTTATGTTGAGACCTGAGCAAGGATGAGGATTGAACTGTAGATGGCTATGAAATCTGTCTGCTTAATAAATTAATTGTCAGTTGCAAAACAGGAATTCATCAGAATTTAAGAGTAAGATGCTGTTTGTAAGTGCTGGTATCTGTTGTTCTGTCAGGATGGTAGGGCATGAGAGAAAATGTCTTTGCTTTGTGGCAATCTTGGGGCTACTGAAGTGAGCCAGGCTTGTTCTCAGGGTAACTGATACATTCAGCTCATGAAGAACATTACTTTGAAAGACTATTTGCAAAGGCAAAGCTGTCATATTTAGTTAAGTGTAACCAGCAGTTGTGATTTGTATTAGACCAAACAACACGAGGCAATGAAAGTAAATTCTATTCTATCTGCAAGGCTAGAGTAAAAAGATTTTTTGCCACAAATCACTATTTTGAGAACTGCAGCAGTGGTAAGGTTCTAGCACAGAGACGTATCAGAGAAGTGTTTGAGCAGATGCATGGTCTCTGACTGTTAATGCAGAAAACAGACTTTTCTATGCTTGCTGTGGGCCACGGACTTGACTTTGTGTATTTGATTGCACTCTACAATTTGCTTAATCATAGAGTAGAATCATGGAACCGCTGAATGTTTTATGTTGGAAGAGACCTCAAAGACCATCGAGTTCCAACCCCCTGCCGTGTCAGGGACACTCTGCCAGCTCAGGCTGCCAGGGCTTCATCCAACCTAGCTTTGAGCACCTCCAAGGTTGTGGCACCCACAGCATCTGTAGGCAGTATGCGCCAGTGCCTCACTGCCCTCATAGTGAAGAATTTGTTCTTATATCTAGTCTAAATCTTCCTTCTTTTAGTTTAAAGCCATTATCTTCAGTCCTTTTACTACACGGTCCTGTAAAAAGCCACTCTCCAACTTTCTTGAAGGGCCTTTAGGTTGCGTGCTTCATGCTCCCATTTCCCAAATATTCTGCTTTGGTATTTGCCTTAACATTTGTTGCAGTGGCGCTTTCAATCACAACACATGGAGAATACCTGATTGTGAGTATGTGTTACTGCTCTGTCTTGTACTTCTGTCTTTGTCATTATGGTAGTTTTCAGAGGCTTATGTAGCTGATGCTGTAGTAGTCTGTATTAAAAAATATGTGTATTTACTGATGTGTGTCAAATACATGCCTTTGACTGACAATCGTTTGGGATAAAAATACATGGTTTTGTGCAGTACAAGCATTACAGTGTACTTCATAAAGTAGCATGCTTGCAGTTATTTTGAAAGTGAATCAGAGTGGCATTTCTAATGTTGTACTCTATACATATGAGCAGTGGTGCTACAGCTTGCCTTGGGGCTTTTAAGGAAGTCAGACAGCACTGTTTTCCTTCAACTTCTTTTCAAAAATAAACTATTAACACTGTTATTAACTTCTTGATAACTTCTGTCAATAGCAGGGAAAATTGGGAAATGGTATCTTGTTATATGCTTAGTATTTTTTGTGTGTTAGAGAAATAACAGAAAATAAACCACATTTTTCTTATTTGCTTTATTGATATGTAAATATGCAGTTAAGAAATTCAGTGCTATTGGAGTCTATTTTACTAGAATAATATTTCAATAAAATGTTATTATAACCAAATCACTGCTACTGATTTTTTTTAATGAGCTGCTTTCCAAAAGCCTGTTTAATCTGTTGTATCTGAGATATTAATCACATAGGTGGTTTTGTTTGCGTAACAGCAAGTTTATTCAGCAGCTGAAAGGTTTCACAAGAAAAGCAGTGAGTTTCACTGGGATGGTATTGTGGAATAGATAAATGAGGTAGGAAGGATATTCAGTGATAACCAAGAAACATGGTTAAGTATATGATTTTTTTAAGGGGTACATTGAAGTTAATGGTGTAGTCTGTTTTTAATTTTCTTGAGAAGTTAATGGTATTGGACAACAATTACTAAACTTACCATCATTAAAGTAAGAATGTTTAGTTAAGGCTACTGTCCTTAGTCATGCTGAATGCAATTATTTATTAATTTGCAAATTTGTATTAGATGATGTTATAGTAGTTGAAATTTTGTGCATTTTTCCTGTGAATTAAAATGAAGCAGTAGTAGGTATATTAAAGCGTGGAATCTAGTTTATTGTTCCTGTGGCTTTGGTAGCACCTCACAGAGCTCGCATCTTTTCATTTTATCCATTTAGACACATCTGAAAAGATAAAAGGGAAGCTGATGCTTTCATCTTTGAGCTATTGTTAGATTCATTTCATAATACAGTTCTACAACTATTTGTGTTTACAGAGTTGTCACAAATACATGTGGCAAATCCACGGGGTGACGTGCTGAGGTGCTGTGTGTGCAGCTGTGAGTGGGTGAGCTCCCAGGTTCTGGGAGCCCTCCTTGTCTGCTCCCAGTTGGTCCCAGTTCTGGTTTCTCTCCCGTTCTGTTGCAAGCTTTCTGTCCTCTACAAGTTATCAGTGATTTCCAGTCTCTCCCTCACCCAGTTGTCAATGTCCACTTGCTCTGTTGATCTAACTGCTCTCCTTCCCTGTGTGTTTAACATTCCCCTTAGCTTTCTTCCCACTTTCACCAAGAATGGAGGTAGACAAATTCCTTGAACAAAAGGTCAGCAGTCTCTTCACCAGTAGGAGGGTTGGTTTGTGTTTGTTTTTTTCTTCTGTATTTGCGCACAGAAATGACTAATTATTTTGACTGAAAATTGAGGTGAAAGGCAGCAGGGTGGGAATAGCAATCCAAGGCAGATGCCTCAGTGTATGATTTCAGCTCGAAATCTAATTTGGCCAAGATACAAGAAACTGAAAGTGGTTTAGGGCTTGTCTATAAGGAGAAGAAATCTGATAGAGTGCTTTCTTGAGCTCTGCTGTGTAGTTACACCTGCATAATTTATACTTGCTTTTATATAAATTGGCAACCTTATCTTAGAATTTGCCTAGGAAAGGGATTATGCCTTTGTCATATCTGTCCTCCCTAATGCGGGAAGCCGCCTTTAGATAAACTACTGCAGACTGGAAGAATTACAAAGGGACAGATGGGCATTGCTAGTCATTCACATGTAACTTGCTGTTTTGACCTTTCTCTTTCATTTGTGGTTTAAAAATCAAAGTTCAGTGTAAAACAGTGCAAAAAAAAAAGCTGCTTATGGTACAGAAGAGGAGGTTAAGCTCTTGTTTATATGCTCATGACATGTATTTATTTTTACTCTTGCTTCTTCTAGACTTACGTTATAGCTTTATGCATCTTATTGTTCTGTATTGTCTGTGGGTGTAGATTATTTGCTTGTGTTTGATACAGTGTAAATCAGAAAAATATTATGAGTTCTTCTGAAAGCTAATTTCTTGCGAATGTAGTTATTTGTAGGAAGAGATGCTGGCATACTTAGTTTTGAGAGACTGGTGAATATAATTTGTTAAATGGAATTGATCCCTAATTTGATAATACTGCTTTGCTAGGAGGCAAAAAGCTTTATTTTTGAGGAGAAACTGAAGTCCTGATAATTTGAGGTCAGTGAAGGTTCTCTTCTGTTCGAGATAGTTTTCGTCTTGGGCAAATACTTCTGTAAGTGATTAGATTCTGTTTACTTGAATAGCTACAGTTACAATAGGTACAATAAACGTCATGTTTGAAAATGTTCTAAACAACACGCTGCTGCTTTACAGGGAATTTAAGAGTTGCTGTTTTATAGCACAGAGGTGCCGCAGTTGTATTTATTAGTTTAGGTGATCCTTTAGTATTCTTCTGAGACGCACTGTATCTCAGTTGTGCTATGCAAGCTTAAAATTTACAGGCTGATTGCTTTTTCTGTCTCTGAATATGTGTTTTGGAATGTATAGATGATGAAGAGAAGGCAAATGGTGTAATCATGGGAAACATGCAGCCAGTGAGAACACAAAAGCCTATTCATGGTTCCTTTCATGTAATATTCTGTGGAAAATGCAAAATCATAAGATGTAATAGCACTCCTCTCGCAAACAAATATGAGTCCTGCTGCTACTAAATCTACTGAAGATTGTGTGCATCTGTAACGCATGCATACAGCAGTTGGTTAACAATTTCTAACGTGCATGTATGTATGGGAACTGCTGAATCACGGCCTGAACCTCTGATTGATCCCCTGAGGCGAGCCATGGGTCAGCCACAGGAGCACAGGTGAAGGCAATTCAGCTGTACTGCTGGAAGGAGGGGAGCCTGGCTGCACCTCTCCTAGACCTATTTAAGAGCTGACCACCAAGAGGGAAGGGTCTCTTCTGGAGATCCACTCCATTGGAGTTTCATAAGTGAATAAGGATGTGGGTAAGCATCCTGTCTTTTCTGCTTTGGTGTAATAACTACGTAGCCAAGCTCTCTGGTATACCTCATAACTATAACATCTGTACATTCATTGATTGTACAATGTAATTGACAGTAGTCACAGAAATTTGTGGTAAATGTTACGCTTTTTTAAACCACTGTAGTGTAGGAGACTGAGTTACACGCGCTTGGTCTGATTAAACTTAGCTTTTGTCAATTCTGTTTTGTATCTTGGCGGAAGATTCAGGAATGAGATTTGCAAAAGGCCACTTCTGGCAACCAGTTTCATATCATCACAGTGATACACCAGTGGGAAGCTCTTGGTGCATTGCTCTGTCCTAAAGTGTGAATAGTGGCCAGTGATCCAGAGTGATTTCTGAGAGATTCTAAAGAAAAGCGACAACACTTACAGGCTCAGAAATATGGCAGGCTTTTCTTTACTCTGGTGTAAAAGTCACTTATTTTAATAGCTCCATACACTGTAGCAGCAGGCTAAAAAAAAAAATTAGGTCAGTGGAAGTAGCATTTCAAAATTAGGGAAGTAGATTGGGATGAGATACAGAATTATCAGGTGGACATTGTGTCAAACTCACTAAGTTATACACGGTCTTAAACTCTGAAGTCACACCGTATTACTTTCATTGGTGTGGATTTTCTCATTTTCTTTTCCTCCCCAGAAAACATTCTGTATTTTGGTATTAAAGAGATGTGTGCCAGGGGGATGCTTCTTCTGAAGTGTTAGAAACTGGAAAAGATAATGTAAAATCTGGCAAGGTGTTTTTTTTTTTTTTTTAAATATTAAAATACAATGCTTTGAAAAAGGATGTACATTAAGGACTCTCAGGTTCTGATGACAGAAAGAAATGTGATCAAAGGGTCTTAGAACTGAAATAGAAAATTCTGCAGTTTTCCTTTGAGGCAGTGGCAGGCAAGATCCCACACATCTGGAGCAGAAGGAAACTGAAACAGAAGAGGATGGTTATGTATGTGTCACATTTGTTCATGTAAATGGTAACTAAACAAATAATAGATTTTGTTTCTGAAGTCATTTTGGAATTTACTGCAGCGTGGGACATGAGAGCCCTGCTGCTAGTAGGAATCTACAGTGGTAATATCCAAGCTGTTGAAAAAGTTTTGATCTTTATCACCATGCATGCAGTATTATGGTTGTGCAACTGTTGCAGCTTTTTGTTATGCTCTGCCACCCAGGCATGAGTTGTCTAGTTCTTTGTTTTTTAAGATATTGTATATAATGTTAATGTATCCAAATACATAAAGCACCACCACACAATAATAGTAGAAGCTTATGTTGCTTTGCTCCTTTTTGGGCCTGTTTGCTGATGTAGCCCACATGTTTTCATATTGACCTCTTCTCATTGATATTGCTTTTCTTGCTTAGATCTGTGTTGAACATACTTTCTCTAACTGTGCATGTGTTTCTTAGTTCTTGGGTTTCCTTTAAACTATTGGCTTGTACTAGGATCCCACATTCCAAGTACTGGTGTAACCCAGTTAGGAAATGGTTTATTCTACGTATGTAGGAAGAAGTTTCTTCATTCTGCTTTCCTCAGCTGTCATCCATGTATGTATAAATTTGTGTCTTCTGTTGCTGGAGGTTTTCATACACACAGCTTGCACCTTTACTAAAAAGGATTCTGGTTAATTTAAATAATAATGATCTAACTAGAATTTGTATCAGTGGAGTCCACGTAAATCTGTGTAACACTTCAAAGGTTTTCAAATATTAAAACACATATCCTGAAATGCCATTCTGTGTTCTTATCAAATCGTTAGTTGTACATAAAGTGTATTAATTTCTGTAAGCAAATTAGAGTCTTGCTGTGTCCAAGTGCCACGCTGATTAATGTATGCCCACTCCTTGTGAGGTTTCAGTAGCAGCACTTGCTGTCTGACTTCTTACCCATCCTTCCCAGTAAGGGACAAATTCAGACTTTTTCTTACTTTAAAGCCTTGTCTTCATCTTCATGATATTCTGCATACATCTGTGACTTCTCACTCCTTCATTCTAGTAGACTGCACATACCAGACTGTGCTGTTTCTTAGCTGATTCTGTCTTTAGAGTTTGAGTCTCCATTGTGATATTCCCTTCATTAAAAATTGATTTCACTCTCTGAAGAAAAGCTTGAACCTAAAATCATATTAAGTTTCCCTTTCCACACATTTTTCCAAGAGTGGTGTCCAAAACATTAAGTTATGATTGCATTGGACTTTTAGTCATGGAAAAGATAGCTGTTCAAGGTGAAAAAGAAGTTACTGTGTTTGTGAAACATAAATAATTTATCTTCAAGTCATTTTTTTGTTTTCTGGTTTTTAAGCACCAATTGAGGTGCAGCCATTTCAGTGTGCCTTGCCTGTTTAAAATTTTACTTCCTGCCCCCCCCCCCCCTCCCCCAGCAGATTCAAAAAGAAATAAAAAATCCCAACTGAGTAAAAACTTTTTTGTTCCCCATGGTTTCTCCTCATGTGATATTTGTATTCTTTTTGCTGTTTGAAAAGTCCTCTTTTCCTCCCCAAGGCAACAAGGCACAGCAGGGAAGCTTTCCTTCCTGCAGTGAGTAAAACAGGGTTGTTTTAGAGGAAAGTAAATTGGAAGGGATATGAAATATGCAAATCTGTGGAAAGCCTGGTGTTGCTTGTTCAGCCATTCCTGAAACAAATTACACAAATCTATGGACTGGCAATTACGTTTTTTGAGATTAGGCCTTCTTCTGTTTGACTCAACAGTTGTATGTTGTCTCATGCTTTTCCTGTATTTTGTATTTTACCAAACTTAGTGAGCTATGGGATTTTTGTTGGGGTATGATGTTTGTTTTCTGTAAGGCTGCCAAAACCTGTCTGTGTTTTTGCAGTTGGGTGTCTTTCCAGTCACTTAAAGGGATCTATAAAGAACTTGTATATTGGCTTAAGTAACCGAGAATATCAAACAATATGAAAAATAGAAGAAACTTGATGAAGGAGGCAAAAAAGATAGTCTGCAGTTGTGTGTGGTGGAGCTCCTGATGGGGTTAATCTGTGACTGTTCTTGATGTGTTTCTGCTACGGTTAGATGGCAACTGTTCCTTTTTGTTCATTCCTTTCAGTAATTTGCCTGTTGTGTTTTTAAATATTTTTCTTTGCCTTCTTGCTTCTCCATTCTGTATTTGTCTTTTGTTTTGACAGTTCCCTACTGTTTGTTAAATTCAGAAGTTCAACTGAATATTTGAAATCTCATTTGATTTCATTATCTAGATAGAAGAATTGGTGATACTTACGTATCATCACTGTATCTTTAATGAAGTATCTTTCATTATTTAATTTTGCTGTAACTAGAAACAATTCTGTAAATACAAATAGATACTCATTTTTATTTGTATATACAAACAGATACTCTTCTGCACTTCCTTTGAATTTATGTTTTGAATTGCCAACTTCATAGGGAATTCATTTTATACTCTGACCAATAGAAATCATAATTAGGCTCAAAATAAAAAGTCTGTTTCACAAGGCTTTGTACATCTGTAATCCAAATGTAATAATGGTGTGGAAAGAAAAACATGGAGCAGCTTGTCAGCTTGTGGTTTGCACCATGAAGTTTCTGCTTTGTATGAAAAGAAGTTTACTTTTATGAAGTCAATGGAATATGAAGAAAAATTCAGTAACCTCTGTTCTACAGTGAGCTGTAGCATCTCCATAGTACTGGATTTTCTTAGATGTGATTCCAAGTTTTTTTACTCATTGTAGTTGTTGGGCATTGGCACTGGTGCCCAAATCTGAGAAAACCCGAAGTGCCAAGAATTTTTTGGATCGTTAGATTTATTTCTGTCTTTCACTATCAGAATTGGTTCACTTCTGCTATTAAGAAGGTAGTAAATGGTGGTATTTTCCTTGTGAGAAAAATAAATTCAGTGTGAACTCTGGGAAATTGTTCACTTGTAGCGTGCCTATTAAGGGTAATTCTGGGATTTGAAGTCATTGTAGATCTTGATTTTCTGCTCAGCAGATAAAAGTTAAATAGCAGAAATAATTATTTTTCACTCTGTGTCTAGTTATATTTGACTATGTATTTCAGAATTCATTACAGTAAACTATATTTTTTACTACTTGCTTTCTTGTGTCTCTTGAAGTATGTTTTGAGGCTTGAACGCATTCATGTGGGGCTCTGTTGTGAATTCATTTTGTTGCACATCTTCGGTGAGCTATACTGAATCACTTAATCCAAGAAAGATATTTTACATTTGAAATTTCAATTTGCATTTCACATTAGCATTCTTAATTACTTTATAACATACTGTTCTGTATGTGGGGCACTCTTAAAGCTGGTAATTGCTTCTTAAAAAAGAGCTCCTATTAAATACTGTGGCGTCTTTTTCTTAATTTTAATGAAGTAATTTACATGTTTTATTGATGTCCTTTGTCCTTTTCTCAACAGTTCTCAAAATCTTGCTAATGTGATGGCGTAAACTAGTAAAAAGGCATTTGCATAACATCATGGATGTCAGCAATGGTGTGTGATATTACTGAGGTGGTACAGTGAGAGTCTACTGTGTGAAACATCAGAAGTTTATATTTCTTCTAATTTTGCAATGGTAAGATTTTTATTTTCTTGTAAGTAATAGATTTTTAGAAAGTAACAGCAAAACAATATTTTTGTCTTGTCAGAAATTAGAAATAATATACAAGTTTGACAATAAGTACTTGCCAAAATGTACATTGGCTTTTTTATTTATTATACTATAATGGTATCCATTTTGAACATCAGTTACTAATCCTCGAGTATATTGGTAGAGCAGTGTAGGTGGAGTATCTAAATGGCCTTGTCTTTCACATTTGTGTTTGTCCACAAATGAGAATGCACTCTGGAAAGCAATGAGCTTGTATGTTAAAAGGGGGTGTATAAGCACCGGTTCATGCATATGAAGTATAAGTACGAAATCAGCACTGTAGACACAGTAGGAACACCAAGCAGACAACGTTGTTAATTTAAGAGTCAAACTTAATTGCTTAAGAGGTGTATCCTTCTTGTCCTATTCTCTCTTTTCTGCTCTAAGACTACATGACACCAAGTAGTAGAATTTTGAGAATTTATACTCTCACTTATGTCTCTTCATGAGACATAAGTCATTTCTGAAATGAAAATAACTTCATGAAACAGTTTTCTTCCATTTGTCATTTAAGCCTTCCTAAAATAAACATATAAAAGGTTTGGTTCTGTACTTAAAATTTTAAGTTTTCACATCATATGACAACTGAGCGGGTCTCTGAAATCAGGAATTTGGCTATATGGAGGAGGGAAGCAATACAATTATGCACAAATGTGAATCTACTGATGATCATGTATATTATGACATTTGTGGTAAAGTGCTGTTTGATATGTTGACTTTTTAAAGATGAAATGAACAGAAGAGGTACAAGACTAAACTGATGCTTATGAAAAATGTTATTTTGAGTTTGGGCAAATTGAGTACTCCCGCTTTTCATCCTGAAGGCTCAAATACATCCACTTTCAAACTGGTTGTTTTTAATTTAGCATTGAGTCTGAATTTACTTCAGTGTTGGTAATGATTCATCCAACCAATTGCATGGAAAGTTTAAAAATGGAGAGAACTTGGTAGATAGCATTCTAGTACCTCAGAGGAGGAAAATACTGACAGTATAGCCAGGCTTTTCATTGATGTAAATGTGCAAAAACTGGAGACAGTGATCATAAATTGAAACAGAGGAGGCCTGACCTGTATGTGAGAAAAAATATTTTCTTTGTGAGGTCAAACACTGGAACAGGTTACCAAGAAAAGCTGTGGAATATCTGTACGTAACGGTTTTCAAGGCCCAACTGGATGTAGTCTTATGTAACCTCATTTGAATGTTATTTGAGCAGCAGGTTGCTTCTCAAAGTCCCTGCCAACCAGTGAATGATTTTATGATTCTGATTCCGACATTAAAAATAACTATTTTTTTACAGGTTTAATTTCTTGGCACAGAAGAAGTGTTAATACATAGCTCAGACATGTTTATTTTGACACTAGATAGATGTGATAATATGTTCTTCAGAATTGCTTTTTCTATGGATGTTCTTGGATGTTCTATGGATGTTATAATTTTTTTCATTGTGGATTTTTTTATTTTAAGGTTTCCCAATGAGTGGATCAGGATGAACATACTTTAGGGACTTGCCATAGTATGGCTGCTTCTCGATCTACTCGTGTTACAAGATCAACAGTGGGTTTAAATGGCTTGGATGAAAACTTTTGTGGTCGAACATTAAGAAATCGTAGTATTGCTCATCCGGAGGAGGTTTCACCCCATCCCCAAGTACGGTCAAGGTCACCAAAGAAGAGGCCAGATTCTGTGCAAACTCAGAAGGGAAGTAATGGTGGAAGAACTACTGATTTGAAACAACAGAGTGCTCGGGAATCATGGGTGAGCCCTAGAAAGAGAGGACTCTCTACTTCAGAAAAAGACAATGTTGATAAACAAACTGTGGAAAATTGTGAGAAAAGACAAGGAGAACCTGTATCACCAGTTTTGAAAAGAATTAAACGCTGTCTACGTTCAGAGGTACCCAACAGTTCAGAAGAAGACTTGCCTACTAAAACAGAAAAGGAATCTTTGGAGCGTAAAAGCTTAGTGTCGGACAATGATGCAGTCTCTCCTGGGACTAAGAGAGCTTGTCGATGTCTTATATTGGATGACTGTGACAAAAGGGAAGTTAAAAAGGTGAATATCTGTGCAGAGGGATTTAATAATTCTGCAATAGTTGAAGAAATCACAGGCTATCAGACTGTCAATGGAGTTGGTGAGAGAGACTCAAATTCTCTAAACTGTGATGACTGTCAGTTTGATGGGAACTCTAAGCAAAACAGTGCTGGCTCCTGTATAACCAAGGACAAAACAGTAGCAGAAAATGGAAACTCATTTGCCCATTCTTCATTGTTGCTTAATAGCAGCAAGGAGGACGGTGTTGTAGACCATTATGTGCCTTGCACAAACTCTCAAGAACAGGTAAAGTTAGAGGACCACAAAATAATAAGTGACTGTTTGCCTGAGGAGCATGCTAATCAGGCAGATGAGCCAGCTACTGGGTCCTTTTCTGAAATCCAGTCAACTTTGTTGAGGGATTCTGAGGAGGAAGTAGACGTAGTAGGAGATAGCAGTGCCTCTAAGGAACAGTGTGCTGAAAACACCACCAACAACCCGAATACTCATCATGACAGTACATCAATCTCAGGTGAACCTGAACCACATTCTTCATTGCTGGACTGTGTTTCAGCTCAGATGACATCTATTTCAGAACTTCAAGAACACAGATACACATTGAGAACTTCACCACGAAGGGCTGCTCCTGCCAGAAGTAGCCCTACTAAAAATAACTCTCCTTGTAGAGAAAATGGACAAGTTGAGGAAAATAATCTTAGTCCCACTGAAAAGAATGTACCTGTAGGTATTAATAATATCAATGGATCTCCCAAAAATTCTGAAGAGATTAAACAGAATGAAAAAGAGAGAAATTGTAATACAGATAATGGGAGTGACGGACTAAGAAAGCCATTTTCAGAGGCTAGGCTTGTTGCTGGATATGTACCATCTGCCAAAGAGAGTGCCAACAACCACACTGCAGAGGATGAGGAGGAAGAGCCTGATGTGTATTACTTTGAGTCAGATCATGTGGCATTGAAACACAACAAAGAGTATGTGTAACTATGGTAACCATGAATTCTGCTTTTGTCTTATAAAATACATAATAAGTATTTAAAGTACTTTCAGAAAAACTTAACTGCTTTATAATTTTTGTGTTCTTCAGTACTCATTTTTCTTTCTTGCTTCTACTTCAAACAAAATTAAACTATTTAATATGCAGTATGGTACAGCAATGTGGTTTATACATCTCTCATGATGTGAGTTCTTTGGACAGAAATTGTTTTTGGAAACACATTCGTTTTTTCTCTAGAAAACTAGCTGGAAGCAAAACCAAAGGATTAATAACTCTCTAATTAAAGAGCTCAGTTACGTATCAATGCCTGTGACAGAGCACAGACAGTTTGAAGATTTGTCATTCTATTGTACGTAGAATTTAAGGTTAGATACCTTGTTTTCTTGCTCATGGGAAAGACCATTACCATATTAAGAAAGATGAATTTACTAACTGTAGCAGTTTGAGAACTTCCTCTGGAGTAAGTTACACCTGCATTGTTTTGCATTTAAATGCAAATGTGTACATTCTAATTTTTAGAAAAGAGCACTGACTTGTTTTTACATTTACTTAGGTATCTGTAAGTAGAATTGTGGTAATTGTAAATGTATGATATCTGTGACAGTGATTCTTAAAACAGAAGTATACTTCTCTCAGTGAAGAAAGTCTACATAGAAAAAAATTGTCTTCAAATAGTAAATTGGCCCTGATTTTATTGAACAGTCTTTGTACTGCTCTACTGAGTTCTGCGTCTTTTGTAGTTGCAATGTTTGCTTCTCTTTCTGTTGTGAGTACTGAAAGGCCAAATGCAGGTGAACTTCAGTTTGCATATTAAGAGCTAAAGACACTGCTTTAATTTATGTAAATAGCACAATTGTAATGAATAAGAAATGCTAAGCAAAGATGATAGTTCAGTCCAGCAGAAATTTGTCTGTTTGGGGAGGATAGTAGTTGCATTGTTTTCATGGTGAAATTTTGCTCAGTGTTGGATACAAATGCATTATTTTAATCAGAGAAAACTGGGGATTAGAGCATAATTAGAGCATGATTGAGTCACACTGAGATGTTAAAATAACTGTGAAAGATGTACAGCTTCAAGCATCAGTCCGAAGTATATGGATACTTCTCCTGTTAGATATAGAAAATGTCAGCTTTGTCTAAATTGCAAATGAGAAAGATGGACTGTTGTCTTTGAAATTTTTGTATCTGTGTATAGAATGACTTTGCTAGGTATGATAGTAAAAGTTATAGAGTTATAGTCATATACTATCCACCTCTTTGGTGTATAGTAGGAAAAGAATGATGAAGAGTAGGTCAGATTTTTACATGTAGCCTCAATTTTAACTTCTTCCAAAATAACCACATCCAAGACTCAGGAGTTCCTTAAACGAAAACCTGTAACTAAATGTAAATGCTGTAAAGAGAAAAAGAAAAAAAAAAAAAAAGGGAAAGGTTGTTATTATTAAATAAAACAGGTATTAAGGAGTTCTTGAAAAAATTCAGGAACGTGCAGGAACGTGTTCTTTTGTCAACTCTTGAATATTTAAGGTTGCTCTGAAAGTTCTGCTACTTGTTGTTCAGACAGGCAAATAGTTTGTGAGAGCTGGTCGGGGCCTTTTGACGTTGGAAGTTTATATGGATTGCCTGCAACTTGGCCCTGCTCCTAACTTGCTGTCCAAATGCCTATTTTCTAAAGAAAGTGCTGTGGTTTTTATCTTATATTTAATCGATTTTTGGTGAAAAAAGTGAAACATAGAAGTCTCTTCTACATCAAAAATCTGTAGTTTTTACTTTTGAAAAGGGAAGCGTGCTTTTGAAGGTAGTGTTACTTAACTTGATATTTTTTTTTCCTTTAAAAAATGTTACTAATGCTAGAAGATTTTGGATGGAAACGTGTTGTTTCGTTCTTTTTTTATGTAGGGTAGAGGTTATATTTGTAAAAAAATAAGTCTAGCATTCTAATGGTTTCTCTTGATAATATGATCATATGAAAGATCTGAGGTCTATATTTGGCATTTTTGAATGCATTATGAAAATAAATTATCTTTTATCTGGAACTTCATAGTTCAAGAATTAATAAAATACAGTGCAATGCATTCATTTCCAGATCTAGAAATAAGTGTTCACTGCAGGCTACTCTTAATTTCTGTATTATGGCTGTTCAGTAATGTGTTGGATTATTCCTGTTCAGTCTCACTTGATGCTTATTTTTGAAAACGTTAAATTAAAAAGTGATAGCAGAAGTGTTCTCCTAGATTAGTGAGGTGCAAGAGAAATTCCAGTGTTCCTGTGCTATCAGGTAAAGGCTATATTCATTTTGACTTAGATATTTTTAGCTTAGCAAAGTGTGTGCTGGTCTTAGGCTTATTAGATGTACAAATGGCATACCGTTTTGTTTTTCTGTCTTGTTAGTTTCTGATTAAACTTGTCTTTATGGATGATATTTCCTCTGGCTTATGTTTCTGTTTACTTTCGAAAGCAAATTTGGAGAGAGATTAACATTTTGACTAGGATCAGGAGGTAGATTTTGCAAGACAGTAATATTGTTCTTCACATCCTTCATACAGGGTAAAAAAAGGCTCTGTTCCTCCATACTGAAGAATCAATTTATGTCTGTAGATTTAAATTATTCCTAATTTTATTACATAGCTTGATTACATACATCTTCATTCAGCTGATTTTTCACTCTCCAAGGAGCTGTTGCAACATTGACAAAACATCAATATAGCAAAACCTCCAACAGCCAGTGATATGGCTTGTTGTGTGGAAAACAAGTATGTTGTGATACTCTTGTATCTATTGTTATTTCAGTTTTCTCATCTTTAAGCAACATGCATACATGAATATTTTTAGACAACTGATGGTGCATTAGGAAAAATAACCACAGAAAGCAAAGTGTGGAATATTATTCTGAGAGGTCGGAGTGGTGGGTGCTCCACAACCCTCTCACAGGATGTATCCATCCTACAAAGAAGGATTCAGGATCTCTAAACAAAACATTTATTGCAATGTTGGATGTTCGCATCAACACTGACAGGCTGATCTAAAGGCTTGTGTAATTGTAAAGTACTGTTGATGTTAATTTTCCTGTTCTTACATGCCCAGTTTGAATTGTTGTGTATTGTTGTAATCAGAAAAATTGTTGTTTCAGGAAAAAAGCATGGTTTGGTGAATATTTGAGAACTGTGCTTGTATTTCCTAGCTCAGAAGGGTTTGTGTTTTCTCTGGAGATATTTCCATAGAACCAGAGATTTTTGTTTAATTTTGCATTGCTGAATTTTATATGTTGTGCTTAGTGTTTTGCACGTGTCTTTTATTGATAGCATATAATATCTTTTTTTTTTACATTTTAATTCTCCCTTACAGTGCAAAAGCTTACTTTAATTTTCTGTCTTTGCATTAACTTCTCAGTCTGTTTTCCCCTTTGTCCTGTATTTGTGTTTCATTTAATGTTCTTTTTTTTTTCTTTTTCCTCTCTACTTACTGTTTTTGGAGGTTTGTATTGATTGGCAAGCATTAGGGTTGTATGAGGGGAAAAAATTCTGCTCAACACTTTTCTCTGGATCTACTGAAGACTTTTGGTGAAAATATGATTGAGGAATTGAGTTTCCGTGTACATATAAGGCATTGTGCAGTGTATTTATTTCTAAGATCATGTAATTTGGTGGTTAGCTTTACAGGGAGGGGATTAGGCCTGTAGATACAGGCACAATTCATGAATTGTGCATGAATACTTGCCTGCAAGCATTAAGATGCAAGAGCCAGAGTGTTGTGCTTGTTTGGTAAATAAATATTTTCATATCTTTGTTTTTATTACTTTGTAATATTTAAAATTGCAATAGTTGTACCAGCATTTAATCTGAAGTCAGATGGATTAGAATGAATTAGTTTAATACATCTCTTAAAACCCCATTTTGTGAATTCTTACTGTGGATTTTATTGTTGCAGAAACCTGGAAAGACAGAGAGGAATATGTTGGATATTCCAGTAAGATCTGATATTTAATTGATCACTCGTAGAAACGTTGATTTATTTGAATGTGTTTAACTTCCAATATTACATGCGTGTGACAAACAAAAAAAGCATCTCTGGCATCTTTTCCTATGTTACAAATTCTGTATTTTATTCAGTTGGTCACAAATGTTTCAACCTAATAAATCAGATTTTAGAAGTTCTCTGTAGAATTTCATCTCATTGCACTTGCTAGAATGCAGTCTGGTGCATCTTGGTATGGTAGTTGTTCATTTGTTATTAGCAGTTCTTCTTGAAGTGCAACTCTAATGTAATTCTTCAGCAGCATTTTTCACTAATATCTATGTACCACTTTTTTTTTTTCCTTGACTGGATGAGTATTAAAAATCAGACTACTTTTCATTGATTATGTTTTATGATAAAAGCACCATATCTATCCTTATGTTTACGTATTATTCAAGAATAAGTATATTACAACAGTATTTATCTCTGTATTTTCAGATATGTTCAGGTATGTCAGAGAATAGATCAAATTTATCACATAGTACGGATTAATCTCAATGTGCGGATAAGATTGTGTAACATTCCTTTGTAGTGAGGTTTGTAGCTATGAGTAGCCAGTACTGCAGACTGAATTATCCTTCCCTATTATTTTTCAGGACACCTTTATCTCATTTTTCTCTGCAGCATGCATGCAGTTTTATTGTGAGGAGACTGGTTGGTAGATTTTCAACATCTTCAGGAATACAACAAATTGGTGCAAATAGAAAATCAAGTTACTTTTCAGTGGCTGATTTTTTCCTTACTGAGGTGGAGAATATTAGAAGAAAGCAGTTATTTTGTAAATATGTAACCTCTGCTGATTTCTTAATAGGAAGGTATTTTTCAGCACTGGTGAAGTATAAATTTTAGCGTTGGAGAATAATAGAAGTTAGCAGCTTTATTTTTTATTTTAAAGGCATATGTGCCATATGCATTGGATCGGAATGTGTTTTGATTCTTGCTTAGTCTGCGCCGTGGAGTAGTAACATGGCATAAAGTGATACATTTTTCTTACATCACATACTAATGCAAAATTTAAGCATAGATCTTTTTCACGGAGCAGGTTCTGTTCTTTGATATCGATCCATATTCTCAGTAAGTACCAAAATATTGGCTTTAAGTAAAAATCTCATTGAATGTATCTCTTGAATGCTGCAGCTAGTTTATCTGCAAAGCAGAAAAATAAGAGAAATCAATTAGGAACTCGTAATAGGAGTTTCTGATCAATTGCAGAGTGGTAGTGTGCATAATTGCGTTACTAAATCATGTTGTGCTACTGTAATGGGCATACCACCAGATCTATTAATTAAGTCCTGATTACGTTTTACACCAGTGTGAGATAGTTAGGATTTTGATATATTTTTCTGTAATTTTTACTGCTGGCATAATTTTTTTTTTATAATGTGCTTACTCTATACTTATAAAAAAAAAAAGGGTAAATGATATAAACTATTGCAGGATCAAAGCAAGCTTTAGTAGAGTATTTTCATAATCATAGAACATGTTTTATAATTACATAAACTATCCAATAAACACTAAATAATAGAGCTCTTAGTTTGCAAGAGGGAATGCCTTGGGCTGTGCTGTATCTGCTTTTTTTCACACTAGTAATAGATTTATTCTGGGAACTATGAAATGTCAAATTC
The DNA here is from genome assembly GCF_023343835.1 of Lagopus muta. NCBI lineage: Eukaryota > Metazoa > Chordata > Aves > Galliformes > Phasianidae > Lagopus > Lagopus muta. The sequence continues at coordinate 10,988,384 of NC_064437.1, read as the reverse complement.
ATTTGTCAAATTCATTTTTCTGTCTCTGAATATATTTATCTTGCTGTCCGCCACAGTACTGTCCTAGTGAACAGCAATATCAACCACAGAGCAGCCCACATTTCAGTAATGTATCCTGTGGAATACTGTGTCCTTTGCACCTTGAATTCTCTTCCATTCTGATTTGCCTGATTTTTCTCCTTTTTTCTTTCTACACTCTTCCAAGTTGTCACTTCCTGACCTGGAAGAGAGCACAAGCTCTGTGGTGCAGAGTATTATGTCTGCTTTGCTTGCCTTTCCCTTAGTGGAGATAGTAATTGTGATCTCTCCCACTTCCAAACTGCAGATAGAGAACATTCAGGAGCTCATTTATCTTTCAAGCTTCCTTGATCACCATGGTTCAGAAATCACGGGGGAAAAAAATGTACAAATTACAAACAAAACGCCCACCAACTTCCTGTCTTAATACAGAACAATGGTAGAAATTTTTTTCCACCTGGTCATAAAAAGCACTTAAAATTCCTGAGGGATCTTCATAGTAATCAGGTCCTGATTAAAAAAAAAGTTTAAAAAAAATGAAATATTAATTTATAAATTCAGCACAGCTGCTGTTCTGGTTGTGTTTTTGGTTATACATGAGCGACACTTGTCACAAAAGCAAAAGTGTATGTGATGACATTTAAAAGTTTTAAGACAAGCGCAAGCTGTGTTTGTCCATGGTTTTATTTTCATAGTGGATGTTAATAAAAAGTATGTTTTACTTTTATTCCATTCTTCTCTTTCCTCCTTTACCCAAAAATGTACATTCTGTTCCTACAGCAAGAACATGCATCTAAATGGGGATTTTCTTTGTCATTTTCTTTTTAGTGAAAACCTGCATAGGTTAACACAGAATGAGTTGAATGAGTTCAGTAATCAGTACTGCCAGCTTTCTCAGATTTGATTTTCTTTTTTTATGAGATGGGGTTTCTGTTCAGCTGGTTGAGTCCTGTGGTAACAAGATGGGATACTCATATTCTGTCTCTCTAAGAAAGCCCCTTGGCTGCTTTCCCATTATCTTTTAAGAGAAGAATATCCAAGGGGAGATAATGAAGAAATCAAAGTGGCATTTTCTTTCAGTGAAGGAATTAGAACTGTTTTCATTACAGATGAGAAGGAAGAAGTAATAGTTGAAAGTATGCTGTTGGTATTCCCTTTCATGCCTCTTGTGAGAAAAAGAGTTCTTCTGCAGTTTCTGCATGCCACTTCAAGCATCAAAAATAGAGGAATGACAGACCTACAGCATCTCCCCACTCATGACTGTCTCACAAATACTTCTATATGAAAGGAAAATCAGCAGCAGGCTATATTAATGTGTTAATTTGGGGAGGGCTAATGGTTGATGTTTTAACCTTTTCGTGTTGACAAAATTGCAATAAGTTACACATTCATTCAGAGGCACAGAGATATAAGTGCTACTAGAAAGTTTGAAAACTAGCTGGAAATGCAGTTATTTGCTAAGGATGGTTTGGTATGGCTAATAGTAAGCACTATTGAGTGTGGTGGACAGCTCTTGACAAGAGCAAGGCCTACAGAAATGCATGGGTGTGGATGTTCTGTTTCTGAGCCAAAGATAAAGACTTAAGAAAGAAAGGGACATCAGAGGTTCAGAACCAACAAAATATTGATCAAATGCTTAAAAATAGAAAGCCAGGAAGTTAGAAGGAGCATGTAACTCTTTCCTTGGGCTGCCTTTGAAATAAGGGTGGAATGGTGTTCCTTTAGCATCCAGGTAAAAGGCTGCAGAAGAGTTTTTTGGTTTAGTGATGGTTGTTGTTTTGTTGTGTATTTGTTTTCGTTTTGTTTTTAAGTTCTTCCTTTGAGAAGAATTATTTTGTTGTACTTCTTGACTGTATATTGTTTTAATTGAGTGCTTATTACAACTTCATCCTGGCGTTCAGAAATTGCAATTTTTATTGTTATCAGCAGGGTGAACGTGGAGAACTGGCCTTGTGTGTGTAGGCTTTGTTGTTGTTTTTTACATAAAATGGAGATATGGGTTGATTATTATTTATCTCAGAAGTCTTTTAAATGCCTTGAAATAGAAACATAATCTATGGATATAGAAAGTACAATGAATTATTGTACATATAAAGAAATCAAGTTGTAGAAGAAGAAAAAATTAATTATGGATTGCAAAGTTTGGCTGTAAGTCAATTATCTTAGTCATAGTATCATAGTATTAGTAAGGAAAAACCTACCACATGCTGCTTTCTTTAGGTAAAGGTGCTTTTGTCCTGACAGGAGTTGATGTATGCCCATATTGATTATGTGCTTTTCTGTTTCTGAAGGGCTGTCAGAAAAGGGCCACTTTTCTTCGGTCTCTTTTGCTTCCATGTTGCTGTCAGGTGTGTTCTACAAGTCTTGCACTCACTTGGGAATCTCAGCACTCTTCCCCACTGTAGTAATGGATTTTCAAAAATCTCTGCTGGACATCAGAGTAATTTGTGAGGAAAAAGTACGTTGTTTAAGTTTCTATATCGTGGTACTGGCAAAGATTTTAGATGAAGCTTAAAAGCTGGCTGATTTGTCTGATGATTCTGATCTAAACTTTAAACAGCAACAAAAACCCACCATTTTTTATTTTTTAAAGAGAAGATTCTATTTGACTAGAAAATTTCTCCAGGAAGCTGCCTTGAGTTAAAATGGAAATTCTAAATATATTTTCAAGAACTTTAGACTAATACTGGAGTACGCTTTTTCTGCATTACTTTTCAGTCCTCCAGTGCAACCTGATTAATATGCCAATCCTTTCTTAGTTTAGTGCCTGATAAGGATTTTTTTCTGAGCTGCTGATACTTTTCCAAAATCTGAATTGACTGAGTAGAACATTTTAATATCCATTTTGCTACAGTGCCAGTAGATGGCACTAAAACAAAGACTTACTCAGAGCCTCCCAATGAATGATAGGTAACTGTTCTTGAAAATACAAGTTTCAAATACTGCATATGTTTGCAGTAATAGTCTAACAGTGATAATAGTGATAATAGTGATAAATATATTTAAACAGTAAGGAGGTAACTTTGAGATAGCATCTGAAGTGTCTAAAATCCACAACTGATTGTACTGAAAACAAGTGGTAAGCGATGTGTGCTCACCTCTGTGTCTGTAAGATAGTCTGTCTGAATGCTGTGAAACTGGGGTGATCAAAGTTACACCTGCTTATAAAGATAAGCAAATGTGAGAGTATTTATTGTATCACTGAGAGTGTTATATAGTCATCAAATGTTGAAAAAGATGAAGAAGTTCATGTTAGGAAATAGAGATTAGAACTTGGAATTGAGGGGATTTCATTCTATAAGTTCCATTTATTTTCATTAGGGGAGAATGGATGTAATATATCTGTCTCCACCTTAAAGATGAGAAAATGCCTTAAAATTATGTTTCAGTATTTCATGATGACAACTCAGCCGATAGTGCACTGTAGCATACTGAGTTAATGTGTACATTTACTTTGGATAAAGATACTTGAAATAGAACTTCCTTTTTATGGATGAGACAATATCCATACGTGGCTCACAGTTCTCTCAAGTGTTCCTAAGTGTTTGTGGATTCAGACTTTGTAGGGAGTTTGTTTGCAGAGAAAGCTCTGCCACTCTTTTACATCTGCCCCTTACGTTGTCTAACAGGACAAAACTGATGCTTCACGTTTCTTTAATACGATTTAACTGAAAAGCTTCACTCGTTGATTTCATCCAGTTTGCAGATGTGAATCAGATTAGTTAAAATCTTCATTTCATGCTGTCTGTTTCTCAGGGAACTCATTCACTTAAGACTTAGAGTATATTTTCCTCTCAAGAAATGTTCAAAGACCAGAAACTAGCATCTGACTGTTAGTGCAACTCTGACATGAGTTTATTTAAATATGCAGAAGGACACGGCCTCTGGTATTGGCTGCTGCTAAGCCATTTCATCTGTGAGTTGTGGAAGTACATTGTGTAGGATGGAAATTTTCCTGCAAAGTAAACTGTGCTTCAGGCTTACTTCCTAAAAATGTAGTAATTTCAACTGAGAAAAGTGTAACTTCCATCAGGGTAGGTGTTAGACTGGCTGCACTTTTCCTTAGGTAACGGATATGTAATCATATGACTTTGTTTTGTTTTAGCAGAGAATGTGGGATCATTTTCCATGATAATTCCTCACAGATTTTGTACAAAATTACGTGGTTGCAGCTGGGCAGTGCTGAGATGGTGGCTGTGTGGTTTACCTCTCTGGTGTGTGCCGATGTTCTGCAGCAGTGGGGAGACAGGTTGCAGTAACTTTCTCCATTCTGTGCCCCATACCTTTACATTCTCTGGGCTTTTTAGATTTTGGAGGATGGTGGCTCACAACCTCAGGAAGTAGTTTGAGTTGTTGTGTTTGTTTACAAAAAAGAAAACCCTGCAAGATGTATGGTAAAATTGTTTGCTACTTTCTTGTTGTTGTTTGGAACTGTCATGGAAATTCTGTGCATGCATGCACTTTTTTTGGTAACATGGTAGAAGTATTATGCCAGAACAGACAGACTTCAAGAAAATGCTGACTGTGTTATTTCACTTAGTATTTTTGCAGAGAAATGCTTGGCTCTTTTGCAGTTGTGTGGGATCACAGAACTAAAAGCCTGTACAAACATATGAAAACAGTAGTGATTTGAAATGTAAAGGACTCGTGCGCTGTTATACAGTTGGTTAAAAACTTGTGTTAGAATTTAAAAGAATGTTTCAGTACTTAGCAAATTTGACATACCTCAGTGTGGAAAATGTTAATTATTTTCAGTGTTTTCTTTGGAAAAAAAGACCCCAAGATGCACGTTTTCCCTCACTTAAACAAGTCTGATACTCACATAATAAACCTGCACTCCTATTCCAGTGCTTCAGAAAATAACCACTCATTAAAAACCAAATATAGAAGTTGGAGTGGCTTGAAGTAAACACATTTCTTTAGCAGAAGTATTAAAAAGTACTGTGAACTATGTTTGCTCAAAACCCCCTCTCTCCTGAAGTATTTTATAAAAAAGTGCTGTGTTATGGCAGATCAGCATCATGTGAAATGCTTCTGATTGATTCTGACATTGTTGTAGCATTTTATGTATTTCCTTGAAGACCAGTGGGATCATTTGTGAGCCATTGAACTTCTCATCAGTGATAACTGAAGTCACCTGAATGCTTTAAGAAGTAGTTAGCTTTCAGTATTCTTGTTTTGTTTGTTACTTCTCCTAAGTGCAATTTCTTCTTCCATTCAGACTTAATTAATGAAGGCCACCTCATTAAGATAATTTCCGTGCCATGTGAATCCTCATTGAAACCAGCATTTGTAAAATGTATTTGATTGCCTTTTGCCTTCTATATATGTAACTGTGTTGAATATAACGATTATTTTTTCCATTCAATTTTGAAAGCAATCAAATACAATTTGAATAAATAAGGAAATTAAATATCTGCCTTTCTGTTCATGAGCCACTGTAACAATATCAACTGCAAATGTTTGAGACTCCATTGCTACGACTGGAGTTAACTCCAAAGGTTGAGCAGCAGTTGCATTACTTGATGATGGAGAAAAGGCTTTTTGTTGTCCTTCATCTCCCTGAATATTTTTATTAGCCGCTTTTCTTTCACTTCTCTAGAGTGTACAGGGCAGACAAGTACTGTCAGTGCACCTGAGATGGACAAAAGTTGCCCAGCAACAACAGATAAGCAGTAATCAGAAGTTACTGGTAAAAACTTAAGAGAAGGTTTTGTGATGACTTGTGTGCGCCCATAACAACTTGAGCGGCAGTGTTGTCTCAGGCCGATCTTGACGTATACCATCAGAAAACTTATTTCTGAAATCATTTTGTATGTTCAAGAATAACCTCGCTACTTATTTAATGAGCATTTCAGGTGTCAATTAAATTTAACCTGAATATGTGAGGACTAATTGAAATAAGAAATCCGTAAGAGATTTGTATCATGCTGTTTTTAAATGAACTCAGCACTTTAGTTTCAAGCTGAAAAACTCGTGGCTATAGTTTGTGTTTTCAGCTATTACACAGAAGTGGAAAGAAAATTACCTTCTCTGAGGTGATGCAGTGTCTGGGCAGAAACTCATACACTTGATGGTATGAAGCCTGTATTTTGCCTCGAAGCTGTTTACTTCCCCACACTTACCCAACTATCAATGTAGTGGATTGAAAATCTTGCATTTCTCTGAAACCTCTGGATCCTTTTTATAGTATGTGTGGAAATGATTGTGTAAAGATTCTTTTTACTTTAGCAATAAGGGAACAGAAAGAAGATTTTACTGAAATAGTTTAGTAGTAAATAGATCTTACTTGATTTTAATACGCACTAAGTTGCATTTTGCATTAAACTAAAACGTAGTTGTAATACTAAATGTCAGAAAGCATTTTCCTGAAAGCATTGATACGTAGTGATTTGTAACAACAGGGGCCACAGGTGTCACAGGTTTGTGATCTGAAGTGGACAACCATACCTATAAAGCTAATAAAAGGAATTACTCATTTATTGTAAGACTGTGTGATTTCCTGCCCTGAGTTAGCTTTACAGAAGACAGTCTGGGCAGCCTCCATTACTGAGTGCAGATGTGAGTCTTAAAGTGATCTTTAGCATACTTGTTAAATAGAAAATCAGATTTGCATGGGGATCAAGCATGGTGTATTTAAGGGAACACTGACATTTCAATTAACCTCTGTATTATTAGAGAAATCTCTCCTTTATGTATTTATTTTGTAAATTTCTTTCGGTGGTTTATTGTCACGTTTGCAAATGGTTATTCTGTTCTCTGAAGTGAAGCTTCTCTGAAATGTTTAGCTGCAGAGTTTTTAAGAGTCATTCTTATACATTCTGTAGGTGGTTGAGTGCAATGTTGAATTTTTGCAGTAGAATCATTTGTGGTTTATTTTGGAGTGAAATTGTATCATTCTGTTGGGTTTTTTTTCTTCTAAGTGAAGAATATAGAGCATAACTGTTGAGAATATGAGAAGCGTGTCCTTGGTAGCATTGTTTTAGCTAGTATAGAATTTAGGTTTAAAAAAAACCTCAATGTATTAGTAGTAATAGTAACACTGTTTTTTTACTGGTTTATATAAATTCATCTACTTAAAATAATTTTGATACAATTATTTATATAATTCAGTAAAAATGCCTATCACCTGTTTCGGATAAGCTATGAATTCTGTTAGATACTAGGAGATAATCATGGCTAGCATTTAGATTTGGAGGTTCACTCTTAAAGACAAATTTAGTGAGATGTTTTCCTTTGTCTCTGTAGTTATCAGAGACTGTTACAGACGATTGCTGTACTCGAGGCTCAACGTACTCAAGCAGTTCAAGACCTTGAAAGTTTAGGCAGACACCAGAGAGAAGCACTGAAAGATCCTATTGGATTTGTGGAAAGACTCCAGAAGAAGGTATTTCAATGGGCATTTCTTAAGTCTTACTCAGATTTTTTTTTTTAATAACTAGTGATTCATCATCTGTAGAAATTGGAATTCTTTATAAACTTGCATTAGGACTCTAAAGCCTTTTGTCTGCTGAGCAAAAAATGGCCCGTTGTTTGCTTATCAAATCTGTAAGAGAAAGCACTTCAAATAATTAATTAGATATATTTCCTTTTTTTCTTACGTAGAAATGTAATTTTAAAATTTCTAATTGTAAGAGGAATATTTTAGGACTACCTGAAATCTACAAGTCATAAACTTCAGATCAAGAATTTGGGACTTTTCTTATTAGAGAAATTAAGTCTTGTACTATGAGTGAATTTGGTAGGGTAGTTTTTAAAGAGCGGGAAATACAGTTCATAAAACCAAAATGAACTCTGGAAAATATGTCTAGAAGAGTGCTGGATAACATAACTGAAACATTGTCTGAGAGAGGAGAATGAATTTTGATAAGTAAGGATCTTTTTTTCAAGTGAAAAGAAAAAAAGAACAAACAGATGTTAAAAGGTTTAAAGGTTGAGTATTTTTTCACTCCTACATCTGCCAGTGACAAATGCCTCCCCTTCTTGTCTGGCAGCAATATTCTGTATTTCAGAGGAAAATGAAATAGGTACCTTACGATGCCCTTACCCTATGCTTGTAGAAATGTAGATTTAGAGAGGTCTTCTCTAAGCCCATTGGTTCCAGTGGTTATTATCCATTACATTTTGAGATGAACTTATAGCATGCAAGACTTAATAGGTTACATATGATAATGGTTGTATCATGTAGGAAGTAGTAATGCTAGCTGAAAGCATCTGGTGCATATGAGTGCCTGAACCCAAGGAAATAGATACTCTTAAGCTTGGCCGTCAAATTGGTGACCCTTGCAACGGTTGTGTTCTATGTAGAAGACAGCAAAATCAGTGTAAAACATACACTGAATTCCTTGATGAGATGTGTTTAGGTTTATCAGATGATAAAACTTGAAGTCCTGTGGTTTCCCGTGTTTTCTTAATCTTGAGAAAGGTACAGATCCTAGGCAAAAAGTATGTCTGAACAAAAGTCAGACAGCAGTGAGAAATTGAAGTCAGGAACTCCTTATTTCAACTGTGAAACACACATTTTCAAGTCTTACCTTAATAAGCCATCATTGTCCGTGCCGCTGCATATTTTATATGCACTGTTGTGTATTACTCTTGAAAGATACCTTCTCCTTAAAAACAAACAAACTGTGTGCTGCATGGCACTTCAAAAATATTGATTTTCAATTTTGCTGTTAGCTAAAAGGCAGCATCAGGTTTTCGTGACTTTTTGGGATTTGTAGCTATTTGTTTGGATATTCAACTAATTTAAATATTGCTTTTCAATGTTTACTTTCTTTTTTCAGGTTGATATGGGTCTTCCATATCCTCAGAGAGTTGTTCAACTCCCTGAGATTGCCTGGGACCAATACACCACTAGCCTTGGAAACTTTGAGAGAGAATTCAAAAACCGAAAACGTAACAGTAGAAGAGCAAAGTTGATTTTTGACAAAGGTAAAAGGAGAAAAAATGTATGTTACAAAAAGCAAGAGATGAGTATGGAGATTTAATTAACCCTTTCCTTTGTTCCCTCCAGTAGGTATACCTGCAAGACCAAAAAGTCCTTTGGATCCCAAGAAAGATGGAGAGTCAATTTCATATTCTGTCTTGCCTTTAAGTGATGGTCCAGAAGGTTCTACAAGCAGTCGTCCACAGGTAGTTCTCACAAAAGGAAATTTTTATAGAATAGTAACTTTTTAAACTACTGTGTGAATATTTTAAACTGCTACATCAAATGCTAAAATCGGTCATGAAGTTCATGCATGTATTGAAATCTGTTTACTTTTTTTTTAATTATTTAGGCAAAACTTATTTCAAATTTCCCTTCATTTATTTGGTCTGTATTTTGTTTTACTTAGGTAGGAAGAGGATCAGAGTATCCTAGCTGTATGTTTTCTAAACTCCTTTTCCATTTTATGTCCTCTGTTTGAACAGATGATAAGAGGGCGACTCTGCGATGAGACCAAACCTGAAACTTTTAACCAACTGTGGACTGTAGAGGAACAGGTAACAGGAAACCTTTCTATTTATTTTGTAGCAATGATAACATACATGATAATAATAAAAACAAATTATGTAATAATATTTAATTAGTAATTAGAAGCTAAAGTCGCATATATATAGATACTTGTACTTTGACAACTCATGCCTGTATTAAAATAGGTTGTGTTTTTTTTTAACTCTTTGATTTTTGTTTGATTTAGAAAAAACTCGAGCAGTTGCTTCTGAAGTATCCACCAGAGGAAGTAGAGTCCCGAAGGTGGCAGAAGATAGCTGATGAACTGGGAAATAGAACAGCTAAGCAGGTAACAAGTAGAACGCTTTGCGGAGGAGTCCCTCTCATTGATAATGTTTTTAATTGCTTTTTAGAAAGCGTGATAAGAATTTGTATCTGGATTTATTCTCATCTCTTGAATAATTTATTTCTCATCTTGATAATTGGCACACATTTTAATACTTGTATATCACAGATTTGGTTCTATATTGGTGTCCACATCCACAAAGGAAGCCAAAAGTGAAGACACTGAGTGTTTCTGTGTCTGACTTTTAGGAGCTTTTTCAGTAAAACAGCATAATTTCTCCAGTTTGGCCACGAAAAAAATGCTGATGTCTTGTTTTTATAGTATTTTAATTTCTTCTGTTTAGCTAGTGTGCTTTCACATTAAGGAATATTAAGTATTTCAATATAAAACATTACTTCATTTCTAGTGATATCTGTATTTATACAAATGTTTTTCCATAGTGGCAAATTAAAATGTATGAAGCTCATTTCATAAATAAAACGTGGAAGAACTTTCTATATGGTACCAGTATATATATAATTTATGTGTTACTGTTTACTGTTAACACAGAAAAAGTTTAATTTCAGCAGGTAAGAAGTTGCTTAAATTCTTTATCACTGCTTTTGTTTGGTTTCCTTGTGTATTTTTGAACAAGATGATTTTTTTGCTATGAAAGCTTCAAAGCATCTGGAAATATGACAAATGTAGCATTACAGGATATATAACAGAGTAGTTGTTGCAGTGTTGGAAATGATAGTTTGGAGTCTTTATATTGTGAGCCAGTGTAATGGATACTGGCAAAAATTTGATGTGAAAGCCTGTCATATTTCATTTGACATTCAATTGTTGCATGTTGGTATTTTTTTAGGTCGCCAGTAGAGTGCAAAAATATTTTATTAAACTGACTAAAGCTGGTATTCCGGTTCCAGGAAGAACTCCAAATTTATATTTATACTCAAAAAAGGTGAGACAGCAGAAATTCTATTTTTATTGTTACATTTGCGTGCAAACTGAAACTTAATTATTTCAATGGATTTGATTAGTCTTGATTACAACTTTCTTACTCGCAAGCTCCACCAATGTATTTCTTGATCTGTTATTTTAACATTAGCAAATATAGAGTGAATTGGGTGTTATTCTAATTTCACATCAACCCCTGTTAATTGAATTACCTTGGGGAGATGAAGTATCAGAAAAGAGAAACACTGCATTTAGATTGCAGACAGAGCTAACGGGGCCGAAGGATTGATCTTGGGTGTATTTTTTCCTCATTTGTAAGTTTACTGAAATTAATCTAGAAAGGGACAATGAGAACTATACTGGCAGAAGATGAGGAGCCAAATACATCATATTCTATAGTCATCTTTTAATTAACAAAACCATAGAAAATTAAATATAACAGCATACTAAACTAACACAGGCATAGACTTAATTCTGAATTGCTGTGTTTTATTGTGATTTCTGGTGTGTGTCCATTAAAATAGGAAGTTAATAGAAATTATCATTAAAATGTAGTGTTTTTCCTGGTTTTGGAAAGCGTGAGAAAATACAATCCTGAGAAATCTTCTTAATTTGCAAAAGAAAAGACCCTAGATTTTTTGTGCTGACCAGTTATATCTTTTGATGTAAGTCTTGTAGTTCTTTTCTTGGGTACTAAAGAGAACTCTAGATGTTTGAAGAGAGCGGTCTCAGTGTGTATACTTGTTTTTGTCGCTGTTACCATTATATTTAAAGAGGTTGTTTAAAACCTGTCACAGTGGCAGTTTGTGGAGTAAGTTACTTTTTTTTTTTTTTTTTTTTTTTTGCATTGATGTTTCCTGATAATGAATAGAGTAAGCTCCACATTGCTTCTGAAAAGCAAACATTTACAAACTTAATTCCTTGAAGGTTTGGGACCTGAAGTTACTGTCAGACAAGCCTGATAGGAAGAACTGCCACTGTGTATCTATAGTGCTTTAAAATGGGTGTGTGCAACATTTATCTCCTAGTTTTCTCTGAAGTTGTTGCAAAGAAGGAGTGCTTTTATCAGAAATTTTCCAGTGTGCCATCTAACAAAGTAATGCCATTTTACTTTCACCAGGAGTTTAACCTACCATTCTACTCTATAAACAGAGGCATGATTCTGCTGCTTCATCTCTTGGAAAATTGCATTCTGATAGGAGAACAAAAAAAAAAAAGGAAATCCAGCTGCAAATGCTGATACCTTAAATACTGTAGTGAGAATCATGTATTACTTGTGCATTACTTGTACGGTTTACTGTACTGGGGGCTGATTTCAAGAGGGTGAAAATTTCCTTCTGAAAACAGTCTTTTATTTTCTATTTATCACCTTGCTATTTTAAATAACCTTGGTCCCACCCCTTGTTTTCTTTCCTCTTAATTTTATTTGGGAAGACTTATTACTGAACATGAGAAATGCTGCAGGGCAGCAGATCACTGTGTTTGCTGAATAATAGGAGCACTTAATCAGTACACATGTGACTCTTAACTGTATTTTTCACTAATTTGAACAGCAATCCGTGAAGTTCTTTATGCTGTTCTGCTTACATACACAGCACAGTAAATACAGAATCCATATTTTATAAAATTCTTAACATTTGCAAACTACAATAGCAATGCTGCCAACTTAGATTTTTTTCTTAAGCTTATATGTAAAACGGCTCTAGCACTTATGTCCCTTTTTGCAATGTGAGTAATAACTTTATTCTTATGACTAAATTGTAAGAATAAGGTCACTGTGCCTTGATTTGTAGCAAGGTAGCTTCTCCATTTTCTATTTGAAACTCATGTTAAAAAGAAAATATAATTACACAACAGATGAAAAAATGTAACAAACAATGTATGTGGGGGATTTGATTTCTCAGTCTACTAACATAAGCTGTCTACTTACAATACAGATTGTATCAGACTGTAGTTATTCCCAGTAGAGAATAAGATATCATGGCAGAAAGGAAGTGCAAGGGGGTACTGAAAGCCTGGACTGTGCTTGTGCTGTGCTCATGTTTATTTTGATTCTGAGTATATACATATGCCATAAATGGCAGTATCTGCTTTACTGCCTGTAATAGATGTGTAAGTATTGGATGCTGATTCTTAAAGTACGCATTTCTGAGGGACTAAAAGGCTTTGTTATGTTTAATGTAAATACTGGTGTCGGAAGAGGCTCTTCACACGAGGAGGTTTCTCCATAGGGATCACCTAGTCTGCTTTTTTTGAAATGGTTACTGGGGAGGTGAGAGTCCTATTTCATTCTTGAACATCTTGTTGAACTCATATGATGTAATGTCTCTTCACATAAATGGTACATGAAGTTATGCAGGATACTCCAGTTTTCTGTTTAACTGTTGCCAGCCACTAGTGAAAATAATGCATAACCAGTGATTTAGCACTCCTTTATTCAGTTATGACTTATTTTTGTAATGTAATGCTTGTAATACTCCGTCATTATTTCACCTTCTTTTAAGCTTAATCCTGAAGATACACTTCCCAAAGGAAAAATGACTTTTTTTAACTGTCTGCTTGTAGGTAGTATTGTAGAATCATGTTAAAAAGCAGAATGATGGTAAAAAAAGAATTGAAATCCTTGGTTAAATTGTAGACCGTAACCATGTGTGAGATAATGCAAGTGTGTAAGTGTAGACATACATTTTTCTTTCTTACATTTCAGATCTAATATTGGTTGTGCATTACAAAAAATATTTTCCCTGTAAAAGCAGAGATGCACTGGCACAGCTGCCCAGGGAAGTGGTGGGGTCACCAAACCTGGAGGTGTTCCAGATCCATAGGGATGTGGCACTGAGGGACACAGTTTAGTGGACAGTATTGGTGGTAGATGATGGTTTGACATGATTATTTTAGAGGTCTTTTCCATCCTTAATGATTCTGTGATTCTATGTATACAGATCTGTTTTCCTTATATTAACAGAATATTTAAATCACTGTGTCAGCTCAGACTGAGATACAGCCTAACTTTACAGGTGGAATTGTTCTAGCGCGTATCTTAAAGGAAACTAGAAAGGAAGCAAAGCATAGGAAGCCAGTGATCTTAAGGCAGGTGGAAAAAATCAGCACAAGTGATTCAACATCAGTCTTAAAACAAAGTGTTCACTTTTATTCTGTGCATTGTAATTCTCCTGCATAAATGAGGTACCAGTTTCCAACCATTATTGCTTCATATCTTTCCTTACAAGTTAATTGGGCTAGACTCAGTTCCTTTGGTATTTTTGTCTGCATAGCTACATTTCATCCAATATAATTGCTTTGCCTTTTTAAACTATACACAATTTTAAAATAATGTTACATGTTGAAACCTTCTTCAAATAAATGGCTTTGTAACTGGTTTTAGGAACCTCTGGGATGCAAGTTCTTGATAAAAGATGAAGTAATAACTATGTTAAATATTTATTATGCTTTATCTATATGACAGAACCTAGACAAAGAGCAAGACGGTCCTCTCTTCTATAATTACAAAACACACGAAGAAATGCTTTTCATGCTTAGAGTTTTTGATTCACGCTTTTTTTTTTTTAAGCTATGGAATATATCAAGATGCTTAACAGGTAGTCTGGAAAGGAGCTAAGTAAAAAGTTGAGTCAGTTTCATTCATTAAATATTCTTCTATTTGGTATTAAATATTCTTCCATGGGGAATATGTAATAAGGGCTAAGTGCCTTTAAGTAATCTACTTTCAAATTGCTGTGCATTCTACACCTTCAGACAGCATTACAGTTGAAAGGTTTCAGATGCACGCTAATGGAGTAATTTATCTCTTCTGACATTTCTTGGGTTCCTTTTCCAGATAGTGGCAATGAAAAAGAACCTTTGGAGAGCATTTATTCCTAACTTGTAGAAGTGTCTTTTGTGGTGGAACGAACTGCTTTTAGCAATAGCTTTTTCTCTCCCTAGACCAAAAAAGAAATCTGAACAAAATTAGTCTAGACTTGTATTAACTGGGTTCTTGGAATATCTAAGAATTTGATGATGTGTCAAGCGTGGGGTTGTGTGCAAAGCATTTAATTGTTTAGTTCCACACTAGCAGTGTCCATTGAGATTTGGAAGTCATTAATATCTTTGCACTTCAGTTCTCAGTCTTTAAAATCGTGGCAGTTTTATTTTCTGTTTTTCTGTTATCTCATTTGTTTAGATGGTTGGGTTTTTATGATGTGAGCAATTTCTTGATAGGTTTTTACTAGAGCAGTGTTTCACTTCCTATTGGGGAGTCTCTTTCACTTCCTATTGGGGAAAAAAACTCCACAATATGAGACTATACAAAGCTGTGATACAGAGATATAAGTAATCACAATGGGAAAGATGATGCAATGTTGTTCAGTGCAGGAAAGACTTCTTGACAAGGTTGTATTGGATAAGGATTGTTTAAATGGTAACCAGGTGATGTCTTAAAATGTACCATTTTTCCACTGTAGTCATCGAGTAGACGGCAGCACCCTTTAAATAAACATCTTTTCAAACCTTCAACTTTTATGACATCGCACGAGCCTCCAGTTTATATGGATGAGGATGATGACAGATCCAGTTTTCACAGCCATATGGATATTGCAGCAGAAGAGGAAGTATCGGTATGTCATTTAAATCAGTCAGAGAATACATTCTTTACTGTCATCTAAACTTTTCAAATGAATAATATGAGGATTAAGCATCTGCCATAAAATGAATATCACAGAAGTATTATAGTCAGATTCATGAGCTGTTTTGAATTGCAAGCACATTACAATAAAAGTCCACAACTGCAGGAAATTTAGACCAAATCAGAAAGGAAGAAAAGGAAGTAATAAAGAGTTCTGTGGTGAAACAGCTTCTAAATTATTTTAGTTATATAGTTTCAAAAAATCATCTGACAGAAGATCAGTGTTAAAATCACACAAAGCGTATAGATGCGATTCCAGTTAATGCTGTGCTGCATTGCATACAGTCCTGGTAAAATTTCTGTTGGCGGTTGCTTTTTGCCTTCTTTCACTGGTAGAATTATGGATTTTTTTCAATCTGCTTCAAGGCATGAACTAACAGACTTGAGTCTCATGCGGCAGACTCCGGTAGATATCCTATCCCAGCGCGTCATTGCATCATGCAGTGTTCCAGTTTCCTAATTTATCATATGCAGTAATGCACGTCTACATTCTTGTAGTTTTACATGCATGCATACAGGGTAGTGTATCCACTGCTAAGATGGTTGATGAGGTTCACAGTTGATGTGAATCACTGCAGGTTTACTGTGCTTAGACCAAAGAACATGACCTGTAGTGTTTTTTTGGTGAGCCTAGTGCCATCTTGTGTGTGAAAAACCTGTTGCATAATAACAGCATTAAGGCCACCCAGGATAAGTCCATTCTTTTACTTTGCTGACTTTTTTTCTTACGTGCACTGAAGAGTCTTCCTTAAACTCTTAAATTTGCTTATCTATTGCTCAGTCTTAAATTGCATCTTCGCTCATATTCTGTCTTCTCTCTGTGATGGTCTTTTTGTTTGTGTGTAGGCATTTCCAGTAATTTTTTTATTCCAATATGTATCTTAAAAGGCATGGGAAGAAAAATGCAGATTAGAAGAGCTGCAGATCACTATTAATTTTTATTACCATTATTAATCTCAATTGAACAGTTTTTGATCAAACAGTCCTTTGTCCTGTATTTTTTTTTTTGAAGTAGTTATTCTCTCTGTTCCTAATATTTTCCTAAAGCATTTTGGTTTTTTCCTGTGGTGTCCTACCTCTAGTAAATAGGGGGCAACTAAGATTTTTTTGCATTGTTTTGATAGAAATGGCTGTTTTACTTTTTTGCAGTGATAATGGTGGATGTGTGCCCCTTCTCCCTGGTTTCTTTTTTTTCCATTTTCTTTTTATTTTCCCCCAAATTTGGCTTAATCTTTTCTTTCTTCACTAGTGCAGCATTTCCAGATGGATATATTTCTGGCTTGCAGTAATGTAGAAAGACACAGGTGAGCTCAGTTATCAGAAAGATCCTCAGTTATCAGAAAGATTATCAATGCAAAATAAAAGCAACATAGAAGGAAAAAGAGATCGTGAATTATAATCAAAGTGAATATAGTGGAGTCTGCTTTAATCCAAGTTGGAGGCGGCCCTCAGGGATCATCAAGTCCAACAAATCAGGTCTCTTAGTGACAGCTGGTATCTCAGGGAGAAATACTACACTGCGCATTGATGTGGTCAAGAAGATATTTGGTGTAGCTGGAAAATTATAGGGAATTTTTTTTTCTGAGTTCTTCACGATAAAAGTACCAGGTAATGTTTCCTTGTAAAAACAGAAGATTTTGTCTGGGCGTTACCAGTTGATTGGCATAACCATTCCTCAAACAGCACTGTAGTATGAATTAATTATTCTCAAGTGAAGACACTGTTCTCAAAAGAGAGAATTTAACTTTCAGTGATGATCAATTCATGGTGTGAATGGTCTAATTATTCTAGAATACAATGCACTAATCCAGAATCAAGTGTCCACATGAGGAGCTGTTGTAGCATATTTTATTCAATATATGATTATATCATTCCAGGCTTTTTTTTTAGTAAAACTTATTTGTGTAAATGGTGTTTGTTTTTTTTTAATAGGAAGAAGGTGAAGCTTATCACAATAAAATTGTGTCATTTAACCTCGTTTATTTTTTTTTTCAGGGTACTTGCAGTCTAGTCCTCTAAGTATTTTCAGAATTACAATTAAATATTTTATATGGCCCTTAGAAAAATAGTTAACACTAAATAGCATGCCATTTTCCCTCTTTTCCTTCAGCAAACTTACTAAATAATGCAGACATTTCAAGCTTCACAGATTTTTAAAAGGGAATTGAGATAAGGCTGCATTCAGAGAATGATTACTTGTAATTCTTTTTCATAACTGAACATGCCTACCAGTATAGTCCATACAGACTTTGCAGAGTACATATAACTAAAGCTTGATTCTGTCTTGAGTTATGGGTCTTTCAAAAATAAAAATATAGGACGTACCAATATAAATATAGAACTTAAAGTTAGGCACTGCTGTTGTCTTCACCTGACAGCAAAGCTATTCGCCAAAAGAAACTTGTTAGCGTGGTAAAGTTTTGGTATAATGCAAATCATAAGTAGCACAGAATAAAATTTAAGTTAGTTGTTTGTATTTTTTGTTGTGTTTTTAATTATAATTTCCAATTTGTCCCAGAATATCTTGCCAACTTTTTCCCAGAAGATAGTTACACTTAGTGATTTGTGAAATAATATATATTACTAGTTATATTCCTAATGTAAGTAGTAATTCTCTTTTTTTAACCGTGAACAGGATGAAGAGAGTATTCCAATAACGTATCGTGAGTTACCTGAATACAAAGAACTGTTAGAGTTTAAAAAATTGAAGAGACAAAAACTACAGCAGATGCATGCAGAGAGTGGATTTGTGCAGCATGTGGGATTCAAGGTAAGCCGATGCTCTGCACTCTGCTGAGTAACAGGAGAAATCTGCAAAGATAACATGGTTGGAATTTCCTAAAAAGGCTTTGTTTAGGACACCAACTGTGGTTTCGTAATTCTTGTTCAGTGTCTGCTTTTCCTCATCTTCACTCAGAACAACCCAGGTAATTCACTCTTTCCAGTACCTCAGGTTTCACAGAATATGTGGAATACTGTATGAAAATTAATAAGCATGCAAACTTCTCTTCATCTGTAGTATGAAAATAAAAGTCTAGAGCTAACACCACAGAATTCTATGTTGGCATTACACTCTGTCTTTCCAGTGATTCCCTGATAATAACTCTGCTTTTTGGAGTTCTTTTTCCTGCACCTTAGACCAGTGAAAGGACAGTATGAGAGTGACTGTTTTGTTTGTTTTTCACTGCAGAGAAAGAAGGTAGCAGCTTCTTATTCCTTTCAAATAATGTTTGCAGAAGTTGAACCAGTTCTGTAAAACAATGTTTATATGAAATTGAGAAAATAAACTCAGAGTTAAAATGGTGTGTTGTCCCAGTGTCAGCCATGTCATAAACTATATGAAACTATAAGATTCTCTAAATTAGGTTTTCTGGTTTGCAACATGTTTTTGTTGCGACGGTTTGCTATGTTGGGACAGCTTCTTTGCCATGTTAAAAGTATTAGGCAGCTACATTTATTTTCTGGTAACCATCCATATAAGAATGCAAAAACATACAGTTTAAAGTTCAGTTCAAAATAACTGAAAGATTGAAATAACCTTACTAGTTGACACCGATAGACTTAATCGTCTTAGGTTGCCGAGGCTTCATCCTGTCTCCTCTCTCCTTCAAGTTAGTGGTTTTGTTCAAAAAAAAAAAGAAAAAAATCACAATTTTGATCAGGTAGAGCAGCCTTCTAGAAAACAAAATAAGTACTTTGTTCTGCATAATGTTTTATATGAAATAATACTGAAAAGTAAATTGGCATTATATACTGTCAAGCATTAAAAGTTTGAAAGTTTCTTTGCAACTCCAATTTGCTTTTAATATGCATTATAATCTATGAAATTACATGATTATATACAGTTTTCCCTCAGGAGTGCTGCCTTGCTTAGTACATGGTCTGGACAATAGTCACCTAATAAGCATCTCTTCAGAACACTTAGTTCTGCATGGCCTTCAGCCTCAATTAGAACACATTATTCAATTTCTTTTCTTTGAATATTGAATTATTGAATCACATGTGGGCTTTTTACAGCTTTCATCACTTTAGTATCAAAATACTTGGCAAATACTATTTTTTTTTAATAAAACGAAAGGTATGGTATTATGTCTGATTCACAGAGGAGCAGGAAGCTGGAGCACAGAAGGGTTATGGGTTTCCATTATTTTTTACTCTGAACTTGGGATAACTGAAACTGGATTTTTCATTTTTTATTATAATATAGCATTATATTGAATTCTCTGTTTTCAGAGAAAAGTCCTAAGTATGCTTACAACTTCCTTCTTATCAGCCCTCACACTCTGAAAGCTGTCATTGTGAAAGCAGGGAATGCAGTTTTGACAGTTTCTTAGTAAGTTGTTTGTAACCCTGAGTTGATTGGACTCAGGAGCAAATCGCTCTGCAAGTGAGTTTCGCAGATGGTACCCAAAGCTCTCTCAGAGCACTTCATGTCCTAAATGAAGGAGAATAAGCTAAGTGAGCACAAGATTGCTCCCACATTTTTCTTTCCTTTTCTGTCCTGTCCCTGCAGCACTCTTCCTGGTTTAGATTTTGAGAAGTTCTTGCCTCAAAGTCCTATTTTCTAAGTTTTATCTTTTTAAAAATCGAATCTCTTTGCATTTCTGCACCTCCTATCCAAAGTCATGAACTTCTCATTCCCTCTTCTTGTTCCATTTATAGTTTTTCTTTTCTTCTTCCATTCAGCTGCACTTAATATTCCCTGCTCTGAGGGGAAAGTGGATCTGTGTTAAGATATTTCACATGGTTGGACTTAAGCTACAGAAACATCGTTAAGCCATGTGAGGATAAGCAGTGACTACAGGCAGGACTGCATGTGCTTTTGTTGAGCAGGAGAACAGTGTCGATGTGTGGGGCATTCAGGTAGTGGGAAGCAAAGCAAAGAGAAAGGTTGATCAGTCCTCAGGGAGAAGGACGTGTCTCTGAGTATGAGGACTTCTTTATCCATGAACACATTATGGTCTGCGAGGAGAAGAATTCAGCTGTGCATGCAAGCAGTAATCGACCTACATCTGTGCCTTTATATGTGGCATATTGATATATACTGTTACTGGCTGAAGTGAATGCAGTTGGTTTTCTTCAGTAGTCTTCAATCTGCTTCACAGTGTGATAACTGCGGAATTGAACCTATTCAGGGTGTTCGGTGGCACTGCCAAGACTGTCCTCAAGAAATGTCCTTGGATTTCTGTGACTCTTGTTCTGACTGGTGAGTAGGATTCTTCTCTACCTGTTTTTTCTAATTAACATGAGTATATGTGTGTGGCTTAATTGCAGTGCCTGTTGGGTATCTACTCAAGCATAGTTGAGTGAAGTGAAAGATTCTTTACCATATATTTGTGGGAGGTATGCATCTAATGACATATGCATCTAAGGACATGCTTAAGAAATATTTTAAATAACAATGCAGTGGACAGATTCAGTTTAGTACTGTTAAGTAGTGGGGGAAATTGTAATTTGTGAAATAATTTTTCAGTGTCAAATTTGGTATGACCCTGTAAATGTGATCAGTATTTCTGAAACTTAAAAATAAGGAAGTATTTAACTTTTAAACTGTTATCTTTTTCTTTCCCTTGCAGTCTGCATGAAACAGAGATTCATAAGGAGGATCATCAGTTAGAACCTATTTACAGAGCAGAGACGTTTTTAGACAGAGACTACTGCATGTCCCAGGGCACCAGTTACAATTATCTTGACCCAAACTACTTTCCAGCAAATAGATGACATGGGAAGCAGATCTACGATCTTGGGCTTACTATACTATTTGAAAAATAACAATGGCACCATTGTTAATACTGTGCACATTTTGGAAAGACTGTCTGCTTTCCCTGAAATGTCGCTCACAGCATGACAGCTTCCTGGGTGTACTTGTCAAACTACAGCTTTGAGCTGTCATGGTCCTAGATCACTGAACAGCAGCTGAACATTCCTAGTGTGCAGAAGGTTTCACTGGGAGACTTTTCTTTCACCACATTAGTCATTTTTAGGTGGTGAATCTAAACACAAAAGAAAAACATACAAAAGGGTGAGCCAGAAATGAGAGCACACATTGAAGATAGAGTAAATTCCAAAGGCATTGAAGAACTCGGTTATAATGAGATCCAGAGGAGATGAAGTATTTATATAAAAAACAGTTTAGTAGCTTGCAGTTTTGTTGTGAAATAGTTTTCAGCACAGTAACTGACTTCTTTAGGCAAGGTTTTAACCAATGACAGTGTTTGCTTCTAGGATGTACTCTAAAAAATGCTCACTGTCTCAGCGATGGTTGGTTACAGGCCTTTATTAAATCGGAGCTGCTTAATCACATTGACTTTCAATTTTTTTTTATTTTTATTTTTAAACCACGATGAACTCTATTTACCAACAGTGAAGCACTAGGGGAGGCAACTGTGGCATTGCTTCCTTAACCAGCTCATGGTGTGTGAATGTTATAAAATTATCACTCAGATATATTTTTTAAATGTAATGTTATATAAGATGATCATGTGATGTGTACAAAATATGGTGAAAAGTGCCAGTGGTAGTAACTGTGTAAAGTCTCTAATACTCAACATTAACTCCTTTAAAATAAAATACACAGCCTTCTGCCTCTGTATTTGGAGTTGTTAGTGCAACTCATCAAAGAAAACTGCCTAATATAAATCATATATATGGTAATAATTTTTCCTCTTTTGTAGTCTGCACAAGATCCATGAAAGATTGTATTTTTATTACTATTTAAACAGTGATTAAATTTAGCCTGAGCAGTGAGCAAGGGTTCACATGCATTCTTTTATACTGCTGGATTTTGTTGTGCATCATTTAAAACATTTTGTATGTTTCTTCTTATCTGTGTATACAGTATGTTCTTAAATAATGTTCAATTGTCAGGAGAACTGTGAGAAATAAACTATGTGGATACAGTCTGTTTATATATAGAATGCTTGCTGTGACTTCCTTTCTGTGTAGTTTGGACTTTTTAATCAGAATTGAGAACATGAAAAGGACAAATATTCACTATGCAGACCTGCAAGATGACAGCACCTTCCTCTGCTGTGAGTTCAGTGGGAGCCGGTGGTGTTCTGCGCCCACTGAACTGTGCTTTGCCTTTTGCAGGATTGGCATTTTAGTTTTCTCCTGTCTTATTCGTACTTGGTTCTTTCAGATTTCAGCAGATCAGACTTAACGTAGCTTTGGTACACGGTATGCCATCATCTGAGAAGCTTTGTAATTACTGTGACATATCTTTAGTTAATATATTTTTTATTGAAATGTATAGCTGGTGATTCAGAAATACTTGATTATTTTATAACTGTAGTAGACTTCCAGTTGCTTTAAAACTTGAATATTCCAAGTAATTTGACTTTAAAATGGCAATAAGAAGGGTAATTGGCTGGCTGCACCTAAGAACTTTAATTATAGCCTGATCAGTGTTAGCTTTCGCAGTGACATGTGGGTGTAGTCATTTTCTGCCTCAGAGAAAAGTAAGTTTAAGCATCTAATCCATTTAGAAGGTAATAGAGTACGGTTACTAGAACACTGAGCAAGCATCCTGTGTAAACATCTCACATATCTTGTATACTTAGATAAATTTAATAAACCTTAGAAATACAACAGAAACATTCACGAGATGTATTTCAGTTTCCTCTCTAATTCAAAAGAAGCCCTGAAAATCTCTCGTGCAATGAGGGGATGTGAGACCATTTATGCTGTTCGTAAGGTGGCGATGTATTATCAGGGAGAGAATCTGCAGCAATCTGTTTTTCTGTTGATATCCTGAAAAAATAATTGGAAGGAAGTAGCAGAAATTAGCGAGCATGTGATTAAATGCAAATATCCAGGCATTGATTGAGATAGCTTTGGAAGAAGAAAATCCGTATTGTGTTTTGAATGAGATTGGAAGCAGAAGGAGAAATTGAAATCTGAATCGCTTAGCAAAGAAGCATCTTGGATAAGTCCTTTTCTAATTGAATGTGTATAAATATTGATATTTCCATATGCATGCATATACAGCTATTTCTCTTGCATACATTATGGACAAATGCAAGTAGATTTCTAACGCACATGTGCCCGATCGAGCATGGGATTCTTTGGTTGGTTTTTTTTTTGAAAAAAAGACCAGAAAAAGCAGAAAGAAGTAAACTGGAACTGTATGTTAAATAATGTTCCTTTTTAATTTGTTTTTAATTAGCAGCTGATTCTTGCTTTTATTCTTATCCTGGCAATAATGATACTCCACACGTTTCAAGCTGTGTTGTCGTTACAAGTAACAAAAAATTACTCTAAAAAGCTACCCAGATGAATTGGCAGCTTCAGGGTGGCTGCAGATTTTTATAATCTTATTTTTCTTAAGTACTGCACAATACAGCTGCTGGTGCTTTGAGGCTCGTTGTAGAAAAACCTGCCTTTTTCCAACTGGTGAATTATGAAAGTCACTTGCTTAAAGCTGTTGTACTGCAGATGTTACTGGTCACGTAATGCCACTGTTCTGGAGCTGGAAAAGCATTTCCTAGAGCATCAGAGGTAAAATGTAGTCTATAAAAGGACCCAGGGAAGGAGGAACATCCTGGATGTGAAGGATAAGAACATATCTAGTACACTCCTTTGAAAAATAACTGAATTAGCATTTACAGGGCAAATGCAAGGAAGAGAAAGAAAACAGAAGAACCTGCCCTGAGTGAAAAAAGGACCTACTTTGTAAGCATGCTAATTTGAGCTATATTTTCAAGTTATGTACTGTGCTTTAAAAAGGATTAAACCCACATAAATTATAACAAATGATCACTTCTCATTTTTGTATGTTTTATTTGTATTATGTCCTCATTACAAGAAAAGTAACTTTAAAAATACAAATCTGCCGCATCAAGTACAACTTTGACAGAGAGCAGTCATGCAACCCGCTTCAACTGAACGTGTCCAGCGGTTCCAGTAAAGGGTGCAACTTGACAGGAATGTCAAACAAGCTTTTATTTAGTTATCAGTAAACCAAAGAAATGCTACAGTATTTCAGTCAACTTAATGGAAATACAATAGAATATTTACAGATTTTTTTTTTTGCACATATTATGGATGTAGCCTACTAAAAAAGCAAGCAAGATGAATCAAATAATCCCTGATCCTTTTTTTATTTTTTTTTTTCCTCTGTCATTTTCAAAGTTTAGGCAATGTCAATACAGGACAACAGATGATGATCTGAATTTTGCATTTGTCATCTTTTCGTAGATTAAGAGCGTCTTCATACACTGGTTCGTGGTCAACTTTCTATGTAGACTTCAATATATTAAAACTCTGTCATTGTGAATATTTACCAAATTGCACATTTAATGATGCTATGCAATCATTGTTTTCAACTCAGTCTACAAAATTAGGAAGCCATGATTGTTAGCACCCCACAGTTTCTCACAGAAGATGGGGCTGTCTCAAACGTGGTGTCTGCTCTGTGGCAGTGGGTCAGCAGACTGACACCATATTCAGTCATATCTTCATTATTTTTTTTCCTTACTCCTGTTATAACAACATTCTGGGGATGGCTGGAAACTGTGTTTAAACATCTAGCTTGACTAATTCCAGCTGTCTTACAGCGGGATGGAACAGAGAACAGATTCAGTCACTAGAAACCAAGAACAAGCTAAGTGATACCACAAAAATTTAATAGTGTTAATCAAAGTAATAACCAATGAGAAAAATGTATGCAGCATTCTTGCTCTACAATACAGTGAGTAAGTGGTTGAAGAGCTCACTGCTGATCAGGCGACATGTCTGACTTCCCATCAAATATACAAGATGATGAAATACAAACCAGAGCTCTGTTCACCATGCTGCTTTTAGCCCGTGAAGAGCAAACAACCAATGAAATGTACGGTTCTTAGTGCAAGTCAGCATACAGGCTGCTTCCTATTAAGTGTGTTGTCTGAACGGAGGAGAAGATTTCATCCAAAATAACATACCACATGCACAAATTCCAGATATCTCCCAAAAAAGCAGTATTGCTTTGAGGAGCATTTTATTCATGGCTGCCACGTGCACACGCAGTGTACACACCACTACTGTGTTTCTGTTGAAAATGCTGCTTCTTCCTTGTTCAGAAAAGAGTCAATTGCCTTGCAGACTTCCAGAAAAACATCCTCTGCTGTTCCTTCTGCATCAACCTGTCAAGGAGACAAAAAGCAATACTTTTGATTACGTTATAAAGGATTATCTTAAAATAGCACAGAGAAAAAAAAAAACACAAAAACCACAGGTCTAGTATAAAAGAGAAGTTCTGTTTCATGTTACAAACAGTGTAGAGGAACAACTTCCATACATATCAGCAACCAGTGCAGATTGACATGAGAAGAATCTGAAAGTTCTCTTGTCTGGAGCAAAGAGCATTGATCAAATGAGGGAGCTTAAGCTCTCTATCCACAGTACTCATTTTAAAGTAAAATGACACCTTTGATATACAGAAAACTTTCAGAGATCATCAGAAACTATTTTAATGTGTGTTACCCTCCAAAAGAACCTTAATAGAATAACTTTGAAGCTATGCTATTAAATGAATAGTATTGACTTGTTAATTTATTCTTTGTTGTCTAAAGCATCAGAGTGTGAGATGCTGTGTCTGACCCAAGGACAGTGAGCTGCCATGGGTCTGTTTCTGGGTCTCTGTATTTTCAAGTTTGCTGAATTGACTCTGGTTCCCTTGGGCCTTAGGCAGCATTCATTTTGTTGTATGACCTTTTGTTGAAATTGTTTGGATTTTTTTAGAATGCAAAGATTTTGTTTTTACTTGAAGTTCTCCAGGACGTTGACGTTATTTTTTTTGTGAACTGAGTCCAAAAACAAAAACAAGGCCAAACTGTTGTTCTGTTTGAGGAACAGTGTACTGCACTGTAGTGACAGGGATCACTTGCAGCCATTGATGCTTCTGTGTGCTACGTACAAAACATAACGTTGCATCCGGATTTTTGGGCGATGAGTTTCATGCCCATCCTATGCAACTAGTTAGTGCTTAGGGAAGGTGAACTTTTGTCTTCACCGTAGTGGCAAAAGCAGCTTTCCTGCTGCCTGTGCACACCGTACGCATTGCACCCAGTTGGTATTCAGTTCCTCCCACATGGAACAGTTCCTCCTTGGTGAGGGTCTGGCAATTCTGTACCCAAAATTTTGTTCCTCTCTGCTTTGCTGCGCATGGTGTTCCACACATGCATGCTGTAATTTGCACGTATTCTAATTAGATCCATGACAAGTTGCCTGAAGCCCGTTTTTCTGAGCTATGTGCTGCATTTTGATCTCCAAGGTGCCAGCTAGGATGCCAGACAACTGTCGTGTTTGAAGAGAACATTCCGGCCCATCGTGCTTTCTGCCACCTCTTTGTTCTGCAGGGGAAAAGGAACTTCAAACTCAAGGAGAGTATTTTTGAAATAGGCAGTGAAATTCCTCTCAGACCCAGCATTGTCTTGCAGCCAGCTCCTGTATAGCCGTTTGCACTCAACCCACATGCTTCTGGTCTGATGACAACCAGGTGAGACGAATCCTTCGAGGGCAGTGTGAACCTGATGGCAGACAGCCTGTTCCCTGCCAGCCTAACCAGGTCAGCCTGGGCAGATACTTTGTTCCTGTTCAGCTCAGTCACACCTGCGTAGCACAGCAAAATGATTCTGCCATACAGTTGGATGAAGCGTGTGGGATTATGGCTTGATAACTGGTACATTAGGCAGGCATTCTTCAAGATGTTATCTCCACGTCTGTGGAAATGGCTGCCCTCCTCTTCCTCTGATTCTTCCTGGAAAGCTGACATAATGGGGCTGTGGCTTGCAGGGAATTAAACAGCACTGTGTGAATGCTGCCTTGAACAGACAGCTCTGAGCCTGAGGCAGTAAAAAATGCGAACGTATTCTCTGTAGCTCCTGCAAGTAATGGTTATCTGTGCTGGAGCTGCAGGGTGCGTGCCAGCCTGTTGTGAGCATTTGGTGGCTCCTAAACAGCTCCGATAGTGAAGAAAAGTGCAGAAAAGTGTTTAGTACTAAATGTGATACTTCACTTATATTATGTCTGAGCTTACATAGATTATCCAATAACTCATATATATATACAATTTCTGCATACACTTACATTTATGTATATAAACATATGCGTATTTGATGAATATATGCATCCTTTCCTCTCTTAATATGTTGGTTTCTTTTTTAATCTCTATTCCATAAATGCAGCTGAATTCCATAAATGCAGTTGGATAACCAACTTAGCCTCATCAGTGCACAGGTGTCTTAGTGCCCTTTTCTAGAACTGGGATTGATACTCAGGTCTAGGTCTAAGCAGCTGTGGGGAAAAATCAGATTAATGAGCTTGGAAATTGCTGCCCTTTTATGCCTGGAATGCTGCCTTCCTAACAGTCACAGTAGAAAGAATATGGGCAAGTTTGATGGCAGCCCGGTGCTTCCTGTGATGGCCTCCCAAATAACAAAAGTCCAGTTCATAAAGCTAACATAACATTGTACTACACAACTAACTTAATGTGGCACTACTTCACAGCCAGTACAGCATCAGTGGCACTCTGCAGTTCCAGGAGAGAAAACTGTATTCTTCAGATTACAAAACAACTCATGAACCATGACTGTTTTCAAAGTTATTCAAGGCTATGTTCTTATGTCAAAAGCAAGATCTAGATTCAGTTTTATGTAGTGCTTCTTGTTCTGGAATGTCAGTATAGCTCTAGATAACTTCTAGTATGGAACAGTGCAATGAGCTTATCTGAAATGATTAAAATAATCCTCTTCATAATACAATGTTGCTCATTCTAGGATTAAAATCAGCTAATTACATTTACTGTCATCAAATGTCCACTTGTCTGTTTGGGAGTCTAGAACCCTACATATATACTGCCACTGAGAAGAAACTGAGGAGAGGATGGCTGAGGACTGTGGTTGTCACAAAGTCAGACCAAGACTGGAATAAACTCAGTGGTTAGAAGCTTCTTGTTGCAGTTAGCCAAGGTCAGCTGTGTTGTTGCTAACATTTTTATCTCTGTCATTAAGTAAGAAATCCAGGGAGACATGCTGCTGCCCCTATTCATGTTTGGGGTGAGCTTACCTCTATGTATTATCTGTAACCCTACAACTGATGTTTCTGATGTACTTTTCCACACTGGTTTATCATCTAATGGGCCAAACCACCAAGGGGAGTGACGAAGAAATGCATGGGTTTTTTGTTCCTCAAGTCCTTATCTGCTGGGGTTGATGACTTTGAGAACCTTTCAAAAGATGGAACTAAATTACACATCTACTGTCACTATAACCATTGATCCTCCCTTCTCCAAAGGGAAAATTTCACATTTGCCCCTCCCTAGAGGAACTTCTAATAGGGGATATTAGCATGAGAAGGTTCAGAAATGGAAGGCCATGAGGTGGTGGGTGTTTGCTGATTCAGTGTGGCCATCTGCTTACAGTTGTGTTTGTTTCATAATGGTTACAGGAAATGTTTGTGATTAGAATTGAATAGTTTCTACTTAGCCAGTATGTAACTTCACCTGATTTTAGAAAAAACAAAAACCCAACACTGTAACAACACCATGAGGAAGAAGGAGAAAAAGAAGAAAAGAAGAAAGAGAAAGGGAAAAAAATGAAGAAAAAGAAAAAAGAAAAGAAGAAAAATAAAGAAGAAGGCAAAGAGGAGGAGAAAAGGGAATGCATTTTGACTTGAATCTACTACAGTGTTGTGCAATCTGAAATAATTAAGGTTTTTGGACATCCTTGAAATGGGATTTGCTTGCTCTGGGATTTGCTTGTTTCTTATAGTAATATTCCTTTTCCTCAGATGACTGTTTGAATTGGAAAGTTGTATTTAAGACACCTTCTATTTTGATGTTAGGTACTTAAGGATCGGTCTTGTCTTGCTTGGCTAGCAAAGCATTGCTCTCCTATATTACTTATTACCTCCTACCTACTGTCACTTGAGAAAAGCTTTGAAGTATGAGTCAAACATTAAAAGCAATCTTTTTCTTTCCTTACTTCTCAATTGACATTCAAAGATATTTAAATCTAGGCATGTTAAAACACAAGTACATGCTTACTAAATTTTCAAACACACTTTTCTGTCCAGCTGCCTTTGAAGTTACTGAGAAATAAATTTTAAAACAACAATATCTACCTGCTTCCTACAGCTGTCATAATACAGTTCATCCATCTGAAACATCTGCTTCCCACACAATTAGGTAACTTGCAACTGTTGTTTCTGTGAGCACTCAGATTCCCAGCAAGCTCCTTGTTAAAAAGCATCTACCTGTCATTAGCAACAGGTGGATGTTCTGTAACTGACCATAAAAGCAATTATGAAAAACGAAACTATATCTCCTCAACATGATTCGTTTTTAAAGTAATTGGAAATATCCTAACTCATAGTTACAACTACTTTGCCTTCCAAAACATAGTTTACAATCTTCTGCTTCAGCAGAAAAGGGAGCAGAGCACGCTGTCTTTGCCAGTTTTGTCAGTTTCCCCCTTTCCTTGTAAACAGATCACAGGTCTTCCTACGATGAGCGGCTGGAAGATCCACCAGTGTTTATTCCTGTCATGTTCACAGATATTTCATCTGCATACAAAGGTTCCACCTTTTGTGCATATCTTGTTCTTGCACTGCTGTGTCGAAACACTGACAGGTAATTTTGGACAAAGGGAAATTTGAAACAGTTCTGATCTTCTGGTAGCTTTGTCAGGTCACCACTCTTGTTCAGAGATCGGCAGAATGGAAAAATGCTTCATTTCCATGTATCAGATTAGTTATTTATTGTGCATCAATGCACAATAACTCTGGGTTTAGAGGATGTCATAAAATTCTCATTGCTTAAAATGAGAATGCTGTTGCAACCACGTACCTTTGTCTTTTCCATGTAAATAAAGCAAAGAGACAGCAGACTGCAGACAAAGCTCAGTCAGACCTGATTTTTTTTGTCTGCAGTGGGTTGAGGAGGCTCCTGCCACTCATGCGTAAGGCCATTTCACACACAAGGAATGAGCAAGCTAATTTGACAGCGTGGTCTCAAGCACACCTTGATGCGGCTCAACAAACCAGTTCCTCCACTGAGTGCATATCAAGCCTTTAATTTCCACATCAAACCCTTTTCTGGCCTTATGCCCAGGTCTGAATTTTACATTTGCATATTTGATTTCCTGCCTGTTTCAGGACTGAAAACTTCTAGGCTGGATTGGACAAGTCAAACACATACCACCAGTGCCATGTGCCACATACCACCAATCCATGGAAAACTGCCCAACTCTAAGTACACTTAAAATGGAACAATCAAATCATACCAATATGCCAGAACAATTTTCTTGTTAATTAAATCTATTTAACAATTGTGACTTTCTCCTCTGTGACAAAGCAGGGACTGACTGCTATAATTAAGCCCTACAAGACAAAAAACACCACTGCATTTAGAATTATTACTGTGCTTAGTCACACACTGCAGTACGGTGGCTACAAAAGGCTGATGCTGAATTTCAATGGCAGCTAGGTGGGATTTAGGCTCTTAAGATTCCTCAAAAAATCTCAACACCCAATGGATTCCTAAGGAAGACCTGACTGGATTCTCCAGGGACACACAGCTCACACAGGCCCTCCACAAAGGCAGGGCAGTGGAAGGATGCCACTACACCAGACACAATGTTTGAGTCGTGTGACTGAACAAGTCAGACTGTATGAGTAAATTATCTGGGATCTCTTATCCATGAAAATTATCAAGCAGGATTTCTTATACAGGCATTCCTTCAAGAAGAAAATGGCTTTGTTTCAAAATATTTGGTACATTTCCAAAATTGAAGAATAATCTGGGAGGCCTGGTTTTAGAAGCTGACTTTTGCTGAGTATTTTCTGCAGTGTTCTCCAAATGCTGATAAATAGCTGAACATATACTTGTTCCCATCATAAGGGTTTGGAGTATGAGGGAGGTCTCCCTACTTACATTTAAAATGGATGCACATCTTTGATAGCAGATACGTATTTTTCAGTTTAGTAAAAAGGGGATGAGGTAGACATATCTATATGGAGTACCTGCGTTCAAGAAAATAGAACCATTTTTCAACCTTAAAAGGACATTTTACAATGGTGATTAAAGCTGATTTTACTGAGCTTTCATACCCAATAGTTCCACACTCAGAGGATGGAAGTTTGCTAAACACCTACATTCATCAGAAGGAAGTACAGATACTGTGCAGACACTGTAAGAAAAAACAGTGTATGCACTGTTCAGGCAAAGCATGATTACTTTTTGACATGCAAACACATGATGTCACTTCCCACAAAAGTAATGGTAAAAGAGTGCAAAGAACACATCCGGTTCTGACCCATAGAGTAGATAAGTCCCTTGAGGAACTAATGACCTACAAACTTGTAGGAAAAGACTGCGTGTTTTGTCATTGCATAGATTGCATAAGACATAAAGAAGGAACATACAGTAGAAGTATTAAGGAATTCCAACGAGAATTCATATCAAGTGAAATTCGGTAGAACGTGAATGCAAAAATCTATGTGTTAAGTGTTTAATGTAGATTCATTCTTTTGGGGGCTGTCAATTGCTTAAGGCTTCAAGAAAGAGAAACATGGTAGCTACAGCTCGCTGCTGTAAGATTTTGGAGTTAAAGAGAGCTCCAATTTCCTTTTAAATTGCACTGTGTTAGTATATTGTGTATTATAGCGAATTCTTAATTAAAAGCAGCCTTGCAATGTTGGCAAGGTAGTTCATAAGGAAAGAAAACAGAAATAAAACCAGATAATTAGGTTCTTGAGTTTTAAAAATTATGTGGATTTTTTTCTTCCCCTCTGCCTTCTGGGCAGTTCTTATGGGGTTAGCAAAGGACACCAAACAGGACTTTCCCTTTAGTAATCAGTTGTTTTTCTCAGGACCATATCATTTACTCTCTCCTCAGGTCAAGATGTGGGTGCACGAATTAACTGCATGTTTATTGTTTGGATACTTTGCAGAGGAGAATGGTTTGGGATTGGTGATTTGCATATTTGCTACATCCTCTAGAAGAAAGCTTCCATAATATTTCAAGAAGTATTTTTGGCTTCTGTACATTTCAGGACTAGTTTTTTCCAGTTGACCATAATTGACATTTGCTGTGATGGAGCAGGGAAATACATAAAAATAGATGTAGACTTCCCATATAAATGAGATTACAGATGTGCCAACATATCCATCAGTTAATTGCAATGATGTAAGCTTACTTGCTTCTCTGCAAAGTATTGATTAGAGAATATAAAAATGCTTTAAATATCACATTGTCAGCAACGTAAACTGAAGTAATTAACTGAAATTAATATAAGTATGTCATTTATTCCATCTAAAAGGTATTATGTGCAGGTCTGTTTTATTTCAGGATATACGGTGTCAGTTGTGTAAATGTAACTAAGGGACTTTAGATTAACATAATCTTTAAACCTAATCATGAAAGCCTTTATAGAGAAACAAAGCCTAATACCTAAATGCTTTCAGCGTTGATGTTAAGTAAGATTCTATACAGATGAGGCAGTGATTCAGGATGCATTGTCAGGTTCAGGATAAAGCTGTCTTTTTATTCTTTCAAATTGTACCACGAAAATCAGAAGTCAGTAGAAGTTGCAAACAAACCACAGAGGTGGAAGGTGAGATCAAAGTGGAAAGTGCAAAAATGAATACAGTTCATAAATGGTGTGCCAGTTGTTTCCTGAATGCTGCTTATATAATGGAAGAAAGAAGCAATAATTTAATTCAAAATTTCAATCAATTTACCTTGCATAACTGTGTTTTCCTCTCATAGTATGCAGTCAGAGGTTTTGCTGCTTGGTAATGGCCTTCAATTCTTTCCTTGATGGTTTCAGCACTATCGAAGTGCTGACTGGCCTGATTTCTCATCGAAGAGCGACTATTCATGCTTTCTGCAGAGCAGTCCAGACAGATCACGAGTTTTGGTTCCCCAATCTAGAAACAAAGAAAAAAAATAAGTACTCAAACCAGTACTCAAACAGTTTTATTTGGAAATTCTACCAAAGGAGACTTCAAGAAAATTATTAGCAAATTATTTATTACTGTAGGCAGAAATAATGCTTATTAACACCTCTTATTGTAGCAGCATTTAGAGATCCTAGTTTTCAGGATCAAGACCTGATTGGGCTGTATGCACGCAGAGAAAAAGAGATACGATCTGAAAATTCTAGCTGCTTGTCTTGAAGCTCATCAGTATGTTCATTATTTGCAGTTGTTTGATAAAAGCTGGACTCACAGTCAGGAGCTGGACTCTGTGATCTTTAAGAGTCACTTCCAACTCAGGATATTCTGATTGTATTTGATTTGTATAATTGTATTGGGATTTGATATACTACTTTGCATTTTCAAATAGGTTAATCATTTCCAAATTCAATGAGAAGCCAACCACTTAGTGTTTTATGGCTAGTGTCAGCCTCAGCCTGAAAGAAAGTCTGCCCTTTTCTATATAAACAATGTAAGTAAAGATTTATTTATTTTTATTCTCCAGCCTTGGCAAAACTAGAACTGTCTCTATCTACATTTGATAGTATAAGCTTAGTACTTTATGGATGAAAAATAACTTGCAGGAAAGAACAATACATTCCTGATAACAGGAGGCAGCCAAAAGCTCTAACCACAAATCTCCATCATTCTTTCTCTAAGCAGATAAAAAATATGGATATCATTCAGAATAAATCTTGCAGTACGTTCTGACATGCCCTGCTCAGGCACAGCTCTGTCTGACACAAGGTTTTATCTGGGCAACAACTGTTGACCTGAGTGTGCAGCGATAAACTCCACTCCAGCAAGTAAAATAAAGGTGCTATAGGATTGGAGATAAATCATGTAATAATTTTTCTGTGCAGATATGTATTGAAGATTTCAATTATGCTTTCAGGCTTTTTCTCACTTCTTCCAGCAGGGATTGGAGAACATCGTATTAGGAAAAACTGAGAAAGAAGTCTTTAGAAAAAATGACTGTTTTTCCCACTAATGACCATTAGAAATTCATGTTTTTTCCATGGATACAGCAAAGTAAATCTCAATTACTGATGCATGGAAATCATTATCATTGCCCCAGTTTGCATTTCATAAAAGAAGAAATATTCTATAGGTAAATATTTCATGTTAGGACTTGACTGGGGATGGCTGGATTGCATTGACCTTTCTACTACCATAATGTCTTTCTAAGAGACAGCTGAATTGAAGGGATTATTTTGGACGGTTCAATGACAGGCTTTTTTCCAAGCTTTTTTTTCCACACAGCTCAGAAAACATTAATTCCATTAGCATTAGCAGCAGCAGTATTGGGTTTGGGGATTTAAAAAGCAAGCAAGGCAGTTTTAGCAGTGCAGAGATTTGAACTGAGAAGTTAAAAAGATATGTGGGCTTAATCAGTGATTTCAACAAATGCCCTTCTGTCTAATTGGTGGGAATTTATTTCCCCCCAGCTCCTCATAAGGAATTTCATGATCTTGTCTAATTTATAATGGTATAAATGAGTAATAATAGTATCTTGTTTGACTGACTGATTTGCTATTGAAAAACCTTTGTGATTCTCGTAAAGGTTTCAATACTCGTATTCTCTTGATTTCAACACATTACAAAAACATCATTCTTAAGTGTTAAAAATTGCAAAAGGTAGAAGTAATGTCCCTACCAAATTTATAGCAATTTTTATTTATTTATTTTTTAAAGAAGCTACTGAACCTGGTAATGAGGAACTTGTATTTAATAGTGTTTTCTACTTCTCACGTATAATAGAAAGATTGAGGAGGGAACAAAGGATTGCAAACTTTTGCTTCTCTAGAATTACAGCTAGTAAAAAATATATATATTTCTTTCTTAGAAAGGCACTGGGCAGAACTTATGAGAGAATAAGCTGTTTCTACAGCTAATTCTAATTAGAGCTGTCAGGCTTTTAAGTAGAAGCACTATTTCCAAAGTCTTCTAAATAGAATATCTCTTTGTTAACAATTAAAGTGCTTTTTGCACATCATGTAGATATGTAGCATTATTCATAAGCACTTTGACACCATTAATATATAAAGCCTATGCTCCATCTAATTTCATTCAATTATAGCGTAGGAAGAGTTTCTGACCACCTTCAGAAAGAGCTGCAGAGCATTATCTCAATAATGACTCATTAAAAAAAAACACTATAGAATTTCTGGGCAGGCAAATTTACCCTGTGAAGACTGAAGTGAATGCACTGATTCACAACAGGTATGACGGCATATTCAACGATAAACTTTGGGGTCTTTGTTTTTTACTGAAAATATCAAGGAAGGCTTAGGACTATGGGATCTTTTGCTATGTCCCAGTGTCTATTGGAACTGGTAATCAGCTAAATAAAGCAGATTTTTTTTTTTTTACAAGAAAATAGATGATGATTCATTCAGCAGGCTTGTATAGAGTATTTTCTGCAGATTTAGAAATGGATAGCTGAGATTTCTAAGTTAGTCTTTGCACATTCTGAGGAAATCAATAACTCTCTGAACTGCCAGATAGCCGCTTGCAAAACACTCATTCTGTGGCTGCTACCTGTTACTCATCACAAAAACTTTATCAGCATTTGCTGATTCAAAGTGGCAGCAAGCTTTAGCAGAAGTCGCTCAATGGCAAGAAATTAACTGTGGTGACATAGGCCTTCATGTGCCTTTCACGAGAAGAGAAGCCCCCATCCACTAGAAGTAGAAAATAGATGCTAAAAGTAATAATTTCAACTACATGAGAATTGCTCTTTGTATTTATTACATCTAGTTAAAATTAGCCTTCTACTGTAGGCAAGTGCAAAAGCCCTAGTCACTGTATTGGTGATATGATCAGCATCAAAACTATTCTTTGGGCTGTTGGTTTGGCTCTTTGTAAGTCCCCACTGCAATCAATTGAAGGTGGTTTCCCAAGCAGAACCAGAAGTATAGTTGTATCTTACGAAGAGTAGTAACAGAACTATGACTACACATTCACCTTGTTCTCAAACTCTTCTGCTTCTTTCAGCTCACGGGGATAACCATCAATCAGAAATCCTTTTGTGTCTCCTAAACTGGTGATCATGGCTTCTTTCAGTAGCTCTAGGACAATACTCTGCATTAGAAAGAAAGGGAGTTACTTGATTAATTGATTAATAAGAATAGTTGGTATCTTTATTTGCTACACTGACTTATGCCCTTAACAATCACTCTGATCTGGTTTGCTAAAACCACATCCTGTGATAGCAGGTGTTTTTCTTTGATACCTGCACATGTTTTGCAATCCTAGCATTGCAACCTATCCTTGAGCTTCCAAACCATCCTCTAAGTAGTTGAGGATATTTTGTAGTTTCAAAATTAATTTTAATATCTGTAAAACTGCAGCCACTGCTGTATTTTCTAATCTAATTGCATTTGCTATGTCATTGTTATATTATATGGAAAGTGTTAAGAGACCCCATCTGATCAATTTCACTGAGGAGCAAAGCAATCAAAATCAAGCCTCAGCATAGCTTTTAGTTTCCCCTGAGCAGCACTTCCCAATTTCTTTCATTAGTAAACACACTCTACAATCTAACTGCACTTGCTGAAGACCCATCAAGAGTTCAGGCTGCAGACCTGCCTATGTAAAAGTCAAGTCCAGCTGAGAACAGCACTGTCTTATGGTCTCCATTAAACTGCAGTACAGCTGCTCTGGGATCTCAGCCAACTCTGCAGGAAACCACTGCAGGTATTGTAAATTAGAATAGCTGCTAGAAGTACAGCTCTGAATCTGAAATGTGAAGCTATAAAATGTACATAAAGTTTCTGTTTCCTGTACTTATTCTTACATATTGCAATGCATAGCACAGCATCTGTCTCACTGTATTTCATGATTCGTTTATATGGTGTATGGAACTCAAATGTAAATTACTCCAGGCATAGAAGAAGGAAACAAGTGTCACATATCTGCCAATGAAGAAGATTCTCTCTCAAGTTGCAGATTCCTTTTCCTTTAATAGGAATCATCTCTTATTCTCTTATTTCCACCCTTTAAAACCATCTACGTACTACTGCCTTTGTAAACTGTAAGGACCCCAAATAAAATTGTATCTTACTCCAGGCATAGGTTCACCACATTCCATGACGTCTTTGATAAATTTACTTCTCTCTGATAGTGATGATAACTCATTTTGGAGGAGTTCAACAGTGGACAGATGAGTAAATCCGTATTTCTTGGCTAACTGTTCACATTGGCTGCTTTTGCCAGATCCAGGGCCACCTTTGTGAGGAAGAATATCAAGAATTACAAAGGAATAAATATCTTCCTTTTCTCAATTTATAGCAGCTAAGAAAATGGAAAGAAACTGATGACTGCCTGTTAATGTTTTGTTTTTGTTTTTTAAGCACAGAGACTCTACACTGCAACAAGTCATATATCTCCCTTCAACGCTGACTCAAAAAGCGTGTACTGAAATTAAGGAGTCAAAACAATGAAATGTTTTACAGAAGAGAACTTGTTCCTAAAGCACAACTACCATGTCAATGAAAACCACTGAGCAGACAGGGAGCAGGGTAGTGTGTTGGATTCGGTACGCATTCAGGCTTGCAAGTTACAGCAAACATTAGCAAGCTGATCTTGCTAATGTGGCAAAATATAGTAAAATCCCTGCAAGGGAAATATTTTGCCCCCACTTGTGGAATGGAAAGATATAAACAGAGCCATTGACACCTGTCTGCGTTACAGGGCACACATGTGGAAGTGGAGCAACCAAACCCATTTGCACTATTGCAAACGCAAGAGCAAAGCTTTGCTGTGCTCGCTGCCTTTCCCTCTAGCTAGATGGCTCCCACAGGTGCTGGTACACCTGCTGAAGCAGCTGAATGCGGGTGGAGGCCCAGGCCTCCTGCCCCTGCAGTTGCAGATTTGTCTTGCTCTTTGTGCATGCTGCAGAGTGGTATAAGGGCTCAGTGCTCTGCATGGCACCTTGTCACCACTCATCTGCTCGTATTTAGCTGAGAACTGGAAAACCACCTTGAGTCAGAGCAGACTCCATTACTCTGGTGAAGCTGCTGAGGTGATTCTTCCCCTGGCTGAAGGGAAGGCGCCTGCTGCTCACCGCAGCTGTGGGCTGAGCACTCCTCCCCCCTCCAAAGGCCCACAGGTGACAGCAAATGTGACCTGGGTAGGTGCTGCTGCTGAAAGAAATATCTCAGGAGATGCACCTGTCCTCCAGCAGGACAGCTGCCACTGCACCAAAAGTCCTCAAGCACAAACTCCACCTCTTTGGCAAGTATCCATTCTGGGGTCTGCTCACAGATGGCGGGCGTCTCATGCTCTACGTACTGGCACTGCCCCGTCCCATCTCCTCACAGGAGGTGGCTGCTCTTCCCACATTGCTATGAAGCCCACTCCTGAAAGGCTCAGCACCCTCTTAGCTGCCTGCTGAATAGCCACAGCTGTCCCACTCCTGCTAGAGAGATCAACAAGATGGAGGAAAGTTATTTCTCACAGATCCTGCTTCTGTGGTGGTGACTGGAGGAGCTGAGGTGAGCAGCTGTGGGGGGAGCAGAAGGGCCATGTGGGTGCCCAGGGTGGGGAGAAGCATGGAGAGTAAATTCACATCAGGAAATGAAGATTTTGGGGAGAAATGATCTGGGTGTGTGGCAGTTGGAAGTGCTTTTATGATCTTTGATGGATTTATTCAGAAGAACTGCTGCAGTAAGAGGTAATTATACCCTGGCAGGTAGACAGGGCTCAAAATCAAGAGGTAGAGTTAAGATTGAAGAACAAAACTGAAGATAAAATTGTGCTTTACTATGTAGTTGTGGGTTTTTAAAGCGTATGACTTGTGTGTATTTCAAGACTATGGCTGTTTAGATCCGTTGTGTGGACTTAAGATACTAGAAAAAATGTGATGCTAAGCAACATGATTTTCCTTCTTTATCTTTCTGTGAATGAACATAGGATTAATGCTTCCCACCATACAGTGAATTTGGCATGATGTCTTCCTGACCAGAATTCAACTGGCATTCAATTTCAGAAATAACTGCACTGAGAATATAATCTTCAGAGATGTTACAGTACTGTAGCTGAGAATAAAATTTGGGTCATAAGGCAATAGGTAGGAAGGAACAGTTTTGTCTAGAGTAAGCTGCAGTCTGCTACTTCAGATTCACAAACATAATTTTCAACTTGTGGTGTGAGATTCACGCTTGCACTATGATTTTATCTAGAAGTGTCTTTGTCACAGTTATTTTCCTTCCAGTGTAGGTTACGTGTTGTTTTTCTATTGCTTTAAGATGAAGAAAAATTTTCTTTTGTAAAAGCAGTCATTGGAAGAAAATAAGGTCTGTGTAAAATTAGCTATAGAGAAATAGATATGGAGCCATAATGGGCAAATCACCTCTAAGTGTCTGTAATGGTAAGTTAGTTCTGGTCTTTTTTTTTAAGATTAGTAAGTTTGTGCATGCATGTGCTTGATTACATATTCTGTCTTCTGGCTTTAATTCACTAACAGAGCAGTCATTTCATGCTACCTATTTGGTGTACACCCACTGCTAAGGTTAAAAAAAAAAAGCTATAAAAGTTACTTTATTGTGCTTCTTATGTAACTTCTTCAGTGTCTCTTCACATACTAAATAAAACTAGATCTCTTGCAGAAATGACAATACGAGAGCAATTTTAGGTTGTTTAGCTTGAAGATAAATACTTATGAAAGCCAGTACGTTTCTGTAATACCTCTGTCTTTTTAGTATTTTAAAATAGAATGCTATCAAACATGCAGGACATATGCCAAAGTATGTATTACTATTCTGCCAAAACATTCAAGTTGCCCATGTATATTTTCATAGAAAAATTCCAGCAAAGCTGACATTAAAATGCTGAGCCCTTTAAAGAGCAAAAGATGTAATTAAATAACAGCTATGTGGTGAAAGTGATAATGTTTATAGCCACTACTCTTAATTTTGCCTCATTTGATGAGTAGCAAAGCATCCTATTGCTTGACAAATGTATGTGACCCACTTCACATATTCTTGTGTTTTTCATAGTGACAAATGAGCTTGCAACTCTTGTTTTCTCTGATTTGAAAAGAGACTGAATGCCTCCAGGCATTTCCTCATTCCTGAGGTCTGAACACGTACTCAGTGCTTATGCCAGCATTAATTTATCTAGCTGAAATTCAAGTATTGGTTAACATCTTAACTCCCTCTGAAGGCTGGAATGTGACGTGACTGTGAAAGAGCTATCAAGGTGGGAAAGGATGGTAAAGAGCATTTCCTTACTACAGTACTTTCCTCCTGCTCAGGGTATGTGCTTAAAGGAGTGCTATATATGTAGCTTCCACAACACAAACTCTACAATTATGAGGCTTACCAACCTGTAGTATTGCACTTCATTCTTTCAGAAGGTCTTTTTATTGAACCTATGCATCTTTCTAAGAAATTTGAGAAAAACAGTCTAATTTATGAAAATCTATAATGAACAACAGTTGCATAGCATGTGTAATAAAAGCTATTACAAAGATGAGAAGCCTTCACCAGAACTTGTTACACTGTTTTTCAAACATAAAAAAAACTTGAGGTGGCAAAATTTCCACAATAGCTCAGCTGTCCAAAAGAGGAAAATAGGCCCACGTTTTTGTTACAGAGGCGTATGACTCTTTGTGAACACTATCAATTTTCTGGTATGTCTTTTATTCTGCTTGCATCTATTTTGGACTAAGCTGGTGTTAACCTGTGACAGACTGGTTCACAGTAGCTTGCTATTCGGAGTTAGTCACGTTCTTTTCTGATTTTCAAATATGACATGAAGTTAGAAGAGGAAAAGTGTAGAAAATACCTGGAGAAACTGAATGTGCTGTGACCTGTAGGAAAAATGTGGAATTAGTGTGTGAGTTTTAACCTGAGTTGTGGTGGGCTTCGGCACAGTTCCTATAAGCAACTGACAATGGGGAACTAATGACCAACAATGACCCAAATCCTCCTTGTGAAGACATGAGGTTGCCAGGGCTGGGATGACCTGGATAGACCTTGATGAGATCACGGATGGCTTCCACTAGCTCTTAATTTTCCTGGTCAGGGTCACAGCTGTGTTAGTGCAGCAGGGGAGCTCTGTTGGCTGTGTGGCAGCCAGGAGCTCTGTAAGCTCCTGCTGGAGCTGACTACACAGCTTCCTCCTCAAAAACAAGGCAATGGGAAAATGATGGTGGCATCACTCAGATTAACCTTGGAATCCTCTGTATCTCTC
Organism: Lagopus muta; assembly: GCF_023343835.1. NCBI lineage: Eukaryota > Metazoa > Chordata > Aves > Galliformes > Phasianidae > Lagopus > Lagopus muta. The sequence continues at coordinate 10,946,803 of NC_064437.1, read as the reverse complement.
TCTGCACACTGATACAAAAAGTGAGCAAATACTCAGTGTAGCGCCCAAGTTCTGAGCATAAAATTACATGCCATTCTGCATATTGTTCTTCCTACAGACAAGGTTATGATTTAAAGGTCTGCAAACCATCTTAGCACAGGTTTCTGTTCCATGTTACATTGATTCAACTGCCTGTGAAATTGTATAAGAAGATCTTAAGATAAGTAACTTTCTGGCAGCTCTGCTGGCTTAGGTGATCACCTTTCCCAATTTAATTATGGGATGCAGAAGTGCTTTGTGGAGGGTGGTTCAAAGGCAGAAAAAGAGGTCTCAGTGGGTGGGGAGAGATGACTGCTACCTGAGCAGCACTTCTGAATTTTTAACTGCAGCCTGCACTAGATCTGTGAAAGATCTCAGTTTAGAAGTCAAGCCTTACACTTCAGGCCCTCATCACCCCCAAACTATGAAAGACTGCAATTCCAGGCTTGCAATTCAAGTGCACTGGTCTGGTCTGGTCTGGAGCACAAGATCACAAACACGAATTGATGGTACAGGGAGCTGGGACTGCTGCAGGGAGCAAGCAGGGTCAGGAATAAGCAACACGAGACATTTGTGAGCTGGTTTTGCTGTCAGAAGCATTAGCAAAGCGGAACTGTTGTACAGACAGCCTGTGATGTCTCTGTTTTAAGCTTGCTAGGTCTTATGAGTTTACTGTATACCAAATAGTATGGGCATTTACATAAGATGCCAATAGCAGAATTTACAAGAATATCAAAATTTATTTTAAAATGTTTTAATTTCTAGGCCTTGTTTTTTGTAATGAGTACAAACTTTGTAAGATGAGAAAGTGCTTGCAGGTGAAACTTAGCTGTACAGTGGAGCTTAGAAGTCAGAACTGAAAGTAAAAGAATCTGTCAAACTATTCTTATGTTCAGGCTGTGATTTTGGGGGGCCTTGATCAATTTGGCAATGCTATCTGAGTTATTTGTTTTATTTATTTATTATATTATTTATTTATAAACACAAAAAGCTACAGAACATGGCGTTTGGAAGCTCCTAAATACCACCTCATCTGTTGCTCAGGTATGATTTTAGTCTGAGTGAAACCATATAGGAATGATACTGCATTAAAAAACAAATAGAATCCTTTTTTTCTGAAAAATGATTTTAACCAGAAGACATCCTGGAGTGCACGCTGGCAGTGATGTGATGTCCTGGGGACATGACCCATGGCATCACTGAGGTTTTTCTCTTAGAGAGAACATACAGGTTCTCCTTACATGCAAAGTCAGAGAAAGCAGCTTTCATCCTTTTCCACAGCTGGCACTTTGACTGATTTGGGTTTAAATTGTCAGCACTGTTCATGCTCTGCCTGTCTGATTGTAGAAGGACCTTTAATACAAGTACCATAGAATAATTTAGATTGGATGGAGCGTCATCTGGTAAGTTAGATAAGGTTGTTCAAGGTCTTTGGACAGTGATATATCTTGGACAAATAGTGTTTTGTTGTTGTTCTCCCCTTCCCCTCCCCATATGCAGAAGCTAGTGTTTGCAGCTGATAATATTTTATCTGCAAATGTAGGTGGAGATCATGTCTTCAGAGTGCCAGCTGGGAAGTTGGTCCTATTTATCCTTACCTTAAAACACTAAATTTAAGAGTAAATGGGGAGTTTGCCTCTGGTGCAGTAGAATTCCTGGAAATGTTCTGCTTAGGTTTCAGCTTCAGCCAAAGTCAAATGTGGCTGTGTTTTACAAAACTCCTGTGAGAGGATGGGGAGGGATAATGTACCCACTAATGCTGTTAGGAAAGACAATTTTCTGGATGTGCTATTGTGTATTGCATTAGCTAAGTATGATAAAGTCATGAACTGATCATTGTGGTTAAGTCTACTTTTCATGTTGCTCTGATGAAAGAGTGGAGTTTTGTTCTTCTTAGGAGAGCTCTGCTTGATTTTAAACGAAGCAATGTTTCCTTCCGAGTAACTAGTACTAGGCTTTCAGTTGGAACTTGTTAATCTTCTAGTATTAATGTGCTTTTTTAAAGGTTCTTCCATGTGTCTGTGGCTTATTTTAGTCCCGTTTGTATAATACTGAACATTAATATGGTGTTTCTCCTCAGTGAACATCCAGAAAACAAGCATACTGTAGACCTTGAGTCTGCAAAGCCTCACTGCACACTAAGCATTGTGCAAGGTAATGGCATGTTAATGGCACGCTAAGGAAATGCATGAGTGAAATCCGTGTTTACAAAAGATGTTTCAAAAAGACCTGATTTTTCACCTGAAGTTATGAATAACAACCAAAGCTGGTGAGTCAGCTTTGTCATGAGGTCACCCAGCAGTGCTGTGACTGCACAAGAACTATGATTGTTTTGCATTAGTTTGCACTTCGATGTATCTCCTGCTCAGAACTTCACAGGGTGACTGTTAGCATGGTCACGCACAGGTTAAGAATGTGATATTGCATCCTAATTCCTTTTTTAAAGACTGAATAAGTATGGTTGAATACAAGCAAGTGATGTGCCCAGGCGGTCAAGAAGGCCAATGGTATCCTGGCTTGGATGCAGCCAGCAGGAGCAGGGAGGCGACTGTCCCTCTGTGCTTGGTGCTGGTGGGGCTGCGCCTGGAGTGCTGTGTTCTGGGTTCCTCACAGCAAGAAAAGACATAGAGGCCCTGGAGTGTGTCCAGAGAGGGGCAACAGGGCTGTGAAAAGTCTGGAGGAGTGGCTGAGGGAACTGGAAGCTTGTGGGTGAGGTTAGTGGGCATGGTGATGGTGAGTTGGCTGTTGAATTAGATGACCTTACAGGCCTTTTCCAGTCTTACTGATTCTATAATTGCACTGTAGATACTCAGCTAAATAATTATGCTAGTCTTCAGAAGACATCACATGCTTATGATCAGAGCTTAAGAAAAACCATGGATTTTTAAATTCAGTTAGACAAAAAAATCTACTTACCGACTATAAAGAAGATGTTTGATTTCTTCAGGTCTTCTGAAAAATCTAAGATAAAAAAAATAAGTCATTCCATTGGTGACACCTGCTCATATTTAGTCTTGCTGACTTTCCACACAGTAAAGTGATCTATTTTTTTTTTTTTAACTGGATTTGCTTTCTGCCCGCATTTCATTTATCTCCCACCCTTGTAGCTGTTACCGAAGATACAATTTCAAGAAAAAAAAAAAGACTTGAAAGCTAGACCTTGCATATATAAATCATCTTTAAAAAAAAAAAAATTAAAAAAAAAAAGCACATGCACCATAATGTAATAATTTGCCTTCCATTTTATCTTTCTCTGAATATATAATTAGATCATGGCTGGTACAGAAATTGGTTCACAGCCCATTCAGATGTTATTTGGTGTACTGCATCAGAGAGATAACCTTAAATTCCTCTGAATCTTAAATTCAGCCAAATAATAATAATAATAACCTCAATTCAAATCCAGGCATCTGCTATTTTTATTCCTACCAGAATTCTGGTGCTGCTGCACTACCTTTTGCTTAAATTGCTGGGTGTCTTTTTTCTTTGTTTCTGGCCAGCTCCCAGTCACTGCTCTGTTTATACCAAGGTAGAGGGTGGTCCTGCACCATGTCTGCTGGAAGGTTGCCTTTCAGTTAACTACTTGCAACACGCTCATTTAATGTTGTTTCTTATGCTGCATAGAAGCATCTACATCTCTTGTTGTTAACTTTAAAAGGTTTAAAAGGTAAATAAACTCACCTCCTGTGCTTTCATAACCAGAAAAACTTGACTGATCCTCCTCCTGTTAATTAAGCAATTGACAAATTGAAATGGATTTTTCTTGCAGAGTAGTTTGCATTTCTTCTTCTATTTACTTGTCTCTATGTCTGTCTTCTCCATTTTCTAACCTCTGAGCCTTAATCTATATTGAGAAATGGTTTACAATGTCACTGGAATGCTGTTTGAGTCTGTAGAATGTCAACCTGGAGAACCCAAGGTAAATGGAGAATTCAGTGGCTCCTATCTATTTATTTTTTTTTTATTTATGTGAAGAACACCTTTGTGTGTTCCAGTTTCCAGCTGTGCAGTTCCAGTCTAAGGTGTAAGCAGCCCAGGTGCATGGTGGATTGAGTTTGAAGTGTGGTGGCATGATAAGCTATAAGTGATGGAAAGGCAACACTGGAGCAGTGGAAGAAGAGAACTACAATGAAAAGACAAAATTAGTCTCTGGTCTGAAACAGTTTGAATTTGTTGACCTTCAGAATACACTGCAAGACACAAGTTGTTACAGGGGCTGCTAAACTACAAAGAGGGATGAGGCAAGGGAAATGGAGAACTTGGTATGGTTGTTTTCATTTCCTGATGTTTGATCATTTGGAATTATTTTGCCATGTACTGTATATATAACCACTGAAGAATTATGGATTCTGACCAGCGAGAGTCAGAGCAAGAATTGTTTGCTGTTCTTATTTATAGGAATTATATACATATATGCAGGACATAGGCTGGGCTGTGTAGTGTCAATACATTCATATAATCACTGCCATAATATAGTCCATAAAATAATCATAACCTTGACAATAACATGCATATCTTACAAGACTGATGTCTAATATCAGCACAGTACACATTATGCTGGTTCTCTGAAAATAAACATATTTAGAGTGGAGGTTTAGGTTATGTCCAACACTAGTATAGAGTTAACAGGCTGTAGTTGTTTGGAGTTCTGCTTCAGTATAGTGTCAGAAACAGCCACCGTCAGAAACGTGTATTTCTGCATGAACAGATGAAGTGGAATGAGAAACGTGGTGACCAGAAGAGAGAAACTGCTGGCTGCTCTAATTCATGGGGCTCCTGCACTGCACTTGTGGATTTCTCCCTGTCTTCCCATTATCACTGAAACACAAGCACTCTTCATTAGGCTGAAGAGCCATCACATCGACCACATTGAAGGCTTTCATTCTGTGATTCTCAGCCTATTACACTGCAGCAGAACTGCTTTAACTTTGCCTTTTTAAAACATACTACTAATAAATGAAAGTTTGGAGGGGAGTATTTTGGGAAAATGAAGTAAAAATAAACATTAATTTCTTCCCTGCAATTCAAGTGACAGTATTAACAATGCATGCCTTTTCTTTGAAGTAATAATACAATAATACCTTAGACCTTGCAGAGGGCATATTACATACAGAAGGCCTGGTTTGAGATTCAGCCTTTTATCATGCCTTTGAAGTTTATGAATGCAAATAGTTTTAGGCACAAAGTTTAAAGTTTCTTTAAAAATCAAGACTGCAGTCACAAGTTTACCCTACAATCAAATGAATGAGGAAGTATTCCTCGCAAGTAATGCGGTTTCAAATCATGTATTTTGTTCTACCCTGTAATAGCAGCATGGAACTGTCTCAGTAACCCCAGTGGGCTGCTCAGAGCAGCAGGTGATAATAAAGGTCTGGACTCTGGCAGTCAACTGAGCATGCAGCCTGGTGTGAGTGGAGCCACTGGCCTGGGGCAGAACAAGCTCCCCACATTCAGAGAATACATCGCTGTCAAAACTTTGTTTTCGCAGAGATTTCAGTGGCATCCAACTCAGAGTGGGAAGAGGTCCTGACAGCTTGTCTCTGGGGGAGTTGTGAGAAAAGTCAGGAGGAAGAAGAGTAAGGCCACAGTTAATCTGGCTCTGATTATAAAGTATTCCACCACAGCTGAGAGCCATCTCGCCCCTTTCTTCCCAGACTCCCCAGAAGGACAGCCACTCTGCCCTGATCTGTGTGAAGAGAGCACGCTGCCTTCATGGCCTGTAGTCCTTTTTAGACAGTGGCAGACACTGGTTAATCCCAGTCTGCTTGTGGCATTTGACAAGATCTAATTGTGTGTTTCCAGCAGTAGGCCTCTAACTTGTGAACAGCTTCATCTCTGTTGGCTTGAAAGCACTGTTCTGCCTAGTTGCCAAAGTAGTATGGAAAAGAGCTGTTGGATTTAGTTAATGTCACCAGATCCTAAAATATAAACTGGCTGTTGCTATCAGGAATATAATGACAGAGTAGCAGAACAGTTTCAATATTCTCAGCGTAGCTGTTTGTGTTTAATTAAAAGCCAGGTGAGGAACAGAACTTTTGCTAATGAACTCTGGAGAAAAGTGTGACTTCAGCTGCCTTTAAAGCCAGGTAACACCTACACATATTATCTGGAAACAGTCAGTGGGGCACAGCTGGTCACATAACTGCTCTGTCAGTGTAAACAATATATTGGATTCTATACAGCCAGCAGACTTCTCCATCTGTCTCTAGCTGATATTTGCCTTCAGAGTTGGAAAATGCAGGCTTCTGGCTTGTCATGTAAGTTGCTATCAGTAAATAACTGAATGGCAGTGGGTATGTACAGGTTAATGAGTGTAAGTTGTGCCTATCATTGCTGGATGTGAGGTTATTTCCATAATAAAACAAGCTGACAGCAAGTCACAGTTTGCAGCAAGGAGATGATACAGAATTCTCCAAATCTTTGAGTTTTGCTATTAGTGAACTTGGGCACTTACAAAATATCACTTCAGAGAAAGCAGTAAAACATTTTTTTTCCCAATGGGACTTTTTTTTGTTAGGATTAAAATATAATTGCTGTGAATGTTTGTTGCCTGAGGCGAGAGGTTTTCTGTTTCAGTCTCTGTTCCAGTCTTTTTTTTCCCCACCCACATTAATAAGTTCTTATTGCCCTATTGTTGCTGCATGCTTTGTGAAAATAGTGGTGTAAAGTGCCTGATACGTTTTATTCAATTTTCAATAGATATAGCAGAGTTCCTCTTAGAAACTTTAAAACGTGCACAAATAACCATGGGTTAAGGAGAACAGAGGCAAAGAAACAAAACAATTATGATTAAATATTCAATTTGCATCAGGGAAAACCTTCAGAAAAGAAAATGCTATGAGTAGTATAACAGAGAAAGGGAGAGAAGTTGCTTTCATTAGTCAGTGCTAAACAGGATTATTCAGATGCTTAACAAACCTATCTTAACAACACAATAGTATAGAAAGCTCTATATCAATAAAATGACATTTGCAGGGAAAAGCACTTCATACAGCTCCTTTACAGCACTGCATCAGTTCTCAGAAAAGAATTTATCTTTAAGCAAACCAGTTCAGGAGGAATGTGACCAAACAGAGAAAGCTTATAAGAAATTCCATGGCCGATTTTATTTTGAAGAACTGGGTGTATGCTATCAGGTAGAGTTTGGTCAGTCATTTTTAGAAGTCACTCTGGATATAATGATATTTTGAAGTGATGAGTCTGATTACTTAGGGAAAAGAAGAAGCTTGTGTGAACAACTTTAGAAATGTGCAGAAGGTGGGCATTTATACTATCTTTCCCATGGTATAAAGCGTTACGGTTGTATGAATCAAGTGACATGTAGCTACAGGGGGATGAGCTCCACACAGTCAGCTAATGAAGCAGTTCAGTGAAATAAAGACGCTGTGCACACTGAAATTGCAAACAGGAATGTATCTGTACATACCAAGAAAAATTCAACTGAGAACTGGCAGCCAAAGTTACCAAGGGCAAAAATAAACTAAAATTAAAAAGGAGGCTAAGCTGTGTATGGAAAGATCATTCAGTTCCAGTCATTGCTGATAGGAAATCCTGGAAGGAATACTCTATCTTCAGCAAGAAAAACCAATCTGTATTACAGATCTGGATAATATTGAAATTGGAAGTAACTTCATGTTTTTCTTCAGTGAGTTTTTCCACCCCTCCTTCTGAGTTATTTGGCATAAGATTTTAAAAAATAAATAGCAGCAGAACTCTAAATAAGGCTGATCTGAGTCTGACAGCAATCTGTATGTTATCAGCTGAATATTTTCCACATGTGTGTCTGTCATACTTGTGCAATACTGGCAAAAAAAAAGGGGGGAGTGATGTGGGGAAGACCTATCTATATATGTGTGTTTGTGTATATGGATGTGTATGTGTGTGTGTGTATGTATATCTACATAGACCTTTTCAAGTAAACTGTTCTACACCTTTGACTTTGTAAGTTTGGAATTAAAACATATTTTTCAATTGTCTTTGAAGTCCTTAGGGAAGAGAATGAACATTTGGTGTTTCTATAACACACTGATACATTTCAATCAAATTCAAGCATAACTAACTCAAAATATGTTACAAAGAGAATAGCAGTAAATGCATGCTGCTTCTGTATCCTACTGCTTATTTTCCTCAGTTTTGAACACCTGATATTCTCTTTTTATCTACAAACTCAATTTGGCAATAGAATGAGATTGAACTGAAATTGCACTGACTTGTGCCTAAAATTACACACAATTTTAAGGATTAACTTTAAGAATGTAAAAATTCAATGGAACATATCAGGCACAAATCCTTTAAACAAATGAAAATGGCATGTTTCTCTGTGTAGGAAATATTTGTTGAGAGCAAAACTTAACATGTGAGTAAAGAAAAAGGAATAACACAAGTATAATTAATACAAATAACATCATTTGTGCAGTCCAAGTAAGAACTGAGTATGTGGCTTTATTTAAGTGATCTCATCAGCACTCTTTCAATGGGGATGTAGGTGTACACAACCATCAATTTTTCAGCATGCTGTAGATCTACTTTGCTATGTTAAAATGTTCTGCATCTGTAGTGTTTTACTTTTTTTCTTTTTTTTTTTCCTTTTTTACATAACTCTTCCCTGTGATTCCATTAGGTAAGGGCATTATCTGCACTTCAAAAGAGATATTAAGTGACTTATCAATAAGGACACAATTATATATGAAAGAAAAGGCAGATCTAGGACTTAGATTTTCACTTTCACCTGTTTAGATTGGAGTATATTTGCTTTGAATTCTTAGTCCTTAATAACACAATATGAAATTCAGTTTCAGATGTAGAAGCATCATTTGCAAACATCTAGTACCTTATAATCAAATTCAGCTGTCAATTAAGTAAACTCACTGATTAAGGTTGGTCAAGGGAATCAGAAAGCAGTGTAAGATGTCTGTCAAGCATCATCTGGATATGAAACTTTTCTGCTTGAGCCCAGTCCAGTCTGTCACCACCTGTGCGTGTTTTAGTTTGCTATGTGTTTGTAACCAAGCTTAATAGGCATGTGCCTAATCCTAAGGGAAGGTCTTTCAGATTAGATGTATGCAGTCTCTGCTTATCAAAATTGGAATGGGCCCTTATAGATGCAGCTCATCTGCATTCAGATCACAAAATGTGAAGACTCTGGGCAAGCCTTAGCTGGGTGAAGCTGAACATCAGAAGAAATTGGGTGCAGTCAGCTCTGAGCTGTGGAATTTGTCTTCTAAATTCCTGTTTTCCTGTAAGAGCAAACGTTTGGTTTTGAGGAGATACACTGGGTTAGTTGCAAGTTTTATGTATGGGCAGTGGTCCCTGGGAGCTGATTTTTATGAGCCGTATTGTTCCTTGCCTTTAAATTAGGTTTAAGACTTGAATAGCTTTTCGAAGCTGAGCTGCTTTCTGCACACTTTGTTTTGAAATATGGCTCTGGAAAGAAGGGGCTGCTGTACTCTGACCTCCCCTGGTCCAGAGCTAATGAATGTGTGTAAATGAGATACAGTGTGAATACACCCTGACTTGGAGGTTTTTCTTCCCCCAAAGGTGTATTTTCTTACACAGTTCACACTGCTCATTGGAGTTACTTGTGGTAAAAGAGATGAATAGTAATTAAGACGAGAGAACAGCGCTAATGTTATTTGAGGTGATTTTTGTTTGTTTGTTGTGCGTGCAACCAGGAAGTGCAGACCAAATGGTTTTTTGTAATAACATCTACAGAATGCTTTTCCCTCTTGCTTCTGGGATTTTAGCAAAGACAAGCATTTCTATGCTACCGTCCTCATAAAATAAACCTTATAATACCTATACAGTAATGTTAAAACAAATTGATTTCCACTTGCAAACCGAGATCATAAATATCTTGATTTAAAGAACATGCAAGACATAAAATGTGTGTGATTATTAAGCAAGAAAAAATGCATTAGCTTGATATTGATTTCTGGACACAATCATGGTAGAAAAAAGAATCACAGTAATGAACTTTAAAAGGACAAACCTAGGATTTGGGGTGAGAACACATTTTCCAGCAGGGTAGCAGCACTTGGCGTGATCAGAGCAGCGTAAGAGTGTTCTGGTAAACTGGACTCTGAATTTGGGTTGAAAATCTGACTTGAAGAAGAACTGAGGCTTTTTCAATGTATCTTTGTGACTTGAATGCAGTGGCAACACTTGGTGCCCACGTTTTCTGTGCATAGTTATTATCTACTGCACATTTTAAAATACAGTATTGCATACAGGTTTGTTACTCTTCAATAGGTCTATTGTTAAGAAAGTTCCCTGTACCTACAAAGTTATTTCCAGAAATTATTACTTTTCCTTTCAGCATGTTTTTTTTCTGTAACTTGCCACCACTCCTAAAATGATTCTTCTGTGTGTGGAGTATTTATGCTCCTTGGGGCATTTAAGCACCCATGGGGGAGCTTAAATTTACATCAGGCCACTGCAGCAGGGGAAAGTGCATCCTCAATGGTGCTCAGCTCCTGCTCTCAGGCTGCTAATGACACTGCTAACAAAAGGGTCTCTCACATTGCATGCCATTGGCACTATCTGCGGAGCTGGAAGGAAGTTTTATTTGCTTTTTAGTTTAGAGAACAGATGAAATCTCAATTAAATTTCCAGTAAGATTGTGGCACAAATATATAAATGCTTTGTCAAGAAACATATGAGGTGGAATTCAGTAATTGCTTCTTTTGGAAGAACTAAAACTTCATGAGTTAATTTCCACAGATAACCTACAAGATGTTATACTTCTGATTGCATGCATTATCTTCACCAGTCATTTATTTTGCTAGCATCAGCTCTATTACTTCATGAAAATGCAACTCCAAGACAGGTGAGGTAAGCTGTAAAAAGTAACTTGTCTTTTAGAATTAAAGATGTTGCAGCAATTCAAACTGTCTTTAAGAACAAAGACAGCAAAGAGCAGAGGGCAGAACGTGCCTTTCACTTGTAATCTCCTGAGTTTTCTGAGGACATTTCATTTTCACTCCCTTTGTATTATTCTTTAAGATGAAAGTATTTGTCCTCTGCTAGCGATGTCTACAACAGGCAGTATGCTCAGAAATGTCTTTTCTCTTGCTCCCTGCTAAGCTTTTTCTAACCCACACGCAGTGTCACCTGCTGCAGCACTTGTCCAAGATGCACAGTAACACATTTTGCTATAAAGCTCTGTTCTTTAAACTGCCAGTCATAATTCAGTACTGCATAGTGGGGGAGAGGCAGTTTTATTTCAGGATAGCACAGCAAAAGTTAGCAGGCGTCTCTCCCTGGTGTGGCAGGTGATCAGGTCTGGAGGCAGCAAGTGTTGCTATGCCTCGGTTACATCTGCCATTTACAGAAAAGCAGATGCATGCACAGACAGCATGCAGAATTACAGCAGGGAGAAAGAGGGAAGAAATGTAACTAATGAGAGCAGGCCTTTTAAAATACGGAAGTAGAGCGTTGCCTGGAAGAACTTGGCATGGAGAAAGACATGGACAGGGTGTTGTAAAATGAGAGCAGCCTGTGGCCTCAGATCTATGATTGCTGCTACTGAAATATAAGTTGACAACTGTGCTCAATTTTTTCTCTGTCCAAGACCTTTGAGACCAGCTTAACTTTTGACCAGGCCTGTTGTAGGTTTACTGGAACGCCCATTTATGTTTTATTAGGTACTTTATAGCTTTCAAAAGGAATTTTCTACAGAAATTATAAAGAAGTAATCTGTTGAGAAGGATTTTAACTTTAAGAAATCCACAGATCCAAGATGCTCTATTATGAAGGGACTGTAAAAATAGGTCAGTTCTTCCTCTTTTCAACCAGTATGTAAGCCCAAATTACTAAAGATGACTGCATAATTACTGGGTACGTGAGGAGAAAAAATAAACTAAATAGGAAATATATGGTTTCAAGAGGATACACTGAGGATTATTATTTTTTTTTTAAGTATTGCTACTGTACCCAGGGAAGCCATTCTGCTGCTTCAAAATAATGCAAATAAGTTATTTAAAGAGCAATTCTGTATCCATTAAAGCAAAATAGTATCCTTGTAATCACTGCAATTTGAAACACAGAAGTAGAAATGAGATTAGTAAATACTTTCTACAAAAAAATGTTCTGTTTCTTCAATGCTTTAAAGTACAGGAATTGCTGCTGAAATACTTTGAAGGAAGGGCTTTGGTAGAGGTCTCCTGGGGTGCTGGATGTGAACAGAACCTACCCACAGCCCTGACTGATGTGCCTAAATATAGGAGAATTTAGAAACATCTGTGTGTTTCTTTATCAGCTTTAGGAGCAATGTGAAATGTAAAGGTAGCCATGTAATGGGTAGTACTCATAAATTCAGCTGCAAAGTTGTTTGTGCGTGGAAGGAGAAGGCCTCTAGATTTGCCAGCAGAGAAGCAAGCTAGTATGAGGGGGAAAAAAGGTGTGTTATCCTGATGCTATTTCCAGGAAAATGCAGGTGAAATATGGTAAATTGTAATGTCTTGTTCTACAGGCATCTTGTGCAAGTCACAGAGCTGCCTGAGTTGCTGCAGAAATATTCAGTAGAGCATAAATGTGGCACATCTTGAAGAACAATGCTGTCAATGTGTTTAAATCTCCAGTAACTCAAGTGAGCTCACCCTCCTTGTAACCCTGTCCTCGCTGAGGGGTAGCCATGCCCTGTCTGACCACAGTGGCAGGGGACTGCTCTGGGTTCAAATGCAGAAAAGAAATGGAGACATGAAGATTTCATCTATCCTGAGCAGTTAATTCCCCTAACACGTGCAGCATCAGAAAGTAAAGCTAAATAATTTCTGCAAAAGGAAGAACAACTATTTCCAAATTAAATGCAAATTGAGTTCATGGCAATTTTTCTTGCCAATTTTGCTATGGTTTGCATGGGGAAAAAGCGAGCACTTGGCTTTTATTCTTGTGCCTTTAGTACAGTGCACCATGGTGATTTTGAAAGACAGAAACCTTCAAGCTAACCAAATGATACAGAAGCACCACATACACTTAGTTTGAGCTTATTAAGGGAGCACTTTGTAACAGACAAACAGTAGTATTTTGTTTCTAGAGCTGACTTTTTTTTAACATTTAATAGGGTAGTTTCCATGACAACTTGAACTGAACAGATTGTTCATTGACTTCAGTACATTTCTATTAAGTATCTTTTCTCTGTAGGTATGCCTGCCTGTCCAGCTCTTTCATCTATCTGGATGCTTTTGCATTATCATTGTTTTGTAGTTATCCCTAAAGATTAGACTCTGGCTTTCTCTGCTCTTTATCAAAAGCATTGAAGGACAGAGTTTCTCAACTGTCCTCTAAGTTTTCCAGAGTCCATTTTCTTTTCTGCGCCACGCTTCAGTTCTTAAAGAGTTTCTCTGTCAAACAAGATGTAATTCAACTTGATTCCTCTACTGGTAAAAGAGAAATGCACGCAACTGATATTCAACATTAGAAACCCAGAGGGTTTCTGGATACTTATGGTCATTTTACTCAGATGTGCAATGATTACTGCTGTACTGTACATATAAATAAAGCTGCTGTTATACCAGATGCTCCCTATATTCTCACAGATAAAGCAGATGATTAATATAGTATACTGTAGGTCTGGCTGTTATAAATAATTTCATTGATGTTTGCCAAATTTTGAAATGCAGTAGTTCCAATCAAAATCCACCCCTGCTAATGTGGATGTGCCATTTGCTCTTTGTCATATTTTAATGGAACTGCTTGGAGAACTGTATCTATATCTTGGGCTGGGTCTTCAAGATGTAGAGAAAATGGAGTCAAAATGCTGGTACAAAACATAGTAAATGCTGCACGATGACCTTCTGGTTTAATCCAGAATGTTTTAATTAAAATGAGCTTCAAATGTGCTGTTGCTCATCCATTTTACGAATATTTCATTTTTGCTTCTGCATAAGCTTTTAGGGTACTTTCATCACCCTTGAATTTAGGTTTTGTGCTCTGATAGGCAGTCAGGCTGGAAATGTTGTTATAGCCCTGGTAGCAACAGAGTCTGCTTTTTTTCAGTGCGCTTGAAGCTTCCTGTTCCCAGCAGCCCGGTTTTGTATATGTGCTCTGGGAACTGACAGCAAGCTGCAAGCAGAATTGTCACTGCATGGCAACAACTTTTAATCGAGAGCTTGTTTCCTCTCATCATAATGAGAGTAAATCTCTTTGAGGGCCTTTTTTCCTTCCATTAAACTTTGGTTTTGCTTGTTGCTTTTCAAGTGAGCTGTCACATTTTCTAATTATAAAACATTCTGCATTTGCAGCTAAGATTGGGCTATGCAATTTACTTAATTCAATAGATTGCTTGTCACTGCTGATCAGAAAGTTTTTATTATCTTTCAGGCTTTTTTACATCTACTTTTCCTAGATTTTTGACATACCAGAGTGGGGCGGGGGTAAGCAATCTCTTCTTTGCATATGCTGCTGCATTTACCGGTGTGGTCTAACACTGGAAGGGTATGGAAGAAATACTTTGGTTATTAACTTGTAGTTTCCCTTGAGGCACAAAATTGTGTTCATGTTTTGTAGATTTGAGATATGCTTCTCTTCCAAACCAAACCATTGTATGATTCAAGGAAAACCTTAGAAGAAGCTAACTATATTTTAAAAGAATTTACTTGAAGCTTACCTACTATTATTACATTTCATAGGTATCAGTTTAATAATGACTTGTTCAGGGATGTATTTGCTTCACAGTCATATAACCTCTTCATTAATTAGTTTAAGTTTTCCTCAGACTAGCTAAGGCTGTCTCAAAAGCCTTGTTTTTGCAAGAAAATAATTGGATGCTCTTTTGTTCTGTAAGTCTTTGATAGGATTCACTGAAGCCAATTTTTCAATATTCCCTCTTAGCCTGAATGCACTCAAAATATGCCAAATGATGGGTTTCTAATTAAAAACCCAATTCTTAAAGGTAAGACTTGTCTGATGGCTGGAAACAAGTGGTGTTATATTAACAGCCTCTCTGGCAAAGCTGAGAAATTGAATGACAAATACAAAAGAATGCCATGGTGTGCAGTGAGAACCTGCATCACACTTGAGAGCATTCCAGCAACAAAAGGCAATTGTTATTAGACCAAAAACTCAATTGTCACAACAGCAAGTGCTGTAAACTGAGAATATTCTGTAAAGCCTAGCCCTTTAGAAGCTATGATGTTGCACCCAAAAATGAGTGGCCAAAAAGATATTTCCTGTGTCTTAATACACGTGAAAATATCTGAGACTTATCAGCTTACTGCACTTTGTTTTTCAATTGAGTCGTGAGGGGTATAATTGCTGTTCCAAGAAAGGTTAAAGAGAGCACGACCATGTGAAACTTTGGTTCTTCTACAAGGCATTCTCTCCAAGAAGTACTGAATATTTTTGGTCAGTCATTCTAAGTAGCTAGCTTATTCCCTTTAACAGAGTATCTGCCAGCTATTGATCTGAGAAGAAATGGAAAAACAGTTACTAGTGATTTGAAATGATTGGTTTTTATTAAAGACAAAACCAAACATTGGTATTTCCTTCTTACCTCATGGTGCTGAAGGGACTTAGTGACTACAAGTGTTCTGATTCCTGAAGCATTCATGAATAGTCAGCAGGAAATAATCACGTTGTTTTCAATTGTTACATGAATTCAATTGAAAAACAACTCAGAAAAAGCTTGAGCTTTGTATTGTATATTTTATAAGTGAATGTTCAATGTCCCCTGCACTCTCTTCAAGAAAAGCCAGAGCTTAGCTTGCAGTAGTACTGCTTTGCACTGTTTCAGTGATAGGTACAGAGCGTTTCTCAAAGCACTTCCCTGTGTTTTGGAGCACTCCTCATTGAGGTGATGAGTGTGTAGGAGGGTGGAACCACACTGCTTGCTGGCCTTGTTCCTGCCTGCTAGCAAGAAAAGTTACTTTGGAAGTTGTGTATGTCTGAAGAATTCAGGTGATTCTTCATTGGCTTAGTTTACGCTGCAGATTTTCCTGCCTCCTTCCCAGAACAAATAAATGCAAAGGTATCTGTGTACACCTGCTTCAGTTACATTGAACGCTACTCATCCCCAGCAATGTCTTTGCCTTCGGTACATGCTGTGTACTGCTGTAACCTCCAGCTCCTCTTGTTCAGTGACTACCAAGATGTTCTGCTAAAAAAAAAACATTTTTAGCAGCTCAGCTGTGTAAGGTTGCTTAGAAACAAGCCTTCTTCTCCCCCACTTTCTCATGACAGATTTCCTATTCAATAACATCACTGCATGACACATTTGTATCCAGACAAGCATTCCTTTTCCACTTGAAATTCTCATTGTAAAGGTTGTTGATGCTTCACGCAATTCATAAACAGCATGTGGTAAATAGCTGGAGTGTTAAATCACTGCCACAATCAAAACCAGCTTAAGTTTTGAGTGTAAGCAGTTCTTCACTCCTGAATTGAGTTATTGATCTTTTCTTCCTAAGAATAATTTCTAATTTTGTTTCTTACACTGGGTAACTGGGATGACTCCATGGTAATTTCTCCCTTCTCTGCTCCTATATAGAATATTTCTTTGTATCATATCAAAATTTAGTTCCTAATGGCATGGTTGTAATTGCTTTCTTCTTTATATTTTCTTCATATTTGTATAAAACAGCTCATATCAATTGGATATTAAAATATTAACAATACAAATATTTACATATTTTACGTCATTAGTAAGTATCAATTATTTCTACTTTCAGCTGAAGGCAACCATTATCAGCCACTTCATATTTGTACATCTCTTTATGACTGAAAGGTTTTTAGCATTGTGTTTACTTAATTTCTCCTTCTCTGCTTAATAACGGTATTACACTATTTTCAGAATGGTGATGTGCAGGTCTGATAAAATAACAAAAAAATCTAACAGCCATGTCTGGCAGAAAGAATAATTGCTATAGATGAAGATAACAAGGTCCCATCATTGTCATC
The DNA here is from genome assembly GCF_023343835.1 of Lagopus muta. NCBI lineage: Eukaryota > Metazoa > Chordata > Aves > Galliformes > Phasianidae > Lagopus > Lagopus muta. The sequence goes on along the minus strand of NC_064437.1, from coordinate 10,929,892 downwards.
CTCTTTGGTCTCATGTAAGAACAACATACAGGTTTTTCAATGCTTTTAAGGACTGTGCAATGTATCATCAGGGAAACAGATAGCTGGAAATTAGAAATTAGCACAGTTTTCATATCTGTATCCATTAATGTTATCTTGTAACTATAAAATTCCTTGTTCATGTTGTTGTAACACATTTCAAACATTATGAATTCATAATCTATGTAATAGCCTTTGCCATTGAAAATGCCAGACTTAAGGTCAGTACAATCCAAACCTTCCTGGGATAGAGAATATTACATGAAGGATTTATTAAAGAATAGGATTTAAATCGGGATTAGGAGACAGAGGCATGCTACCTAATTGACAAAAAGCCAAACTGAAATAACTGAGCCAAAACATGCAGTAGAAGGATCATAAATTAATAAGAATCAATAGGGTTAGAATATGCAATATGTTGCAGATGAGGATAAAGGACTGCATTGAATACAGTGAAAGAAAACTGATGAACGGGTGGATGATAGCGGATGAAAAATCAGTTTTCTTGGTCCTAATTTTGTCACTTGCTTTAAAATTTCACAAGAAAAGTTACCTTTTGCAAATAATGGGGGAAGTGTAGGAGAACACTTTGACAAATGGTAACAGAAACACAAAATAAAATTCCTTGTCAAGTTGTTCACAAATCTTGGTGGCATTTGTTTAGAAACTGCAAAAGTAGTCAAGAAAAATTGAAAGCCAGAACCCAAAACCTACAAAACCACCCTCCTTAGCAGTGTGATAGGCAGATGGCTTTAAAAAGAAATTCTTCTTAATTAAGCCAGTCTTTATATTATAGTCAGTCTATAATATTGTTTCTGTGCTGTTAAAGCAACACTTATGCTTAACATAGTACCCAAGCCATACTTAACTCTCATGCAGTTTTATTTTAATTCTAGTATGGATCTGTATTTTTGATTGGCTGCAGAATCACCAAATGGTTGAGATTGCAAGGGTTGGAAGGCTCCAGTGCTCAGCCACCCTCACTGTGAAAAACTGTTTACTGATGTTCAGACTGAGTCTTCTGTGTTCCAGTTTGTGCACCTCACCTATTGTCCTGGCACTGGACACCCCTGATGAGAGCCTGACTCTGTGGTATTTGTATCCCCTCTTTCAGACTTTTGTGCACACTGATGAAATTGCCTCCGAGCCTTCTACAGGATGAGCATTGCCAGCTCTCTCAACCTTTCCTCCTAGGAGAGATGCTCCAGTCCATTAACCATCTTAGTGGCCCTTCGCTGGACTCTCCACAAAACTTCTGCAAAACATGCAAGCCCTCTATTTTTTTACATATACCATGGGATATGATACCCTTTTCTGCCTTCTTTCTTGCTATATATGAGAAACTTATACACACACACACACATATACATATATATATATATATCTACATACATGCATATTAAAAAGAAAACTTAGTTTTTGGCTGTGGAAGGCATGGAATTGGTAGAAAAGCTGGTTTCAACACACTGTAAGCTTTGGGTTGGTTTTTTTTTTTTTTTCTTTCCAATTTTATGTAGACTTTTTCAAGGGAAGAGTGCTTGGTTTCAGTTGTTCTGTATTTTGTAATTTCATGCCTCTTTTTTGCAAATTGTTTTATCCCCTGTTCTTAAATATAGAATAGACTTGCAGTGCATTCCAAAAATCATTTGGCAACACTTCAAAATTCATGAAGGAGTGTCAGCAGTGTATAGTAATGGGAGATATAGGATCTTAATAAATATTCATTCTTTTCTCATAATCAGAAAGCAATCTTTGTGGATCACAAATTCACTTATTGCCCTTAAAAGCACTTATGCTAAGCTATGCTTAAAGTTCAGACGTCAGCCACTCTGCTCAGACAAATTGTATAGCACACAATATACATAATCTAGAAAATTGTCTAGAAAGAGATCATTTATATATAAAATTACCTGGTCTTCAAAGTCAAATTCTGTATAAGCAGTATCTCCAGAATCCATAATCAGACTGCAATCAAGTTCATTCGTCCCTAAAATAGGAAAGAAAATTAGACTTCAGAAATGTTGAAAATCTTCAATTCCTGTGATAGGACTCTACAGTATTTCCAATTGTCTCTATGTATGCAAGAACTTTGATCCAAAGAGTCATTCAAATGTGCTAAAATACCTGAATGAAATGCATTCCATTAACAAGCCTACAAAAAAGCTTCCACAAATCTTCAGTAATGGTTACACTAAATAGTGAAAATCGTAAATTTTTTGGACAAGGTGTTTTGTGTGCTGTGACTTGCAATTGTAAATCCACAAGAATCTTAGCTTACAGGAGTGCATGAGTCATAGTTTGGAAAGAGAATGGAAATACTACTTAGTGGTTAGCAGATGTGGATAATGGAGAGATGCTGATGGGAGCCAAAGCAGCATCCTTCCAGTAGCAACAGTCCTTGTTCTTCTCCCATCCCTTTCCTAGATGACAGTGTGACTCTGTCCCTTATTCCTGAGTCAGGTTTAGCAAGTTGTGAGCCTTTTCTGCTGGGGATGACAAAGTTCAGTTGCTGAGAAGTCTTGGGCTGGCTGAGCTTTATAAAATTAGTTTAAGCTGAAGGTGCAGGATAACAGAAAATCAGGCTAGGGATTTTGAGGAGTCATGTGGGTGGGTGGTGACTGCTTAGCAAGGACGGGAGGATTAACCATCATTCTTCTGTCTAAGTATAGCAAAGATACAGCATGGATATCACTATCATTTTATGGCAACACCACCTCATTTAGGTTATCTCACTCTTGGGCAGTGAGAAAGAAAACAGTCTCCCGTGCTTTCTAGATGTGCAGCCTTCAACCAAGTCCTACAAGTAGTCACACTAAAAAATAGGCATGTGACTGCAGGAGAATATTTCACAGCATTATTGAAACTATGGAAGAAAATACTGTAAGGGCATACATGGTTCAAAACATTGCAGCCACAAATGAGCCCAGTCACTTGTCTTCCTAAAGGAAGAAACAGGGAACACCAAGGAGTGCACAAGATGTGCTTAGTGCTGTGTATGTAGATTGCCTGAAGAAGGGTCCATGGAGACCTGATAGCAGCCTTTCAGTATCTAAAAGAGGTCTGTAAGAAAGAAGACTTTATTGTGATAGGGTAAGGGGAAAAGACTTCTTTAAAACAGAGAAGATTTAGATTGGGTACAATAATGGCTTTTTTTACGATAAGGGTACTGATGCACTGGAACAGGTTGCCCAGAAATGCAGTGGATGTCCTGTCCCTGGAGACTCCCAAGGTCTGAGCACCTGATTAAGCCATGGCTGTGTCTTCTCACTGCTGGGGAGTTGGACTAGATGGCCTTTAAAGGTCCCTTCCAACACAAATAATTCTATGATTAGATGGTGAGCTGAACATCCCTAGGACAGAAAACAGCAAAGAAAAACTGGATGTCATTCTGACTAAAGCTGTAACTCCTTGACAGAGATGATGATTCCAGAGTATCCTGATTTGCATTCCATATTAGACCTGCTGCCAAATTCATCTTTGATGCAACTATTCAGACTAAGTACGAGACACAAAGGAAAGTCTTGGACCTACCATCTGCTGGTGCTTTGTTATTTTTTTTTCCCCCCCTAATGTTCATATATACTTCAAAAAATTGTTACAGAAAACCCAAAACAAAATAGAAAGGGGTAATATTTAATCATTGATTGCTGGGTGTATGTAGGCAGCGTGCTCTCTGGAATATAAACTTTTATGGTTTTTTGAAAATACTTGTCTGTGAAAGATATATGCAAGCAAATAGAATTACAGCTACCAAGAGAAGCTTAATTTTTTTATTTATTTTACACAGCTGGCACCTTGCTCTTAATATTGTCATTGTTGGTAATATGATTTAAGTAAGACAGAACTGGTGCTAGTACTGGCTTACCTGGACTCATCAATCACTCTTAAAAGCACTTATGTGCAAGTATTTGATTAACTGTCATGTAGCTACCACAAGCAGTATGTGTCCTCAGCTAGGAAAGTTAATATGAAATATGATGCTGGAGACTTAAATGATCAGGCTGAAAATGAGTACTCATACATAATGTATCTTAAGTGACAAAAGCCATAATGGTTATACAATTTTAATGTTGTCAAGCATCTTAAGGGGCTTTTTCTTGAACTAGGACACCAATTTCCTTGGGGAAGCATAACTCTTCCAGAGAATATTCAAGGAAGGTCAGGAAACTTGAAAATATGTCTCTTCTTTTCTGGTTTAATGAAATCTAATGAAAACCATAACCATTTGTCACTGACCAGATTATAGATGTCCCATTCTACTCAACCTGCCAAAATGCAAACCTAGCAGAAATGCATTGAAGCAAATGGCTATTCCCAGGGCAAGATAAAGCAGAGGGGGGACATGCCTGTGATACTCCCGGATGTGTAAGCATGAATTACTTGCTGCCTTCCAGCTCAGTTTTTTTATTGGATGGACTATATTTTGTTAACAAGCTTTATTTTAGAACAAGGCTTCTATGGGAGGAAAGCAGGCTTGCTAACCAACCAGTGCTACAAGTGGCAGCATAAATGTACCAGATAGCCTCTTAGATAGCCTCTTAGCAACAAATTGGAAGACTCCAATCTAAAGACAAAGCTACTATCAAGACTAAGGCTGAGAGGAGGATGTTAGGAAAAGTAGATAACTCAAAACTCAGCTCAGCAAAATCTTATGTAGTGGTTAACAAAGGAGAAACAGAAAATGCTGGCTAAGAAAAAGAAAAAGTTTTGTTAAAGCTTGTGTAAGTGAACACACCCTGTTGTTTTAAATGAGTCTGCATGCTGCAGATCTTGCAGTCCTACAACAAAACAGATGATCAGAAGTAAGTTTCATTGTGCTTTCTGTGTAAGTTGTTTTTCCTTTGATAGTTTCATAGACTGAAAACTAGGCTATCAAAAAAAAACAACTCAACACTTGTTTAGCACTAAGAGGAAATTATTGTAGTCCAAGGTGTCCTAATTTCTTTTGGATGGATGTTGCATTGCATATAATTACTTCAGCTGCGATTAGAATAATAAAATCACAAGGTTGGAAATGACCTATAAGATCATCTAGTCCAACCATCTCCTCATCACCATTGCCACCACAAGCACTAAACCACATCACGCAGCACGTCGTCCAGACGCCTCTTGAACACTGCCAGGGACAGCGACTCCACCACCTCCCTGGGCAGCCATTCCAGTGCCTGACCACTCTCTGAGAGAAATAGTTCTTCCTTACGTCCAACCTAAACCTCCTCTGATACAACTTGCGGCCATTACCCCTTGTCCTCCTCGTTGCCTGGGAGAAGAGGCCAAATCCCTCTTGGTGCAATGAGGTCTCCCCTGAGCCTCCTCTTCTCCAGACTGAATGATCCCAGCTCCCTCAATCGCTCCTCATAAGACTTGTGCAAGACTTGATTAATTTAGAGCTTTTGTGTGCTTGTATGAGCTGATCACAAATGATGAGCAACTATCGGTTTTTTGAAAGAGGAAACTCAACAGTTAAAAATGAATAAAATGCATGAAAGCTCCACTGCCAGAGAGCAATAACTTGCAAGCATCTGATCTGGAAAGACAGGTTTGTGACTTGAAATATGCTTCCTCAATTTCAGTGCATGAATAAAGTGCATGTAAGGCCAACCTGGTAATTATGTGCTCTGTGTTTTCCTTAGGGGAAAAAACAGAGGATTTTATTATGTACAGTACAGCACAATTAAAAAATAAATCAGTTGGAAGTTTTTATTAAATCCCTGTTAACTGAATAATCAACTCTCCAGGGAGAAGGGGGCCACTGAAAAAGAAACAACATGTTAGCTGAAATGCGCTCCCTTTTTTGCTAGGTTTTGCATTTGACACTGAAGGTATCATTCATAAAGATTTCTCTTGCTAGAGACCCGAGAGGATATAGAAACACAGCAGTGGAAGAACAGTTGAATTAGTGAGTGTCTGCAGTTGTACAAGGGTGTGCTGACAGGCACAGCCCAGCCAGGTCTGAAAGGCAGGGAGGATACATCCCCTGCCCCCAGGAGGGGTGCAGGATGCTGCTCAGTTGCTTCATTCACCGTAAGATTGTACTTCTGAATTTGTTGCTGTGCTTCCCTATTGCTTATTATACCCAAATCGAATTGTACAGGATTGATAATGTTAAGCTAAGAGGATATGGTTGTTATGGGCTGCTGTGCAGCTCCTACCAAAAGAAAATGTACCCCAGAATCCAGAGCCGTAGTGGTCATAAGTAGCTCTGAAGCTAAGTGTGTCACTTTCTCTGAAAGCATATTCACCCTTAAGTTTTCACAAATGCAAACATCAGGCATTGTTTTTTCACAGTTCACTAAATTAATTTTTACAAAGCTCAATTGTACTGAACAGTCTATATTTAACAGCAGTTGATTTAACTTCTCATTACAAGCTAGCTATGTGCCATCATGTGAAGTAATTATGCCCCTTGGACCGTTTGTGTTTTGGCAAATCAGTTAGTGTATTTCCAATCCTTGCTTGATTCTGTTACTTATGTGAGGTCCTAGTAGCAATAGTATTCAATATGGTTCACTGGCTCTAATATTCCCATACTCGTGTACTAATAACTACAGTATTTGCACTGTCTAATGCTGTCATAAGTTAAGATTATCCTGTGAAGTGTCTTATGTTATGGAACATGCTCTGAAGCACTAATAACTTAGTTAATATATGTGATATGTAAGCACTTGATCAAAGACATGATTGGAAGATACATTCTTGGTGTGATAGAATACGAACGATTATACTGAAGGACTGATTAGCATTAGAATGATTACAATGTAATTTGGCTCAGTAAGATGCTTCTAATACCAATTTTAATGCAACCTTATAGTGTTGAATTTCGTGTCAGGTTGTTGCTATTAGCAACAGTCTTAATATGTCATAGGAGGCAACAATGAGAAAAAATGTATTCTAATCCATAAAAACAGTTGTTTTCTTTCAGTGTATATTCTTACATGATTACAACTAGTTCTTACCAGAATATGAATTACATTGATGCAGATACATTAAAATATTATGTCTCCATTAGCTATAGGGAATCAAAAGGATTAAAACACAAAAAGTAATTAAGAGAATTCTGAAATTGTCCTTTAGAAATTAAATACCTGGTCTCATACTAGAAATCCTGCTTTGAATCTTTTAACCGTTATTGGTGCTTAGCTTGAGAACCAATTAAATGATTGTGGCATGGTTTCTGTCTCCTGCTTGGTGAGGACTTAAGCAGATCAGACTTTCAAGGAACTGACATCACAGTTTGGTTGAAATAGTTTAGCTTTTGCCATTCTGTTTGTCAGTGATAACATCCTTATGTCATGTCTTTCCTCTTATTGTTGTTGAATGTTTAGCATATTTTATTAGGAAATCCCCAGTTAATTAACAATTCTACACAGTGGGAATGTCATTTTCGCTTTGCAGTCAACCTCTTCTCGCTAGGAAAAAGGCTTGTACAAAAGAGGTATGTGTGCTGCTTAATAGAGAGAACTTGTGGCCTTTAGTTTCCTGTACATCTTACCTTGCAGATTACCACTACAAACCTGTAAGGTAATGCGCTTTTCTCAATCTTTTTCACCCTTCACTGATGATTACTCTTTACCTCTTTTTGAACGTTATCAAAACCACCCTTCTGGGTGGGCTTCATAGGTTGACTAGCTTGGAACCCATTTTCACATCATCAAAATATGAGCTAATCTTTCTGTCTGAAGCAACTACTCTTCACACATGTCCTGTTAGTAGATAAGAAGTAATCTCCCCTTTGTCAAAAAGAGAACTTTGGTAGATTTCCGATGATTGTTCATGAATACAAATGACTGAAGCCATCTTGTCTGTCAATTTAGGGTAGATGAATTTTCCCTTAAACAGAGGAGAGATCAGACAGATGGATGTAGTAGAGAAAATCATATAATATTTATTTTAGTAATAAAGCAAATATATTTTACAGAAAAGCATTTTGCCTAGAATTTCTTTTTTGCATGTGCTCTTTTGCAAGACAACGTTTTGAACTTCTACCTGTATAACCCTCAAAATCTACTTGGAAGGAGACCAGGCATTCTGTCTGTAGAAAAAAGTTGTGAAGTTACCAAGGAGCACTTTCCTGTAAACCTCAAACAAAATATTTCTGACAGATGTCACAGATTTTTAATGCTTTGATTTTCAGCTGCTGTTTCTTCTTGTCTTTTTTTTCCAGTTCTTTGTACCCCACAGGCTTTTTCTCTGAAGATGTTCAAGCCTCAGTAAGCACAAACAATAAAAGTAATAGTAGCAATAAACCTTTAAAAAAAAAAAAAAAAGAAAAAACTCTGCTGTCTTGTGCTTGCACACAGTTTCCAAATTAGTACCAATTTTTAGGGAGGATGTACAATTGTTAATCTCTAAGGCTTTCAGGTGACACTGAGATATCATTTGTAATTCAAACAGATGTATCTGGCAATTAGAATCAATCAACATATACAATTTTTTAATTAATGATATAGTTGTATCAGATTCTATAGATAATCCACTGAAGTGAGCTTGTAGAAAAGCAGGGTGATAGCTGGGTTCCATGAAGTTACCAAGTCTAAAGAGATTTGCCCTTGGTTGTGGAGATATTTGAATTGAGCAAAGATTTTGCTACAGTACATACAGTCGTACTTGAGGAATATGAAAAGTGTCCCACCACTGTCAGATGCAATAGAAAAAATGTGGTTCTTTAATCTTGCATTAACTCACCTGCTGCAGCCTCTTTGTTAGCAAATAGCTTATTGTCAACTGCTGAACTTATATCAGAGAACACTTCTTCTTCATCTCTGTCTGCATCAAACTATTAAGAAAAAGAGAAGGTGGCAATCAGACACTACTCACTATTTGGCTGATCATCAGTCTGTAATCTCAAGCCTTCTTAATTCATTAGGAATCTATTTTTCTCGGTTCTGTCCATTGCAAATTTAAAGTACGATTCATCTTAATTTTGACTAAACCATTCTGTCAATTTCCAGTTCCTTGTCAGGAACAAACTATAGTAAAATTAACTAGGTCTCGGAAAATGAAATTTCAAAGCAAAAAAGCAATACTTATAATATCTATTACATGTTTAAGGTAATTGAAAAAAAAAATGACAGTGTAGTGACCATTTATTTTCACCTCTTTTCAGAGGCAGTGCAATTAACTATGTATGATTTATAAGAACAACATTTTCAGGAACCTCTGACTTATCAGACAGCAATTTGTGTAACCTGTGCATTTTCAAGTAGTTATGCAAAATTCTCATGCAAAGGTGAAGTATTTTTGAAAGCACATCTGTGATATAGAAAAGAAAGCTTTCCTTGCTTTAGCACTAGCACAGAGTGCACTGGCTTAGTTATAAATTAGGGAGAAAATGACAAATAATTAATTTATTTAAACGTTGAATTCTTCTCATTTATCCTGTCTCTTGGTAGTCTGACACTGCATCTCCCAAGTATTCTTTCAGCTCTCTCCAGCTGGTGTTCTCATGGCCAGGTGACACTGTTCATCAGTTTGGGCTTTTTTCTGGTTCGTTAGTTTTCTTTTCCTTAAAATATTTAACAAAATTTGTTCATTTAGATCATTGTTTGCTGAGCTTTATTGGAAGAAAAACTGAGTACTTTTTATCACTCTTGCTTTTAAATTTTTCTTATTTCTTGAAATGGAGGCCAGCTACATGACTATGAAAAAAGGGAAACAGGAACCTCCTGTTACTGGAGCAACCAAATAATGCCACATGAGATGCCTCTCCTTCAGTGCATGCCCACTGAGTAAAAATTGCTATTTTCAGTCACTTTGTATCTGTAGTGTAATATATCTTAAAATGAAGAAACCAACCACTGGGCAAAAAGCATCATGTTACTGGTTGCAGATTGGTGAACTTTGGTGCATTCATTCTTCCAAGTCTGAAATGGTTGAGCACCTTTTCAGATATCTCACCAGTACCTGCTTTAAAAAAACACGGTTTAAAAAAAAAAAAAAAATCACAGACAAGGAAAGGCTCTGGAGGGAGAAATTCAAACCCCATTAGAATCTTGGCTGCTGACATTCATAGAAACTAAGTATTTTTCCCAAAATCTATTACAAAGTATGGCAAAATAGTTAATAAGTAGATTACAGAGATACTGAATTGTGTATCTAACACCCAGCATTGTCAAACCAGCATCAGTCTTTTCATTATATTTTATGACGACCTATGTGGTATCTATACTACTTAATTAAGCTGGTCTGTCACTGGCTAGTGAAATTTGCTTTCTTAGAGAGTTTTCTACCAGCATCTCAGGGTAAATCTAGAAATAGATCAGCCCAAAATTCAGATTATTATTATTGTTGGAGTTATTATTTACAGTGGTAGGTGTCAGAAATAGTCCAAAAAATATGGAAAGAACATTAAAGAGACAAAGACTGATTATACAGACTTAGAGCTATGTGAATGAAAGAAAATAGAAACTTGTGGGAAGCCAGAGTATATTAGAGAGAAGCAACTGTTATAAAACATCTGCTGCCAACAGGTTAAGCTCTCAAAATCTGAGTACTTAAACGGGTACAAGCTCTGTTTTGAATGTGTAACATCTTAATAGATTTATGCTTAGCTCAGCCCAACAAGTTGTTTCTATCATGGATGAACCTGTTTTTATTGTCAATGCGTGGAATTTTCAGATTGCTTTTTAAAATTGATTTTGTGGCTCTGACTCTGAGGAGCACTCAGAAAGTTCCTCCTGTGATGAAGCATGGTTGTCCGCCTGTCTGGACAGACATATATCGAATTTTGAGGAGGAGTTTTGCCATCCTGTTGAGTGTTGATTGAAGCACAAAGTGTTATTGCTTATTTAAACTTGCTTGCATTTTCCTATTGGATTTCATCTTCATTTGTGCCAAAACTGAGGCTTGTGGAAGAAGAGGTCTTAAGTGAAATGTTAAGCTGTTGTTGGGCAATTTATTGTCAATACAGAAAGAGCATCTTAGGAATTTCCTCCTTCATAAGGAAGGTATTATCTCTGTGAATTCTTTTGTATTGGCTTTTTCTTAGGGAGCATGGGGGTGGGCATTTCTGTCTCTTCTCAGTTAAAAAAAAAAAAAAAAAGCAAAACACCATGCATTTCATTAAATATGCTAAGGAAGATAAGTCATCTAACATCTGTTGGTATCTATAGGCACAAAACCCAGTACGTTGTAATCAGGTTGTTTGATCCTTACTGTGTAGGTCACATCACACTTGGAGAGATGACTGGCTTACTTTCTCATCAGTAGCATTCCTTTGAGTAATTCAGTTTACCATGAAAAAAGTACAATCAATCTCAGTATGTTCTGAAGGTTCCTAGAACTTGAAACGTCAACTTCCCCATTCAAAGAACACCAGCTGTGCTCCAGCACTTTTTAAAATCTGAGCTTTGTAATGAAATCCTATATTGTGACCTAAAGAAAACCAATTATTTGAAGCTTGCACATAGGCTCATTTTTCTGCTTGCAAAATAAGAATTGTAATACCCTGAGCCACAGGAAGGCAAGGTGGCTTTCACAGAAAAAATGTTTTTGAAAGAAAATAAGTATCCGTGTGAGTTCTGTACTTCATTGAATTGCTAAACATTTTAAAATGAAATCCTTTGGTAATTATTGGAGCCCTGAATAAAACATAAAAGGTACTCAAACAACACTATGCACAAAGAACAAACAGCAGCAAAACTCTTGATTTTTACTGGAACATGTCTAAATCAATTGGTTGATTTCCTTACTGAAAACAAAACCCTACCTGCTTCAAAACACAGCTTTTTGCAGAAAAAAAATAAAAATAATAATAAAAAAAAATTATCTACTGGGATCTTTATGGATGGCTCTTCTTTCTTCTCTGTGAAGTCAGTGGAGTTTGAAGTCTCACCCTACAGTTTTCCCCTTGATAAGGCACTAATGAGGTTTCTGTACCTATCTGTTTTGCTGGGGCAGGCAAAGAGGGAGGAGCTGAGAGGACAGGAGAATCGCACCTGTTTTAGAGACCTGGCCAAAACTCTGAGCCAACAGGATTGTTCTGAAAAATATCCAAAGCATGTTCGGTGTCTGCACTTGATAAGAACTTAGAGAAGTGTTTTCTCCATACTAACACACACAAGTAGGAGCTGCAGGGCAGCAATCTCCACATCACTTGCTAGTCTTGCTTCCAAGATCTATCTTCTTGTCATTAAGGACAGTATGAGAGGCTTTCTCTACCTGTCTCCATCATCTCAGTATTGTTGCACCTCCTCTTCTTCCTGTTCCTTTCAAAACGAAGCTAGCAATCCTAACACACAAATACCATTATTTGGTAGGATGTGAGTTTACATTTACACCTACATTTTAAATAACTGGTTTAGGGAGAGAAGTTTGTATATGCTGCTCTCAGAGCCTAAATGATTAGTGTTTCTAAATCCAGATCATCAGAAGGAGCCTCCCAGGAAAGCTGTCTGAGCTGTTGAACATTGTGAGTTGCACTAGTCAAGGATAAATAGTTGAGCTAAAGAAAAAAGTTCACAACCATTTCTTCACAGGTTACCAGGGGTTAAGCCTTGGTAGTACTGGTATGTGAAGGTGAAGCCATTCCATTCAATGTGTCACTGGCCCCTGTGGACTGGTTTGCCATAAGTGACACTACTGGTCTTCACAGGTGATTTACTGAAAATAACAGCCCCCCAAAAAAGAGGAAGATCATAACAGCCTTTCATATTGCAGTAGAGGAAAACTACTTGCAGGCAATTCTGGTTTGTGCACTATCAAATAATGTTAGAAATTGGAAAAACATAAATCAAGGTAGTTAAATAACATTTGTGACAGTAGATGAAAATCTGTTCTATTTTAGAACATGACAGATGTCGGTGAGAAGAAAATAAGCCATGTTCCAATTAAAATAATAACATCAGGCTAATTGCTCTGTGGCAATATTCCCATCCACCTCAAAAGGAATTTCAGGAGTTGGATGATGAATGCTTTATTTGATTGTCTCACAGGCAGGCAACCACTCCAACAAAAATGTAATTCATACATGCCTGAGTTTTTTCTCAGTCCTTGAAAGATGTATTATGTTACTTGAAGAAATACTTGAAAATATTAAACATTTCAAGGTACTAGTGATCTGATTATTAAACCTAGCTGCTGCAAGTAAGATAGTATTCACATGTACTCTCTTAACCTCTTGTTCTTGCCTCAGTAGGAAGCTATTCATCACATGTCTTCAAGAGCAGAATTGAGTACAGAGTGACAAGCCTCTGATCAATGTGGTCAGTGTTGGTCAGGAGAGGGGAAAAAAAAACCACAAAAACAAATAACCAGGTACTTTGAGTTGTTCTTTTAAGACCATCCTCATGTACAGACATAATGTTAGTTAAAAAGTGGCTTTTTTTCTTGGTTAAAGCAAACTCTGAAGGGAGATTTTTAGTGAACAGTTAAGAAAACAGGTCTCAAGTTGTGCTAATTAGTCATAGAGTATAATTACATAAGTGTATGCACAGGCATATAAGTTCAGAGATGACATCACGTCTTGGTGTTTGGTTTAGAAATGGATGCTATTGGATGCCGTGTGCTGGGCTGGTATCCCCAGCTGCTGAACTGGAGGGCCTTCCAGATGGGCAATAAGAATGATGACTTGACTGTTGTATGATTTGGCTGTGCATAAACACTGCAATTACTACAAAAGGCAGGCTTTAGTTTTATTGTTCTTAAAGTGAATTTCCAATATTCCAAGCTAAACTTGAGAGCCTAGTGCCATGGCACACCAAAAGTGTGGGATGTTCTGGCAGTTTAATTGCTTTCACAGTAAAATTATGTGAAGCCAGGATCCACGTGTATAATGTGGAACAGCAGGATGCCAAGTAAATGGTATGTCTTATTTGAAGACACAATTAACAGTTAGCAGTAGTAATATGCTGTCTTTACAGGTTTATTCAGAGTAATAGTATTTGATAGACAGAAAAAAAGGGAGAAATCCTACCTTTCTGCTGTGATTATGCTGAGCACCATTGTGACTTGTATTCATTTTTATGTCTTACTGTGTCTCTATAGAACTCAGGAAAACATTCAGCCTGAGGGTGAGAGATCACCTTAATTTTTCCTCCACTGGGTCTAGAAGAAATTGTATTTTTACTGTACTGCACCTAACCCTAAAGGAAGGCACAAACTGGATTTCAGTCAAATGTGGTCAGATGCTGTCCAAATTCCCACAGCATTAATAACTCGTTATCTCTTAATATTCAGTATTCTTTTTTTTTTACCTCTTACAGTACAGGATTTCATAGTGATACTGCAAATTCTGCAGCATTTATGTAAAATGCAGTATTTTGAAACCTAGAAAAAGGCCAGAAGTGTACAAATATGTTGTGTGAAGCCCAGTCAACAGCAGCTGTTGTTGGCAGTTTGCTATATACATCTCAGTGACACTACAGATCTAGAATCACTTGACTCATCTCCAAATATCTCCTGTGCTGCATTAGACAAATACTTCAGTGTTCCCATTCCCACAGACCCCAGCAGAATAATAGCTCTTATTACAAATGTGATTTCCTAGAAAAGGTCATACACTCAACAACTGTAAATCACATAAGGCAATTAAAACAAATTAAAAAAAGAAAAAATCAGAGAAATAAAATACATTCCTTCCCAGAAATGTATCTTCTTCCAGTGATACTTTGCTTCAGTGAAAAGCATTGGTATTGCTGCTAAATGCCTCAAATATTTCCCTTTCAAGATCAACAACATTTCTTCTGTTGGCTTTTGTAGCAGAGATTCTGAACAAAACTACTAAAATACTGCAGACTGGTATTTTTGCATTAAATAACCTCAAAACTGCTACTATCAAAATACGATTTTTGCCTGCACGTTGTCTGATCCTTCTAAGAAGGGATGCTACCAAATGAAAGCTAACATGAGAAGTCCTCCTTAATCTCAGCTGCATACTGAAGTATGAGAAATAGACTTGGATCCAAGGACAAGTATGGGATCTACCATAAACCTAAAGATTAGCTGATAAAGTTTTTTAATATGTTAAATCTGTGTTCAATTGGTGAAATATCTTGATGTTTGTAGGTGTCACTTGGGAAGTATAGGTGGTTTGATCCGGAGTTGTTCAAGGCCTTGCTGGATGGGGCAACCTGATCTAGTTAGTATTTGATTTAGTGGTTGGCAATGCTGTCTGGGGCAGTGGGGTTGGAACTTTGAGGCCCCTTCCAATCCAAGCCATTCTGTGATTCTAATGTTCCAAGTGGAATTTCAGATTGTAAGAACTGTAGAACATTTGAACATTACTAACTTCTCCTTGGAAGAAAAAAGAAAAAGCTACTTCTCAGCCAAATGTTTCCTGTGTGTGTAAATAAATTCTGATCTAGGGCAAACACTATTTCCAGTGGTGATCTCTATACCAATCAACTTCATAAAAACACTGGAATTATTGACAATAACCCCTTCCCTATTCTTCTTGAGTTGAAGAACATTACATTTTGATCAACTGTTACTGTTTGTCTCTAGGAGCATGACTTGTACCAAATTTGGGATAATGTTGAGCAAATGTCAGTTTGAGCTTAGGATTGGCTTGTAAAACCAGCTTCCAATTGTGCTGCCTCAGGAAGGACATGAATTTGTTTCCTGCAGCAAGAAGCGAACCTACTGCTATTTTAATTTCTGTACCAGAAAGTTCTGTTTAGTTGTCTAAATTATTGGAGCATGTTGTTTCCGAGCACTAAGGAGACTATTTGATTTATAAATGAAAGCTGGCAAGCTAAGGAGATAAAGATGAGCTACTGCTTTAGTCATCATGGAATGTGACATTCCTCCATGTTGTATGCATTTTTTGAAAATGAATGCAGAACAAAATCCCACATGATTATGTAGGTTGAAAGCATTTTTTTTAAAATACCATAACTAGAAAAGTGGACGAGGTGGACCTGAATGACATAATTTAACTTTTCAAAAGCTTATGACTCAGAGGTTACGAAATGAAGCAATTGTAGGGAAACACTAAGTAATATCATGAATTTAAAAGTGAGAAAGACAACGTGACAAATGTGTGAGGGATGCCTTGCCAACAAGGTAGCAGGCAGAATGGCCACTCCTTTGATCAAGGAAACAGAAAACACAAATTAGAAAACTAGAGCAGCTCACTTACTTCAGGTAGGAAAATGAAGTCTATGAAGAGATACTGGCAAGAAAAGCATGTATTGTGGCTATAGGGTAAGCCTACAGAGCAAAATGGAAAAATTATGTTGCTTCATTTGAATCTTTCTAATGAAATTTCTTGTCTTTTTCTGGGCATTTCATTTGAGCTAAGTGAATTATAGCATACAGAAATATATAATATAAAACTCTAGCACTTGAGATATAATACCATAGGTTAATAGATTGAGATATAGCTTATTGCAGAAAAAACAAGCCAAGTAACCTATACTGTGTATTTATACATCATTTATACATCACAACTCTCTTTTTCTCTGGTTTAAACAGAAAATTGTAACTTTTGATATACTAAGGGAGAATCCACTGCCTTACTCTTTGTAAATATTAATTATCTTATAAGCTTTGGGTCTTCTCTGTATTACAATGGCTTCTGGATAGTATTCACTGTCAGTACAGCTACTTTACCATTGCTGTATTTTTCTGTTGGATGATACTACATCATGGAGTTTCTTACACAGTAGTTGATGTCACTGTCATCTGGTGAAATGGCAGGTGAAGGACTATCTGTGAAGCCTCTAACTTTTCATTTTCTAAGGGCTTTTTTTTTTTTTTCCCTGGCTGTTTCTTTAAAACTGCTTAAGTAGAATAATTTCAGTCACTCAGCTGTGCAGTGATATTCATTTCTACTGGGACTCAGAAAAAACGTGGGCAGCAAACCGCAGAATCAGAAGTGTTATCAAAGAGTCTGCTTCTGTCGTGTGTCAGCTCAGAGTTCATGAAAGGCATCTCTTCCCTTCAGCCTTCACTACTGTTATAGTACTGACTTCAATTCAAATTCTGACAGGAAATAATGGCTATTTAGAACATTTTTAAATTATCCTTTGATTTCTTTTCTTTTATTATTAAAATTATTATTAATAAAATTATTATTAAAATGGTTCACATTATTCAGAAATGGCATAAGCTCTGGCATGCTTATGGATACTGGAAAACAGGATAGGCTTGGATGCAGTTTAGTCTTTGGGAGAAATCCTTAATTTGATTGTATTTTGTGCTTCTAAATACTTGACAAACAGCCACACAATTGTAACTATGAATTAATGCACGTTTATGTTAGCAACTGAAAGCAATAACAATTGAAGAACAACTGAAAAAACTTCAGTACAAGCTTATGGAAGCTAAGTGAGAGCAACTCAAAGTGAAAATGGGTACTTCTGCATGATTCTTAGATAAAGGACATACAGGAAATGAGATGTATAAGATGAATTCTAAATTACCTGTTTCTTATATTGCCAAGATTTTTTGAGAAGTGGCAGTGTGAATGGGTAGAAACAGTGTAGTCTTTATTTTGAATACATCCAGTAGTGAAAAGAAGATTAAGATGCATATCATATGAGAAGAACAAGCTTACTATTAAGTTGTGTGATGGTTAGTACCAATTCATTTGATACTAGGCTCAAAGATATTTTTCTTTCCTTTTTTTTTTTTTTCTGTTTAAGAAAAAATTCCAATGAAACAGAAGACATTCAAGGAAATGAAGATTTCTTTATCTTTGCAGTGAAATTACTTGGAATGTAGAAAAATTTTTTTAAAAATCACAATAATTAACAAATAATCATTATTAAAGTTCAAATTCCACCCTTTTGCATGTGATAAATATTACCAAATCTCACAGCTTTTATGGAGTATTATATCAAACACTGTAAAAAAAAGTTCATTCTAATGGCCATGTTATGCTATATATATGTTAAGCAATGTCAACTCTGACTCACTCTAAAAGTAAACTTGTGATAATTTGTAGATCAAAGACAAGATTTGTGAAGTTTTCCAGAAAGTTTAGATTCTAGTTGTTAAAAGTAGGTGTCAAAGTCTTAAGTTGAAACAATAGATCTCTGTATGTATAACAATATCTGATTGTAGCCCCTTAAAGGGGAAGATATGCTTGGAGATGAAACATCTCCAGGCTGTTCTGAAGTTGTCTTTCTGGATGTCTGGCTTTAGTATGTGCTTCCACACAATTTCTTTGCCTTCAGAAAATTCAGATGGGGGAAAAAAATGAAAACTTACTGTAGGATGACTATATTATCCTCTTTGGATCTGAGCAAGAGTGGCATCTTCATTCAAAAGATGTTTTCAATTACTACTAACATTTAGGTAACATGAATCAACTATTTCTTCCTTGTCTGTACCTCTATGTTATTGCATAAGCATTGTGAAGCCTAAA
Organism: Lagopus muta; assembly: GCF_023343835.1. NCBI lineage: Eukaryota > Metazoa > Chordata > Aves > Galliformes > Phasianidae > Lagopus > Lagopus muta. The sequence continues at coordinate 10,911,564 of NC_064437.1, read as the reverse complement.
TGACACGTTTCAATGCCAATCAGTAGACATTGTTTTTGGACACCTGGTGCATATGTTTGCTCAGAGCAGTATTAGTGACAGAACTCCTACTGACACTGGTGAGAAAGCAAAAGTCAATTTTACACCTTTCTGAGGATATACACATCTCATTTTTCTCTTTGTGGAATTGCCCTGATGTGAACAAATTATAATGTATTCCTTTTTCTATGCCAAACATAGGTTAGGATCTGAATGCTTCACATTTTGTTATTACTGTTTTTGTCCTGAGTACAAAGTCCACCTCAAATAAACTTACTGAAATTTTGCAGGATGCTGTTTTAATTTACATTCCTGCAAACAACAGAAGCTTCAACAGAAGGGAAGCACTAATGTAAAGAATGAAAGAAGAAATATTGTCTTTGGAAAGCATGCTTTTTCTCATCACTTTTCCTCAACCTTTCTTGGTTTACTTTGGCACAAGACATTTGACTCATAAATAACGCAAGTGACAAACTTTTCTCATACACCCTTCATAGAAGTGTGTTGTTGCAAATGAATAAATCTAGTAAGTATCAACTTTGAAAATCCTGTTAGAATCAGTGAACAGTGCCAATTTACACCAGTTTATGATCTGAGCATTTAATGTAGAAGGGCACTTTTCTCTATGATTGAGTTTTTAACTAAAATAAGAGAGACATTTAACTAATTGTTTCAATGATTCCCCACTGCCTGAGCAAGCAATAACAATTTAGAAACTCTAAAAAAAGCTAAATCAAAACATCAGATAGAGAGCTTCAAAATCCAGCCATAAATTCATGAGCGAGATAACAGTAATGATTCCTGCCCTTATAACTTGATACGATTCTGTGTATTTTAAATTCATTTGACTGAGAAAGCCAATAGTTGTCATAACAAATCTGCAAGTAAAAGGAGGCAAACAAGCTTTAGGATTATTATGTTGCCTTCAAAAAAATCACTGACAACTGTATAAAATGAACCACCTCAACGATGCAGAAGCAAGCTTTCAGAATAAAAACTTAGATTAATCAATGTTAAGGTTGGAAGAGAGGACTACAATCATTTAGCCTGTCCTTTTTGGGTAACGTAGATAAAATAATTTGCCAATAGTGTATGCATAAAGCTCACAACTGCTGTTCTGAGCTGTAAGCTTGATTTCTAGAATAATACCCTCTGCTGAGGTAAATGACTGGGAATAACAGTAGATGTGCATACGAAATCTTGGCTCTCTAATGTTTAGTCCACGTTTATTTTACCTCAATTTTCAGTAAATGGGATTGAAGCTCCCAGCTCTCCATAGCGGATTTTTAAACAATTAACTGGTCTCACTTGTGTACTGTGAAAAGTGGTGCATGCACAAGCCAGCAGCAATGACACTGCAAATGGCAATCTGGCCACCTCCTCTTAAAACACAGCATTGGCAACTACTCAACATTCCAGCTGCTACAATAATGGGCAGTTGTTTAATCAGAATTCTTTGTTTTCATTGTGATTTCTTTAATGTATGTAGCTATGCATTAAAAGCCTTTCAGTTAGTAACTCTGGAGTGTGCCGCAGCACGTTGAGTCAGTGGATTTCAGTAGGAGATGATGTGAATATCAGTCCTCTGAGTTTTTATCACCTGTTTTTCATAAGATCAACATGGAAGTTCTAAAAATAGGCCGTTAGTTAATTTCATGCTCTTTTTTCCGCTATGAAATTGTAATTCAGTAAATAAGTTATGAAAAACAGGTTCTGACAACTGTACGTACCTGAACATAATGTTCATAATGTTTGTTCCTGACTGAAACACCACCAGAGATGATGGATAAGGTCCTTTCCTCTTATTCTTTCTGCTTGTGACTTGTCTAATTGTCATCACTTCATAAGCTTGCTTAGTTAAATACAAATTCTCATTGTAAAACATAGCACTGCATTCAGTATAAAGAGTAAACAACTTATTTTTCCAAATGGAAAAAAAAATCAACTAGAAGGCTATCTTTGTGCAGTTAACCTCATGTAGCAGCAATATTTCTAACAGAAGTTCACTGTCTTTTCGTGGGTTGAGGGGTACGATGTGGGAGGTGTCAGATATTTTTGTTTCCAAGTGTTTTTTTGAAGGAATTGTTGCAGTGACTGGAACTGGTGACTGCATTCCATACTGTCATTATTGTCAACAAAGAAGGCATACAATTTTTATTAGCTTGGACTCCAGTGATTTAGCTCCCAGTAACTTTTGAAGCTCACTGTCCCAACTTCCAAGAGAGCTGTAATCTCTTACTTCTAGCAGTTCTGAGGCTGGTCTGTACTGTAGAACAAGAAGATCCTAATTATTTGTAAAGCTTACTCTGTATTAAAATTACACCAGGGGAATAGGAGAGCTAACTGAATATATATCCCCTGACAAAGGAAATTCTGCATGGTCCTATTCACACTAACCAATTTCCAACTTCCATTAATAGCCCTCCATTTGGCATGTTGACTTCCGTCTTCTTCCAGTACAGAAAGCAAGAACCTGCAGAGAGCCCCTTTATCTATGTTCCCTGTGCAAGCAATTGATTTCACACACCTGCTGATTTTTAACAGATTCCCTGATGTGAACTCAAGCACTCTTTTACCTTAAATAGTGAGGAGCCTGGACACTTGCCTATGATTTATTTTGCAGGTTTCCTACATACTCTTGTCTCAGAGCTGTACCATTTTCATAAATACATAAATTATAAATATGTTATCAGAGTGGGGTTACAACAAATTGTTTTGCACCCTTAATAATAGGCTATCAAATAAATTCCACTGAAAGTTATTTCTAGCACAGCTGCCTGTTGAACTGAGGGTCAAAGATCATCTGAACATCTGTCAAAAAAATACTGGCATTGTTTCTGTTACCAAGTCCTAACCTAAACTATGAGAGAATATCTACATCTGTACAAATTGTTCTGTATAACTTCTTCTGTTATAACTCTCATTCTATAAAATTTAGTGCTTTTCTAAGAGATACCCTCCTCCATGTAGTTAAAGATATAACAAATGGTTCTCAGAACCAAAACCAAACTGACTTCAGAATTCACGTGGCTCCTGACCCTCTTCCTAAATTCAAGAGATATGAGAGAATAAGAATTGTAATAGATAAAGAAAAGCTTCTGTTCACACTACAGGTCTTGATCTCATTAGTGTCTTGCATCCATGAGGGGAATCAAAGTTGAAAGCTGATGTACCCACAAAACCTTTGATGACCCTTACAGCAGTTACAGCAGGCTGAGGCAATGCACATAGTTGAAGAAGAGAAGAAAATTGTGATAATGTTCTTGTAAAAAGAAAACAAAAACAGAAATAAGCAGTACTGAATATAAGTGAAATAGGTAGAATATTTCTAGCAAAATTTGTGGGATAAGACTTTGGGATACAAAGACGGTTATTGAAACTATTTTCAGTGTTCTCACGGAGTGAGAAATGTAATAAGCAACTTGAATGTAAACTGCATTGCCCACATTCTAAGTTCCCTCTCTGTAAGGGCTCTGCACTTACACAGAATTTTGTTCATTTTAGTAGAGAAGACCAAAAGAGCACAGAAGATGGAATGCAATAGGAAACTAGTGAAAAGAGTATTTTAACATTGCCTAATTGGCTTCTTGCAGTGGTAGGAGGTAGAGATGACACAGGCACTATAGAAGGTATATTATTAATGAAACACAGTGAATGGTAAAAAGCAGGAAATGACCTGACAGGACAGAATTCTGAAGTGCTAGTCTTGAAAATGTGGTTGTAAAATTTTAATTTGACTTTGTGGTCAAAAGCAGGAGGGAAAATCCAGTGGAAAATGTAAAGAAACTGTTTTAAGATCAGCGTAAAAATATTTTTAGCAGAACAGATTAAAGGGTGATTTATTTAAAAAAAAAATCCTTGATATATAACCAACAGATGAGAGCGAGACTACTGTCCTCACGCTAGCACTGTCTTGTGCATCGTGTTCCCTGAGTCAGACAATATGAGAGCAGCTGTTCAGCTTCCTTAGCTCTTCACCAACACTGTAGCTGTATCTAACCACTGTTGAACCTAAATGCTGAAATAAGATGTGAGAATGCTAGAGAAAAAAGCAACAGTGTTCCAGAACATTAGCTGCATCACTTTTTGCTGACAATCTGAGCATCTCCTTCATTTTGACACTTTCCTGAGCATTCAGAAATGTTAATAAATTTACCTTTACAATGCATTAAAAAATGAGAAGGGGAAGTCTTTTGTCTGTTTTTGATGTAGTGAATCCACAGAAAAAATAAAGGAGGACCAAAAAAATGCTCCAACAATCAGGATAATATTAAATGGCATGATGAGAGTCCAGTACACTCAGTTTCACTTCACCCATTTGAATCCAGACTGTGATTGGTATCAGATCAAACATTCAGTTGCCTAGTGCATAAAGAAATAGAAATATTAAGCAGCAGCTAAAGTTACTAGTTTAAGATTCAGGAAATAAGGAAGCTACATACCAGAATATCTAATACCTAATGTAGTTATGTTTTATCAGAGCTGTGAGACTGACAGCTTGCTGGAGAGAAGAAAGACCTGTTTCTGTTGGTGTAGTAACTTACATAAGCTGGTATCTGAAATTCTTTCATCAATTAAATGTCAGAAAAAGCATTTGGCATAAAATCAGGAAATCATTGAATATAAAGTTTGCACAGAGAAGATCCACCAGCAGTAATCAGAATTAAAAATCACTTATAATTTTTTTGTCTATTTGGGGATTTTAACATAAAAGCGTGACTGAAATGGGGTTCTGGTTCTTCTGCTAGGTCCTCACAAGATCAGCTGTAGTTTAATATAGGAAAATTTCCTCATGGATGCCAGATACTCTTGATCCAATGCAAAAAGTCTTTCCAGAGATTAAGTACTTTTTCTAAGCTGATTTCTTAGCATGAGGCTCCTCTAAATAAAAAAAATGAATATTCTGTAAATCTCACTTTAGCTTCTAATTTCCTACTTGTAGTTAATATTCACTCAAAGGACCCAGATTAATTACCTTAAGATGAACAGTTTAAAATGACTTGAAGAATATATAGAGCATGATATTTTAAACATCTCTAGCAGTTCATTTCTCTGCATGAAAACCTGCCTTCATCACTTAGCTTTAGCTCCAGATCTGTAAAAAACAGCCCTGTTAATTTTAAACATGTATTGGTATTCACAGTGCCAGAAATGGATAAAATCTGGGACAGTGTGCCTGTCAGAAACAGCATTCCCTCTCTCTTGTATTCCTAAATCAGTTCTGGACCATGTACTCATCTATAACCAACTATATAGACAGAATTTTTATTTCTGTTTATTTCTTCTTTTTTTTTTTTTAACATCTTTTTTTTTTTTCTGCTTATCAGGGGTTATAGGGCAAGATTTCAGAAAGCTTGTATTTACTTAAATCATCACACTTTCAAAGTTAGAAAATAACGCAGTGCTGTAGGAATTCTGTTCCCCACAGCAAAGAAGTACCATCTTGAAGGTTTTTCTGCACACATGCACATGCACAAATGGCAACTTTCTATGCTTGGTCACTCTCAGGCAGACATCAGTATTTCGATATGCTGAATTTGCTAACATAAATCATATAATCTGATTATTCTGAAGCTTTGGAAGTGAATACAGTGCACATGGCTTTGCATATACACAAATTAATCATCTCCCCCATATACAGTTTATAAACAGTTTTCTTAGGAATATTCCTACATATATTTCTTTCATATACATACTTTGGTACATTTTTCAAAATATCCTGCTAAGTAGTAATACATGAATAGCATTGAGACACCATGTAAGACCTAGCAGTGATGACAGCATGTATACGCATGCTCTAGTTCTGCAGTTTTACAGGAAACAGCAGTTATGGAGACAGGCTTGCTCTTTTGTCCCAGTTTTTCTGCAGGAGAGCTATCAAACATATCAGAGATGCACTGACCCTTAATTAGCACTGGCAGCTTGGTGACTATCCGTGTCTGCTGAGGCCTGATTACCTGTTCTAAGATTCAGCTTCTCTTTCATTGCTTTGAATCACCAAAGCTTCATTGCTTTGAATCACCAAAAAGAATGAAAGTGATTGTAATTATTTCCTATCCAGCATCTCCTTCCCCCTCCGTAGGAATTTTTTTTATAATTATATAAGCATACACATTCAGGAATTTACAAAAAGATTTAGGAACTATGCAGTAAACCACAAGATGACTCCAGAACTGCAGACATGGTCTTAAGGTTCCTGCAGACAGGTGCCTACATTCTTTGTTTGAACTGAGAAGTTCCAAAAATATTAGAATTTGGCTGACTCTCTTCTCACCACCAAGAAACAAGAAGTATCCTGAAAAGCCAGTATGGTAATCACAGTGAGAGCACACCTAACATGCTCCTGCAGGACTGCACTTGTGACTACTGTATTTTTAAAACAGTTGAGAGATAATTGAGAACATATTGGTTCACTGGGACAGTCAGTGGAAAACCTCAGCTCAATGTCCTCTGCAAAGGTGACTTGTGTGGAGAAGGGCTATGTTGAGGTATAGACAGGTCTAGGTTTCAGTGAAACTATCTGTAATACTAGATTTTGTATTACTTTCCTGCAAAAAAATGCAAGATGTAAGGCATCAGATGGCATATAAATGAGTTCCTGAGCCTCTGGTGGAGAACAGATCATGCAGGGGAGGTGGTGGCTAGCAATCCCTATTTCTGGAATTATTTCAAGGAAGGGAGCATGGGACTTTTAAAAATTATTTAATGTGAAACTGCATGCAGAAGTACAACTACCACAAAACCAAGTGCAACAAATCAGTCTGCTTTCTGCCAAAAAAGATGCAAATGCCTTCAGGGAGGAGAAGATCCTCAGAGCTGGATTGTCATTTGGCAGAGGTGCCCAGCGATGGCTCCCATCAGGCAAGCAGGGTGGAGGTTCAGGTCAGGCATTTGCTTACCGCTTCCTATCAGCAAGATCTGCATTGACCCTGAGAGCTACTGGCAGAACCACAGGACCCACTTCTCAGAGGAAAGCAGGGCAATTTAAAGGGAATGAGTAACTGAAAGTCCTTTGAACTCAAAATTCAGAGCTAATGAAAGAAGGAAAACAAAAGGCCTAAACCAAAATTTGAAGTTGGAAGTTATATGATAGCACAGAAACTTTAGAAATGGATTATAACTTTTACTTTCACTAGTGTATTGGTAAATCACAGCCTGGAGCTGAAGTTCATGTCAGTGCAATGCTATTGAAAAACACTTTTTATAACCAAGTCAAGAGAAAAATTTATATAATGCTGTTCCATGGGGAATTTTTCTGTGACAGTTGACAGCCATTAGGCTTGTTTGATGCTAATGAGGGTAGTCAGCTCTATAAGCTATTTCCCTCACCCGCAACTATTTCACTTCTAAATTTGTGCTCAAAAGCTTGTATCCAGCTTCAGCTACTTTTTTTTCATTTTTCTTCATTTCTCTGCCTAGTCTGAAAGTCATTTTAATGTTTTGCCATAATAGATTCCCTAAACAGACAAGTGAGATACAAAGACATTGGTAAAAACATTTTCCAAGATAGGATGCTGTCCTGTCTTGACTGTTTAAACAAGGTCCTCAGCCTTCTTTTAATGCATAATGTTTCTCTCTCATTAAAGACAGTCTTCCTTTTTTTTTTTTCGAAGAACACACACAGTCTTACTAACATAACAAGGTTGACACTGAACCTCTAGACTTACATAGATTTTTTACAAATAATGGTATTATATCCATGCCACATAAAATTCCAGTTAAAGTGATGTGATGACTTAATCATCCTTCAGAAAGTAACTAGTAGTTGGGTGATAGCTATCACTGGAGTAGGAATAGCAGAGATTTAACATGCATGTCTGAATAAGGCAAAATAAAGATCCTGCTTCTCCTCTATCCTACCATCTTCCCACAGTTAGCTTTGGTGTGGTACAAATCACTAGTTCCTAAAATACAGTTTCTTTCAACTTCCCTGCAGCAGGATGAATTATGTCCTATGGGGTGTATGTGAAAAAAAGTTTTCTAGTTAGGATAATTTTAAATCATAGTAATTTATTCAAAGGTCAAATGATGTGGTTATTTGAACCTGATGCTTGTGTTCTTAAGATCTAAGTAGTTCACTGCAAAAGTCTAATGATGATGAAATATCAATATAATGTCCAGAAAAGAAATACATCTTAACACTAAGAAACCATTTTCAGCTTTATTTTTCAAAGGATTTTTAAGGAACTCTTTTAATAGATATCTAACAGCAAGATCTAAGCAGAGATCACTAATGTGCTGGTCTAGACCTTCAGCTAACCCATATCAGCTTTTTCCTGGGGTGCCAGAGGTGGAGGGAAGAAGGATTAACCTTTTATTATTTGTAACAAGAAAAGTATTTTTTCAGAACATGGTAGTTGTAAGGACAGCAACCACATTAAAAGCATTAGAACATACTAGTCCCACAGTGTTTAGGATTGTATTTTTTTCCCTCAATTTATTTTATTTACAAATTCCATCTCCAATATTGTGATATTTATTACTATTTTCTTGTTATTCTTCAGAAGCAATTAGTAAAGTCAGGTTTTGATGGTAGATCTGCTGACACACTGCTAAACAGAATTTTAAACACAGGTTACATGTGGTTGTGAAAATATCAGATATTTTCTACTTAATTATAATGCTATTTACAGATCTGTTAAATCTGAGCTAAAATCCAAAATGTTGGATATTCCAACGTTATTGTTCCAAAGAAGGACTTTTTAAGAAGGAACAGGTATACCTTCCCATTCCTTAGAAGTACTCTAGGCCCTCATTTCCTTCCTTGGAAACAGAAAACAGGATCAGCCTCTGAAAGTAGGGATAGCATGCCTTATCTGAAAAGATAAAGCATACAGAGCAGCAAAGAAGTATAAGATACATATTATATAATATTATCAAAGGCCAAGGGTAGGGTGGGGAGATATGGGGAAAGAATTACACCTGAGTAACATAACCAATAAGATCTGAAACTAGAAGAATGTGGTTTTCTATTAACTTGACCAAAATATGTCAACTATAGTGTGAAATATCTGATGGAGCAATCTTCCTTTTGTTCTGGTTGACCTTGCCTCAAGAATTCATTCCTCCAGAAATTAGGCTAGTGTAATTCTACTTTATGCTTTTCAAGTTCTTACACTGCACTCATCCTCAAAATATTTCAATGCCTTGCAGGTTCAACATTATAACCAGAAGGGTGAACGTGTTTATCTATCTTGCTTCCTTTTCCTGTAAGGAAGTAGACTGCGCAGGTGTCTCAAATGTAGGTAGAAATGCTAGCATTACATGTTTAGTATACAGATACATACTAGTAAAGGCAAGCTGAAGATATAAGACTTCCACCAGGAGAAGGTGATGAGTCCTTTACTGGTATTGGTTGGATCCTAGAGCTTTGAGAGAACTATCTTTTCCACTGATGAAGGACTATGAAAAAATTTATAGATTTTTTTCTTTTTTTTTTTCAAAACGAAAACAAAGATCAAGTTTATCAGCAAAGAAGGAAGTGGGATTTTTGAGTGAGAGCAAACATGAGGCAGAGTAAGAAAACATCTGTTGTGTCCATTGATGTTTGATTAAAGGAATAGGACAGGAAGTTGGCAGAAACACAAATAGATTTTCCATTAGGCAAAATAATTTCCAACAAAACAAACACATTAAAAGTAACTGTTGTCTAAACTCAGTAGATAATTCTGGTCTGTCAATTGAATAAAATTGAACAAAATAACCATTTTTTAATGTTAAAGTTTCAAACTTTCTGTAGAGGTGTGTAGTTTTTTCTGTGGACTTACAATATCTCCTCTGTTTCAAAGTCACATGGTTTCAGAAATGCATTTTTGTAGGAATTTTTACTTGCTTACTTGTTCTGGAGTATGCATGCTTAATCTATTTCTTAATCTATTTTCTATTTTTACTTCTTTCCTGGGTACTCCTTTTTCTCATTTATTTCCTATCAACTTGTTCTGTCCTAAGCATCTGCAAAGTCTGTTTTCCAAGTGTAATGAAATCTTACAGAGACGAGATATGCCTTATGTATTCTTTATCATCTACAGGAAAATATATCCTCATCTTTTGACCATAAAACTAGTATTGCATCTAACTCCCAAGGCTTAGCTTCGCCACTGCATCTTGTTTTGCAACAAGGGAAAAACAGCTGCCCTGGAGCAGCTCTAATAAGACATGTGAACTACAGTTTCAATTCCAATTCTAGCCAAATGCCCCACATGCTTTCTCAACAAAAGACTCATCTTCCCTTTAGAACTACACAGACTTTCTGTAGGAAAAGCACTTGAAAAAGCTATAGAAATATTACAGAACACAAACTTCCCTAATAATTTAAAGCAACTCCCAAGGCCTCCAGTCTTCTGGAGTCCTCCTCTCCACTGTTAATGACAATCCTCAAATAGAACAGATATTCTCCGGAAAAAACAATTGAAGTATTTCTTGGGATTTTCATTCCAAAATTCCAAAAGGAATTACATTATTAGGACTACCAGCACCATTAGATGACTTTGCATTTTAGACACTCTGACCAGCGTATAGAATTTGTGATATTTTCCATGAGGAGAACATACCTTAATTATTTAGGCTATTATAAGAAACAGAGGCCAACTGTGCTCTTATAGTACCATATATACTACCAAGTTCCACACACTGTTACAAAAACACTCAGCTTCTAATTTAGAACTTGTCACTAATTCAACTATTGTCAACTGCTCATTGAATTAGCCACAATTAAGCACTTATGTACTTCAGAAGCACTTAGTAGCCCTATTTCTATTAGCCTTGTCTAGCTTTATTTATGCATGCAGCTTCTGGTTTGTTCTGTGGTTAGAGGTAGTCTTTCTTGCATTCAGTACTGCAGAAGTCTGCATTCTTACTAATTTCCAAGTGGTCTGTTTACATCCCAATATTCTCATCACCAAAATTTTAACTTAAAACGTTAAAGCTTCTAGGACACCACATAATAAGGCACATTTAAATCATGATTAGATAATCTATGGACCTTTTAGTTACTGGTGTATTTATATTTTGTTACTATATATATGGTGTGTGTATATATATCTGTGTATAAGGTTAGGTGTAAATATTATATAGACCTTACAACTCCATGCAACAAATATAAATTAACATCTTTGACAACCTGTACTAACTTACTCTAGACTGAGATCTGCTTTCCTTTAGAATTTATTTTTTCTGCTTTCCTCACTTCCCAAGACAAGCATCCAGAAATTACGTAACTATTTGAAAGACAATGAGACTGCTGCAGTGAAATAAAAGAGTATAGAATTCATAGTGGCCTAAGCCAGTCTGAAGGTTTCACAGCTGTTTATCTCCCCGCTTTCAGAAAGTGTAAAATGAATGGCTAAATCTGGTATCACCATCTTGGAAATACACAGTTAGGAAGACAGCATAAGTCCTTGCCAATATTATCTCTCATACATACTTATATACCTACAAGCACACACCTTTGATTCTCATGTACTATTCTTAGAATAGCAGTTGGAAAATGTTATGGATTTCTACAGAACAACAATGTAAAGAAAACCATAGTATATTAAAGTACACCTTCACCTCATAGCTACAGTCAGAAGATAAAGGTTTGCTTTCAGTCAACACGGTTATGAATACCAAAAGCATAATTTGAGTCATTTAGCCTATCTTAAAACAAAAAGAAAACCAAAGAAATCAAATGTAACCACAACAGTTTTCAGAGGTACATATTTGAAGACTTACTGTGACAATTAGCCCTTTCTCCTGGAAATATTTAACCAGTGGAACAGCATTTTGCTTGAAATTCATTAGTCTTCTTTGAGTAGCTTTCAGGTTATCATCAGGTCTCCCTTGCTGTTCAGCACGTTTCAGTAACCGTTCTTTGAGCCTCTGATTGGAACAGGCCAAGAACACCACCAAATCTGGGGTACAAATCTGTGGGAAAAAAGCAATTCAAGAAGCCTGTGAATAAGTTGATTGCTCCAAAAAACAGGACTCAGCAAATCCATTACTAGATAAGACTCAGCTATGCAACATTTGCATAAAGTGGATCTTAATTAAGTACTTTCATTTTGGGGGAGAATAAGAATTCATAGGCTTGAGGAAGAGTTACTTTTTCTTATTTGAAGGCCTGCCTATTTGTCTCATGTGAAATTATAAGGAAAATTTTGAAGGAAATTTTTTACTTTGCTCCAGAAAACTTGTTTAGCCTTACTTGCTGTTTTCATTACCAGGTTCCCTTAGCTAAAATTCAGATCTTTATAAAGAGCAAAATACAAATGCCCCGTATTCTGCAGGGAACTGTATGGTTTCTGTTTGTGGAAGGTTTTCTTTTCAGTAAGGTAGCATTTAAAACCCAGCAGCTATGATGGAGCTGACAGATGCCTAGGACTAGGGGAAAACGGACCTGTTCCAAGATCTGCTGTGAGCTTTTCCATGCACTCTGGTATGGCTCACTTTTTCATTTTTAATGAATGTTTTATAATTCTACCATTCCCTTGTTAGAACATATTTTCAGTTTGGCTGCCCTAGGAGGGTTGTGGAGTCCCCTTCTCTGGAGATACACAAGACACACCTGGATGCCTACCTGTGCAACCTGGTCCTGAGAGCTGGCTTTGGCAGGAGGGTTGGATTAGATAATCTCTAGAGGTCCCTTCCAGCCCCTACAATTCTGTGATTCAGTTCAAGTATTACATAAATGTTGCCTGGACCTGTCAGTATTATAGCATGTTATTTTCCTGTAAGACTTTCTCCATTCCTGTAAATTTTGCTGAAGTCAGTGCACCTCTCAAGAGGTTGGGTGGCAGTTAAGAGGATTTTAATTTCTCCTTTCCTTTTTGGTCAGTGTGGCAAGTTCTGTTTCAGCCCCACTTAGTAATTCTGCTTAATGTTCACAGGCAGTCTTCAGAGGTCATTGCAACTTAGTACACATAGTAGAAGAAACAGAAGTCAGTCAGAAATGTGAATTCAAATAATTTTACAATTTACAAGTGTTTATTTTTATTGATCACATTTATGAGATCTGATTTTGTTCTTCTATCTAATTTATTGTTTTTACAAATAAATATCCGTCCCTTGAAAGACTCACTTAAAAATCTTTTTCTCATTGAGATTGCCTTTTAAAATGTATGATGATTCTCTGCATGATAAAAATAAACCCTATTGTACTGTGCATATTTTAATCTCATTACAGATTAGAAAGGGTTTATTGGTTCTCACACACAAGCATGAAGTTATTCCTGCAGTCCATACTTATCTAAAAAAAAGTCTTTTTTATATTAGTAAAACAAATTAGCTTACTATTCTTGAAATGACATAATCTAATTACATTAAAAATTATGATGGATGATCAAGAACACCAAACAGACATGCATCACATGGTGTTTCCAATGTATAGAATAAATTTCTTTGTTCTTTTGTTGATTTGAGGTATACAAGTATATCACCAAAACATCTACATGTGTTCTAAAGAATTCATCTCTGTATGTTCTTCACACAAGTTGTTACCAATATATTACTGTTGATGGCCAAAACAAAAATGTGTTTCTGAATATGCTTTCTATCTAGATCCCTTTATCCAGAGATCTCCAATTGCCTCAGAATAGCCATACACTAGACTGAATAGTCAAGACTAGCAGGATTTCTGTCATTTGAATACAACATGAAGTACATGGCCTTTTCTATTGGCAGTGTAGGCATAGAAAGGCTCCCCTGGAGTAAAAAAAAATACAAATACAACTGTTCAAAATTGGAGTGATGGTCATTAGCTCTTGCTTGCAAAGCAGTTCACTAAAAGAGCAGGATATGGAGGAGGTAGAAGGCAGAGCCATTTTCCAACCACAAAGGACAGTCTGATAAGCAGCAGTAGCAGGTAGAATGGTGGCCTCTTTACCATTATTGAAAACTAAATGATATCTCAAAGAAAATTAATTTATATTTTATTCACATTGTGGATGATTGGAGACAAGGGGACAGAAACTAAAACCTAAACCCCAAAATAGAAATCTCATGTTTTTTTCTGAGTATACATCAGATTTTGGAACAACCAACCTTGAACTTTGATTTTTCTTTTTTAAATCATTGTGACTGAGAGAGAAGCTGTATCCTACTTCCAAAACAGGTACTTCAACTTTTAAAAATAAATAAATGATTTCCCTGTCTTTTTAGCCTGTTTTAATTGACAGGTTATTTCATCCTTTTATGGGATGAATTAATTAATGACAGTTATTACCTTATTACCACGCAGTAGCTTTAGGGGTATATAGTTATTCATGTGGAAGACTACGAAAGTAAGCTTTCGTGTTAGACTTTCATGCAACATGGACTTATTAAAGTGAAGAGCTTTATTTAGTATTTTCATTTTGGCAGATTCCAACAGCCATGAGGAAAGATGGTAAGAAATCTTCAGTTGAAGCTTGTAGCTTCAAGCTGTAGCTGGCCTTCTTCCCACTTTCAACACTTACTCCCAAGCACCTTCAGGACTACCACCTACCACACACTCAGCTCCATGAAGTCTATTAGACCTCCTCTGGTGTAGAACCTAAGGTCTTGCTTATCACATAACTTCTCATACAGCACCAAACCTTACACACAGGACTTAGAATAAATAGATCTCCTGTTAAATAACTACCCCTAAAAGAAAAAGAGACAAAGAAAAAAGGCCTCTTCTTTGACACAAACCTGAGACTGCAGCTTTCCACAGGCAGCCTCAGTTCTTTAAAGAAACCGTGGCTGAGTAATTGCAACCTCACAGTGAGGGAAGGATCTGAAAGTCATCGTGACCCATCAGCTGTGTCAGTTCTCATTTGCTTAAATCCAGCAAAGAAGACAGAAGGCAGCAGACAGTTCTTTTCTAAGAAAATGGGAAAGCATACTCTGGGCCTATTTTTCAAAGATTCTAATTGTAAAATGAAGATAATAATGAGGTGCAACATAGTAATTGCTGTGGAAAATTAATTAATTAGGCTTTAATTATTCTGTATCGCTTTTTAAAATGGAAAGTTCTCTACAGGAACTAAGCATTGTTCTTAATTTTCTGATTAGTAACAGTAACAATAGAAAAGGCAGTACCAGAATCCCAAGAACTAAAACCATTTATTCTGACAGTCTGGCTTTTGTAGTTTGAAATACATTTCATTCACTGAAATAAAATGTCACCAAGAGCAATGGCTTAGTTCATAAAGCCTAGTTTAAATGAAGTATTGTCCAAAACTTTTTTGGAAGTGGAAAAAAAAAGGTAATTCAAGCCCATTTGAGATAGGAATACAAAATAGAGTCTGATTATGCGATGCCTTCATGAATTCCTCTGACTTGTAGAATACTCATCTTCCTCATCAGAAAATAGCTGGAAATCATTTAAAAAACACATCTCTGCTTGGTTTTTGATGCATGAAATAGTAATTTCTATATCTGTATGGAAACAGACTTAACTATGTTTCTCCTGCATGCATTTATAACCTTCAGGATAAACCCTTGAAAGTCTATTGATATTTCATTTTTGTTTTCATAAAATGCTCTGCTTTCATTTACCTCAACTGCACCCATTTGCAAAACATGCTTATAAATAAGGTGGAGTGTAACAGAGTAGTGTGAATATATGAACATGTGAGCTTACTTCTCTGGTAGTACAGCTAGCTCTCTATAAATAAGAGGATAAAACTACGTTTTTTTTCCTCTTTTTTTCTATCAAAGAACTTTTTATGACTCATGTGAAAACAAAACTAATTCAGAATTAATCACTGTTGAGTATTTTGACTAGGCAATAAGGTTTATTCTTAGACTGAGCTTACAGAAATGGTCTTCTGTGTATAGATCCAGCAGAGGTAGGATAACTGCTTTCCTTCATGCTGATTTCCCATAACACACTCATCTTATGTTGAAGGTAGATAGTGTTACTCACATCCAGGGGAACCAAATTTAACTACTTACAAATCGGGATTTGGCAGAAGGCAAAATCTCGGTTTATGAGAACAGATAAGTTTCTGGTTATTCACAACTTTCTGAATTTTAACTGATACAAAGAACATGTGGCAATAACTTAAAATACCACTGGTAGGAAATGTTCAGTCCTCTCATTCTTTTAGAGTAGTATTTACTAGTAAGTAAATCATACTGTTTTTGGTTCTAAATCTCCTTCTTTAAAGTGGTACAAAGAGTGAGTTGAGAGTATTCCATTCAAGTCAGTAATTGATGTAAAGCAGTATGAATAGAAAGAGGTTGTTTCTCTTGGGATATTTTCTACTTCTCCTCTTGTTAGTGAAAGTAAAGTGGTTGTTTGCTAGAAATTAGATGATTACACTCTGTTGTTGTTTCTCATTAGGCAAGAGATAAAAATACTTTGCTTGTTAATTCCTGGTATGTTCCATTAGACACTCATGAGAAACTTAACGTACAGCTCATGAAAAATCATCATTAATTCAGCCATGCATTTCATTTCAATTGGTGAAAGTTCCTAGCAAGTACATTTATGCCAATTTTAAGGATGCTCTCACTTCTAATTACTGATTTGATTTTACAGTTCCATCTCTGCTGGGTTACCAGTCTACATAGTTTCTTCATGTTTTAGAAAAGTAAAATCATGAATCTTCTTGTCAAAGAATGAATTCTAGAGATAGGATTCTTTCCGGCAAATGCTTCTGAACCATAGTCATGTTGCCTGACAACAAGCTTCCAGCAAATTTCCCAGACTAGGTGATAAGGCTAATTGGTAATTGATTAAGAGAGCCAGGTGCCTTTTGAGAGGACTAATACAGATATTCCCCTGTGTTGAAGAGCTAACCAGTTGAAATCCCTAGTTGTAAATACAGTACTTCTACAAAGAAGCCTACGCAGACCTCAAGTTCAGAATTCTCAGCAGGCATCTTAAGCCTTTCTGAACACAGACTGTTAGGTTATTTCCTGAGAGGTAAGGATCAGCAATGGATGAGCTTTCCTTTGGAAGGCAGGGAGAAGTCTTTGCACAGAAAAAGAGAAAACATGAGGTCTTACCCAGCAGAAACTTGAATCACTGCTTGTCTTTCTCAAGAGAGTGCTTTATCTACCCGGGGAGAAGACAGACAATGATAAGGCCATTCTACAGGCTTCCTGCTCTTGCTTGACTTTAAAAAAGCAATTTATAACTCACAGGGCCAATGAGAATTAATGAGAGAAACATAATAATGCGACCTTATGTTGTAGTATATTGCTGCTACTCATACAAATGACTGGTTATATTTATCCATCATCACAGACTGTATCTGTGAAGCTTCTCAGACTAGGACAGTGGAGTGGAAACGTGGGGGAAGGGAGATAGACACTGAGGATGGAATGAAATGAAGAGTATATAAAGACAGCGGAACAGAGAAATAGTTTTACTGTAACAAGAATACTGTAACTGTGTTCTTTACTATTGCAAAGAATAGATTCTTTCCCCTTTAGTGGATTATCAGAAGGATTGCATTCATTTTATTAGTTGTTCTGGATCTCATATTATTGATGGAGCAGGTTTTCCATGGGGAGCTCTTTGTGGACTATGATCTTAGCAGTCAGATTGCCATAGGAGAGTTGGCCATTAACACCTCTGTCAAGCTTATGAAGGGACTGCAAGCATCACTTCTGCTTGGAGGTTTAAGCATCAGACTGTTTTCTTGGCACTATGAGAGGAGGTCAGCTCTTCCTCAACAGCCAATACTGTCCCTTCTGCATGGCCTGTTTTACTTTAGCACAATTAATTTACACAGTATTAATATCCATAATAATATCCATAAGGAATGTATCTGGGAGATAAAAAGTAAACTTGAATTGCAGCTGAGATGAACTAGTTATTCTTTGTAGACATAGTACATTTATGAACAATATACTTGAGGACATTTTGAACTAATAATCAGATAATTTAAGTAACAGAAGTAGTAAATTTTAACATTTTACATCTTCAAATATATCCTTGTCACCCAAGCCATACGAAACAAAAATATTTCTAAGAGTACATTCTTACAGAAATTAATCTCTTTATTAAGGAGTTAAATGATATTCGTTAATGACTATCCATTAGTTCTAATAATTGTTCCCCATTTCATTTCACAATTAATGAAACAAAGTATTTTAAACAAACTTCATCAGTACTTAATGAAATTGAAAATGTTAATATTGGTAAGGCAGTTGCTGAAATCAGAAGGAAAGTTACACATAAATAACTGAAAAAGGGAGGAGGGAAAAAAAATCCCAAAGCAGTAAGTGAAATTAACTGGTAAATAATAACATGGAAAATTGTTTCCCCTGGGAAAGGTAAGAACGTATTGCCAGGTGAGTGAGAGACTGCATGCAAAGTCAAACTGCAGTTTCTTCTTCACAAGCCATTTGAGTTCAGTACAGCAGTCAGAGCATTTCATTGCAGTGTTAGAGGAGATGAAGATATTTAGAATGCTTGAGCATGCTGGTACTCTAGGTGACTTGCTGAATTTCAAACTGACGGGTTAATGGTAAGTAAACCATTTGCTCCTTGGCATTTTTGAAAGCGTGCTTTGAATCTAAGCACCTTTCTTGTGTTGGCACTCAGCAGAGATAAAGGATACCTTAGGAATTTCTGCTTTAGGGTTACTATATGTCTGTGACTGAAAAGCTAAATAAACTAGTATTGAAGCAGCATACTGCCAGTCAGAAGGAATTTTAAAATGACCAAGATCCAGAAATAATCAGATATTTAAAATAAGTATATAAACTGGAAGTTCTGTTTGCTTTTAATCTATTAAAATTCATCTCTTCATTTTTTTCTCTATAACCACGAGTACTTGAAACTTAGTTTGCTTTATAGTGAGAGCTGAAATTCTCATAATCATGGGACTGAGGGAAAGTCATAGAATATTCTGAGTAGGAAGGGACCCATAAGCATCATTGAGTCCAACTCCTGCAGTCTTCAAAGGCAGAATAAAAAAGAAAAAATATAGGCTTTACTTCAATTCCAATAAGAAGTTCCCAGAAAACTGACCAACTTCTCCAATTCTCATGGCTATGAGGTCTGACAAGTTGAAATGAATAACTGAACATTAAAGGTGGTGTAACTAACTGACTAGAATGGCAGAGTTGTGCTGGCCTGGAAGCACTGATGAAAATCTGCAAATATCATTGATGACATCTTAAGACTTCTTTCCTGCTCATATGGATGACAGGAACAGTGATATTACAATGGTCAAAATAATAACAAAAAAAGTTTGAATTCTAATTTACAATTCCTCATATCTGTAAAGTGCTTTTCATCCACTTGCTCCATATTGACAACACTGCTTGGAAACAGAGGGAGTTCCTTCTGGCTTTGAGATCTGAGCAGGAAGAGAAATACTGTGATTCTGTGAGTGCTGCGAATGATACGCTGACTTATCTTAGGCACTTTATTCACTGATATCTGATGCGTTTTAATACAGTTCTGCCTAGCAACACTTTGAGTACTTACTGTCCACATCAGAGCCTAGCAACATAATAAGAAAGAAGTCGTAATTTTTTGTTAACGATGCTTATCTCTGGGAATGTTAGCATAGCTGGTATGCTTTGGCTTGTTTACTAACATTTTTACTAGAGAAGGGTTTAGCTTCTGGATTAGATAATGGGATAAAAACATGCAAGAGTTTTCTAATATTGTGTATTTCTGTACCATATGTTATATAGGACGGGTATATTAACCAGAGTTCAGACGTATGTATATTCATTTAACTTTTTCACAAAATAAAGAGATAAGGAAAACTAAAATGATGTCAGGTTTCAGTAACAGCTATGTCAGCCATAAAACCAACAGAGTTATTATAGCATAGATAATTTATTTTAAAGCTATCTGCAGAGGTAGCACAGTTAGATTCTATGTGTGCTTGCAAAAGAAACCAGGTACCTTAGCTGACTTTATCCTTTTCCGCTGGCTATTAATATGTTGAACCACTTCCAATATAAATTAGTTTATCTTTGCAGTAACTCAGCACACTTCTTAATAGTGAGAACAATGTAATAACATATATAAAAATGTTTGGTAAGTAGAGTTCAAGGAATTACAGTGTTTTTGGGAGCAGTTCAGATTTTATACCTTCCAGTTCATCATCCATAATATGCAGAGGCAGAGAAAGGGGAGATTGTGTAGCTGAGATTAAAATTATATAAAGCATATGGACAAAACAATATAGACTTCTTGTGATTAATAAAGACCAGATATGCTTGCTTGGTCTGTAATTACTCTTAGTTTTTGCAGTCTGCTTTGTTTGCAGACCTCTGATTCTCCTTACATTTGTTCAGTCTGTGTTTGAACTTAAGCTATTCTCTCAGTATCCTGTATTACTCACCTCTACTTCCATATGGTTTAATAATTTGTCCTTCACATTCTCCCCCCGCAATTTATTTTTGGTATTATTAATTATATGCTTGGAGTGTTTTTTCTGTCTATGTAAATAAGGGCAAAGGAGAAAGGCTCTACAGTGGAAAATACTCCTGGTAAAATGAATGTTTGTTTGCTTATTTAAAGCTTTTATGGAATTACAGATAAATATACATCCCAGTACACTCAAAGGATGAAGGTGAACTAATAGTCACCCTTGTCTGCTTCATAGAACAAATAAAACTGTTAAATCACTGTTCTAAAGGATATGATTTCATTTTAGAACATTGTAATGAAAACAATTAGCTACAGTGAAGAGATCACGTAATAAGGGAAAACATTATACAGATACTTCAAGTATCTCTTGACAGTTTGCTAAAAGTAACCTTTATTATGGCTTGTGTCTTATAAAATGTTCTTTTGTCAGGCATATAAATATGAAATGGTCCTAAAGTGGCTACTTACTGGAGTGTATTGGATGGTCTTAAAGTGACCATCCGTAAAATAAGTGTTAGTCCCTGTGTAAGCTGATAGTAATGAGAATTGATTTTTATTCAGAACTTTTTATCAATACATTTCAATATTCTACAGGTGAAGTCTTTGTAAGAATAGGGTATATGAATTACTGAATAATGTGGTTTGTCTATTTGCATTTTGTGGTATTTCTCTATTTTCTTCCCTGCTTAATAGGTCTTCTAATTAGAAAGAGTCTTACTATTTAATCAAATCTTTCTTTCCTGAAATTTCCATTAATTATTTCTCATATTGTCAGTTTTGGATAATGAGAAAAATTCTGCTTCTTGCTCATTATAAATTATAAAAACACACTGCGAGGAAGAAAGGGATAACATTTCTAAGCTGTGGAAAACACCTGCTGCATTTTTAATTGCAGACTTACACAAATCATCACAACAGTTAATCACTGAATCCTCCACAACTCAATTACACTTCTCATTGAGGAATTTCTGAGTTGCTTAAAAATGTTAACATGTTTAACGTAAATAATTTGACACACCATGGGTTACTGCCAGCCCCATTGTGTGAGGAAAGACGAGCACCATGTCTGCTGGTAGTTCTCTTCCTTTATCACAAGACCATCCATATGTGAGCAAGGTTATGGCTTACTAAACAGAGGATTTTAAAAAACAGCAAACATTTTATTTTTGTAAAATATGAAGTCGATATGAAACGCTGAACATACTCCACTGGATTAAAAAAGTGTATGTTGAAATATGTACCTCCTTTTTCTATATTTACTTCTATGGCCTTAGATATACTCATATACAAGGTCAGCTGCAAGGATAGATTAAATCGGAAGATAGTCTAAGTAGAACAATTTTTCTTTCTTTCCCCATATTGATTTCGGAGCAGGTAAGATTGAAAGGTGACCCTTTATGAAGTGCCGTGGGATTTTCTTTAGAGCGCCTCAGTCATCTGTCTTTCAGGCAGAATCAGGCCTTGGGGAGGATGATTTAGCAAATCACATTAGACTAAAAACGAACGAACTATCTGAGAATATAATCAAGTCTAAAATGACTACATACATTCTCTCTTGTCTCCAGAAAAATATGACCAATCTACAGCATCCTTGAAGAAATGGAAGATACTAAAAAGGAGCAGAAGTCAGGCTTTTTATCTTCCTATCAGTATTTTATCAAGTTGTCTTATATAATCAATAAGGGCTAACCAAATCTGTAGAGGGGAATCTGATAAATTAAATTAGGAAATACTGGAAAAGCGTATTTGAATGATTCAGTGAGAGAGCCCAAGCATACATTAAATAGTTTTAATCTTTCTCCCCTTCCATGGTGTGGTTTGCCAGAGCTTTTTCTAATATATCCTGGATTCCACTTGTTAGTTGGTTTTCTAATGGATCCTATGATGGGTGCTCAAGTGATGTTTAACTGTTTTTCCTTTGTAAAGGGAGAATTTAATAACCTGAAGCACTCAATAATTCAGATCCTGTCAGTTCTTCCACTTTCATTCCTCCCCCTTGTTCTTTCATTAACCATAACATCAGCACAAAATTAGAGTACCAAGAAATACACTTAAGTCGTGCTATCACAAAATATACTGGAGATAAAAATGAGACAAGGAAATGTCTAAATTTATGCTCTGTGTTTCATTTATAAAATAATCAATCATCTCTTTCATTAATTATAAGGAGATACAGCTGGCAGTCATTGGCTCTTTTCTATAATAACTATTTTATGTATTTCCTTTAATTACCTCAAACCAGTCTTCTAAATTTCACCCAGAATACTACTTTATAAAAGCACATTAATGAAATGCCTCGTTAACTGCTTCCTTTTGTTACTTCTGTCTTGGCAATGCCATTTAGAATTCAAAGTACAGAACTGGTCGTATGCTAGCAATTGTGAAGTACTTTGAAACGCTCTGCTTGAGAGGCGCTCTGAAAATGCAGCACTGAAACTGCAACCATTACTTGTGACCATAACCGTTACGTTAACAGCACTTAGTAAGAAAATGACATAGCCTGTTTTTTCTCCACTGAATTTAAGTATTTTTAGATGAGTTTAAAATATACATATAAAAATAACATCTGAATAGAATTCACAAATACGCTTTCAGCTGACTAAATCCTAGGAGTGTAATTTATAATAACCAAAGTGACTTAAAAAAAAAACCCACATCATTTCTGGTTCAGAAAACCTGCGAAACAGGCAATGTTATTCCAGTCTTTTCAACGCACAGCAGTAATACGAGACTAAATGCATTGTGAATATATGCACTGATTTAAGTATGTTTCTCTTAATGTAGATTAAACTGAACATTTAGATATGGAAATACACGCTTTCTAAATCACTAATATGTATAAAAAATAATTGTTAGATTTTATGTTACTTTCATACATCATGAGAGGATTTTAATTACCAAAGCAGGAGGCTTGGATTATTGGTTATGTTATTAAACTTTCTTTTTACAAATACTTTGTCTTCACGCTCCATAGCATAAATCAAAAGAATGACCTTCTTTTAGTCTGTAATTACATACTTGCAAAGATTTAAAGAGCAATGCTCAATTAGAAATAGTGTGTAGTCTTTCCTGGAATTTCGAGGAGCCTGTTAAAGAACTACCAGTAAAATAAACAGAAACAATCTCTTACTTGGTCCTCAAAGGAGATTGCCTGGGCAACATCTCTGGGAAATCCATCGATCACTATACCCTCTTCATCAGGGATCTGCATTAATCTCTGTTTGATCTCAGTTATGGTTGTTTCCTTTCACAGAGAAAAGAAGTTTATTCAGTATTGTGAAGTAGGTTTCCTTGATGGTGCACATTAAGACAGCACATACAAATCCTTAAAAAGTAGACATTAACAAAGGATAGGCTTAGCTCTGCTGTACCTGAGGGGCTAGTTCTCCAGTAGTAATTATTTTAGCAATTAGACTCCATTTTCTATTGCTGCTTGTGCTGTGGATCTTCTTCCTTAACAATTCACCAACTGATATGTAGTTAAATCCATAGCGTTCTGCTATTTTCAAACTCTGTGTTCCTTTACCACTTCCTGGGCCACCTGTTGTTAAGAATAAGCAAAGCATTAAATTAAACTGTCATCCGAAGTACTCAGTCACATGAGAAATCTCTGCTGTAAGCACCAGTCCTCCAGTACCAGAACACATCTTGTAGTTGCATGATTTGTTACCAGTCATTAGAAAGGGGCCTCATCCACCCCGTTATAAAGGTAACAGTTTTTAAAACTACAAAGGAGTACAAATTACTTATGAAGAAAAAATAAATATCCTCTTCTGGGCTTGACCTCATTCTAAAGCTGTTCCTGCAAAGGAGTTTTTTTCTGATTTGTGGTAAGGAGAGATAAATGAATCAGTCTCCTCCGAACTCTTTGAAACCAAAGGTAGATTCAGATAGCCTTGTTTACTTATGGCAGAATCATACCTGTTTAAATAAAGCAGTGAAATCAATGGACTACTCAAGAAATTGAACTAATAAAATCTGCTCCTAAATATGAGTTTCTGAGGTTTCATAATTTTAAAATACAGAAAAATATTAAATTATCAGCTGAGATGTTTCCACAGTAATTTGGTAGATGGCTTCTTATTGAACTATGCGTACTTCTGGTATTGATGCTTGAAGCATCTGGTAGAGAAGCAATTTGTCGGGTTCAGTTTGCTGGACAACTTGAAGAATAAAGAGACCCTTCAGTGGAACACAGGCAGAATAGATATCAAAATCACAACCATGTTAAACAATAGGGAATGCCGAGGTGATGGTCACTTGGACAGAGAAGCAAGAATGCATGTTTAAAAAAGACAGAACAGATCTGAATTAATAGAATGTGATAAGATGTGAGGAACATTGAAACTGGAAGCCAGTGTGTAAGAATAGGGAATGGTTTTGATAGAAATAAATACTTACTTACAGAAAGATGCATATTACTAAATAGCATACAAAATTAAAACCAAAACAAGTGTTTTGATATTAACTCCCAACACTAACTAGCTATTTTGGGAGCATTTTTTGCATGAGGGCATTGAGTTTTAGTTCAACAAACAAGGAATTAGTCTTATTAAAAAAACACTACACATTTTCCCTGAACATTAAAAAAGTGCAGCAATGTGATAAAAGTAAATATGGATACAATGAGCTGCCTTCTAGTAATAATAGAACTCTTTCTTATCATTGTCTGCATAATTCCCATAAATAGGTTTTAGACATTTATATAATTAATACAGATCTGGTTGTAGAACAAGATTTCCAGGATTTCTTCCTACACAGTTATGACACTCTGTATACCCAGGCTCAAACCTGTATTGTAGCATTCCATGGCAGAGGGCTTTCAGTGCCACCAGCAGCCATGAGCAATGTTTCTGCACCCTGACTGTGCTGGTAACTGCTGTGCTGTTGAAACTCAAATCAGGTACTTCTCTTGCCTATCAAGGCACAAGCTTTCTCTCTTCTTTTTGTAGATTAAATTAGGCTTTACAGCTATTCTTGAATGTCAAGTGTTCTAGGTGATCTATTTTTTTTTCAGCTATCTTCTTTGTTAGAATAAAGAATGTTTCCTTTTTGAGACATACAAGCATTTGTTAACCAGGAATCACGTATAACAATCCACCCAAGTGGCTACAAAGCAGCTCTGCTTTGGCTCTCATCAGTTCCTTCTGATGGCATGCTCAGCCTTCTCCATCACAGCTACATTTCACCAAACCTTATGCTCTGTTTTGCTCCTGTATCAAAACCATACCTGATACAGATGTTCTAACAAG
Source organism: Lagopus muta (assembly GCF_023343835.1). Classification (NCBI taxonomy): domain Eukaryota; kingdom Metazoa; phylum Chordata; class Aves; order Galliformes; family Phasianidae; genus Lagopus; species Lagopus muta. The sequence continues at coordinate 10,886,001 of NC_064437.1, read as the reverse complement.
ATAATACTATGTTGTTTGCTATTTATTACAGGCTCTTGGTAATCTGGAACAATACTGGGTTTGCAGTAGTGGATTCCCAGCTTTTCCTTAGGTAGATGAAAAGCACAGCACAGAGAAGTACTGCTAATTGCCAGCTGATTGCTGCTGGTTTGCATGGAGTAGATACTGCCAGGTGAATAAGCACAGACAAGAATGTCTACTCACTCTGTGTAAAGATTTCTGTAAGCTATATATATAAAGCCACATACTGCAATCTAATGTGCATAACATAAGTAATGTCTACAATATTTTCTGTATATTCTATTATGTGTTTGTTCAAGTGTACCACTTAGTTGTATTAATTTATGTGGCTTTTTTTTTTCCCCCAATAATACTAGCTACCAGATATAAGCAGCAGTAGGTTGTGACTGCCTTGAAACAAAGGGTTTGTAAAACATACTGGATCCAATGCTGTGCATAATCCTTGCAGATATAAAACATTCTTTCAAAGATGAAAATTCAGTTTATTTCCCTGAGGATGTTAGACCAGTTTGAAACAAACTGTCTTGCATTTCAGAAAAAGAAAGATTCAAAACATAAATAGCTTATATGTAGAAAATTAGAAACAGTAGAAAATTTGAGAACAAGGAAAATAATGACAGTGGAGCTGTATTCCAGAAAAAGAGAAATTGTTTCTTGGAAAACATCAGTCTCTGTAAAAGCCTAAAAGAGCTGGAAAAAAAATGAGTTGAACTTTTTGAAACCAAGCAGATCTCGTGTTTCTGTAAGGGAGAGATTTCCTTTGTCATGAAAGAGAAGCAGAAAAAAAGGTGTAGACTGACACTTCTTTCAATTCAAATTTGCAAGCATAAAAAAAAAAAAAAAGAGAAAAGATTTGCTTTAATGTTCATAAACCTCTCACAAATCACATTTTTTACAATCCAAGAGAATATTCCTTCAGAGCAAACTGGGGTTATCCATTTCTATATCTATCCTAATGTGAAACAGGTTGAAAGAAAAGTGATCAGACAAAATTAATTCTTACAGCAAATCATTATAATTTCTGTTTTTAACTCAAATAAATCATACTGGCAAACTGTACACTAGAAAAGAAAATCAAATCACTTTTCTTTTTCATTATTTCCAGTAATTCTGAGATTATACATTATTAAGGAAAAGCATGACTACTTCTTAGATGTCCAGACCAGAGAACATTTGTTGCATCTAAGATTATGTTTGCTAACTGGTTTTAAGTGATGCTTGTTATGCCCAGAAAGTTTTACTAAGGCAGTTGTTTTAATGTGATAGAAGTTCAAACTTTTGACCTTGCTTGCAATGTTGCAAATTCAAATTAAACTCATGTACTTAAGATTCCTGACAATTTTGTCAGGAAAATCACAATGCTGTGATTTTAAAATCGAGCTGTGGACTGAATTTAACAAGTGAAAGGGTCACCAACTATCGACAGCTCTAACTTTGATTGACTCTTTTCTTATTAAATGAAAACTTCATTTAATATTAACTAATGTTTTTCACTAAGTGCATTTTAAAACCAGCGGTTTAAAAGGTAGTGCACAATGTAGCTAGTAACATCAGAGAAATTTTTAAGGTATCCAGACTGTATCAACAGTAAAATCTTGTTCCTCAAAATACATTAGGAAGCACATTTTTAAAACACAATCTTGTTTCCTAGTGCTGTAATGTTCTAGAAACTTAATTTTCCATTAATTTAGATGCATACCATCCTGGCTGATTCCACCTGATTTTTCACATACTCAATTTGCAGCTTTACATTTCATCAGCAGACTTTTCTGCAAATGTAAAAAAAGAACCAAAATCCCACTCATATGGGCTACTTGATGCATTGCATACATGATAAATTTCATAAAGTGAAGAAGCTGTAAAAACCTCAATGGAAGCATTAAGAAGATATTAAGTTAATGCATTATTAAAGTTCACTAATATGTGAAGCAGAAGACAGTTCCTTAAGTGTTGTTTGTTTCAATCTCCAACAATGAATGGAACAAGTGTCATAGCAGCTAGGCAGTAAGGTAAATGAAGTCTAGTCAGTCATAAATAGATTGCTTAACTGGAACTTTAGTGGGCATTTTATGCAAACTGAGAAGTATGCAAAACATTTTCTTGTGTACAACTTTTGTCTCTTGAAATACATAGTGGCCTTTTTTTTTTCATTTTCTTTCTTTTATACTTTCCATTTATGTTTTTATGTGCTTTCTCAATACAAAGTTGAATTTGGGAGACATTTTCTTGATACTGTATAAAATTGGACAGTAGCTGTTAAGCTTCGTATATTGTTGTGCTGCTGTCAGATCACACTATAATAGACAGATTCAGAGAAAGTCAATTGAAAAATAAACCTGAAATAGCCTTTGTGGGATGTTTTCAATGTTCTCTGTATAAAAGGGGGAAAACTGCAAAATCCATGCTCTGCTTACTATATGCGGGTGTTCAAGGATCTCACTTTAAATACTCCTGCACTCAGTTCCAGAGGTGAAAGCCAACCTCTTTCTTTTGTCTAGATCCAGTCTTCATGCATTGCTCTACTGTAATAGAGCGATGCAAATTTCAGTGCATGAGAGACTTTTGTGGTCATTGAAAAAGAGACAGCTTTTCTCCCTACTAAAAGGAAGGCTAGCTAATCAATTAAGATGAATGAAGGGCATGTGGTCTTTCTCCATCTAATGTAAACTTGATAGTTCAGTGGTGCGTGGAGAGATTTGCCTGTTGTGATTTGTCACTCAGAAACAAAATATGAAGGCAGTGTAAATGTCTAAGCCATTCTTTTGGCATACCACAAATATTTAGAAAAATGCCTGTTTTTCTGTTTGCGGTATATTCAACTGTCACATTTCTGAGGACTGCTGGATGCAGACCCTGAAGCACATTCTGCTCCTAGAGATCCCACTTTATAATGCAGGGAAGACACTTCTCTTTTGTTTTTTGCTGTTCTCTGTTACATAGAAAATCTCTCTTTTTAGTATAAATAAGGATTTATGGACAAAAATGTTATCCTCTATCTCCTGATATCTGTGCTTGTACCTATTTAAACAGTGCAGAAAGGCAACCACCTCAGATGACAAAGAAACTAATTCAAACAACTAAAATTCAGCCAAAGAAGAAAATGTTGATTTAGCCTTAAACTACAGTTATCTCTTAATAAACAGCATGATTGTTTGAGGCTGGAAAACAGGAGTCGCTTAGAAAGGGCACTAAACAGCACACAAGAGAGAACCTGGAGAGACAGCACAATTAACTCTTTCAGGGCTCTCTCTCTCTCTGAAGTTGGCACAAGATTCACTTGCTAATAGATCTAGAGATAACTTTATGAATGCTATGCAATGCAGATAGTATACACTCAGCCCAGATTGGCCTGATGATCAGTTTTTAAGGTTCTAAATATAGAGGACAGCATTTCCTATCCCCTATTTGAACTGGCTCATCCATTATTTTAAATAGTCCCTCTTTCTTTGTGAGCAGCTTTGGGTACATCTGCATCAGGTGTCTCAGTTCAGATCCAAAGGAAGAGCACTTTGATTCACATGGGGACCTGGGGAATCATTTTAGGTACCAGCAGATATGCTCCAAAAGTAAACCATAGGCACTCCAGCCACTAATGAACACTGAAGCTACAGAATAGGACCAGAAATGCTCTTGGTAACTCCATTATAATGCTAGCAGTTGGATGTTACATGTTATGGCCTCAGCACTAACAATTTCTCCTTCTGATTCACTCTAATTGGGCTGCACCACTTGCAGAGCAGACAGAATACCTGCATTTAAATACATGCAGGCACCTGCTGTGTTTGCAGAACAAGTAAAAAGTCAAAGCAGGGAAGACAAAATGTTGTCAAAATGAGTCTGTGTTCATACCTATGACAAGGATAATTTTTGGTCGAGGTCTTGCAGGATCAAACACATCATATTCCTCAATTAGCTCAGCAGTTTCAGAAAGGTCGGTGTCACTTTCTATAGAAAACTGTTGGATTGGAGGGAGTCGGTCATACCGTCGGTAAGGGAAGTTAGAATTATCAGGCATCACTGTAAAATAGTAAGATAAACTGGGAATCGTGCAAATATACAGAAAATTGAAAACCTATTCTGTACACAGATTTAAAGATAATAAATAAGCATAAGGCATAAAGACTAGCTTTACTGTAATAAAAAATACAGTATTTTCTCATTTTACAATGTGCTTGCTGTTACTGTATTCCTTGCCTCTGGTTATCTGATTTATTACAGTGGAACCACTAAGAGTCCATTCTCCTTGGTGTTTCCTTAAATTTACAAACATTTCAGCTTTTCTGTGAAAATCTGTTCATAGCACCCAGAGTTTGGCAGTGGCCTCTGAGAAGAGGAAGCTTGTGTTGTGCAGACAGCCTGTACTGCTAAGCAGAACTCCTCTGGTGATACATGTTGTACACAGAGATAAAATAGTATTCTTGCTAATTAGTTTAATGAACTGCTGGATGGCAAGGAAGAATAACTATGGCAACTGAAAGACAAGCTAACTACTCCTTGTTAACATTACAAATAAAATAATTAAAGGTATTGATAATGACATTTGCTTGACTTTATGAGAAGCATCTTTTTCTAAGAATTTGTAGTTGCATCATATTTAGTACATTCTGCATATAGCTTCAATATAAATTAGGCAAAGTGTAAATGCAGTGAAGTTGGTACATATGTTACCCATAAGGACCAACCAAAAACATAAGCCAAATGCATTAAGAGAGCTTTGATCTTGTCTTTGCAAATATTTTAAGGAGGGTATGAGAAACCTCTCCACTAATGTGTTAAGCATTTACACAGCAAACATGCATTATCAGGCTGCAAAAGGATTACAACTTCCTCTCTCACATAACATTTGTTACAGGAGGAGAAACCCGAATGTGAAAACCCAAGTGAACAGAAAACTTAATCCTTTGCCTAAGGAAGATCAGAATGAGGCTCAGTCTGCCATAGATGTGAGTATAAAATAATTCATTAGTGGATGTAAAACCATTCATAATACAGAAAACATAAATATTTTCATACTTAATACATTACCATTTCTGAAAAAAGATCTCCTCGATTGTCCTCCATTGAGTGGAGGCAGAGTCTTCTTTTCTGGGCTAACAAAAGTGTCCCATTTCACTTTTTCTGATCCTCCAAGCTCTTTCACCTTCTGCAAGCAGCCTTCCAAATATTCAATAGGGTCATCAGGTTTGTAACACATTAATCCATTCAACAGACTCTGCAATGTCGGATCAGAAATACATACAATAATGATAGATGATAAGAAGATAGAACCACTTATACTTTGAATTTGACCTTGCACAGAGAAATCCTGTATTTCTTATAGACTTCCCGTTCAATCCAATACATGAGACTGAGGCCTGCATAGATTACATGATTTGAGCATGTTGGTCTCACAAAAAATGATTCAGAACAGGCCCTTATGGCTATGTCTTTATACTTGTCTGTTTGCATCAAAATGAAAATGGAAAAGAGTTTTTAAAATAATGTCCTTAAATTTTCTTAGACCTGCCACTGGCAAATATATGTATAGCAATGCATGAGCCAAAAAAACCCATTTATGTACACTGTGTATTCTGTTAAATCACTAAAATGTATATTTTTGATGAAAATGAGTTCAGTCACTGGTATAACATGTATTTTGTATTTTAATATATAAAATAATATTCCTGAGTCAACAGTTTAGCAAATAATTAAAAAAGATTTTTTAAAATCATGAGAATTGCCCACTTCTCATCTTGGTAAGTATTGGAGAAAAAACCCCAAACCCAAAGTTCACACAGAGTGGAAATTCCCCACCATTAGAAAATCCCTGTCTGTGCCATTTATTCCACACTCATTGTACCAACAAGCATTGTGGAGTGTGGAAGAAGGAATACTAGGCCCTCCTCTGACGCATGGGAATTGATTTTCCTTGACAAAGTGATACATAGGTCACCATCTCACCTTCCCACAAGACAACCGCATCCAACCTGCTCCAAACAATAAATGTGACAGGGTGGTTTCTCTTCCTTTGTGTTTTTCCCAATCTGTGTGCACATGCTCTGAGGGTCATAGTTGATGTTAGTCATAAAGAGCTCTGATTCAGGATCTGTTCAGTTATTATCTACAGTTCATACAATGAGTGAGTCTACTTATATAGGTTTGTGGTTATAAAATAGGGTACAATGTATATGCATCTAGGCATTATTTGACTTACCTGACCACAGCAACTAGCCATGTATTTTTGCAGATGTGCACCATTACTGTAAATTGACAGCACCAGCCTTACGCCTGTATAGGAAAAACAGTTTGATCTGCATCTCTTGCTAAAGCATTCACATTTTCAGTGTGTCTGCAAAATGTAACCATGCTCTACACCCTGTCATTTCCAAACACACAGAGAACAATGTCTTGCTTCGGAACAGACTATGGAAAAGGCATATGTGTGCGTTTTATATAGAAGGCGGGATGCCTGCTCCTGAAAAAAATACAGATATATACATATATAAATCCATACTGCATTGGGAAGAAGTAATCACCGATCATTAGCAGCAGGTAACTTGCAAGAAGCCAGAGTTTGCTCCCTCCCGAGGGGCTGAACGAGGGCAGCCGCTGCCCCCCACACCGGGCCGGGGGCGCTGCGGGGCTGCCGCCTTCATACCTACCGCCCGGCAGCATTCGCGCCCCGGGGTGGGGGTCCAGCCCGCAGCGGTGCGGCTCCGTCCTTCCAGCCACCTTCAGCCCCCCGCCCCCAATAAACACCCAACCCCGCTATTCCTACCTCGAAAAGCTGCGGGATCTCCCTGCGGGCGAGATACTCCTTCGCCTCACCGGCGCTCATACCGGCGGCAGGGGAGCGGGGGCACGGCGGTGCAATGCGGGAGCCTCTCGGTGAGGCTTCGGCGGGCGGGCGGGCGGGCGAGCCGGGGCGGGGGGAGGAGGGAAGGCAGGCTGCCCGCCTCTCCGTCCCCGCTGCACGGAGGGAGCGGGAGAGTGGTTCTGTCCCCCCTCCCTTTCCCCCCAAAGGCGGGAGGAAGGCGGGCGCAGGCTGCCGGGGAAAGTTTCAGGGGACGCCTGCTGAGAGGCGGAGGTGGGAAGGGGCTGAGCACCGCTGGCGCTCGGACTGCTAAAAGCCCGTGGGCTGTGATCATTCATAAGCATTGTGAGCATTAGATCACAGGGACGGTCCTGACAAGGTCTCTGGTGCAACCTTCAGCTCGGAGCAGGGTTAGCTCTGAGCTCCCAGCAGGTCGGTTAGGGGTTGAAGTGGTGGTCTCACCAAACCTCTAGGGGCTGCACAGCCTCTCTGGGCAGCCTGTGCTCAGCTGCTGTTGTGGTTTCCTTCCATTCCGTTACAGCCTGCCTTCCCTCAGCTTGTCTCATGTTTACCACCATTGCACGCACCATTGTGAAGTGCTTGGCCCCATCTGCATGACAGCCTCCTCAAAAGCAGTGGAGAGCTGCTACACGCCCTGTCCCCAGGCTAATCCAGCTTAATTCCCTTAGATTTTATAAGAGCAGGTGCTATCGTAGAATCTTTAAGGTTAGAAAAGACCCCTAAAATCATCTAATCCAACCATTAACCCAACTCTACCATGCCCACTAACCACATCCCTCAGTGTCACATTTCCATGGATCTTGAACACCTCCAGGGGTGGTGACTCCACTTTCTCCCTGGGCAGCCTGTTCTGAGAAGGAAATTTTCCTAATATCCAACCTGAATCTCCATGGTGGCAGATTCTGGACGGGCTCTGATTAATGCTGTTGAGAGCATATCTTCTGTGGCACACTGGAAGTTACAGTAGGTTATTTCAATTGCTTAATTGCTAATAGCAAGTTTGATGTTCTAATTGGGTCTCTCTTTTTGATGATGTTGATTTTTTCTAATGCAAACAACATCCATGTGGTTTCGCTGATGTACGCACCCTAACAGGACTAGATAGCTAACATCAAGCAAAGCATTTTCTTTCTGTAGCTCTGTACTGTTCCTACAGTGGATAGGTCTTCCCAGGAGTCTTGCAAGAAGCGTTTCCTCTTGTACTTGGATTTATCTATGTATTAATATCAATTTGACATGTTGTTCCCTCTCATAGCAGCCATATTCCTTGTCTTGCAGGCTCTGTAGTTAAATTGCACCCTTCTTCCTTTGCCCTACCTCCATCCTTTTCTATAGACACTTTCCTTTCCTTTCTCCTGTAGAGGCTTCCAGTCTGCCAGTGGCAGATCCATTATCTTCTTCAAACAAGACTGGTAGGTTTTCCAAGTGTTCAACCACGCAGTTCTCCAAGTGGCTTCCACATTAAGGGGATCCACCAGTATCCCTTTGCATTACTCCATCAGTGATGGCCTGTGCTTCCCATCAGCTGAAGTATCTCTGGAAAGAAGCTTGGATAAGACAATGTCAAATCCAGCTCCATTTGCAAGAGAAATTTGCACTGCAAAAGAAATTTGCAGTGATGTCATGGAATTGGAACATCTCATACATTAAGTATGTGGCTTTAACCCTTCTTTCTATAGGTAAGATTTGAATACATCCAAATGTAAATTCGTTGAAAAGTGAAGTATCTTATTTTTTGTTTAGTGAGTAAAAGGTAGCCTCCAATGTCTTAGTTAAAAGATATAAGATTATGTTTAGAAGACCTTAAATGTAGCTTGACAAGAAGAAGAATGAATTAAACTGAGTAGCTATTTTCTTAAAATAAATTGTGATCTAAGAGTGGGCTAATTGAAGATGCCATCCTATTTAGGAAAACAGAGATGTAGTTTTGGCAATTTGTGGTTTTAAAATTTATTTTTAGTTTATGCCAAAAAGTCTAGCTATTTGTCCCAGACAAATTCCATTTATAAGATTTTAGCATGACTGTATTTATATGTTCAGCTTTTATGGGTATATAGCTATCCCATCCGATGTCCTGGAATCACTTTTCCTTTCACGTGCTTTCCATACTGTTGCACGTACCATGACATCTTTCTCAGGAATGGGGTTTTTGTGTGTGTAAATTCTTGTCTGACATGTTCATTTTCTTTAGTAAGTTACCCTGCATTTTGCTCAATTAGATCATACTACCAGGAAAAAAAATATCTAACTTTCTGCCATTAAATTATTACCATTGTGCACACCTAAGTTATTATTAAAAAAAAAAAAAAAGAAAAAGAAAAAAAAAAAGAAAAAAAAAAAAAGGGATTTTTAGCTTATCTGCTTTTTGTTACACAAAATCAAAATCTATGTTACAGGAATTCCCAACAAGTGTGGCCGTTTAGGAAATCTGTCAGACTGAATATGTCAGATATATCTGGAAAGTATACTTTTTGATCTAACAATATGGCACCTCCTCCTAGAAGTAATTTGTTATGCATTTGCCTGTGGCAAAATCCCCATATTGAAGCAGGGTCACAGATCAGTGCTTCTCAAAGGCTCTGAAGAACACCAGCAGCAAAGAATTAAGAATACATTAATTAATGTAACACACAAAGCTGGGTTATTTATCATTTCAGGTACGTATGTGTAGCTCAGGGGTATCTGCTTGAAAGTTAGCTGTTTGTCTTTTAACAGCATCTGATCAAGACTGTGAATGGAATTGGAGTGATTTTACTGCTTCAAAAGTAACACAGGATGCAAAAGAAGTAGAAAGAAATGGGAACATGAATTAAAACTCCAGAGCAGTGTCCACTTCTGAAGGTACAGGCAGCCCTTCACAGTACTGCGGTGAGACAGAACTACTGGTAATACTTCTACCACTTCCTACTTCTTCTGCAGGCCAATAAGCCGCAGAAGAACAACATTTTATTATCAAAATGGTAATTCAAAAGTTCTGAAAATTCACCTTGAAACCTCTAATGGATCCTACATCACTGGGCTGATTCCATTTCCATCTTGTTGGTTTCTCCAGTAAATAAATGAAGCTGAACTAATATGAAATTAGCATGGGATCAGCTGGGATATGCTGTTCTGGGCCATCTCTTCTCCTTCCTGGTTAAAACAATTATGTAACACCCAGAGCCTTCAGTGATAACATAGTAAGTGCTGTTTTCAAAAATCACTTCAGAATCTCCCAGTGTTTTCTGAGTCTCATTTTCTCACCTGGTGCCCATTCAAGCCTTAGTGGCTGTCATTTTTTCAAATGACCCACAGCTCTTCTAGATGTCTTTATCAGATCATAACTGATGTCCTTGGATTGACGTACTTTATACAGGCTGGTGCAATATGTGTGGACAGTTAGAATTTGTAGATTCTGCAAGTAAAACAATTACGTGCAACATTTAAAATCCAATATGCTGAATTATATGCTCCTGATCCAGAAATAGTATGCATTTTAAAGTAAATACAGAACTTTCTTACAGCCCTGTGCCACATGTAGACTATTAGGGTGGTGTAAATTAATCCAGTATTACTAAACTCATCTTTTCATTTTCATGACAAACTTGTTTCTGCACTGTGCTGTTTCCCTACAGTGCTGTTAACATGACCTTTTTTTAAACTTCCTGTTATTCCTCACATTTATTTTTTACTTTGCTAAATCTTTCTTCTTCTTTTTTTTTTTTCCTTTTTTTTTTTCTTTTCCTTTTTTCCTATGAATATCTAAACAGACTACTTAAGTGAGCTCCATCACTAAGCGAAAGATAGGGAGAATTCTACCTGACAAAATCTAGTGTCTGGATATAGTTTTCACCAAGTCCCAGAACTGCCATTTTTTGTAACGTTAGTGGACACAAAAATGAATAAAACCTGGGAGGGAACAAAGAAAGTTGTGCTGCTTTAAAACTTGAAAATGAAGGCTTCAATATGATGAGAAAAAAAAAAAAAATTATGGGCTATGATCACATCACTCCTTAGGCTTCTTTTTGATAAGCTAAATACATGTGGCTTTGACTTTCCTATTAGAACATAATCATTATTCTGACCCTTTTCTGAACTCTTTCCAGTTTAGCAATAGGCTTCTCCTACAAGCATCAACCAGAACACGCTGTTCCAGAACCAGTCACGTCAGCACCAGGTGCTGATGTGATTCAACCTGCCTCTAACATCATAACACTTCTCTTTCCACACTGATGGATTGAAATGGTGCACTGGCCTCTGTGTGCTGCAATGTAGTTCATCCTTGGCTGGTTATCTAGCAGGCTCCTATCAGCTCTGCTTTCTACTCTGCTGCATTCCCACATAGATTCCTCATTTCTAGGATAAACACCTGTTCTTTATTCTTAGATGTATAACATCATGCATTTGCTTGCAGACCTTTTACCAGATTACCCAGTACCAACACCCTCTTTGTGAGTTACTACTTCCCTTGTCTTTGCTGTCTTCCAGTGTTTCGGTGTTATTACCAGTGACTTTGTCTTTGTTTTTGTTTTGTTTGTTTGCTGGTAATCAGTAAAACAGTTATACAGCACATGGCCAAAACCCAGTGCCATGGGATAAAATTCACTTAACATTTCCCATTTAAATTTCAGTTGGTTTTATTTTTCAGTTCTGGTAATGAATGCAAAGATTTCAAGGGTTCATACAGTCCTCAAAATGACTTTTCCAGCTGTTTTAATACTGCAATACAAGTTATCCAGATATGCAGATTTACTCAGTTGTTTTTAGTGGCTACAATTTATGATACTTATCTGGCTCTACATTTGTAATGGAGAATGTTTCATCGTAGCCCTATGATATAATTACATCATCTGATTATTTCTCCATATACTGTACAGAAATAGGTAGTGAAAGCTTCCAGTTGCTTTTGTTATATCTGTGCAATCAAATTCAATCTCGCTAAGATCCTTTTCATTCTTCTATAAGGAAAAACAGCTCTTTTAATCTTGTTTCACCTCTCTGACCATTGGTCTTTATGTCATTTTGTTTCCATTCTTGATTTTTACAGTTTTTAAATGTCTGTCATATTTCTTGAAGTTTCCAGTATTTGTTATGGATGCTTTTCTTATTCTTAAGTATCTTAATTTTCATGCTAAATTGCATATTTTTCAATTTAAGTACTAAAAACTGATCTGACTCATAATAATTAAATACTCTGAGGATATTTTAGAGACATTATGTAGCTTAATAAATTCAAGGCTGCCACCTGAGGAAGTCCTTAAGTCTTTAGCTGGAAAGCAAGAGATCCTGTAGAAGTTTTCCCTGTTTTTAACTTGATTCCTATGATTGCTGGACTCTATTGTTGAGATCACAGTGAACTTAAACAGACCTTCAGCCTTATTCAATATGGCTTCTTGATGCTTTTTGCTTTTATTTTATGGTACTTAAACTGGAACTTCCCGACCAATATAGAGAAATCACTCTGGAAGATTATTTATGTTCCTCAGTTACCATTCTTCAGTATACTGAATAATAGGCATGAAGTGAATAACCTGGGGAGATGGAAAGAAAAGAATTCACCCACAGCTATTACACTTCATTCTGGAGACTCAAAAGAGTATAAGATTGTTAGAAAGTATGATTTCCTGCTACTTATCATTTGGGTTTTATTTGAGTGATATAATGCACCAGTGCCTTATTTGTATAACCAGTCATTCAACCATACGGTGAAAATCTTCTCTACTTGAAAATCAACATGATAGAAAGTACAGCTTTTGAAAAGAGAAGCCTGTTGTTCTTTTTTGTTTGTTTGTTTTAATAGAAAGCTAAATGAATGGAAAGTAGTGACAACTTCCAATTTGAAGGGCTTACAAAAGTCGTATGATATGATGATATGATTGCTCTTATTGAGAAACTTTCAGCAATTCTTCACACTGATGTCTTTACAGTGGCTCATCATACTGTGATGTCAAGTAATGGGGAAAAAGGTGCAAGTTAGATTGATACGATTTTTTTACCTAGAGTCAAGGAGGATTCTAGACTGAACTTTTTCCAGTAAGATAGAGCCCATAGGACATTTACATTTATAAGTTTTTATTTCAATACAGAAAACTCAAAGTACTATTAATTTTGGACAAGCTGTACATGTAAACAGAAACTTTATTTTGTGACAGTATGACTTACTATACTTAGGGTTCACAATGGAATAACATTGGCATGTGTTCTTGTTGAGACTGATCACTGCAATAACTCGTGTCCTGGAAAACCTGAAGAGCCACCTATTGCCATACTCAGTATTCATCACAAAGCAGTAGCTGTCAAGATTCAGGTTAGCCACTGGTATCTGTTGTTTCATCGTTAAAGAACTTAATTTATTTAGAGTTAAAGCTTTGCCTTTCATATTTCATTATAAAGTGGAGGATGACTATCCAAACCCCCTTTATAGACCTAGGAAGGTTGTAACTTAGGAAGGTGTTGGCTCACAACTCTCAATTTTATTTTAGGAGCAAATATTTTGTGGACTGAATTTTAGTTTTGATTGAGCTAAGCCCCTTCTGAATGAGCTAAGGTTCTTGAATTCATCTATTTAACTTTTTGCTCTTGCAAATGAACATAAACTAATTTATAGAACCTTAAATGTACACGGTGCATAATAGTTAGATGAAAATCAGAACACAAAACAAGGAAAAGATAAAAAACAATATCTTAACATGCAATGAGCTGTGTTGAGAGATAACATGAGAGGAATTGGCAGAAGTTTTAACCATGTAAATGTTTTAATGTTAATTCAAAATTCATTCTGACTTTCGGCTGACGTACAAGAACATTGAATTTAGTCACTGACTTCAATGAATGCTTTCTTGACATTATAACAAATGAGAATTGGATCAAATGCCTGTTTTCAGTAGAAGATGACACCCTGCCAGATGGCTTATTAGCAGAGGTAACAGAACAGTTGATGAAACTGTAATATGCTGGTTGAACCTGAACTCAGAACAACAAAGCATGGGTTGAAAACTATTGGCTAAATGGAAGAAGTGTATGGCTTGATACGCGATAGAACGAGATACTGAATAACATTTTTAACATTTGAAATTACTAAAAATACTCAGCACTTCTTGAATCACCAAGTCCTCTCCTCCTATCCAATAAAATTAAGTAGTTGTTCAGCCTCAATTCCTAACAGGGCCCTTATATTCCTAAAGAAATCAAACTGTTCTGGATAGCAAACATGCCCTGACTGGGTGTTAGAGTCATGACACAAGGCAGCAATCAAGAGAAGACTGTTAGCTGTTTTCTGGAGAACTTCTTACAGAGTTCTGCTCCTCCTTGAACATGTTTCAAGAGGCAGGTTGCTACAGATCTGCACAGCTGTACAAGCCACAGGCTCCCTGCAGCTTTCATATTTATTCATAAATGTTCAGGAAAAAAAAAAAACAAAAACATGTTGCTTTAAACAGTATTTTGATATGCATTTGAAAAAGTGATCACTTGCTTCACATGTTTTTCCTTGTATATTCTGGATCTTACTGAGCTCATGATGTTAATATCTTCCATTTCATTATTCAAGTTATCTTATAAAACTTCAATCACTAGCATGTTCCATATCTCCATTTATTCAAAAATTAGAAAGCACTACAGCCTGTGAGTCTGCAGTTTTAAGAATGTCTTTTACAGCCCCCTGACTACAGTGGGCCAGTAAGAAACTAAATTATTAACTTTACCATGGATTTCCAATTCCCTTCCTCTCCTCTCCTCTCCTCTCCTCTCCTCTCCTCTCCTCTCCTCTCCTCTCCTCTCCTCTCCTCTCCTCTCCTCTCCTCTCCTCTCCTCTCCCCTCTCCTCTCCTCTCCATGTTTCATTCATTTAGTCTCTAGGTTAGAAGAATTATGACTTGTAGAGCTAGCTTTCCTATCTGACTTTTATTATGGAAAAAAAATGTTATGAGCAATTTCTGGAAAAGAGCTGAATTTACCACTCAATATTACTAATGCAAACACAGAGATATTTCTCTTCCAAAATACATTTTTCATTTGTGACCGTAAAAAGATCTCCTCTGAGAGAGTACATTTTCTTTCTGGAATTCTAAGCAGATAAATAGCCTAATGGATAAGCTTATTTCAGAAAAGGATTTGAAAACCAATCTGACAATTTTAGATTATCATAACTAGATACAGAATTACTGAAGGAAATGGAAAAGATAGTTTATGCTTTTCCGGTTGCTCAATGAGGATCTAAGGAAGACAAAATATGTCAAGCCCCCTTAACTTTAAATATTCTTGTGATAAAAATTCATCCATGGAAGAGGATTTGCATTAAAAATGCTTCCCATAACATCATGATATGTAACAACCTCCTAGAAATGAAATCATTTTCCTCATATTCTGGAAATATGCAGGTAAACCTAATCAAACGAAACAGTGAAAATGAATATGTAGTAAAAACACCCAAAAATATTGAGTACGTTTGGCAGTCTCTGGTTTCAAGATATCATGAAATTAACACCAATGCTTTGATATCCTTGGGTAGGTACTGGTGGACAGATGGAAAATGTCTATTATTTTTATAACTATAAAGTCAAATTATTATCTGATTATTGTATCTATTCTAAACCAGAGACCATACATTTCTGTACCTGGTAAGCAAATGTTATTTCTTCAGATGTATGATCATTTAGCTAATAGACCTTATAAATAATATGTATTTGAAGTGCTTAAACACTGAATTGAACACTTTTATTGAAAGCTTGACTTGAATGATTTTCAAGCTCCAAAAAGGTTTTTCTTTGTTCTTATTTCCCCCAATACTATTAATGGGCTGTCAGAATGTCTTATCTTCCAGAGCACTCAGCTAACAATTTGTTAGAAAATGAAGAGAGGGTGTCACAGAAAACAGCTTTGAATCACCTTTGTAGTCTCTACAATTGAAGCCAGGCATATATTCAATTAATACATGACTCTGTTGACTTGGATTGTGCTGTTTGGGTTTTTGGGTCTCTGAACTTTGTGGAGTACGGCCATTTCACTAATGTGAACGTGTCATAATGGTGAGGCAAAAGCCTGCTAAAATTATCACACTGAATGTTCCATGAAATATGTATCAGGCTCTGTACTTTAAATCTTTCATATACACACACAATAATTATTCTTTATTTTTTTCCAAGTGCAAGACAAAATATAAATTTTTCAGCACTTTATAATGAGAGAATTTTTGTTTAAGGAAATCTTTGCTAGCTCTCAGAGAGTTAAAGCTCAGGAAGATGACTGTCACTGAGAAAATATTTTTGCAGATGTACCCATTAAGATACCGACTAGTTGAAACTGATCGATTGCTGTCTTTTCTACATATAAAAATAATTCACCTTGAATTAATGTGCAAATTCAAATGCTTATCTTAAAAATGTAAAAGATCATTTACCACAGTAAACATAGGTTTTAATTTTTCATGTAATATATATTTAATAGCTGAAATAATGTATTCAGGTCATAAAACAGGACAAATACATAGAATCAACAGATATGTATTAATGTGTTGCTAATTACTGTTATTACTATGACTTCTTCTTGACAGTATCTTTCAGTTTCTAGAGAAAAAAATTTCATTAGGATACACTCCTCCTCACAATTATTATTAGAGGTGAAAAGAAAGCCTTTAGTTTTTTTTATTCATGAGAAGAGCGCAGAACAATATGGAAAAAACTTTCATAGAATTCATAACCAACTGCATTCTCATCTCAGCAGTTCTCCTCAGTTTGCACAATACCCTGATCAATTTATGCCACAGAATTTGGCTTTTAAGAAACGAAGTATCTGGGGGATTGCCTAGCCACCAGTTCACTTTCTTGCTGAATTTGTTATTTGGTTTCATCTACACTCTTGCTTAAGTAAGATCCCATTTCATTTTTTAAGTAAAATTCCACTTGGCGCTGAGTGCCAGTGCTTCAGTGGTGAAAAGGCATTTAAGTGACCTACTGCACAGAAGGAAATTCCAACAATGCTGCATTTTTATAACTCACAGCAAAATCTGGCTCCCAAGTATTATCATTTCAATTGATGAACTCATTCTGGCATTTTTACTTGGAAACAGTTTCCAGTAAATATGCTCAAAGAAATGAGTACTTTTAATTCCAAATAGCATTAAGTATAATGGCGTTAGAAATTGTAATATGTTGAAGGATATTCCACGCTTAGTTCAGCACGAATTCTTTCCATCTGACCTACAGCAACTTTCAGAGTATCCTGCTAAAAGTAGCTGAGGAGGGAGCCAGACTCTGTGTTTTACATTGTTTGAACAGTCTGGGGAATTATTAAGGTTTGTTGATCCATTTCTACTTTTGTTTCCAGCTTACCAGCTACTCCAAAATGTTCGAGCAATCCTTTGTCTAAAAAATGTTTTTACTCTTGATCACATAACACTTGTGAAAACAAAAATAATTGTTCATATTTACAGTGGCTTTTTTTTTTTTAATGTATTAAATCGTTCCATCTGTTAAGAATATTTCTGTGAATATTTCATAGGCCTGTTTTTGAATTTGCCTTAAATTTTGCCTTTCAGTTTTTCAGCACAGTCTTCCACCAGTCCGTTCTAGTAACTCATCACACTGTGATCTACAGAACCTCTGCTGATAATTGACTAGAGTCAGTATGCTCACTGCTCAAATATTTAACATTCATCAACATTATTGTACTTGGTGTCTGAGTAACCTTTTTCAAAGTTGACTCTATTCACTGTCTATTTCTATTACATTTTTCATAATATTAAGTCTGGTTTTTTTTTGTTTGTTTGTTTTTGTTTTTTTTTTTTTTGTTTTTTCAGGTACTGCTTTTGTGCATTCAGCCTGTAATTCTCAAAACTTTGTGCTTGTTTTCTCATTTAGCTAATGAGTAGTTCTCAACAGAGTAAAATAAAACCTTGCTTTCAAATGAAGGTTATTTGTAATACAAAAGGATGTATTTCGATTGCAGGTTATAGAGTAATTTAAGAATACACAAGACAGTTTTAAGTAATGATAAGGGAGCTAAAATCAGTTCATCAGCAATATAGCCCTTTACTTGAGTTAATTTAACCAGCAAAGCAGAGGAAACTTCAGCTCATTGACTAGGAGGTCTTTCCACCTCATGGTGTGGAACAGCAATGAAAAATCATGAATTCATGACACCTGAGACACTGCAATACTTGGCACGTTTCAGACATGTGACAGACTTAGCACAGAGGTGTCAGAACTGGAGAGGAATAAAAATTATGGCTTCTTAAGGATTCTCAAACATGATGTGTTATATCCACTGCTTGAAGTTAAGAGTAGAACTATGATCTTAAATTTAGCTTTACTCAGAGCAATTTAAATAGGATTCATATCTTGTTCCTAAATAAAAAGCCCGTAAGCTTTTCATTTGAGAATGAACCCCTTAGAAATATCAATGGAAAAAATGCAAAGAAGGGGATGATTTAAAAAAGATGAAGGCATTCTTTTATTGCTGCATTTTTCACATATTTTGTTACCTTAATAAAAGAGAATGATAAAAGTTTTCAGCATTGATTTCTAATGAGAAAAGGCATTGTTCCACTAGACCAAATGTAATATTTGATGACTGCTATTATACCTAACAATGTAAACAAGGTACCACTTCTTTTTATATTTTGTTTTCTCATATTTTACTTATGTTACTTACAGGATAAGCCATTGGGACTCTTTGTAACCTGGCGTCTTCTGAACATGAAATACTGGATTATTGCACAACGCAACATAATGGAAACTACACACTTGATGAGATTTGAGTCATTAATTACAAAGCAGCACTAATGACACAGTAGATGTTTACTTCATTAAGAACAAACGTCAACTGAATTTCATTCTAGTGTCCAAGGTTTTTGTCTGAGCTCTAATTTGACCTCAAAAAGCATGGTGAAAAATTATTCCTGTAATTTCACTTTGTAAATAAGAGTGAAAAACGTTGTTCAGTTTGATTGTGAGCTAGACATAAGCAGCTGGATTCTGTGAACAAAAATGTAGTTTCTAATGCATTTAACCAGTGTACAAAAAGAATATATTAAAACATACAGGCCAGTAAAATTGTTTCAACTTTATAATTGTAGAAGAAAGATGTCTGTGTAGTTATTTTCCTTTGGAAGTTCTGTTTTGATTACTACCATAACACTGTTGCATATTTTTGATCAGAATTACCTTGCTATTGTATATCTTCTAAATTATAACATTCTGTAGAAAAGCCATTCTCCCACAAACAGAAAATGTAAAAAACAAACAACAACAACAAAAAGAACACTTAAAACCAACAAAATAATCCCACACAAACAACAAACAAATTAATAAAATCTGTCATTAACTTGATTACTTTTTTTTCACCCAGGTTCCATAATTGGAGGCAGCGATTTTATCAGCTCAGGCACCAAACTTTAACAGACTCATTTCTTGGTTACAAAACCCAGAAGCAATATAAAAATGGGAGATATTCAGGGACTTTTCTGAATTTTCAAACGCACTGTTCTGACAGTCAAAATGAAGAAAGTAATAAATCTGCATTTTTTTTAGTGATAATACAGTTGACCTATTACTGCTGATTACTCAAGAATCTGTCTTGTTGACATATTTCATTGCAAGAGTTCCTTTTCATTTTTCTTTTGGAAGAACAATAAGTGAGCTAATTTTTTTTTTTTCTTTATCCTATTTCTACTGTAGAAAATTATTGGCCAATATGTGCATGTCTGATAAGAGCAGCAGAAGAAACACAGGACCAGGATGAAGAGTACACAAGAAAGAAGAGATGCAAAGATATATATAGGTAATACAATCGAGGTTAATACTAGTAAAAATCAAGATATTTAATTGGTGGTATTTATATGTATATAATAAGCACAACACTTTGTGGCCAAAAATGTTTACATAAACTCTAGTAGGCACAAATTCTTGTTTTAGTAGTAGTAGCTTACAGGTTACATTTGCAATTGCTGCCCCTCCTCAGAGGAAGGCCAGGCACCATGCTGGGCAGGAAGAACTGACAGATGGCTCTAAGAGGGCAGTTTCAAGATGGTTTAGATTAGAGGATTAAGGCTGGAGCAACCTGCTGGAGGAGGGAAGAATTTGGAAGGGCACCAAGAAGTGCACTAATGTGAATACCAGCTGCAGCTACAGCAGCTTTTTAAATAGTTGCTTTAATTACAAATCATTTTGGAATACAAATTTGGTGTCCTTTCTAATTACTCAGCATGAGGTACAAGAAACATGGTGGCAAAGGTCAATCTAAAAAGACTCTGAGCATGAAAAATACTGTGGTTAGCATGAAAACAAACCAGAATGAAAATGAGAAGCAGACAGCACAGAGCTTTATTCTAGACAAAAACTCCCCTACAGGCATGGAAGCAAACACCACATTTGTACTGAGAGCTGCCTATAGGACATAGAGATGAAAAAAATAAAGGCAAAGCTTTTTTTTTTTTTTTTTTTTTTTTTTTTTTACTATCTTACTGGGAAAAAAATAACAAGTGATGCCACCTCCAGGAATAATGCCTGAAGCACTGAAGGGGTGTTCCTGTGTGACTGATGAATACTAAAGCCTATAAAACACAGACTGTACAGAAATAAAATTCGTAAGTATCATAAGTAGAAGGAAGAGATCCATTACAAAATACACTCCAATGGGCTATGGGAATCTAGAAGGCAAAAAAGGCTAGAGAGACCTAAAAAGCTGAACTGCGCACTGTGTAACAGAGCATATAAATTTGGAGACCATTCCTTTGGTCTCCAAAGTGCTTGTTAAACTGAACTTGCTGTATCACAGCACTGTTTCCACTCTGGGAAGGGAAGGCATCAATACAACCTGAATGCTTAGAATAAAAGAGTGATACTTGCAGTGTTGCTGCAGACTATCTGAACATTGTTCAGATGCTGCAGCAGACAGCACGTGACACAAGTGATGAATTTGCAGCTATGCTTTTACATCAAGAGCCAAATTGAACCTTACTGTATGTTGCCACATACTGTCATGACAAATAACTGCAATAATGACAAGTGCGCTTAAACTATTCCGTCTGTGAAACCCAGTATCTGAAATGTCTCATTCCCTGCAAGTGATATTTCACTTCTCAATTGCTCAGTAGATGTCTGCAGAGTCCAAAAGTGAAAAACTATGTTTACATCATTCCAATGCTGTCAGATTCATGACAGGAATGTTCTTTCCTTTTTTGTTACATAGCAAATCATATACAATGAAAAGAATATTAATAAAACTATAGTAAAATATTTCAAAGAATGCCATGATTAAGGTTGCTTGTGATGCACATTTTAGAAGGTTCAGAAGTTTTCAAGTGAATTTGATGTGGGTTTTTTGTTGTTGTTGTTTTTTAAGTTTTATTAAGAAAACAAAAAAATGTTAATTACTTCTTGTGCCAGGAAAGATTCCTTGTAAGGAATTGTTTTTTCTAGTGGTAAAATTTGACTTAACTTTTCATTCAGTATGAACAACAGATTCAGAGAATGGCTTGAGTTGGAAGGGATCTTAAAGACCACTTCCAACTCTCTGCTGTGGGCAGGGTGCCACCCACTAGACAAGGTTGCCCACACAGGAGCTAAAAGGTAGTGAAGGACCACCCAAGTCAAAGAACACAAAATTAGCTCACCAGCTTATAAAACTGGATGAGGATATGCTCTGAAAGATAGCTGCCTGTCCTTTGGGATCAGTGACGCATCCTGAACTCATCTGAGAACGATAAAAGCAGAAACAATTGAAAGGGCAAGGAGAAATCTTATACTTGGACCCATTTTAAATTCATGTAGCATTCTGGAGCAAGAGGCTTCATAACGTGGCTTACAAGTAGGGACAAACAGACACAGATAGCCACAGCAGTTCTCAGTGTGTTCATAATAAGCTCACACAGGAGATGTGCTCAAGCATAATGGGAGCTGGTGACTGTTGTCTTTCAAAGGCAAAAAGTTCATTGGCTGTAGGCACAAAATTTAATCTAGTCACAGGTGATTATGTTTATCACGAGGAAACCGGTCATGATTTCAAACAGCAAACGTAACATTACTGAAATTCCAACACCAATATATTAAAATATGCTGCTGTCTGAAAAGTCATTACTGACGACAAATACATGGAGCAGGAAATAGCTTCCACGGTCCAGGGCAGATTCTGTATCTTGTAATGGAAGGCATCGGGTAACTGAGCAAAGACACTGAAAAGGTGAGTTAGTGGAAATCGAAAGATCATACCAAACGGTTTGGTAGATTGTGTTACAAGCCTGATGATTCACTGGTTCTGACGGATGAGCCATGTGTGCTAAAGGCAAGGCTATAGCAAGACATCTTGACATAAGATCTGCTCTCATTCCTCTGCCCCTTTCCTCCAGCCCCCCTGAAGCTGCTCCGCTCTGCTTCCTGCCCTCACCGTGCCTCCACAACACCCAGCGACTCGAGCTCATTTCTGGTACGTAAAAAGCGCGCGTAAGCCCGCACTTTAAGTATGCAATCGCTCGGCACAGCTCGGAGCCGGGGGTCGCTCCCGGTCTCCCCGCGGAGCAGCAGCTGCGCCTCTCCTGCCGGGGCGGCACTGCGGAGCATGCGCAGAGGCCGCTTCGCCCCTTCCGGCAGCGCAGCGGAGTGGGGCAACATGGCCGCCGCCGCGCCCGCCGCCCGCTGGGCCAGAGTCGCCGCCGTAGCGGCGTTGCTCCTGGAGTGCTGCGGCGCGGTGCTCGCCAGCGGCATCCAGGTACGAGGGCTGGAAGGAGAGCGGTGGTGGGGACAGAGGGCGAGCGGCGCCGCAGACTCCGTTCTGCTACCTGGGCGCTGCTTCCTTCCTTCATCTTGCCGGCGCTCGTCGGAGCGCGCGAGCCCGGACTGCCCCTGGTGGGGTGGAGCCCCGCCTCGGTCCGCCCCAGCGCGGCTGCGGTGCCGCTGCCTCGGGGTGGGGTGTGGTGCAGAAGCGCGAGCACGTGCGGCTTGCTTAGAGAGCGAGAAGAGTTGTTAAAAATCCCTCCTTTCTTTTAATACGTTCGCTGCCTCCTGAAATGCAATTTTGCTGTGGTCATGCAGTGTAACTTTCAGTTGCGCAGGCTCTCTTTGCCTTTCTGGACATTTGCAAAGCCGTGTGTGAATAAAGAGTTCCCCTGGCCTTCATGCTGTAGTTCTGCCTGCTGTGAGCGAGTCTGCGGGCCGCATCGCCTGCTGCGTTGATTTCTTATATCAGTAATGTGCTTTTTGCACAGTGCACGCATTGCTTCTGGAGCCCCGGTCCCGCTCGGTGTCCTGATGCAGTCTGCAAAGCCTGCGGGGAGCCGTGATTGATTGAGGTAGTGGATTGCTATTGTCCTGGCTCCTTGTTTCTAAACATGGGGCATAAAGTATAGGTTGACTTCTCTGCTAGAAACAAGACTAAGGACTTT
Organism: Lagopus muta; assembly: GCF_023343835.1. Lineage (NCBI taxonomy): Eukaryota > Metazoa > Chordata > Aves > Galliformes > Phasianidae > Lagopus > Lagopus muta. Next base: position 10,862,813 of record NC_064437.1, on the reverse strand, counting down.
TTCTGAAGAAACAAAAGGAACAATAAAATAGAACTTCACCCAAGCTCCTTATCTCACTAAGAAAGAAATTGCAAGTCAGTAAATTAGTGTATTTTGTTCTTGGAGCATACTGTGGTATAGACATGCGTAGGCTTTCCTTGTTAACTAAGCTGAAAGTGACTAATGGATCTTCTTGTTGTTTAGCAAGTTTCACGGAAACTTTAGTTACAGTTATCTTGGGTAGAATGTGTGACGTGGGATAAGAAAAATCTCTGGCTTTGAAGCTTTGGTAAATTTTATTTTAGGTATGCTAAGTCCAAGAAATCAAATATGCTTTGTTTTGTGGAAACAAAAATAGAAATGATCGTTTCTTTCTTTCTACTGAAAAACATCTAATATTGTCTCCATCTCTCAGGATCGAGCAGAACAGTTCTTCAAAAGCGGGCATACAAATAACTGGGCAGTTCTGGTAAGTGTAGTTCTGGCAAATTCTACAAAAAAAAGGTTTTCAGTTTTTTATAATGTACTGTATTTGCAACAGTTGTGCAGTAATTCTGTTTGTTTGAAAGAAATGGAATGGAAGGATAAAGACTTGGAAATAAATAAATTTGAGGTGATCCCTGCAAATCTATTAACTGTAATAAAATTATCTGTTCCATGTAATTACACATCAAGCACTCAGAACATAGAGTTACATGGCAGATTTCATTAAAGTAAAGTTCAACAGCATTAAAACAGTTAAATTATCACAATGCACATTGAATTAGCACGTAGTTATGATATCAGAGAGGTGTGTCTCTTTGACCAGGAAGGTATAATTTGTTTCTGATTTGTGTATCCTTAGTCAATCTGTTAACTTGTGATAACAGGCTTAGAATAAAATAAATTGAGGAGACATAATGTTTAAATCAACAGTTGTTAATTTTTTTTCTTTGCCACGAATCTTTTATTAACTTTGAATCATACTGCAGAATTGGTTCTTAATCACAGCTCAGGTCTTAATGACTAATTTGTTTCAGAACACTATCATGATTACTCGGTAGCAGATGTTTGTTTTACAGATACTGAAATTTAGCAACATAAAATGAAAGTAAATAGTAATGAATTGAATTAGAAGGAATAATTTCTATGAAGTACAAACTAGAAACTATTAAAACATCAAGTATTTCTTTTAATGCTATTAACAAATAAACATTTTTGTTTGAGTGCTTAAAAAAAAGATGAAGTGGAATGTTCTGTCTGAATAACTGTACTTTCTATCCTCAACAGATTCTCTGCAAATTATATTTTTTTAAACAGTTCATGATTTGTCTTTGTAACAATTATTACAGATTTTTTAAGTGATAAAATAGGGAGGATTTGGCTGCCATCAATGGCTTCAAGCCTGGGCATGTTTTCTACTGTGTTGTAAGAGGTAATGGAGGGGATGATAAAAGTCACAGCTGTGTTTGATGGGGTCAGTTTTTAGAGCTGTGAGTCTTGCTGAAAGGCAAATGTACACGTGGGAGTTTTTGAAATTTGTAACTGAATGGACTTGAAAATCCTTTCAGACTGAATTTGGATTTTAAGTTTCTTTAAGTATAGAAAAAAAGATGTTAGATGGCACAAATTTGCTTAAAGATATTTCTATTTAATTTGGAATTGAGGAATTTAAACTGTCTGAAATGCTATGGTCATTCCTTCTTTTCTATTTTTCTGCTTTTAAAATCAGATCTTTTATAAAGCTTTTTTCTTCATCTGTCTGAAAGATTGGTAAAGCAAAAGGAATTTTTCTGCAAAAGAAAGTTGCTGTTGATGTAGAACAAATGAAAAGTAGTGAACTTGATGTAAACACAAGGACAGCGATAAGGCCAGCAAGGAACTGCAGCAGATTACCTCTGAAAATTTTGGAATCTCATTGGTTTGGAGTTTTTGAGGACAGATCAAATAATGTCTCACCTAGGGAATTGATCTCTTCCAACCTTAATGATGCTGTGAATGACTCATCCCCAACCTTTCACCTTGTTAATCTAACTGAACTCCTTTGAAATTTTTTGAGACTTTGTGTTCAGATTTTGGTTAGAGTTTATGTAGCTCTTTATTATGTTTGACTCCTTAAATGCAAAGTACTCTCATTGTATTTTCCCCAGTGTGGTTTCTGCATGAATTCACTTATGCATTTATGCAGTCGTGCTCCCAGAAGGGGTTTGCTATAGAGATGAAAACTCTTCCTTAGATTTTTCTTTTATTGGCTATGGAGACAGTAAGAGGAAATAGAATAGCTTATCTGCTCACTGTTCTTGCTGGTTTATTCCCTAAAATGGCTTTTTCTATGCTTAGTTGGGTTTTATGTCAATTTTGTCATGAGCAAACACATAAAACGCTTTTTTTTTTTTTTAACATTTATTTTCCACATTTATTTCTTTGGTACAGCAAAGGTTTACATGTATATAGCTTACATCATGACTTTCTTGATGTTGCTGTTTTCTTTCTGATTTGTTACTTTGTTCAATACCTGTTATCAGTGTCTTCTGATGCATAAGCCAGGCTTATTTGTATATTTTACACTACTTAATCTGGTGCTGTTTTTTCTCTTTCTTAAAAATTCAAGGTATGTACGTCTCGATTCTGGTTTAATTACCGTCACGTGGCAAACACTCTTTCAGTATACAGAAGTGTCAAGAGATTGGGCATTCCTGACAGGTGAGGGGATCTTGGTGAATGCAGTTCCTTTCACATGTGCTATTAAAGTCTTTCTGCTGTCTGAAGCAGTATGAAAATACATTTTTCTTCCCAGTTTAAGCTAACTTAGAAATAAACATTTATCACAGTTCTTAGGTGTGCTCTTTTGTGTTGGGGTTTGCTTGTTTGTTTTGAAAGGATTTTTTCCTTGTTTTAAATGGAACTGTCTGGTGGTTTAAATTACTTGTCATCTAACAGAAGAATTCATTGGGAAAATGGTTTGTGCGTCTATGAATATAGGTTGCTCTGATTTGCTGATGCATGGGCACAATGATTCAGTTTGTAAGAGGAAAGTTCTGCTAGGATAAAACTAAACCTAAATGAGTTAAGGAATAGTTTTTGATTGCTGGAATCATTATGTGGTTGAAGTTTTACAGTATGGGAATAGCAGTAACATACGTGATTGGATTACTTTAGTTTAACAGTTAAGCAGCAAATTAACACCAAAATTGTTTGGCTGGATGTATGGACAGTGTTTTTTTTTAAGAGTGCATATGGTGCATGTTTGTGCTCAACTGTCTGCATTTTATTCCAAATGAAGTAATTTACTTTGATTATTTTTGAGGATCTGTGCTTCAGTTATTTTGGGTAGCATTTATCTTTCTAGCATGTGGAGTGTATCAGCACTTAATGAACAACAGAATTACTCTTAAAATCCTCATGTAGGCAAACAGGCGGTGACATAGGTAAACAAACAGTGACCTCTTGGTGTTTTATGTATTGACCAAATCCTGACCCTGCCACGTGTAGATGTCTGGCTGCATGCAGGTTGGTACAGTGTTCTAATAGTCCTTCAGGTGATAATTTTTTTTGTTTTTAATGTTAGTGTGAATAAGACAAAACCTATCAGCTGTCAACTCATATGTGTTCCATAGAAGAATTTCCGGTTAGTGCTACTAACCATGCAGCACTGTATCAGATGTAGTATAATAGTTTGAAGAATGTTTGCGAGCTCCTCAGATTTAATGAACAAAATGATTTTCATTATGTTTTTAATTGATCTACTTGAAAGGGCACAGACAGGCTGGGATTTCTTCTGTGGAACTGTATGAAGTGATTTAGCCCTGTTCTGTCACCTAGCTCTATGCGAGTCTGTACCATAGAGTTGCTAGTGTTAACTGCATGTTCAGCTTTGGCCTGAGTGAAACCTGTTGCTAGATAGCAGCTAGCTGCATTTCCCTCTGTGATAACTCTATCAGTGAGTGTGTTCATAAGGAAATACCATGTAACTAAGCAAATCTTCACTTACAATGACAGGCATCTTCTTGAGTCGTAAGCTACTCTTTTAATCATGGGATAATTTTCTTGTAATTTCCTTTAGATTTATGTCTTCCTTGTATTTCACAGTCACATTGTCCTGATGCTGGCAGATGATATGGCATGTAATCCCAGGAATCCTAAACCAGCTACTGTGTTTAGCCATAAAAACATGGAGCTAAATGTCTATGGAGATGATGTAGAAGTGGATTACAGAAGCTATGAGGTAGCCGTGCTTTAAATTATTGGATCTATATTTTTATATCTTGCAAATGCTCAACACCTATGTGAAACTTTCAGTGTGCAAATGAAGTGTTTGCTATTTATATTTCTAATCTTAAGCTTATGCTTTTATTAAAAAAAATACCAAATGCCATAACCTACTTTTTTTTGTAAAATAGTTACTATGTAGAAATCTATGTTCTATTGTCTTTTTATTTTTGTGTCATATTCTTTCAAATAGTTTACCAGGAGATCTTAAAGCAGACAACAAATAAATGATTTAATAGTGCTGAATAATTGTTGATGAAAGTTTCTAGGAGCATTTAAAGGCATATATAAGATGTAAAGCTTTGTATAAAGAGATGAAGATACTGTACCAAAATGGAAATGTGCTGGTTTTTTCTTATGTTCTTTCCTGAGTATGGATTTTTGCTAGCATTTGCTGCATGTGTCTGCATGGACAGCAAATGGAGTTTTATAGGAGGTTTTACGATCACCATCTTGATGATATTTGATCACACAAAGACTTATGTAACTGAAATTGATCTTGTTTTTCCTCTCCTGAGTTGCAGAAGTAATTTAAACTTTTATTTTTCCATGGCAACACACAGAAATGTTGGAGCATTTTGTGAGCACATGAGCAGCTTTGACAGAACAAAGGTATACACTGACAGGTTTTCAAATCAATGGAAAACGTATTTAGAAATTAAAATGATAGTAGTCTTATTGGGTATAGTAGAACACCAGGCTGATATTAGTGAGATATAATAAGAGATGCTGTGTAATTGTGAGCCTTATTGCAGTAAAAGTCTTGAACAAGAAGATGTCTGTTGATGCAGTTTATACCATACAGTATTGCATCTTACTGGGTACACTGCATGTTGTATTGTTCCAATTACATTTTTTTTGATGTAATCCAACCTAGAATTGTTGACCCATATTTTTATTTCTAAAAAATTACTTTATGCTTCTATTCTTAGGTTACTGTGGAAAATTTCTTGCGTGTGTTAACAGGAAGAATCCCACCAAGCACTCCCCGATCTAAACGTCTTCTTTCTGATGACAGAAGCAATATTCTAATATACATGACAGGTAATTGGAGTTTTGTGTATACACTTCTACTGACATTTATTGTTCAGTTGGATGGATCTGTATGAAAGCATGAATTCTCATGAGGAGCCCAAACAAAAAAATAAAGGATTGACAAATGATTTTTTTCCTTAACATGTCATACTAACAAAGAAAACCTGTAAGACTGTACTTATTAAATGCAGTTTCCAGTCTAAATTATATTTTTACTGTCCTTGTGCTGAAGTTTTATTGGAGCAAAACAATTGTTTGTTTATTTTTTAAGAAAGGTGATCACCCAGACTAAATATCTTTCCTTAACCTACATACTTGCCTAATTGTATATTTTCTATTAGGCCATGGTGGGAATGGTTTCCTAAAATTTCAAGATTCTGAAGAAATCACAAATGTAGAACTTGCTGATGCCTTTGAACAAATGTGGCAGAAAAGAAGGTAATAAGAATGTATTGTGTAGAGGTTAAATACTATATTTCATTAACAAGCCTGAAATCTTACTGGTAGGCCTTACTGAACTTTCAACAGTGATGCTGTTTGCTGTCCATAGAATTAGGTGAAAATTTACATTCAGAAAGAAGAGTTTTAAATTTCACTCTCAGCTTCCCACTGTGAGAACTTCCCCTAGAATTGATTTGGCTGAACTTGCCATTTTAAAATCAATTAGTGCAAAGTCTTCTGTTCCTTAGGTTGGTAGTAGCTATCCTGGTGACTAGAAAGCAAAGTTCCTATATTTCAATCTGAAGAAAATTGAGTAAGAGGGCTGTTTTGTTTCTTTTAGGTACAATGAACTGTTGTTTATCATTGATACTTGTCAAGGAGCATCCATGTATGAACGATTTTATTCACCTAATATAATTGCCTTGGCTAGCAGCCAAGTAGGAGAAGATTCGTTATCAGTAAGTACATTTTTGTGGTCCTGAAGATGATTTTCAGAATATCTGAGTGAGTTAAAAGTACAGCCATTGCTGCTTTTTTTTTTTTAATAACTAAAATTTTCTTTCTAATTGTGTACTGTATAATGTGTTTTGTTATAAAGTGCAGCTTTGACAAAACTGTAAGGTGTATCTTCCTGCTTTTGTGGGCTGTCACAAAGAAACAGGCTAATATGTTTTATTTTTTGATGTTTTCTATCACAGAAATAATAGCAAAAATCATTTCATAGTATATTTTATACATGTAAAATTATAGAAAATTATAATTGACAATGCAAAAGGTATTGTACATGTAAGGAAGATGATGACTCTCCTCTTCCTTTGTCTACATGTTGATTTTTAGCTCTGCCTATCAACACTAGCTTTTATTTGTGTATCTTCAACTGACACTATCTTGCTCAGTTCCAGTTCAGTTCTAAAAAGTTTTCAAGGACTTGGAAAGGTTTACAGAAATTCTGAGGACCCACACGTCCGGTGAAAAGGAAGAGGCAAATCATCTTCAGCTAATTGCTGATAGTTAAAAGTGGTGATAGAATTCTGTGCTTCCTGGTCAATTTATACGTTACCTAGATTGGGCAAAAATGTTATGGAAAGACATGAGAGATCTGAGAGGGGAATATTCAGTCTTGTGTTTCTTATACTTGGTATATGAAAAATGGGGTATACTTATACCCCACTGACATTACAGAAAGAATGATAGGAAAGAGATCCAAGCCAAACTGAAAATAAGCTCTCTTTCTCAGCTCTGTTTTCCAAGCCCTAGGAAGCTGGGGATGGTACATAAATTCACTGGACTTCTAAGAAGGGAATTCCCAGCTTATTGTCCAGATGTAGTCTAGAAAAATGAAAATGATCCATATGTTACATAGTTCACCACCAGAATATTTCTTCACGAGTAGTAATTTGCTTTGTGTAATTTTCCTAGGAACAAATAACACATTATGCTTAACTTTTGTAACATGCTATTATATGCTGTTCCCTTCTCTAAATACTGAGTTCTGTTCTGCAAATGCCCTGTAGCCGTTTCATATTATTTTGTAGCATCAACCTGATCTTGGGATTGGTGTTCATCTTATGGACAGATACACGTTTTACATGCTAGAATTCTTGGAAGAAGTTCATCCAGCCAGTCAGACAAATATGAATGACCTTGTAAGTAGAATCTCAACGCTCAGTAATTTATTTTTTCATGGTGTTCTCCAAATGTTTTCTGTACAACTACTGTTTGTCTTAGAAGTAGCTTTGTGGGGAGGGCCTTTCTGCCATTATTAAGCAAAACAGTAGTGTAACATTTAGAGGATTGTCCTTTGTGTGAAAGTGGCTTATTGGCTACAGAAAAAAGTTAACCAAAACTAGCCGTTAAAAAAAAAATCATTGAAAAATAAATAAAATCCATTGAATATTTAAATAAAATGATTGTGCATAAAAAACAATAGTTGGAAACTTCTGAAATATGTAAAATCAACTTAATGGATAACAGGCACTTTGTGGATATGGAAAGGCAACCATTGGTAGAATTTTGCAAAGTTGATTAAACAGTTAAAATTCTATTTGTGCACTCACAAATGCCTATAGAGGCTGATTTCTCCACTTAGCTTCCAGACCAAGAGATATCTAAATCTGTCTGTGTTTGGAGTATATTATATCTTAGGTGAGTACTGAATGAAGCTTTCAGTTAAGAAGCAGTGAAAAAAAAACAACCAAGATAATCTAAGGTAAAACGTCTGCAAACGCCCTTGTAACAGTTAGATATATGCACTGATAAAATTGCATAAAAGGTGGCCATCTTTTATTATTTTATTAACCCTTCATGCCTGTTCCAAGGCTAATTTTACTATAGTTGTATGTTCTGCTGTGTTGCCTTGTAGCTGTAAATCCTGATGCCATGACTGTATCAATGATCTAGGCGCACCACTGACTGTGCACACTGTGTTTGATTCATTTGTGTAAATGGAGCATCTACTCCTTTGTCTACAGAGGCTTGTCCTAGGCTGGTTGTCAAATCTGTAGTAGAATTCAGTCTAAACAGCTCCCACTTAACAGATTTTATGTTGATATAGAATTGATTCAGTGACTAAGATTCATAATTCCTTTACTGGAATGAGAATGAAATTGGCTTGTAATTTAGTACCTGTCTGATCACGAAATACAAAAAACCTTAAAATCAATCTTGTTAAAGAAGAATATGCAAGTTTTTTGTTGACAGCACTTCTGCTTCTACCTTGTTCATTCAAACAGCATTCTAGAATTCTGTTTTGTAAACTAGAAAATGAATTGACATTAAATAAAAAAAGATACTAGATATTAGTTCAGGTATTGTCAACAGTACAGAAAATGTAGTAGGTGGTCAAGTAGCTTACATTTTGGGCTCTTTTGAGAAGATACCTAAACACTCTGCTTTGCATTTTTGTTTTATGTTGTATGCCGAGTAAGTAGGAAGACCCATGGAAACTTACACAGATAAATTACTTACATCATGTAAGACATCACAGCACGAATCTCTTTATTGCTGCTCTGGGAAGGGGAGGGAATAGAACCAATTATGTGAGACGGCTTGAAAAAGTACTGAATCATGATATACATATATTTCAGCAGTTGTGTTATAGGATTCATATAGGTATATTTGGCACTGGAATGCAATGTTAGTACTGTTCTGGGTTAAGAAAAAAGAGCTAATGCTTATGCAAGCCTGATTTTTAAAGCTGACACTTGGGAAGTCTGGGCAATATGTTAAGTGGCTCACTAACGAGTTCACTCACAGCTGAAGTGTAGTTGTTGACCAGCCTTCTGTGTCTGATGTCTACTCTTTCAGAAGAAAGTATTTGTTACATGGTGTCCATCATATCACCTATGTGATTTTCTCCAGCCACTCTTTAAAAATCTTCACTTCACATCCGCCTAAGGTTTGGATATCACATTCCTGTGAAGAATGAGGCATCTTTCCTCCACCTACTTCCCACCTGCTCCATCTGTGTTGCTAAGGGGATAGCAAAAAGCTGTGCAAATGACTGAATTTCAGTTTGATTGCAATTCCAAAAAAGTAAAAAGTAATGTGCCACACGTTCAAACTTTCAAAATCAGATTCATATATGTTCTAGAAAATTTCAAGATAACAGAGTTTCCATTTGTGGAAATCAGACGGTTTTATTTAATTAGTATCTTAATTAAAAAGTTTGGAAACAGCAGCGCATCAAGAAATGTGTTTCATTTAGCCAGTTTCTTGTTTTTTGTTTTTTTTTCTCCTTTAAAGACCTTAGTTATCAAAGTGCTAGTCTGTAATTGCTTTGCAGTCCTTTTTTCACACAGGTACTGGGTAGTTGGATTGTTAATACTGGAATCCTCTTTTTCTCAGTGCCATTACGCATTTTTGTTCCAAAATTGTCTCAAAATTGTCCTATGGTAGTAAACTGTTGTGGTACAGGTTGCAAACACTTGAATTACAGAATCACAGAATCACCCGGGTTGGAAGGGACCTCAAGGATCATGTAGTTCCAACCCCCCTGCCTAGCAGGGCTACCAAACATACGCATTTAGATCAGGTTGCCCAGGACCCCGTCCAACCTGGCCTTAAACACGTCCAAGGACGGGGCATCCACAACCTCCCTGGGCAGCCCGTTCCAGGGCCTAACCACTCTCCTAGTAAAGAACTTCCCCCTAACATCCAACCTAAATCTTCCCTCCCTCAACTTGGATCCATTTCCCCTAGTCCTGCTGTTGTCAGCCCTTTTGAAGAGTTTACTCCCCTCCTGGGTGTAGGTTCCCTTCAGGTACTGATAGGCTGCAATGAGGTCACCCCGCAGCCTTCTCTTCTCCAGGCTGAACAAGCCCAACTCCCTCAGCCTGTCCTCATAGGGGAGGTGCTCCAGCTCCCTGATCATCTTAGTCGCCCTCCTCTGGACCCTTTCCAAAATCTCAATGTCTTTCTTGTACTGAGGGCTCCACACCTGGACACAGTACTCCAGATGGGGCCTCACAAGAGCCGAGTAGAGAGGGACAATCACCTCCCTGTCCCTGCTGACCACCCCTCTCCTGATGGAGCCCAGGATCCCATTTGCCTTTCGAGCTGCCAGAGCGCACTGCTGGCTCATATTCAGTCTCTCGTCCATGAGGACCCCCAGGTCCTTCTCTGCCGAGCTGCTCTCAAGGACCACTCCTCCCAGCCTGTACAGGTGCCTGGGGTTCTTCTGGCCCAAATGCAAAACCTTGCACTTTGCCGTGTTGAACCTCATCAGGTTCACCCAAGCCCAGCCCTCCAGCCTGTCGAGGTCCCTCTGAATGGCATCCCTTCCTTCCACCGTATCAACCGCACCACTCAGCTTGGTGTCATCAGCAAACTTGCTGAGGGTGCACTCAATTCCCTCATCGCAGTTGTTTTGCAATATGTACATGTATTCTAAGAGCTTAGAAGAGAGACCTTCATATTACACTTGGTGCGACCAATTATATCATCTCAGCACAAAGCAGCTTTGAGTAGAAAATGAACCCAAAATAAGGACAGTTATGGCAGAGTTATTGAGTCAGAGCCACTAAGCTCTGCTGACTGTGCTGTGCTAATTAATCTGTACAGCTTTTCTTCTGCTTACTGAGTGATATTTTTGCAATGGTGTGTGATCTATTTTTTTCCATCTTGTATTATAAAATGTTATTTTTCTTTTCCTATCAAAAACTGTATCTAAATACATTTCTTTTAATTGTAGACAGGTATTTTTCCCTTTTTTCAGGGATGCTCGGTATTAAATAATGCTGGAGCCATTAGTTCTGTCCTCTGTGTTAATGTTAATATATTTAATATGCATTATAATTAATTTCACTTAGCGAGAGTTTAAAAAGAAAATGTATGTACGTTGAATAAATTAGAACCCCAGGATACCTGCTTTCAGTTCTTTCTCTATTAACAAATACTGTATTTCAACAAGGAGCGTTGGTTATCTTCTGAATGTTCATATGTGATCTGGAACTCTATCACCCAGGAAGACAAATTTGGTGTCTAGTTGCATTTGGGTTTTGACTGCCACAGAGAACAGAAGCACATTGCAGGGTGCTGGTGTGCTTCGGAATTCATGCTTTCTAATAGGTTTTTAAGGAGTAGTCAATTATGTATAGAAAATCTATGAGGGACACCATACTTTTTATGTAATGATATTTTAAGCTTTTTTCCATTCTGGAAAATAGCATGGAAGGTAACAGCTTTTCTGCATCAAAATGACAGCTCTGATTTATTTGAGTGACTTTTTTTAAACAAAATTGTTGTAGTTTAGGTGAGAGAATTGCCATCTGTGTCTGTTTCTTACTGTCCAAAAGAAGTTTACATTTGAAATACATCAAGGTAGATTATGAGACGCAATAATAAATACACTAGCTTTAATCTGAAATGTGCTTGCTTTTCAAGTAGGTTGAATACTTTACTTTCAAATTATAAACTTACAGATCATTGTTTTACTGCATTGATTTATACCTTTAATAATATTTTTTTTCTTCGGTTTTTTGTTTGTTTTAAAATGCCATGAGCTTTTTATCATCCTGTAGTGCTTTCTTGAGAGTTGTAAAAGGCAGGTGGAAGAAATGCAAGCAGTTCCAGGTGCAGGAACAATTGGTGAGACTGGTGCTGCCCTCCTTCAAGAGTTAAGGGATGGTAACTGTGTGTGAGAAATAAGTGGCTGAAAGGCACTAAGCTTCCAACAAGCTATTTAGTGTGTCCATTGAGTTAAACTTAAATAAATGATTAAATCATCTGATATAATATCCTGCATGCTCTTGTTAACAGGCTATTGTAATTCTACTTAGAAATGTGGTGTTTTGTTCTGTTTTTTTTTTTTTTTGGCCCAGAAAAGCATTCAGTTTGTCTGTGAAAGCGTAGAATTAATCCACTGAAAGTTTATTTTAATGGTCAGACAGCTTTACAGGTAAACCTGTGCTTGTAATTTTTTTGCAGAGATGGGCATGTGATGAGGTTCACTTTGCCCATGAGGACGGGGCTGTTATGCAGTGTCATGCAGTCTGTACGTGGGATATTTTCCCAGCTGAGTCCAGTAACTGAAGGCTCTGAAGAACACTGATTAGATCCCTTCTCTGTACATGTTTACTGCAATGATTTTGCAGATCTCACTCTTAAACTGCATTTGTTGAGAGCAAGAAAGATGTTTTTGAAGTCAGTGTTTTAGGAAGGAAATGGAAGTATTTGCTGTGACCAGCAAGGCAAAAGTTCAGTGGGCCCTCAGATAAAAAGAGCACTGGGCTCATGTTCCTTTAGTAGCTAACATAAAGCAGAATTGCGAAGCAGCTCTTTCTTTGATGTCTTTGAAGCTATTTGCAGTGGTTGCCTATGATCAATAAACTTTTGACTTGCTGCTGGGAGTCTGTTTGGGGCTGATGGAAGGCAGCTGCATTGAAAGGTTGTTCATAATTTGTAGAGTCATTCGTTCTCATCGTATATTCTTATACTGGTGTTAACAGTACAAGAATATAAAAGTATTGTAGTTCTTAAAGTGTTTTGTAGCCTTTCTAGCCATTACCCCGACATAAAAATATAGCTGCAGTAAAGATTAATGTATCAAATAGAGGGATCAAAATAAATATTTAACTTATGTAGCTTACTTTGGAGACAGGTTTTATGTTTGTGCCCTTACTTCAAGTTGGAGAAAATGTATTGTCTTTTGATGAAACCAAGAAATGAATGTTTATGTGCACTGGCAAGTGTCTTCTGTGTGTGCAGGAAGCATGATGCTGGTCAGTCCGCTTCATTTCCACTTCACATGGAGGATAGCAAAGATCTTGTTCAGGAGATGTGATACTCTGCAAACAAGATAAGTGGGAATTACTGAAAAACAGCTCAGCGGATCTGTGTGCGTGTATCCATCGTTTAGGGTAAAGGTTAATGTGAGCTGAAGCCTCCCTGGATTTACAAGCTTAGGCTGTAAGACCAGGTATAAAAGAGAAGTTGTAGTAGGTGCAGAAGGGAGGAACAGTGAGACGGAATCTGTAGTGGGACCAAGTACATTGCTTTCTCTCTGAGAAACTTTTTAAGAAAAGGGTTCTGCTGTCCTAAAAAAAACTACCATACAAACTTGTCTATTTTGTGCTGGGCTGTGCAAAGAATTTCTGCTAGGAGGTATGGAATTGAAACTTACAGGTTTTATCTGTCAGCATCTGTGATAATTGAGGCTGCATCTGCACTGAGCTAACTAGGACTTGTGATTCTGCCCTGAGAATGCAACCAGCTGACTCATGACAGAATCAGGTGTATAAGATTTATATCATGTAACCAGTGGACCTGTTTGTGAAAATCACTTGGAAGATGTCATTTCAGGAAGGTAAGCGTACTTGGTAGTCCCGTGCATGAATGTGCTGTGTTAAGTATTCTTTGTTGCTAGAACACACAAGGTTGCATAACAAACTGTTACCACACAGCCTGCAGGCTGTCGGAGAGGCAGTTCAGTGGGCAGCAACATTTGGTCAAGAAGCTGCTCAAGATGCTGTCGACCTTTCACCTGTGTCTTAGAGGGTTGCTTGTCTCTGCCTGTGTTTGGCGGGGTTGTGTGTTTAGTTATGAAATGCCTTCTGTGGACTGAGACACAAACTCAGCTTTCCCAGCTCAGAGGCCAGGAAGTGGGGCCCTGATTGACTTTCACGGCTATGCAATTTGAAGTCGTGTAATGTTACTAATTAAACTACAAGCTATGTAATCTAGGAGGTACGCTGGAATAAGGAATCTGTCTGGATGGAAAATGCTAAAGACTTGTGTGGGCAGTGTAGTAGGACCTGTGCAAAAACCCCCGATCCAAAATTTTCCATCCAAAATCCACTGGTTTTGCCTTGAGTGACTTCTGGATTTGTAACAGTTCTACTGCTTAATAAGCATGCTACTTAGTCAGATATTTTAAGTATTACAACTAATGTGTCATCGTTGTATCCACTTTATTCAGTATAAAGATACATTTGCAGAAAATGAGTCCATCTAAACTAGTTTAATTTGTTAGTGTTAGTTTTGCTTTCCCACTGTTGGAATTTGTGCTGGAGGTAGTGGAACAGATAGGTACATAAAATCAATAGAAAAGTAGATAGCTAATTTGTAGGTGTTACAGGCATGTCTGTGTGAATTTAATGTGCATAGTACACCTTTGATATTTTAAGGTCCTCATTGAGTATTAATTCATAGGCTGTAAACCAGAAATAAGGATAAGGATTTTTTTTTCTGATTAAAATTTAAATTCTTGATTCAATTTTAAAACCTTCACAGCTAGCTACTTGTCATGGCTTGTGAAACTTGCCTGCCTCCCTTTGGTAAGCATGAAGAATTTATACCACCTTTTGCTTTTTGGAAGATACAGCAGTGTTGGTGCTTCTGTATTCAGAAATGCATTTTCACATTTAATCGGTCAGTTGCAGTCGGCTTTCACAAAAGCATTTCTGTGCTCATATTGATAGCTGAGGGTTAAGGTTTTCTGTTTATGCTTTTTAATAATTTTTATTATTTTTTATTTGTAACTTTTAATAATGCTTTTTATTTCAGTCCCTTTTCTTTTGCTGTGGAGCTCGTATGAAAATTAAGGGTACTACAAAAATTTATGTATGGTATTTGTCTTAATTTTATGATCATTTCACTTTGAAAAGTACTCGTAGAAATTGTTGATCAATGTGGGACATGATATGACTTTCCATATTTGTTTCCAGTTTCAGGTCTGTCCAAAAAGTTTGTGTGTTTCAACTCCTGGGCATCGAACTGATCTCTTCCAGCGAGACCCTCAAAATGTTCTGATAACAGACTTCTTTGGCAGCGTAAGAAAAGTGGAAATTACTACAGAGACAATTGCTTTGGACCGTAATTTAGCTGGCTTTGAAAGCGAGTGAGTAGTCATTATCTATTATATTTAGTATATTATTTAGCTTTGTTCAGCAGAAACAAAACTGCCTTAAAACTGTCAAGGGAAGAAGAACTTTGTTTTCTGTGAAAGGACCAAGGAGTCAGTATGGACTGTTACTACTGATAAAATGGAGATTTGTCAGCAGAGAGCATTCTGTTTAAGAAAAATTCCCACTCCTTCATTCCATCTTCCAAATAAATACTTCTAAAGACCAAGGTGTGGCTATCATCATCAACAGCAAAGAAAGTAGTCTAAAATTTTCTTTCTTCTTTAATAGTTTAATGTGCAGAGACATTTTAATTTTTATTTTTATAGTAGTTTACTCCTTCTGATAAGCTCTGAGTTCAAAGCATGGGTTGTTTCATTAATGTTTTCTTAATAAATGTTCTGTTTCTATTCTGCAAATTCTCTGCCTTTTGGCTTTAACTGTCCAGAGAATTTCAGTTGCAGATGTAATGATTTACCTGAATAACACTGCTGGTGCAAATTTGCTGGTAGAGTTAATAGGGATTCTAATTCTTTGTGGATGAAGAAGGAATTATAAACTCCTTTGTATTTTTGGTATTCTGTTGCCACCTATTGGAAACATGTAAAGGAAGATGTGCTTGTACAGCAGTTTATTTGGCATTGTACTGCCATTTCTGATGCATATTTTAGCTTTCACAATACTTTCCTCTAGGAGAGAAGAAAGAAAAAATTGTCAACTCTAACCAAGATTGTAAGATTTTTTTCAAACTCATAAATTCATGTGAATTAATATTAACTATCACTCAGATAAATTAAGTTGTTAGTGGATATCAGATTCATTAATTTTAAAGATAATGCTAGCTCTGGCCCTTGTAATTAACACTATCCTACACTAAGTCCAGTGTATTTTATAATTTAGTTTCATATTGTGCTTTTAACTATATTGTGCATGGCAGTACTAACCATACACAAATTAAATAATTCTTTGCTTAATTCAGAACAATTTAGTGAAGCTAGATTTTCTTTTGCCTCTGAAATAAAAAACAGTTTTTGCTAGGACACCATGTGGGATTCTAGTTTGTGGAAAATTTAAAGGAGATCAGGTTTTAGACTTCTTAATTTCAGAGCTGCAAATTATATACCCTCCTTTTCAATTAAATGTAATAGTGAGATACATTTCTTGTTAAGAGCTCTTCTGGTTAAGGCTCTAATTAAATGTTACTTTGCTTTTAGAATACTAACAGTAAGTGAACTTTTTGTAAGGTTACTTTGTTACCTACGAGAATGCTGGATTATGAATTGTATAGGATGCTTTCTTGGACCACCTCAATACCTCATTTGCTGTTTTTTCCTATGCAGCTTTCAGAATGAGCTAGGATGTTTTGCTGTTAGGATGAAAGATCATTGTTTTTTGGTTTTTGGTTTTTTTTTCCTTCAATGTATAGTGAAGATACTATTTTCATTTTATTTTATATTGATGCCAAATGTTAAAATAATTTTTTAATGGATTTTCACCTTAATCCACAAAAACCAGAATTTAATCATCTTTCCAAACCAGTCATAAATAATCTTGTTTGTGCTTAATAGTGTTTCTAAAAGCCTTTGTGAAAGCAGAAAAGTCGCGTAGAATGGAACTTGCACTCCTTTGGAATTTGCCTTAAAATAAACACGCATTTGCCAGGAGGTGTCTGATACAGGAATCAGAAATCTGTTCCCCCTAATACAAATGTTGATGTGTTATGCAGGTCACTGTGAATCTGTGCTCGCTGCTCTTTTTCTGAGAAAATCTGTGCAAAATTTTGAATCTTTTCCTTGTTCTGAATTGTATTTGTGTCGTTTTTGTTTAAAAGATATTTTGCAGTGTTATTTTATTTTTAACATTTGATGTGTTCTCTTTTGTTCCTTCTTTTTTGAATCATTTTCAAGCTTTTTCCTTCTGTTCTTACATATTGGTGGCAGTAGAGTGCTACAAAATATTTGTGTTAGGGAGAAAAACGGAAACAAAGTAGGAACCCCAGCTTTGATCTGGTCATTAGTGAGTGTTAGATTGGAATTGTTTTTGTTATGAAGTTGCAAGGGTCAACGTGTGCAGCTAAGCATGTTGCTTGAAACACAGCAACCAAACAAAACCACTGACTGCACAGATAATGGGCAGAGAAGATGCTGCTGTGTGATATGACCGTGCCTTGGAATTGTGCTGTTTTCAGACAGGGCGAGGTTTCAGCTAACTCACTGTGCTGTGACTTTGCCAAATCTTTCCATAGATCTCATTTCTTCTGTTGCATGGTTCTTTAGCAATTACTTTGCAGTGTGGCTCAGTGCAAGCTCAGCACAAGCAGTTCCTGCACTGCAAGGTCAGTGTCTGATGGTGATACCAGCTCTGGTAGTCCCAGTGCAGCCTTAGGAGTTTCCTTTGCTTGAGCTGAGCTCATATAAAGAAACAACAACTAGATAACCAAAAGGCGAAGCTTTCTTTCTATCTGTTTAGTAGTTGGTGACTATTTCAGACTAAAAGCTTTAAAATTGAGGTGGAAAAAAGGAATCCCCTGCCCTTTCTTCATAGTAGTTTCATCTAAGCTATGTTCACTTCAGAGGGTTTCTTCCTGACTGGGCCTGTAGCTGCAACCTTCAAAACCTGGATGACATTCATGGACCCTGGGGCACTGGCTGTTATGTGTGTGTCTAAATCACTGTAAGAGCATAACATGAACATGAAGAACAAGATGGTGAGTCTTGGAGACAGGTCTGCGTGGAGCTGAGCACTGCTGATCAGTGTGGGGTGTCTCAGCCTCGGATTGTGGCTGTACAGCATGTTAGATCACCTCCTGCTGCTCCTGTCATGAGGAAAAGTTGTGTAACAGAGAAAACATTGGGAAAAATGAGGGGTTAATGTTTCCCTAAAGGTAGAAGAAGATTAATTAAAGAGAGCATCATATGAAACCATCCTAGTTTCATTGCTTTTGAGGTTTGGGCTTCAGATTTATTAATTGTGCTGGGCTGAATTGTGCATTACTCCCAGGGGCTGTTGTCCTAAAACTGAAGAGTTCTAACTAAACCACTTGGCGTAGGAAGGGTGCTTGTGTGATAGAGAATAATTGTGAGTGATTGGTTTATTTGCAATACACTACTACCAAAGCTGTCTCCCATCCATTTTTTGATAGTAACTCTTTATTTCTGTTTCCTGTTCTTTTTTTCTACTGGCTATTTTCAGTTTTATGCGCTTGATGGGTGCAGCTGCTGTTGTGTATTCCTGAATTACAAAGGGATCCAGTTTGTGAACAAATACGTAATTTGTTTTGGCCGGTAGATGCTGCTCAGCGCAGTGAACTTCTCCTAAAATAGCAGAGGCTGTGTTTGTTCAGAGATTGCTGTTAACTTTTGACCAGGTGCCTCTGTTTGGAGATCACCATTAATTTCTGGTTAGGCGCTCGCAGAGGCAGGCGGGCGCCGGGAGGTGGCAGCAGCGCGAAGGCAGCCGGGCCATGCCGGGATGGCAGTGGCTTTGGGTTGGGTTCCTTTTCCCCTTTATTTGATCAGCTTTAGAGAGAAATTAAATGAGGAGAGGAAGAAGGAGTTGAATTATTATTATTATTTATTCAGTGCAAATTCTGGAGAGGCTCTGTTTTTATTTTACACTTGCTGGACATCAGCACACGTGAAGCATGCTCATCAGTTATGCATGTAGTATACTTTCCCTTAACGCCTTAGCATTACAACAAAATGAATTCATAATTGTGGATGTTCTTAATCCGTAAGTGGTTTAATAGCCTACAACTAATTTAGAGAGTTTGAAGAAGTAATAGGCAGTTAAATATTACTGCTGTGTTTCTTAAAGTATTTTGTAAATACATTTATTTTTTCTCTGCTTGCCTGGGAGAAGATAAATATATGTGTATATATGTGCATGTACACACACTACTGTGTTTGCAAATGTAAAAGATAAATTCAAGGTAAGACGATTGCAATGGCAATAGTAGAAGAAGTTCTATGGAAAGGTTGCTCCAAAAATAATGCTTCCTATTTTATTATTTTGGCCTGTAACATCAGAGGTGAGTGTTGATGGCACGGAAGTAGAGGTTGAACCTTCCCACCACTATCCCATTACATTTTATTGTTGTGCAACAGATGGCAGCAGAGGGCAAGTCTGACAGAATGGCGACCTGCATTGTGTATTATATGGTAGGATACATTTTCACTAGTGTAACATGACTATAAAATAGAAAAGGATGACTGCCAATATCAAAAGGAACTGCTAGCTATAAATTGTCTTGGGAAAACCTTAAAAACACAAAAATATTATGCTTGGTTATTGTGCTCCCTGTTTAGCAGTAAAAAGCAGAGTTGAAGTTGAGTAATAGATTTTTTTTTTTATTTTTTTACTAATTTAAAATATTTTTGATGATAATTTTTACCAGAGATTTTTGCTGTTCATAAGAAAATATGTTTTCTTGCACAACTGTAGTTTGACTCAAATTTTCTTTAATCTTGGATGTATTTCCCCTTCTTCTACCTTTAGTGGAGTTTATAGGGCATCCTGTATTTGTTCTGTGACAAAGCTTTAATTATTACTACTAGGCTGTGCTGCGATCATTTTGTGCATTTCCAGTTGAATGCTACTCTGCTGAACCTATGTGCATAGAGTTTAAATAGGCATTGACACAAAAAAAGAAAACTGTTGATCTGCAGAGTTGCTGTGTACTGTGAATGCCCCACAAAGGTCACTTTAGATAAGGACTAAAGTACATAATAGTTAATGGCAATCTTTCTATTAACTTCAAACTTGTTCTTTGTAAGTGACTTTCATCTGCAAATTGACTTATGTATTATAATAGTTTCAGGTACTAGACAGGTAATGACTAAATTAGTTGGATGTCAGATTTCAAAGGAGTCCTTCAGTAAATTTAGCAGATTTTAACAATCTAAACAGCTGAGAATATCTAGGAATCTCAGGATCTTCAGTCTAGATTATTTTTCATTGTTTATCTATTCCTTTTTACATCTTTATATGTAGTGTTCTTGGTTTTTTTTCTTTCTTAATATTTCTTCACCTTTTCTCCCTTGTGTGATCTTTACCTGCTATTACTTCTACAGTTGAGCGGGCTGCTTTCTAATTCTAGTCCCCTAAAGCTCTCTTTAGACTTTCTACTGCTCTTCACGTGGAAATCGTGATTTGATTTTCTTGCTTTGCTGTCCACTCACAAAATTCAAATTATTGTCTATTCAATGAGTAATTCTATAGTTATGTTCTATATTTTGCCACTCAGGAATACCATGCAGTCAGCTGTAATGTTTGTCCTGTATCTGACCAGAAAGTATTGCCATGTATGTATTTCTTCAGGGCTTTGAGACAGCTTTATAATTTCAGTAAAATTACATTAGTTATTATTGTTATTATTATCATCATCTTCATATCAAAAATACCAGAGCAACTGTTGATCTTTCTTAAGTGTAACCTTTGTTGCGTACTTTTTTGTGATTTCAGAAGAAAATTTCAAGGGAATAGAAAAAAAATAGAAAAAGCAAGGAGGTGTCTTGAAACAATTGTTATGGGACTGTTATGTCTTTGGAATTTAGTGACCAAGCATATGTTAGCATTCTTTATGCCCCAGAAATGAATCTGGGCACATAGCAATTAAGTCTCCAGGCTCAAATAACACTGCTATTTTTTTCTATGTGGTATTAAAGCATATGCACGAGCCCTTAGTCTTTCTGTTTTGATATTGTGAAAAAGCTTACACTTGTTTTTTGAGTGCCTGAGGGATTACCTTCCAGATGGCCAGAGATTTATGCCACTGAAAATTTACATCTCGTCCAAAGCTGTGGGGGGGAGGAAGGGGCATTTTGACTTCACATCACATTTATATAACTGATGGCTAAAAGACCGTAAAATGATCTCTGTCTGCAATTCCCAGCCCTTCCAATAGGAGATACATTTCTCAAATCAGGTGTTTGGTGGACTGAAGTTTTTGCCATAGAGCTGTTGAATTTCTTACTTAAGTCCTTGAAGTCTTATTATTGATTTCAGTAAGCTGCAAGATGATCTCTTTGATAGGAAGAAGTTTCTCTGCACTGCTTATTTCTGAAGACTATTAGACTCAAAGAAGTTACACTTCACAGTAAGCTTTCTAGGGGCTTTAGTTCCTCAGTGGGAGAAAAAAAAAAAAAAAGCAAAAAAAAAAAAAAGCCAAGAAAGAAAGGAAAAGTATAAATGTATGTTGTGGGAGGAGAAGAAGAGCAGAAATCCAAAAAAAGCATCACATTATTACTAGGCATCTCTTTTCAGTCCAGTTAGCTGCTTGAATAGACAACTGGAAATTTCAGGCAAGGAGAGAGAAGGGAAGCCACAATTGCATCCAAGGATGGAAAGAAAACTGGAGGTGATTACAAAAGCAGATCTGATCATATAAGAAGTCGGTTTACAGATGGCTTGCTGAGCACCATATAATACTGCTTTACAAAGTGATCTTGTTTATATGCTTGGTCAGAGGTATCAGAAATCTATACAAAGTGTGGGAGGAACAACAGATGCTGAATATGTCTACCAAAGTGTTCAAGCTACTGTTAAGATTATTGTATGAAATCTGTTGGACAGCAGAATATTAACTGTGTGGCAAGATTGATCTTACAGGAAAAAAAAAAGCTGTAACTAAAGAACTTTCTGCAAAATAGAATTTATTCAGCTTTTTTCAAAGGCAGTAGACTGTAGTTGCATGAAGGATAGATATTGGTAAACAGTAGGAGCAATGAACGAAAAGTAATGAAACATAACAAAGTGTTTTGAATGTCCTGAAACAAAATTGTACAGCAGGAGGAAAACAAAGATAGTTGGAGCAATTGCTATTCAGACATGGTATGAGATGTAGAATTTTCTTGGATCCTAGCTAAGTCACTTCAGTGGGCTCCAGTTACTATTCAGTAGTAATTGTGGATGTTCAGCTTTTGTAGGATGGTGATGCCCATCTTTGTTGTGCCAGGTACTTTTAAAAGGGCAAGACTAAATTGGACACAACTTCACGTAATATTGAAAAAGAACTGAAAGGCATGAAAATCCTTTACTCATCTGTCTAGAGGTCAGATCCAGTTTGGAACATAAAGACAGGCAGGATTTCTCTTTCATAGAGTAAGCTGGAAGATCCTGTGTATGTTTATTTACACTCATGTTCCTATTTTGTAATACAGTGTCAGAATTAGTACAATTGAAGGCAGTTTGTTCCTTTGTCACCAACAGAACTAACATGTTTTGATTGCAAACTGACATTACTAGACTTCTGCAAAATCAGACTGTATTTGTGTTTCTTGTGGATGTAGGAGTTGGTATCACTGGACTTCTAAAAATATAAATTGAACTGACCTCCATTATTTGGGGGAATTCCACTTTCATTCCACATATATGATAGGGAATTAGTGAGAATGCAGTGTCACCTAAATAGTATTTTGGTAGCTAGCAGGAATTAGGATTTGGGAGCAAATGGAGGGGTAGGATGTCCCCTTCTTGAACCCTGAGTATTCAAACTGCACTTCATTCCAGTAGTTTCCAAGAGAGGACAAGAATACAGTGGAGACTGGATTTTCCTTCACTGTGGGGAAGGAAGGAATAAATGCAGAGCATTTATATTCACAGGCACTTTAGCATAAGCTCTTTGAATTACATGATAGCTATTTGAAGTTTCTATTCCTCCTGGTTAAAAAAAAAAAAAAAAAATGGTGCTGAAGTCTAGGTGACATACAAATTTGTTCCAATATTGAGTGAATGCTTGATTAGAAATCAAAACACTTAACAGTGTTGCATCATCCTCCTGACACCCGTTGGCACAGTTTCAATTTTATAGTTATATTTTCCATGTAATTTCTCATATATTGCTATGTGAAAGATACAAAATCAATCATGCAGGAACCAGATATGGAAGAAAAGATGGAATAACATAGACTATCTGTTGATACATTTTTAGGCGCTCTGAAGGATAACTAATTTTTTTTTGTTAATCTCTAAGAATAATCTTCAACAGATTATAGTCTTTATCTTGACTAAGTGTATGTTTTTACTCTGATCCTCATCACTTTAATATACTTTTGTAAATGTTGATGAATTAGGCTATTGGTTTTCCAGTGACAGATGGTGGATGACAAATGTTTGGACTCACGCAGTTTCAAAAGGTGTGTGGAGGGGTACTTTGTGAAAGTGGGCTACCTCTTATTCTGCAAAAAGTTTAAGTACATATTTAGCATTACATTTAACGGGGCCACAAAGATGATGAGGGACCTCTTATGAGGAAGGGCTGGGAGACTTGGGACTGTTTGGTCTGGAAAAGACTAAGAGGGGATCTTACCGATGCTAATAAATATCTAAAGGGTCAAGTGGATGGGGCAGGCTCATTTTAGTGGCTCACAGCAACTGGAGAAGGAGCAACAGGCACAAGCTGGAACACAAGAAGTTCCATGAACATGAAGAAAAACTTTATTTTGAGGGTACCAGAGCACTAGAATAGGCTACCCGGAGAGGCTGTGGAATCTCCTTCTCTGAGGATATTCAGAACCTGCCTGAATGCTTTCCTGTGCAACCTTCTCTATGGGAGTTGCTTTAGCAATGTATTGCTCCAGAGGTCCCTTCCAACTCCTAAGATTCTTTTATTAGGAATCTGAATAGCTCCATCCAGTTAACCACTACTGAAAGTGTATTTATTGGTGTGGTGTGTCACATGCTCTTAAGCCAATTCTGGGCTTGTTTATTCTGCTTGGAATAGCCAAATTGACTATCAGAATAAACAACTAAAATGCATGTTTTCTGTAGTCCAGCTGGTCCCAGGTAGTTAGTCTGTATAATTTATATTCCACTGACACAGCAGAGCTGCTGCCCTTGCGGGGAAGGAGATTATCTGCAAGGAGTGAGCAGATGGTCTTTGTGCTCCCTGCTGAGGGCATTGTATCATGGAGAGGGCAGAGCCTGTCCGTGGCTAGGAGTTACTAGCTTGGCTACTCAGAGCAGCCAAAGGCATCCTGCTGGCTGCTGCTCCTTGCTTTGCAGTTTGTGCAGAGCCCATATGGGCTCTTAAGAGGACAGGAGGGCGAGGGTTGTGAAATGCTGATCTTTTCCCCATGGCTGACTTCCTGGAACTACAGTCCAGGGCTATGGTTCTGCTGGCAAAAGCTTTCCAAAACTAGGGACAAATCTGCCTTGCAGATTATACATCTAAATTTCCTTTTGCACAGCACAGTGCTCTGAAGGATAGGAGTGGACAGATTTTCAATGCAATAGGAAAGATTATTTAAGTGCAAACTGTGTGAAAGAAGCACATAAGGGATTTTTTTTCCCGTACATCCACTGTAGCTGTTTACATTTTACAGGTGGGATACTGTATATTGTATTATAATTATATTAAATAATTCAGATGAGATAAAAATGAGAGTTACTTGTATTCCTGCATGATTTCTGGTTCTGTGTTACCTGCAAATGAGACATGTTGCCATAGGCACGTTTTAGCTGCTCTGAAATTTTAATATTATTTTTCTGTTTGAAATAGTAGGACAAAAGCTACATCTCTACATGTTTAGCAGTTTATGACTCAGTTTGTGAAAAGAGAATAACGAACCTAGTAGCTGTTAAAAGGTTTGTCTCAATTTAAGTACAGCATAATATTTAAACTTCATAGTTCCCCACTGAGTAGCTTTTTTTTTTTTTCTTGTTGGTTACTTAAGAGTCTGAACCATGGCTCCCCGCTAGAATAAAATAGGAATGAAGACTGCTTGCTGTAGGTCTAAATTTTATCTGGGGAATTGGAGCAGAACAGCCACTAAGTGAAACTGCTCTGCATCTCAGCTATAGAGGACATAACCTCTCTTGCTTTCTTAGCTGTCAGATAGTGCCCTACTTCGTTTTTCTTTTGTGTGTGGTTTCCCTCTGATACAGTTTTACTAATGGATAATTTATTACAAAATATTCTAAGCTGACTTCTATCTTATTAGATGATTACAAGCTTTTATAAATGTCTTCATAAAAAATATGTAGTGTATCTGTAAAACAGATAAATCCACACCGTACTGTAACTTTTTATCATAGAATCATAGAATCACTAAGGTTGGAAAAGACCTAAAAGATCACCCAGTCCAACCGTTCACCTATTCCCAATAGCTCCCACTAAACCATGTCCCTCAACGCAACATCCAGTCTTTCCTTGAACACTCCCAGGGTCGGTGATTCCACCACCTCCCTGGGCAGTCCATTCCAGTGCCTGACCACCCTTTCTGAAAAGTAATACTTCCTCATGTCCAGCCTGAATTTCCCCTGGCGTAGCTTGAAACCATTCCCCCTGGTCCTATCACTAATGACACGAGAGAAGAGGCCGACCCCCAGCTCACTACAACCTCCCTTCAGGAAGTTATAGAGAGCAATAAGGTCTCCCCTGAGCCTCCTCTTCTCCAGGCTGAACATTCCCAGCTCCTTCAGCCTCTCCTCATATGGCCTGTGTTCCAGACCCCTCACCAGCTTCGTTGCCCTTCTTTGAACACGTTCCAGGGCCTCAATATCTTTCTTGCAGTGAGGGGCCCAAAACTGGACACAGTACTCGAGGTGCGGCCTCACGAGTGCTGAATATAGGGGAACAATCACCTCTCTGCTCCTGCTTGCAACACTGTTTCTGATGCAAGCCAGGATGCCATTGGCCTTCTTGGCCACCTGGGCACACTGTCGGCTCATGTTCAGCCGAGCATCAATCAATACCCCCAGGTCCATTTCCTCTACGCAGTCCTCCAGCCACACCGCCCCAAGCCTGTAGCGTCGCCTGGGGTTGTTGTGGCCGAAGTGCAGGACCCGGCGTTTGGCCTTGTTGAAACTCATCCCATTGGCTCCAGCCCAGCTCTCCAGCCTGTTCAGATCCCTCTGTAGGGCCTCGCTACCCCCAGGCAGATCCACACTTCCAGCCAATTTGGTGTCATCTGCAAATTTACTGAGGGTGCACTCGATGCCCTCATCGAGGTCATCAATAAAGATATTGAAGAGGACAGGCCCCAGCACCGACCCCTGCGGAACACCACTCACGACTGGTCGCCAGCTGGATTTGACTCCATTCACCACCACTCTCTGTGCCCGGCCCTCCAGCCAGCTCCTTACCCAGCCAAGAGTGTACCCATCCAAGCCTCTGGCTGCCATCTTCTGCAGGAGAATGCTGTGGGAGACAGTGTCAAAGGCTTTGCTGAAGTCTAGGTAGACCACATCAACAGCCTTTTTTACTTTTAAAAGTAAAAGCTTTGTATAGGCACAAAAAATGTGATTAGATAGAAAAAAAAATCCTTAAAACAGTATATTTCTACGTGGTTTGTGAATCTAATGGTACTACTGAAAAATATTAGCTTCTGTAGGAATCTGCAATGTACGAAGTAATTTAGGAAGAAGAAAGAGGTGCTCTTGCTGTGGCAGGTAGAATTTCCATGCCATGTGTTCAAGGTGGCTTAGGTCAGTGGTCACTCTGATGTATTGTATGTATAGTTGCTGTATTTTAAATGATGTATAATTGTTCAGTTTCTATTGAGCGAACATCTAGGAAGCACCTTGAAAGCAGCTTCTCCCGTCGCTGTTTCCAGTAACACTGGTGACTGCTGAAAGGCCGTGGAGAGGGATGTGCTTCCAGTCTGGTGGTGGAGTGGGGATAAATTGTGGTAGTGGGGTACATGTTCTGCTAACAGAGACTAACATTAGTCACAAAATCCATACTGCTATGGGTTTTATCAGGGTTTTATGCAAACATAATTATTTCTTTAACACCAAGAGGGAGTGAGTATACGAGTCATTTGGTAATTATGTGCCAAATTATGACTGTTGTTAAATCATCTAATTCTAAATATAAAGCATTTTAAATTACAGTGCAGATCTTAAAAGATTATCATTATCGCTGTGTTGGATTTGTGTACACATACATGAGTTTTATGGCAGGTAATAGATGCAAAAGATGTATTAGAATAATAGTGATTAGTAGTCTGACATGGAATTTATTTGTGATAGTATGGCACCCAAAGCATACTTGGTTCAGTCTGTAGATATTCTAGATAATTGTCTCTTAATGGTTTCCAGCTGTTTCTTCCCTCTTTCTCTAGATGTGAAATGAAGACTAAAATAGCTGTCCTTTAGAAGATATACTGAGACTAGGTGAAAAAAAGGAGATGGTAGGGGGAGGCTCATTTTACGTGTAAATGATTATATTAAAAAATGCAGGTATGGAGCAGACATAATCTCAATGTGACTGTTGCCTCTATTTAGGTGAGTGTAAGAGAAAAAGCTGCAGAAACTATGGCCAATAAAGATATTGTTATAAAGGAAATCCCACCTGCAGAGGAAATCCCATATTCTTTTAATGTGCCAATTGAATATGCAACCTGCACACTGTAGCAAACTGAAGTCTCAGTAAAGACGGTGTAATATAAATTGAAACAGGAATTAATTAATGTATTAATGCATTTTGTGCCTACTGTGCTCATCTGGTGATCAGATTATTTTGCTAAATGCAATCAGAATTGTACAAAAGAATATTTATATAATAAAACTTAATTAACTAGAAATTTAAGGTGAAAAAAATTATGGGAGTGAAGGAAATTGTAGAATGTTGTCATCAATAGCTGTCTTTGTGAAGTATAAATATAATTTCTCGGTATGATTCTCTTCAAACTGAATTGGAAAAAAAATAGCAAGAGAGGAGCAAGTCATGAAGTCTGTAATTAGAAATAGCAACAATTTACATGTTGCTAAGTCGAAAATACCATAAATTGTTTTTGATTTTAGGAGCTGAAACGAAGGATCATCTTCCTATCCATAATCTGTGATAAAAAGACAAACTGTTTGGGCAAATGAATATTGAATGCAACTCACCCCTGAACAAACTAATGGAGAATCGCTCTGAGTGCCAAATTCTTTGATGTAGTAACTTTCTTAGCTTGTAAATCCTTCATATATTTTGCTAGTATTTTTGATAGTGCTTAAGAGGACAACAGTATTAAATGCAAATTATTCCGGTTTTCGGCTCTGTTGCAGTTTTCAAACTGTTTTCAAACGTCAGTGTTCCAAAGAGGATAAAAACTTCCTTGCTAACTTGGTTCTTATCATTTATTTTTTACATTATGCCGAAGTGCATGGCCCAGAGTTAGGGCAGCTGCAGAAGTGTGGTAACTGAGGAGGCTAATTTGAGACCTGCATTACATATTGAGCAGGTCTGCAGTCCTCTGCTTCTCCGGATGTCAAACGCAGAATCAGTTTGATGCTTTAGCTGTGCAACTGGGTGCGTTTCACAGGAAGTTATCACTTGGTTTGAAAAGATGGCCAAGAGAGCAAGACAGCAAAGGGTGACACTGCCTGAGGTTATGGAATGGCTGGGTTGTGGGAGTCTGCCCCCAAGGATGATGGAATGGGCTGAAGAAGCAGTTTTGGTCAAACCAAGCTCAGCTCAATAGAGAGAGGGAAGCAGGGTTAAGAGTCATTGCTTACAAGAGGTCATTTCCATAGCCTACTCTTGTCAACTGGACCTAGCTGTCTCCAGCACAGCACTGCCAGTGTATATATTCAGGAACAAAATTAGGGGCCAGATGTCCACATTGGACTAAAACTTCAGAGATGAATGCTACTTTTGAATCTTAATTAATGAATGAGGTAGTTAATCTGTTTATTGTTAATAGCTTGGTGTGGATTTATATTTTTAGTGTTCAGTCATGTGGATTGAATAAATCTTTTGTAGTTTAATCAGCCCAGGGTTTGTCTGAATGCTTGTATTTGAGTTACTTTTCATGAGTAGAGGGGCAAACATTCATGAGAGGTGCTTCCCATGTGAAGTAGAAAAAATATGACATTGTCCTATAGGAAATATCAAGAGAGCATTTACTGTGCATTCAAGAAAAACAACAAACAAACAAAAAAAAGAATTTAGTCCTGTACTTATATAATCATGGAAAAATAAGTGTAAGAATCTGAGTGAAAAGCATTTGGAGATGGCTCAAGCATTACCGTGTGCTTCCTCTGTTTGCTGGCATATGCAGTTTGCTTCTTATATGTTCTAGACCAACTTGAGAACAGACTGCGTTCTAATGTGAAGAGAGAGTTTCTGAAAGTGACAGGAAACATTTCCTGTATGAAAGAGTGATTTGAACTGATGCTGATCTGCAGTGGTAGCACAGCACTTGAGCGCATTTAGCAGTTTCAGGAAAAAAAATCGCTCGATGCCTATTTGTTTATTTGTGTCCTGCCTAATCTGCTTAAAGCAACAGTGGCCAGTTTTCTTTAAAATAAAAAAAAATAAGGTGCCAAATCCAACTGGTTTTAGTACGTTGCCACAGAAGTTTCTTAAACATTACAATTTTAAAAAATTGCTTTGTCCTACGTATACTCTCAATGTATTTTGTATGAATAGATTTCAGATTGAAATAAGTAATTGTGCTCAGACATTAAAAAAAAAGAAAAGCTTCAATTGCTAGCTTTCAAAAAGTAGTAGAGCGCCTTTTTCTCCAGTTACGAGTGTGAAATAGCCAGATTCTCATCAGTACACTATACAGCACTTTAGTCAAGGAACTATTGTTATTGAGCAGATAAGATTTAAAAAAAAAAAATCATTGGGTTTGATGAAAACCTGCATGAACAGTGGGGGAAAAAAAAGCTGAAGTTACCATAGCAACCACCAGGGCTTTAGACAGAAGCTAAGTAAATAGTGGAGAAATGTAACAGAAAATGTGAGGGCCATTTGATACAGCATTAAAAAATGAAAATGAAATTTTAAGGCAAACATGATTAATACGGAGCTTTTATCCCTTCAAAATCCCTAATCATCAGCTGATTGCCCTTAAAATAAAGAGGACTGTTATCGATAAAGTTTTAGTGTTGGAATCCATTAGACTCTATTAAAGAGATTTTTTGTGAATTTCATGAAGAACGGGTGACAGTTGTATGAGATACTTCTGCTTATTTTCTTCACAACAGAGTTTAAGGCTACAATGTTCACCTATAGTTGATGAAACTTTAAGAATGCCTCTCCTGACATAAACAACGGTTAGACTGAAAGTTTGCCTGATGAAAGTGGTCCCACAGTATAAATACCATGAGTTCTCTGTGGGATTGTGTTAAGTCAGCTGACTGCATAGGATTGGCATAGGCATCTTTTAAGTTCTTGGGCAGAATTCAATGAATGGACAATGTTGGTAAGCTAAGGGGGGGCAGAATGTCCTGTATAAAACAGGTTTATGCAGTCTGCACAGTCACTTTCCCATGCCTTTGTGTCTGAGCCTGTCCTTTAATTTACATGCCATGCTTTGCTTTTTGTCTTTAAATGCAGTTCTTCATTCTGTGTGTTAAGCCTGGTATTTTGCCTATATACTGCTTCACAGTGGGCAGAATTAGTTGTTATGTGGGTTAATATCGAGATTGCAAGCATCATTTCTTTCTTACTTTCCGTGCTGCTATTTAATCTGAAATTTGGTTTTAGTGGTTGTCCAGTGGTCCACATGTAACCTTAAGTAAATAAGAAACCTTTGAAAATGGAACATACACTTTAATGTTCCATCTTGAAAGAGTGAACATTGAAGCATTCTGAATGTTTAAGTTAGACAAAAGAAACAAAGAATACTTTGTCCTTTCTTTAAAATACTGTCTGACTTGCTTCTTGTTTTCAGGACTGTGTTAGCACCTGCTTGGTTGTCACTTATGTTACAATACGCTGGCATGGTGCAGGTGGCTGGTACCAGCTATCTGTGCTATGTCCTGGGGCTTTGCCTGTGTCAGTGCAGTTCTTAACTGGTGTCTGTGTCTTCTGTTCTTCTGATTCTGAAGTATTGTTTCTGAAGAGCCAGTGATTACAAATATATGTCTACATTAAAGTAGGAACTTAAACTGGTAAAGTCCAGCATGGCTGGGCTTCAAGTGATAAAAGTTCTGTGTCAGAGCAGTGGGTTATGATGGTGCTAACTTAGCACTGGGGCAGCGTGGGGGTTTGGTTGCTCTGCGCTCAGAGCCATTGCAGGTGGTTGCTGCTCCCAGATCCTTCCTGCAGCCAGAGCACTTTGCTCAGTGTGCCCACCTCTGCCAGAGATCTGATCCAAAAGCCCTGCAGAATCAAATCACAGCATGAAGCCTTATTATCTCACAATGCAGACTGTTAGGGCTGTTGAGGTTTTTTGTTGTATTGGTGTACACTTGAGATAAGAAAACTGATAAACATTACATTGTGAAGTAGTTTTCTATGACGACTCAGTTAAGTTCCTGCTGAACATGTTCAGCACAACTAAAACAGGAATGGTTTTCTAGCACTTTTTTTTTAATATGCTTTTGTAGATGTGTGGAAACCCAGAAATGTGGTGCTGTAGTAGGTCATGCAGGCTTGAGATACTGAGCATATTGTGAGAAACATTGTCTGTCACTGGTGTCATGAGGCAGGAGCACGGCTAAACCCTGCATTTTTGTCACATGAAATTCAACCCCACTAGGTGGTGCAAGCAAATAAATCATCTTGCAAAATACTTCTTGCCAGATTAGTAAGCTTGGGGAAAATGTGTCTTTTACTAAACTAGAACACATTATTTATTTTTACCTCTGTAATTACGTTTTTATATATATACGTGTGTGTGTGTGTATTAGTTATTAGGAGTGTCATAGACTTCTCTTCCCACATGCAAGAAAAGGTGCATTCTGTTCTTTGCTGAGACGTGTATCTGCCTTTCAGGTAGTGTAGGCTGGCAGCAGGGTGCTATGCTCACAGCTGAGACTGTGACCTGCAGAGGAAGTGGAAAAGCAAGCTTGTAGTGTTTGTGCGCTGGCAGAAGGGCCTGCTGATATCCTTTGAGGGCCTTTCCAGAGAGTCAAACGTACCTTGCCTGGCCCTGAGAATCTCTCCCATTAAGATTTATCCTTTGCCAGTTGCACTTGGGATTTGCTTACCTCTGCAGCAATATCATATGCATGCAGTTAAATAATATATTTACAGGAAAAGCAGGTTTCTGATGGTAAGTTAAAATACCACACCATCAAGTTATTGTCCTGAACAGTTAAGTGTATAAAATTCCAGTAGAAATTCACCTTTGCAATGTAGTGTATACAGCTGGCCTGTAATGGTCACTGTGCTGTGTTAGATCATTGGCTCTATTATGTGTTAAACAAACAACAATGAACAACAGAAAGAAAACCACTCAAACCTGGAAACACACTTGTGCTCCTGGACATCATTGTAACATGGTATTATGCTGTACTAGGTATACCATTGTGTTGAATTTAGACCATAATTTCTCAGTAGTTCAATCTTTTACTAGATTTTCTCTTCCTTCTCCTTCCCTTGAAAAGTCCTCTTGTTGAATGGCAGCTTTGCTGAAGATAAGCTGGACAGTGGTTGATCAACAGCTTGTCATAGCCGCAAGCCATTAGCAAAAGTATTTAAATTCTAACAAAGCACATTCTTGAGATAAGTAGAAATTCCTGGGGCCTTCCATTTATGGAGAGCCATCAGCACTGTTGACTTTTTTGTCATAAGTCTTAATTTATTCAGAGTTCATATGGCTTCCCAGTGGAACCCAGGCTGCCAGCTCTCCGAGAAGGTGGTGGCATCGTGGCACTGCCGTGGTGCTGAAGCAGCCCCTGCCTGCGCTGCTGGGTGAGTGCTGCAGTGAATGTGTTGTCAGCTGCTTAGCAGTCAGTGTGAGACAGCAAGTGTTCTTCTGTGGTGCTGTTTTCCCCGCTTATATCTGTCTTTCAGGCCTTTATTTCACAAGGAGTGCAGTGTGTTCATAAATGCTTTATTATCATGTTTCAGACTAGGGTTCTGTAATAAGACAACGACTGCAGCTCTGTAGTGAAAGTTGAGTACTTTTCAGTGCTGTATGTTTACTGAAATGGAAATTTTTCATTTCAAAGTGACTTAAATATTCGTCATTTCAGATGGGTGTGTTTGCCACGTTTGTCCTAGCCCTTATAAAGCAGGGTATGTTTGTGTTGCTGCTGTTGTTGTGGGCTTATTTTCTTAATAAATAAGGCAGGGAGACATTAAAGTATAAAAAGTAAACCCAGCAATATTTGACATAAAACACTGCACATATAGCCTGCACTCCATGAAATCTCAGTTGACCAACAGCCAGTACATGTGCCAGTTGCAAATAATAAACATGTACTCAAAGTTCTACAATAAGATTTTATTAGAATGTATGGTCTCTTTAGGATAGACAGAAAAATTGCAGTAGAGATGTATTTAAAATGCAGAAAGAAGGTTTTTTTCCTTAGTTTTGTTGTGGTAGGCGACCAATATGCTCAATTATCATCATATAGTTTTGGCTCTTATTAACTCCAGAATTAGAGTAGAATTTGTACTATGAGTGAGGTAGAAAGATTTCATATATTAAAGCACTTTGATATTCATACTGAAAGAAGTGGTGCTTGCGATAACAAGTTGAAAGTTGCATGGCAATCTGAACTCTTCGCTTTCTCCATATATTTGATAATATATAGAGCGCAAGACTTCTTTTGACTCTCACTTGTGTTTGTGCCTTCCTCACTGTAGATTTTTTTCATGAGCATATTACTGTGCAGTTGGAGAGGTTCTATTGTTTCTGTAACCGTTAGTTATTCCATATGCAGATGGTGAAGGAGAAATCTGGCCTCATTATCTGTAATAAATGGACCAAGAAACATAATTCATACCTCAGTTTCATATTTGTCCTTTATACGTGCCTGTGTACAGATACATGTATTGCAAAGGTCCTGAGCAGCACTGAGGGCTTTGTTCTTCTACATAAGGCATCTTGAGAGGTTGAAAATTCTAAGTTGTGACAGGTTGGCATTGTGATGTTTTCTGCTGTATGTAGTCTTTTCCTGGTAGTATCTACTCTGTAGATTGTAAATGTTAGCAGGAAATAACTTTCAGATAATGGAGAACACAGTTACTGAGATTAGGTTAATAAACCTTGCTGGACACAGGCACAGCCAGTGAGATGTGTGGCTGGAAAGCGTGTTCTATCTAAATACTGAAGGTTGGATTTTAACAGTTAAAGTCCAATTTTCACAAATGACTATTTACTATCAGTCTTCAGAAGACACTTTTTTTAGCATAATAATTCTGCTGACAAGTTATTTATTTACTTATGTTACCCCATACAAGGACAACCCATGCAGATGTTCTTGAAAAATGTGCTGCTTAATTTTTTAGGAAATAAAAATATCTCATGCACCTAGTTTTTGCTGAATTATTTTGTAAAGAAAATCTTGGGTGATTGTGTAACATTGTTTAGTATATACAACGTTGATGATTAAGACCATTCCAAGATTTTTATAAAATAAAATTCATATAAACATGGGTATGGAAAAAAACTGAGATTTCTTTTAAAAAACCTTTTTGTATTAAATGTTTTTAGTTCTTTGCTGTTTTAGTAAACCGAGTAAAAACACTACAGAAAATCTAAGGTAACTGAGAAGGAAAGATGAGGAGGGGTATGGTTGTACCTCACTCAGAGCTGATTCTGTTCCTGCTTTAGCCTTGTCCCTTGAAGACTGCAAAGAGAAAGGGAGCTTATAGCTTGTGGCATGCTCAGAGCTACTGCATCTGTCTTTTTCCAGCAAGAGGAGAGTGAGGTAATCAGAAAACTGGATTTGGCATGTGTCTGAGATACTGGATTTTGTGTCAGGTATTTGGATTAGAAACCACCTTGGAACATTAGAAGCATGGGTTGTCCAGCCTGCTGTTCAGCTTTGCAGCCAGGGATAACTTACAAATCCAGGAATGTCCCTTGTGTGAGTATATCTGGCAGATAATGGTACTACTACAGCACTGAATTGATTGGAAGGCGATAGTGTCCCTGTGTCTGTCCCATGTACTTTGGACTTGGTGGCTTACCTTGACAAGTGGCTTGCCTTGCTGCTGCTGTTTGTGTTCCTAGGAATAGAACGCCAAAATAATTCTAGCTGCAAAATCTGTACAATCAAAGAACTTAATAT
The DNA here is from genome assembly GCF_023343835.1 of Lagopus muta. Lineage (NCBI taxonomy): Eukaryota > Metazoa > Chordata > Aves > Galliformes > Phasianidae > Lagopus > Lagopus muta. The sequence goes on along the minus strand of NC_064437.1, from coordinate 10,827,858 downwards.
AGGGTGCTCTGTTTAATATGCAGTGGTCTACAGTGGACAGGAGCTGAGTCCTTTCTGGCCCTAGTACTAGAACCAGGATGTAAGGGAGAATGGAAATACAAATCATGAAATACCAATGGTTTTTTTGTCTGCTTTCAGGTCACACAGTCATCAATTCCTTGTTCAACATCAGCAGACTCCATAGCCTGCAGTACCTTGACCTCAAAGAATGTAATGTAGCTATGTGTTAGGATTTGAACATGAGGTTTCATCTGCCATTAACAAAAACAAACAGAACCAAAATCACGACAAAAATGATACAAGCTGCCTGTAAAAACAAAACAAAAAGGAAATAATGCTGTAGAAGATTAGACAGAAAAACCTTAAGAGCTGTCTGTGTTCCGTGCAGCTAATGTGAAGAAAAGCTCTCTAATGTGCTTAAAATAGTATACTGTTACCTAGACACATGTGCTGACAGGAGAGCCATTGGATCTCCTAAAGTATTTATTGTTGGCAGTCGGCCGATTTGGAACGCTGCTCAGTTCAGCCATGGCTGCTCAGAGCCAGCTGCAGAGAGAGAAACAAAGGAGGATACCCAACTGGTGAAAGAAGAGAAAATGGTTAAGTTATGTAGTGTATTGTTTTGCTGTCCATTGTGTATATCTGTTTTCTGCTTTGTACAAATGTGTTACTGATGCTGTATCCAAAGAAAAAATGCAACATTTAGTATCTAGGGGGGAGCTGATTTGCACAGCAAATCACTTCTTGAAAACCCATAACTGTAGTTTTTAAGATGAATATTCTGAGTGCTCAGGATATAGCATGTTTAAACATAGCCTATTATTGGTATATGCCTTTTTCTATGTAGAAATGCTTAAGTTCCTTTTTTGTTGTTTGTTTTCTTGTTATTTTGTACCAGCAGAGGCTGGAAGCTGGCAGGCTGATTAGCAGCCCTTCTTTAAAGAATCTGAGGAGCTGTGGTGGACATGAAGTTGCGTAGAAACCAACAAGAGACTGTCATCATCAGTAAGGCAAACTGCCTGCTGAGGTACATGAGATTGTTAGCAGATTGAGCAATGTTACTACTATTTCTCCTTGATCAGTGCTAGTGGAGTGTCACCTGAAATACTCTGCCTGACTTTTGGCCTTCCCCTTCAAGAAAGGTGCTGAAATCCAGGAGAGGGTCAGTAGAGGTTGGGCCAAGATGCTGAGGACCTTGAGCACCCAGCCTTGAAAGGTGGTAGAGGAAACTGGGCTTGCTTAGGCTTGTAAAGACAGGAATTGTAGTGGCAAAGTACAGCAGTTTGAAATGCAGTTAGAGATGGTAAACTCTCTTCTAACCAAGGGATATTGGCTGTAGGTTGCAGCTTGGACGATTCAGGTTTATCATTAGGAGAAAAGTTCTCTTTGAAAAAAATGTTATGTGGAGAGGTTGATGAGGTTTGTGAAGGCAACTGGTGAAGCTGTGACTGACCTAATGTGGTATTGGGAGGTCTAACCTCTTAGAAACAATATTTCTTTAATTCCAGGTGACTATCTACATTGAATTTGAGTGAAAAGAAAAAAAAGTGAAGTAGGAAGCTTCAACTGCAGGGAGTATGGTAGAAGGAGTTCTGATGGCAATGTCAGACAGGGAACAGACATTGCCACTGTTACTTTGACAGATTCCTGTAGTGAACTAAATATTCTCATTAGAAATTATAGCTGAATGGTACATTACATGACTCATGAACTGAAAAAACAAAAATACTTTCTGTAGGTGTAGAAATATTGGGACTTAAAAACCCTGCACATTTTAGAAAGTGCTTGTTGAAAAGCATAACAATTTAGACAAGAGCAGATACATTCTCTTTAATTTAAACATGCAGAAAGGAACAGTGAAATGAAACAAAATATGAATTTAACTGTAGTGGCCGCTAAAAAATGGAAGTGCTGTGCTGGCATGCTACCATGTTAATTGTTTGTTTTAAAAATATCTTCCCACTGATTTTTCTGATGTTTCATGTGCTGGCAGGTGTTGTTAGAGCCTCAGTTACTATGCATAGCAAAAACACACTTCAAACAAAATTGAACTTTTGCTCAGCGAGGTGGGAGATAGTCTTTTCTGGCTGGTTTGGATCATCAGTTAAAGCTCCTCTGATATTGCTAGACTTGTCTGTATGACGTGTCCCGAGTCTGGAGGAATTATTCTAATAATCTCTTATTCTCTTTTCTTCCCCACAAACTCTGCATGCTGAGGAGATGAAAAGTAAAGCAAGGGCAAGCTACTTTTTGCTGTGGACTCAGATGGTGATTTTCAATGATAAAGGAGAGACTTAGCAGGTCTTTTATCTCCATTTTTTTTTATTAGCATTTTGTGCTTCAGCAGCATCGTCATGTTGAAGTTTAAATTAATTCAAGACAGATTTTCTAATTTACCTAAAATGTGGAATATTTGAGATAGCAGAATAAGCCCTCCAGGTCATGTGTTTTCCAGTAGCAGCAAAGACAGTTCTGCTTAGTTAAGCTAATATTGTTTCAAATTTCTTTCCTGTGTCTTGCCTAAGTATAAAAATAGGAGCAGAAAGAACAGAGAGTCCCTTCAGTGTCTAAACATGTTTTAACAAAAGTCATTGGCCAGAAAAGAGAAGAGGAAGTATTGGTCAACCTGTGTATTTGGCTGAAACGCAATGCAGATTTTCATCACCTCTTTTTAGGATCTTGGGATGGTTAAGTATATGTAGCTTGGCAGAAGTTAATCACTTGAGATTCTTCAGATGAGAAATTATATCTGGATCACAGAAAGGCAGAGGAACCATTTGTTACAGTCTAGTTTTATACAGTTTATGAAGCAACAGATTAAAGCTGAAATGTGTCTGGCAGACTCTGGAAATGCTAACAGACCTTTTATGATAGCATCCAACAGAAATCACCGAGTGCTCAGAGACTCCAGGATTAAAGCTGTGCAACTAGTTTGGGTCAAAATTATTGATGCTTATTTGAAAGAAATGAACAGATTGCACAAAGTATTTGCATTTCCAAACAATAAGATGCTTTGCTTCTTTGTTCTACGTAAATGAGGCCAAGTAGAGGTCAAGTTAAGTAAGTTTACTGCAGCAAGAAATTTTTTCTTTTCAATACAAGTCAGCAATACTGCTTCCTTCTCCAGATGATAAATCCAATTGCGTCTAACATTGATTTAATTTTTCATTGTATCAGAGATCCTTTTTTTTTTATTTCTTTTTTTTTTTTTCATGTTACATTGTTCATTTTTCTTTTTAAGCTTGAGTAGGCTACCTGCTGGATTATAGCTTCTGCAGACATCGTGAAGTGCAGGTTACTGCATTCATCTACCCGAGGAACTTGGTGTGCTTGGCTGTAATTGTGAAATACTTGCATATCTCCACTACAGACATATCTCCTCTTCATCTCTGAATATACAATAACTCATCTGTTGACTTTCAGACTTCACAATAGTGAACTGCAGAAGGTGCACATTAGCATTCTTCTGGACAGTCACACAAAGTCACACTAGGTAAGCTGCCAGCTCTCTGGCTCACCAGAGTTCAGTACAGTGGAAGTGAGTGAAGTTGTTTGCATCATTATGCATATCAGATTCTTTCAGGGGGGCATCCATACATTTCTGAGCAAAGGTGGTGGCAGCCAATGTGTGTTGAACATTCTGCTAAATAGTCGAAAGGCTTATTTTGATTATTTAATAGGAGAAATTGATACCATAAAGGAGACATCATGAAGAAATTCCTTGGGATGATGATTACTTTTGAGTGTTTGTTTTTCATAGATGTGACTATCAGCATGGTGGACGTGCCTATAGGTAAATCTTGCATGCCCTTGAAAAGAGAAGAAAAGAATGTATTTGCACATTTTTTGAGGAAAATCAAAATTAACAGTGTTCTCTTCTGGCATTTTCCATGTATTTTAGTGCTTCTGTTGGTTAAATGTACTTATTCTTAAATACACATGAAGTTAGGGCTTAGCAGGTAGATCAAGTTCCTGGCATTGATCCAAGGTCTAATTCTTAATCTTCTGTAGTATGGCTATGGTAGATGAATTTCTTAATGGCCAATTTTAAAAACTATTCACTCAAACCTGACATAGACCATTTCAGTCTCTCTTTAATGGGAAACCTAATAACTTTTTCTGATGTGGCGCATAAAGCTTTGGTGTTCTGTTTTCTTTTTACTGCCAGATGCAAGCACGTCTATGTATTTACAGTCAATAAAGCTATCAGTGCTATACATGGACTTAGATTAAGAATTTCAGCCTTTTAGCTTGGGATATCTAATTTAGGCTGCTGCCGTGTTGTTTGCATCCTTTGGCAGCATGTTGACTGTCTGATCAGTTGCAGCATTTCTGCTTTCAAGCTGCTTTTAGAAATGGGACAACCTGTTGCAGTGCCTTCATTCACAATTTTCAGAAGTTATCTTTTAAACAAACGAGGCTGCGGTTTGTGAGCTGTGCAAGGCTCTTCTTCCTTACTGTATTTTTGTCTCTGATTGCCTCTTCTCCTTACCCTGACTTAACACTCTGACTTTGATCTTGTGTGGTTTCTGAGAGGAGTGGTTATATGTTAGGACTTACCTTTCAGAATCAGTGGCTTCAAAGAGGTGCAGTATTACTTGTGCATGGGTCTCATATGTGCTCTTTTCAAACCAGCATATCTAGAAACTGTATAGGCCTTAGCCCTACTACCTCATGTAATTAATGAATGTTTACGTTGACTACTGAGCCAGCCTTTATGGCTGTATTGTGCAGGTTGTCCTGATTATCAAGTCTTTTCTCTTTCCTGAAGTGTCCTAACTGCACATTTCTGCCATGAGCAAACCAGGTAGTTATCACATGCTGCTCTTTTTTCTTGTGTTTTTTACAATGCTTGCATGAGATGAAATATGTCAATGCCCTAAAGCCATTGCAGCTATTCTGTGTAGCAGACCATAGCACTTGTGGCAAAATATGCCACTTCTTGATTGTAAGGATTTGTACTTCAGCACTCATTGGGTCTCTCAGGAATTTTCCCATAAGAAAGAACATGTAAATGTAAATAACAAATAAGATTTTTCACTATCTTGACACATTTTACTGGATTTAGACTCACTTTCCATAGTGTCTGTTTTATGCTTACTTTCCTCCATCTGAGAACACTCACAGCAGCAGTATAAAAATAACTTCCAAATTGAATTTTTCGGGATTCTCCTCTTTTGCTCTCTTACTGCTTCCCGCATCTCTTCTGATTTTCTGTTTCTTCCTAGTCTTCTCTATAAAAATCAAGATCTCCTTATGCTTTGCTTACCAGCTGTCAGGCGTGATGCAGTATATGCTGATGTGCTCCTGTGTTAGCTTGCTTTGCCACTGTTGGCAGCACTCTGCTGTCATGCTCAATTGAGACAGAAAGGAGCATTTCTCACTGGAAAATTAATTCATGAAAGATGACTTTTGTTTTTTGTAGTAGAATTGTTTTGAAAGACATCAAGCATACAAAGAAATATGTATTACAACAAATTAGCTCATAATGTTATAGAGGTTTAAGTGTCAAATATCAGTGAAGTAAAAAGTAAGGCCAAATGATTTTGTGAATTTACAGCCTCAAATTACCTCGTGATTTGAGCACAAATTCCATCCACTGAGGTGACTTTCTGTATTTTTTTTTTCCTGACATAACTGTTTTTTAACAAAAATGAATGCAATTCCAGGCATCTGGAAATTCTGTGAGCAAAATAAGCAACTTCCTTGTGTCTGTCTGAGAGAGAAAAGCAAGGTCAGAAACATGGCAATGGATATGATCTTTTTCCTGACCTGTTCTTCATCCACCCTAAAAAACACAGGAGGAAATAGAACGTCCTCTGTGTCAACTTTTTTCTCCTTTCTAGTTACGGCCTTTCTGTCCTTTTAGAAGAGTCTTTTACAGGTAATTCATCCAGCCAATGAGGCTCAGCTACAGTGGGGCTCGTGTAGTTGCAGTTTTGCAGTAGGTTTTCCCATCATTCTCTATACTGACTGTCCTGATTGTTGCTTTTTTAAATTTGATTGCAAAGCTGACCACGCTAACTAACTCTCTTGACGGAGTATGACAGTGTTCTGTGCTCACGAATTAGACGTATATACTGTATTGCAGTTCTGTGGTGTTTATCTGTCAGCATAGTTTTTCTCACTAGAAGTAGTGCTGTCCCAATGTTTGCACATGGCTCGGGCTGTACTGGTTGCCAAAAGTAACCAGTTTTGGATGCTGCTGCTTTGGGGAAGGGAGGTACATGGTGTTACTGGATCTTATTGGCAACCAGTTGTGTCTGTTCTATATTAAAAAGACTATTTAAAATATAGTAAATGTGTCTACTTCCAGAGGGTTTTAGGCTCTGATAGCTGTATTTGTCTTGGGCTCAGATAGCTGTATTTGTCTTATACATGCTTATAAATATAGGCCAAAAAAAAAATTATGTTCAGTGAGAGCTTGATGTTTTTGTTTGGCTCAATTATCTGCATATCCTCTTCACAGCTGATTTTTCTTAGAGTGAGCTGAGCATTTGGTGGTAGGAGGTGGTGGTCTGTTCATTCTCTTGACAAAATGCCCTGCTGTAACTTCAGATGATAGCACTGCAACATCATAATAATGAATACCATGCTACTGTTGTCAAATTTACAAATGCCACTTACTGTGAGTTATTCTTGCACCTTAGCCCGTAACCTCAAATGCCCAAAGTTTATTGATACAGTGCTTTATCATACCTGCTAGCTCAAGTTAATGACTTGCTCCAAGTAAAGGACATTCTTTGGCAATATTTCATACAGCTTTTTTGTCACTTTTTTGAGCTCCCATGCATTTAATGTATGCAGTTTAATATTAAAGATTGAGATACATGCTCATCCAGTTGAGGAGGCAGGAGAGAAGAATCAAAGCTCTTTTGTTGTCTTGACAGCTAGTAAATCACTGAGTACAGAAGAACTTTGGAGAGAACAGTTCTGAATTCTTCTGAATTACCTCTGTATGTGTGTGATTAATGTACATATGTATACATGTGTGCATATATAATAATTTGTCTATCTAAATCTTGTAATCAGTATAAAATATACAATGTAGTGTAGTTCAATTGGCTTGATATTTTTTTTCCTGAAAAAACTAAAAAATCTTTCTTGAACTTGAAATTCTCCTGTCAGCCTAATTTCAATGTAAATCTAACTTTACTTTAAAATATGCATATAAACATATATGTTTATACTGTTCTTTCTTCTCTCCCTGTTTTTTCAGTAAAGATTCCTAAGGCTCAAAATTATCTTGATAATTTTTCTCTTTTTAATCCATTGACATTTAAAGAAAGGTCTTTTTCTGCAGTTGATGAGGAGGTTGTTTGACTATGCAAAGGGTGCTGACTCTGTCTAGACAGAAAACATTGCCAAACGTTCAAAGTCCTTCATGGAACAGACAAGGTTTTTTTATTTCCTGCTAACATTCAGTTTAGAGTAATTTCAGCTGTTGCTCGCAGCTTCAGATCTTCAGTTTTGGGATTTGAGATGCAGTTTTTTCCCCGACTTTTGCGTTGTCCTTTTAAAGACTGCAGGAATAAGCATTCAAGATACAAATGAGTATTCTGTGTGCAATGTTTTAATATGCACAACTGTGGATAAGAAGTGCATTGATGTGACTGGTATCCATAAATCAGGTTAATTTATCAGTTGATGGGCTCAAATTCACATCAGATGTGGATAAGTAAATAGAGAGTGATATGTCTCATGTTGGACTAAAAAAGGAATTCACTTATTAGCATGTATCTTCTGGATTACATATGCATTTCTTACGTATATTTTTTAATTGGGAGGAAAGAAAAAAGAAAAAAGTTCATGCTTTTTAGAAAGAATCAATGCCATCACCAGTCAGCTGAGCCAGCAGAGAACTTGAAACTGTTTTAGAACAACTGAAAAAAGATGTGGCTACTTTGTGAGGAAAACAGCTGGATGCAAGTTCTCCTGCAGAAAGAAAGAATTGGAATATTGTTTCAGAATTGATGATAGTTTTTACTGGTATTTCAATAGAAAACAGTGAAACAAATAATTAGCTTGTTCAGTGTTGACCTCCTTGGAGCACCAATCATTACTACTGAAGTTTGGAAAGTGGCAGTTTGTGAGTACAAATTCATCATTGCCATTAGCAGTCCCTTGTAAAAACCTTGTAAGTAAATCAGCTGTTTCAGTGGACCAAATTCAGTAGTTAACAGCTTGCTTATTTAATTTTCTTTCATTCAGCCTCTTATGTGAAACTTAAAAGCGCTCCAAACCACAACAAAAATTCAGAAGTTGAAAAGGGAAGAGATGTGCATTTATGGTTGTCTCTTTTATCATTGCAGAGGCAGTCTGTAGTTTCTGTCTCATGCTTGGCAGCCAGTCTGCAGCTGGAATAACCCTGCAAGCCCTCGTATCAGTTTTGAATTAAATGAGTATAAGTTAGTAACCTGAACTTGCAAAATAGCATTTTGGCCAATGCTTTTGACTGAAAGTAACTCCAATTTAATATTGTAGAAAGGGTTTTGTTTTGTAGAGATCATTTTTCCTTCATTTCTTCTCATATTGCTGAAATTCCTATGCTTAGAGCTCTTTAAAGGAACTGATAAAACCTTGAATGATATTTTAAAAATTCAGCAAATTCTGTGAGTTTCAGTTAAAGAAAGCACTATGATTAAAGGGTTTAAAACATACTTTTGTACTCGTTTACTATCATTTAAATATTCTTTTGAGAACATGCATATGGATCCTGCATTTTCATTTGTAGCTGTGGTTTGTTGGAAACTTAGAGATGTATGATGCATTTTGTTGGTGAAGTATTCTGCTCCCGAAGTTGATGTGCTTTGAAACATCAATTTCTTTTTTGAAACATCTTGTTGTTTGAAATAGATAATATATGTTGCTCTGCTCTCTAATGCAGAAACATTGTGTTGCTTACTGATATGCACTGGCAGGAAAAGAAGAAAGAGTAAACAAACCCTCTTGCCTTTTGAGGTGGTCATATTTGAGTTATGTTGGCAGGATAGAGTGAAGAATCTTGTGTTATTAACAATCCTGATCTGCTTTGTGAACTCATAAGGCTTCTTGCCTGTGGGATTTTCGATCCAGTTTTCACCAACACTTTGTTCATTTGATACTAAACTGAGAGATTTTCATGGATTTCTGCCACTGAATTGCCGATTTATCTGCTTTTGTTGTGAAAAAACTCTACAATAATATTAACATTCGTTTATAGTGAACTTATTATTTTACTCAGCTACGTAAGAAGATCCTTTTGTTTCATTGTAATCAAAACAATATCACTTCCAGAATTTGGTATCTGGGATATACCTGAAATTCTTATATTTCAGTAATTTCATTTAACAAACATTTTTTTGAGTTTGATAAATGTTAACTTCATTTCTTCCCAGGCTGCCAAAGGATGTGTTGGCAACAGAACCACTTAAATATGCTGATCAGCTTCCTGTGGCTCAGATAATACACCAGGTAAGTCTTTCTATTTTGAGGAATTTCTTTGAGAATAAACAACATCTGTAATATTCTAACTGCTTTTCTAGGTCATGCAAAATCAATGAGCTCGTGCTAGAAGTATGTAAAAACAACACACTCTTGTTCAGATGACAACCATTAAATTATAAAAGGCTTATTCAGAACATGGCAATGAAATGATAACTTGCTGTATGACACAGTTGTCACTTCAGAGGTTACTGTTAAAATTGTTGTATGTACTGATGTTAAAGAAAAAATCCATGAATTTTGTCTTAATTTGAGTATTTTCCCAAATCATATTCCTGCTCCCCAAAAAAGCAGACAAACTATAGAATCGCTGTTGTGGAATTATGAAGCGTTGAGAGGGGAAAATCATGTCCCCTTCTGAATGAGGTGCTGGCAGTATTTCTGCTTCCAACTGCAGCAGTGTCATCATACATCCTGCTTTGCACAGGCCTTTGTTTGCTTTTTGTTTTTCACAACAGAAAACAGAGATTGAGATTTTGCCTAGATTGTGCCTACTGTGTCCTTACTTCAAATCAATGCTTTTCCATTGATTCAGATACTCTAATGAGGGAGTTGGGGCTGGAATTGAAAGGCAGGCTACATTTTTAATTATAGCATATCTAATTTTAGTTAACTTATGGCAAGAAGGAGGAAGAGATCTTTCTTCTGCAGAAGATTCTATAATCCCTTCTTGCTCTTTTCTCAAAGTTCAAGGTCTGACACACAGTCCATCCTGCTGATAGATGAGATGCCCAGCCTTTATTCATATGTCTTCTGAAGCCTGATGGCTGGCTGTTAGCCACAGTGGACTCTGCGTACTGTGTGGAAAGACTGATGACTAAGTAACATCCATAAAACTTGAGACATACTGTAAAACCTGAATATTGAGACTTCGCATCTCTGTTCTTGGTGATGTTTGAAAGAAAGCAAGAAGACCTATTCAGTTGCAGTCATTTGGAATTTTGTCTCAGAATTTTGTTTTTGAACTTTGTAGATGCTAGGCCTGCTTCAGGGACAGGCAATTGTGATTTCCCTAATTTAGGAATTAATAGGTCAGATTACTGCTTTCTTAATAGTATCTCAACAGTGTGGAATCCTTCAAGTAATCAGGTACCCAATGAAAGATAGACCTGAAAGCTGGGGAGCATTATGATAGTCCCCCATAGGAGAAAAAAATGGTACAGTCCACCAAGTCTTTTGAGACAGCAAAAACTCCCATTCCGGAAACTGGGAGATGATATGGATCAGGATAGTAATAAGCCAAATCAGCAATGTTAAATAAAGCTGTGATGTCATCCTGAGCTGGCTTGAACACATGAGAATAATCAGGAAGAAATGTCCAAATATAATTATTACTGTAGATCTTTTGAAATACCTTTGTCAGTTGGTGTTTATGAGCAGTTGTGTTGCATGCTGCAGGCAATGCTGGTTTTACCTGGAAAGAAACACAAGCTCTATTTTAAAACTTTAAAATGTACAGGTCTTTTCTGCAAGATGTAAGCACAAGGGATTTAAAAACTTTTGGCTGAAATCTGCACCTCTGGGAGGAATATCTGATGTGTTCAGAACATGGAAGATTGGAAATCAGGACCAGTTTGTATGTCAGGAACTCCCTGGTGTTGTCAGGGCTTCAAATGACCCAACAGCCCGCAAATGTCACATTTAAAATTCTGCCTTCATGCCTGACTCTCAGCATAAATGAATTAAACAGCAGAGCAAGCAGCCAGTCAATATGTTCTTAACAGTGAGAGTGAGCAATGAAACAGTTTGGGGGTTGTTTGGAATCAGTAAATAGAAACTGCACAGAATATCTCACCTAGAGAAAAATCTCAAATAGGAAACAGAATTAACCTTTTAAGATGGTTGACCAGATGAAATGTCATAGTAATATTTTTACAACCTTGGGTGGGCAATAACCAAGGAAGGGTTCATTTAGCTACTGTGTATTATACTGCAGTAATAGAATATTACACTGTGGAAAGGCAAAAATATGCTTTTATATATTCTTGTTTGCTATAACAAATTTACCAGTGATGTAGGTCCAATCCGCACAAAGCAGCAATTCAGTCCTAAAATAACTAGAAATGTCTTTGATGTAAAGAAACATAATAAAATGACCACTGTTATCATGTCAGGAATCAGACATCGTGTCCTGATTTTGTGTTGTTGCTGCCTTTTTTGAGGCTCTTAGCTGTAGTCAGCTAAGGATACTCTTCACCAGTGTGCAAGTGAATTAGCATTTCTAAGTTTGTAATGAATTGCTTCGGAGGGACCTTTGATAATTGGAACATAAGGCAAGGACCATGTTCAGTTTATAAGAACAAATATTTCTGTTTTACTTTGAAAGTAAAAGAGATAGCATGAATAAAAACAGTGAATGCTGTTTGTGGTGTTAATCTTTATCTGAAGTTAATCACTGTTAATTCTGGGCCTTTTTTTCTTGTTAACCTGTCTGTATCTTACCACTAGCTAGGAATAGCAGTGAAGATTGCAAATGATTCTGTTGCATAAATCAGGATTTGTATTTGTATTAAGTACATGTTAAAGCTTCCCAAAGAGAGACACTTATCCTAAATCCAAATAATGCCAAGGTGCGTTTTATTTATGTAGCAGCCAACATGGCCACTAATTTTATCCAAATTCCACTGTTAATTTATGCTCTTGAACATTAGTAAGACCCTACACAGTTTCCTTGGGAATTTACACATGATTTCTAACATACCCTTCAGTACTTAATGTCTGGTATTTTAAAAAATACTATATTAGCCAAGATAAACTACTTTTGTGATTTCTGATCCGTCAATTCCATAAGGAAAAATTAGATGGATTAAATCCTAAAATATGTAACAAAAGGACAACAATAATCTAATTTGGAATTTGATCTTGAACTTTATGGTACTGGTAATTATTACTGTAGGCAGCATAAAAACAGAAGAATGAAAACCCCATAAAATTCCTGGTTCCTGTTCTCAGACAAATGTTAATGTCCAGTGTAGTTAGACCACAGTCAATTAAAAAGACAGATGTGAAAAAAAGAAACAGTAGAATGAAAACAAATAGTAACATTTAAGCCATTTTTAGACGTGTACCAAAATTAGACATTTGTAAACAAAGTAAATAGTTTTCTCTATTTTGGAAGGAAAATAAAACAAAGGAAGAGCATGTGTATTTAACTGAACCTAAAAAGATATATATATATATATATATATATATATATATATATATATATATACCAGTAGAGGAATATAGTCAATATATACTTCAAAAATGGGAAAAGTTAAGCTTTCAGAGGAGTGCCTACCTTGGGTAGCCTTCTCAAATGAGATTCTTTGTGTACCGTAATGTGTGCAATGCAGCTGCATAGGATGAGTTTATGAAAAGTAAGGCCAAAAGCTGGAGAAAAAAGAGAGCTATTCATTCTGCGTTTGACTTTAGTGAAAATAGGTCTATTGAAAGAATAAGCAAAACTGCATTTGAGAAGATTGTTTTTATATATCATTAAGGATATTCATTGCTGAGCCTCCAATTCAGCATGGTATTTTAATAAAAGTACTTAACTTCAGTGACAGTGCTCATGCTATGAATGTCACTGTGCAGTAATATATTTTGCCTAACTGAGATTTAGGATATTGAAGAGATTTAAATTGTTACAGGTGTCTTACTGATGGAAGAATGTTTTATTGATGAAAGGCATATTTCAATGGATAAATGCCAGATTTTTCTGATGTTATAATTGAAAACAAAATGAAACAGCAAATTCAGAATAGAATCAGCTTGCATACATATTTATTTTAGTCCATGGTAAAATATTAAGCAGATAAATTAATATGCTATTAAAACAGGATGGTATTTCAGGAAACCAACTTCTTACTCTTGGCAGGGATTAAAAATTGACCTGGCTTACAGTTTCAGATTTACGTAAAATAAAGGGTTTCTGGATGCTTTCTCATGTAGGGAAATGCACGAGAAAATGTTGTGAAGATTTCCCAATGAAATTGGATGAAATTTCTTTTAGGTGGTACATGTTTGTTTTGTGACGTTTTTAACCAATGCATTACTGTAGCCTCCCTCTGTAGAAGCTTCAATGGAAAATGCCTTTTGTATCTCAGGAGATAACCATAAGACCATGCTAACTCTGGTGTGTTGATTGTAGAATTGGAATTGTAGGGATTGGAAGGGACCTCTAGAGATCGTTGAGTCCAGTGCCCCTGCTGAAGTAGGTTGCACAGGTGGGTGTCCAAGTGGATCTTGAATATCTCCAGAAAAGGAGACTCCACAACCTCTGTGTGCATCCTGTGCTTTTTTATTAAACATCCCAGTTGAGCAAAACATGTGAGCACCCTTTGGAGCTGTACCGTTAGCTTCGCTCAGTTTAGACTCAGTGGGCATTAGGAACTTGCCCCGTCAAGTCCAGCTTAGGGATATTGACTGGGGTCCACAATGAGGGAAATGAGATAAGAAATTCAAGAGAAAAGATGGGAAAGGAATATTCAGAGTTACAGACAGGCTGATGGCCATCAGAGATGAGTGCACTTCTGTACTGAGTCTTCCAAGAAGGTTTAAGTTTCCGTAGTTTCTGGGGCTCTGTAAATATTGGCTAAAAAAATCCTTTTGGCTTGGAATTTAGTGTTTATTCATTCTTGGAACTTTGTTCTGGTATAGTAGAGCAATGTAAATTTATTGCATTCATCAGTGTTACTACTGTGTCATGCTAGTTTAATTGGGAGAGATTTTCTATAGCAACATTTGGCAGAAATTGTTGAAACAATATTAGGAGAATAGAAAGCATATATAATAGAAAGCATGTATAAGTTTTTGAAGTATTTTTGATTGCCTATAACACAACAATTTTAGCTCTGTATCGAATATATTCACAAACATGAATTTAAGTTGTGTCTTTGAGAAATTAACCCTGATTTGAGAAATTACATGTTGACACATTGTCAGTAAAGCATAACTTTAATGTTCTGGGGTCACACTGGTGCCTTCCCCTACCCCATTGCTGCCCTTTGGCAGTTATGTTCAAGGAGAGGCCTTGCACTTGGCCTGGTTCTGTCCTGTTGGTGGACTCTTGATTCCTATTTGCACTTTGTGGAGACTGTGAGGGATGTTCAGAACTGTAGTCAAGCATGCAAAGTGCTGATTAGAACAATGGTAGCGCAAGTATTTATTTGTTTGTGATGTGGACAGTAATTTTGTTTTATGGATAATAATTTATTTTAAAAATTTCTAAGTACTTTGATAATTGATACTTGCTTTTTCTGGTGTCTTTACACGCTAGAGGGTTCAAAAGCACCTTGTGATACTAAGATATGTCAGTCTGGATGTGTAAAGTTTTAGACTCTACTGCTTATGTGTTCTCTGAAAATCCATCCCTGCACATATGTTTAAAAATGACTTCAAAGCATAGCTTGCTTTTATAAAAGCCTGGTCACTGTATCCAGCAGGATGCTGTCAGAGGTGAAATGTGACATTTCATCAGAAGATCCTTTTTTATGTTGTTGTTTTGGGTTTTTATTTTTATTTTTTTGCAACTCTTAGGACAGTCACAGGACTTCTCAGGAAAGCTTTTTATTCCGAGAACTGATTTTTGGGGAAGGTGATGATTAAAAAATCAAATTTTTCATGTTATAGATTCAAAATCCAATTTCATTGTAATGAAATATGATGTTAGCCAACACAGGGAGACCTGGAGTCCATTTCATTAGGTAGGCAAAAGCCTTGCATCGTGTTGCCTTACTCTGGGACACCTGTCTGGCTTAGGTTTTACTTTTGTAGTTTGGAGCAGCACCAGCAGCATGCTTAGAATGGTGCTGTGCTCTTAATGCTGTGCTGCTTCCTATGGCCTTTTTGGAATACGCCAAGAGCAGCAACGTGTTCTGATGTTCATGTCTCTCTGTAGTGGACTAGAGGTGAAAAAAGATGTTTCTGATTCATGTCAGGAAAGTCTGTGGATGTCTTCTTCCTCACCAGCTGACCTGAGCTCCCTTCAGGGCTCAGCTGTTCTGACTCCATTCATGCACAGAACAAAATCCAGCTGTGTTGCACATCTTTTGTTGAACCAGCCCTTCATCTCTGGCTCTTGGAGTGTGTTGAAGTTAGAAAATAGAGTGTTTTAATACGTTTTTTTTTGCAGTAGTTTTCTTTCTCATCTATGTTAAATAAGTTTGTGAATTTTGTAACCTAGTGGTAGTTTACCTGCATTTTACAGCTCTCATGGATGTGGTGTGTAGTGGAATCATAACTGGATGTTATCTAGTAAATAAGAACTTGCTTTTTTCCTCCAGGTGAGATACATAATATGGATTAAAATTTCTCTCAGTGTTGCAATTGTTTAAATTTGTTTTGGCTTCATTTAATGCTACTTTGGATAAAACTTTCTGTTCAGAAGGAGCAAAACAAACCTGTCAGAAGCTGTTAACTGCACATGTTACTGCCACCAAAGCAGGGCACAAAGGCCTTCCTGTCAGCAGTGTGATACAAGTAGGTGCATGGATATTTACTCCCCAGTGCTGCTTCTGATGTTAAGGCTGATTTGTGCCATATGTGAGCCATGCAATGTATGTAATGTGTACCATTAAATCTAGAGTGTGTAATTATTTTAATAGTAGTATTTTCTATTAATAATTTACAAAAATAAAATAATGTAATAATGTATGTATTAGTATGTATGTATGTAATGTAATGTAATAGTCCCCTATTTTCTCTGGCTCATCCCAAGAAATCACCAAACACATTCTTGACTTGGTTATAACTGCTACAGATCTTCAGTGGCAAGCATTAAACCTGCAACATTTTCAGGCAGTTCTTCATCTAGAATTACTGCAGCAGGAGTGATGATGCTCAGTATCCTCTGTGTAAGCCATTAATACACACAACCAAGGTCGATACTCTTTTTACCCTCAGTCAGAAGTCTCATAAGTGATGTCCTAGTACTCTTGAAACAGAGCATATTTCTAAGTGTAGCATAAAGTATTTTTGTAAAAAAAATAAATATTGATTTTTATTTTTTTTTTTTATGTGCTGCTGTTTTTCTCATCTGTTCTTCCTGATCACAGGATACAATGATAAGGAGTTAGCATAAATCAGTGATGGTCTGCTTTTACAGGCAAAGCTCAGCTACCTCTGTTTTGTTATGCTTTTCACCTGAACATGATGGGAAATGTTCTGGAAACTGAGACACAGTATAAAGCTGTCTCTTTTCTTCCCTCTTCCCATTAAAGGACTGCTGCAGGTGATCACTCTCTGCCTATTCAGAATCATTATTTTTCTGTTTCTCAACCACAGTCTTGAAGTTTTGCTTCTTTATCTCTTAATTAAATTGAAGTATTAGGTGGAATCTCTCAGTCTTTGTGACACAATAAAGATAACTATTTTGGAATTATTTTTCCTTCAGATGCTGCTTTCTAAATCTTAAAAATTTAGCAGTAATTACAAGGAAATTCATTTCCATAAGGATTGACTACCAAAATATTCATGCATGGGGAATTCTTCTTTTGTCTGCACACAACACTGCTTGTTAGAGCCAGAGAAAAAGCGTTAGTTTTTTTGTTGCTGACCGAGCATTGCAGGGGAACTGAATGTAGTATTAAATTCTTCCAATTATGGCTGAATACAATGGATTGAATGAGCAAATGTGCTGAAAGGTAGCTTGCGTGAGGCACCTAGCAGTCAGTTGTGGGGTTCTTGCTTTTAACTGTTTCCTGGTAGAAATACAGCATTGAACATTTTCTGTATGCCAGGGAAGGGTGGCTTTGCCATGCATGACCTGTCCCAGCTGCTCAGAGGCACTGGAGATTGAGGGTGGTTGGTTTTTTTTTCTTGCCATAAGTATTGCAAGACATGTTTCAGCCTGGCTTGACTACAGAGTTTCTGAGGCCATCTAAAATAGATGGTATAAGCCAAAACTGATAAAGTATACATATATTGCTTGAAAATGTTTGTCTATATTTCTCATGAGTAGGTGAGAGAGAAACTAATTGTTACTCTGGAAAGTAGGTATGGGAATAAATTAGAGACCTTTGTGCATATTATGGGAGTGCTCAGCTTGTGCTTGAGAATAGTGATAATATGAGGCATTATGTGTGAATGTGGTGTCAGTCATTTAATGTATTGGGCTTATGAAATATCATTTTCATATGACCAGCATGCAGAACTGTCAGATGTATTGTTAAAAATATATGAGAAGATACCCAGGCACTCAAGTAGCTGTAATTGTTAGAGGTGCCATGTTGGAGCTGCAGCTTCTTTAAGACATAATTTCTGAAATAATTTACTTCTAAAGCATTACCTAAGATTTAAAATGAAGGAAGAGGTTCAAGAAGTGACTGTAACATGTCAGGCTTCAGAGAGTGCTATGTATCTTCGTGGTTTATTCATCTGATCTACAGGTGACTGCATCTGGAGGGTCATTAATAGATGTATGACCATAAGCTCTAAGAACTGTTATATTTCCTTACGTGCCTGATTCAGACAGAAAATATGTAAGCTATTTTTCTGTATGTGTTTCATGATCCTATATGCACAAACCTTTTAATATATTATATCAATCTTTATACATTTTATCTTGGCTTTTGTCTTGATCATGGCATGATCACCTTTTATTGCACTTTACAGCCTGCCCACAGTCATGATTTTAAGACAGTGGTTATTGTTTATACTGTGCTGTAAATATGCTTAGAGCTTTACAGAAAGAGACAGGTTCAAAATTGCTTACAGCTTAAAGTAAACTTCATATAGCATGTTGGCAACAAGCAAAATAAAGTTAGCAGTGAGAGATTTTATTTGTATAGAGCCATGAAGGACTGTTATGTTAATCTGTCCTGACTTTCTGCACAAAGTGCATCAATGCTTTGTTTGTTTGCTCCCCTTGTTGACCTATATTAAGGTCAGGAAGAATGACAAAGAGAGCGAGCGAGTTGTTAGATGTTTAATCAAAATACCTTAATTACAGCGGGAATGTAAATTAGGAGGACAGTAACTACACCTTAGTACATGTTTGGGATTATTGTGAGGTGTGCATGATATTGCAGCTGTTAGGAAGGAGCAGTGTGTGTGTGTGTGTGTGTCCGTCCCAGGAGTCTCAGTTGTTAACAGATAAATATGAATACCTATCTTGCTCTGTTTTGGGCAGCTGATATTAGAACTGCTGCTGTTGCTGACAATGTAGGGAAGTTATTTTTTTTTAAGTGAATTCTGTGATTTGAGTCTCTTTACCCACCTTTGTGCTTGTAATAAGCTTGGGCGACATCAGAGCTTTCTTAGAAAAATTCTCTCTGAAAATTGCTTTCAGTCACAGTGTTACAGTCCTCTGTTAAGAAAAATTTACATTTTTCACCATTCATTGCATCCATGTGATTTATTTTTTTCTTTTCTTTTTGGTTGTGCACTGATCTCCATTCATTATCATTGGATCATTGGTCATTCATAAGCCCAGATTCTTAGATGTTCGTCTCTTTTGGAGTCTATCTGCACTAGGTTCCATTTATTTGGTATTCCTGCAAATATTGGGAAAGTGAATACTATTTAGGTCACTGTGGAGTGTTGTCTCCAGTGGGGATAACTGAATAGGTTTTCAGTGCATAATGGTATGCAAATAATATACTTCTGACTCACATGGGAATAGACTAAATATATGCACAGGCTTTCTGTGACCTTAATAGATTTGTAGGCATCATAACACACCATGTGCTGCTGCAGTATAGCATCTGATGTACAAATATATGAACTGTGGTGGAGGGTAAAGAAAATTATGACATAACTCTGTAAATTTAGTGTGTGATCCACACACCTTATTGTATCTGGAAATGCATGCCAGCAATATATTAGATTTACTTTGTAACATAAGCAGTGAGCATAATAATAATCACTGGTAATAAAACAGAAAGTTCTTATGCTTAGAACACACTAATTCGTTACGCTGATAAAGCTTCTTCATGCGTGATAAGATGAAGCTGAAAACATGCAGGAAAATGATAAGTAAGGTATTCCATTAGGTGTTTTTTTACATTTATGATGTTCACAAGGAAAAATAACTTTTATAAATCTTTCTTCGTTTTAGTTTATTTTTTATTCCTGGTTCTAGAGCAACTCAGGAAACAGATGCTGCTTTAAGAAAGCTTTCTTTTAGTGAAGCTTTCTGTGCAAGAGAATTCATTCTTCCTAAAACTTCATTTCACTTAAATTAACTTGTATTTCCACTGAGGATGGCTTATATTAAGCACAAAGGGAGGCTTAGCGGTTTAGACTTCCATCAAATAAACTGCATAACTAAAAAGAGGAGATGCCAAGCCTCATACTCTTGTACTTGAAAGTATTGTGTTCCCGCTTGTGGGAACTTGAGATTAGTAAAATTATAAAGGCTTTGCATTAAGAACAGGGAGATAGAATTAATTTTTGCTTAAGCAGGGAAGTGTCAAAAGCCTATTATGGTAATTTTTCAATTTTGTCTTAACTGTTCACACATTTTAAAATAGTTGTACAATTGAGTAGAGACATAATTGATGTGTTGTGGTTTCTTTTTTATTTCTTGTCCTTGGGCCATCATAAAACATAGCTGAGGTGCACTTAGAGGCCTGGGAGAAGTAGGTGTGCTAATTAAGTAGTTGACAGTTTTCATATCGTAGTGAGAAAATTTGCCTAATGGATTGAAATAGTTTTATAAGAGTGGTTCCCCTATTCTAAATTATGTCCAAGTACAAAATATTGATATTAGATGAAGACAGCTAAGCCACAAAAATTAAGTGTGAACATGTAATTCCTAGCACTGGAATTTTGGGGTTGTAGAAACTGTCATGCTCATTAGCATCATGGTCAGCAGCAGCAATAAAGATTTGTATGAAAAAATGTTACTTTAATAACTTGATTCGTTGCCTTTTAATATAAGCATTGATTCTATTAAAGATGCTGAAAATATCAAAGGATGCAGAGTTATTGCACTTATTTTTTTAATTATTATGGAATTATCAATCTTGTCTGTATCATAACACGTAATGGTACAGCTAATGGCATTGACTATGTTGAAAAGAGTGTTTTGTAGCTGAGAATGTGCTCTATTGAATTGTGTTATTGCACTCTTTGCATCAGTTGTAGTTTCCATGGAAATAAATAGGAGGCAGTATTTCCAGAGCAGCCTCTGTAGATGAAGCCCTGCACAATTCCTCTTCACTCTGCAGCCCAGGCAAGAGAAAAGGTGGAGGAGGGGACCTTGTTAGATCCACAGGCAAAGGGCAAAGTATTTGTTAAAACAATTGCTTACTCTTGGTGGCGCAGGGTATAAAAATACTGTTAGTGTGCTTTTGGTGGAGTCGTGTGCAATTTGAGCCTAAGACTACATTCTGTGCTTTGTTTTACCTGTCGCTGAAAAGGTGCAGGATCAGAACATTTCTATAGGAAACGGATTACTGAAGTTACAGTGGGTTGTCCAAGATGCAAAGTTTAATTTCAGTGTTCTGGTGTCAGTTCAGTGCTGTGTAATGCTTCAGTTTCTCACATAACTTTGTTTGGTTTTTTTAATCATTACTTTTTTACTGTTTACACATGGAAGTTTCTCTGCTAGACAGTGTTTATTTCAGTGAATAGTAAAATTAACAGTAATAGTTTTCCATTTTTTTCATTCTATCGGCTATATTTCTTCTGAGTGTATGCAGGATAAGAAGTAGCTGTTAGAATAAACTTACACTGGTAAGGACAGAATAGAATGTTATCAATTTTAGCTTGACATATTTTGCGGAGCTGCCTGTGATGGTAGATACTTTGCTGAACATTTTTCCTCAGGTGATGGCACTGTTAGCTACAAATATATTCACACATTTATCCCACTTAACCATGTAACTCAGTGAGGTGTTGTTGGTGATACTTTGTGTTAAGTTAATTATAGTTTGTTTACCCCTCAGTAGCGTGCTGCGAGGAGCATGGCAGTGTAGCTCTTGACAGGACTGATGAATGGCTGGAGATAGAGATATTGGCAGGCTGCTCTCTGGTGCTCTGTCTGGAATTGTTTTCCTAAATAATTCAGAGAGTTGAAATTTGATGAAATCATTTCCATTTTAAGAATGGGTGGAAGGGGTAAATGAATGAAGACTCTAGGAATGGGTGAGCTCTGATTATATTGTTGAGCAGACAGGACAGCAGATAAGACAGCATCCTGTCTCGTTTTTCTCCTGGAAATCCTGTGTGTGTGTGTGCGCAGTTCAGCTTCGTGCAGGCAGACACTTCTGTCGTGCTTTACCTGCCCTCAGCTGCTCTGCTCCCAGCACCCTTTCCCTGCATGTTGTCTCTTGTGACTCAGAGTTCCTGGAGAAACCCAGCTCCAGCGGAGGGACGCTTTGAGCTAGAGAGGGATCTCGTGTTTTTAGAAGGATTGCATGCAAAGAGTTCTGAAGGTCCATCTACAAAGGGCTGTCAGACCATTAGTGCTTACATGGGACTGAGTGACAGCGTGGCACCAGTAGGGCAATAACCAGTGGTTAATTTAGGTGGGAGGAAGCTAAAGAGGAACTGGTTTGCTGTTAGATATGAAGATCTGTGGTTTCATCTTTTTAAAGGACTTACCTTTCAGGTCAGTGCTGGTATTGCACGTACTGATGTGTTTATCTGTGGGGGTACGTGCTCAGCTATACTCACACATTCATTCTTCCAGAAAGATGGACTGTTGAGCCCCAGGTAGCACCTGACTGATGAACTGGTGTCATGCAAATGATATGGGGGAACAGGAACGCTGAATATTTATGACACCATAAATCTGCCATTCTTTCTCAATGGCAGCTGCCAACAAAAACTCTTTACAGGAATGAATCTGCTCTCAGGGTCTCTTTGTTATTTGACACATGAGGTGTAACATAAATGGCTTTCTGTTGTAGTCTAATTATGTGCAACCACAAGGTAAGTTCCTGTATTGCTTCCATGTTTTATGATTTGTTTTCAAGGCTGTATAGCAGCTAGAACTGCCAAAAGTTTTGAGTTGATATTTCAGAAGAGTTCTTACTCCTTTATTTTTTTTTTATTTTTCTTCTGCTCACAGGGAGAGTATATGCAACATAAACTTGGGTGAGAATACTTGTCTGGCACATGAGTGCAAAAGCACTGCAGACAACAATTGCTTTTAAAAGCAGGGTTGTGATGGGAAACAGATCTATCAGCAGCTGTGGTAGCCTGATTTCTCACTGAAAATGAAAACGTGTGGCAGTAGAAACACATCTATGTTCGATCTTGCTGATATAAATGTGTGGGCAGCGTTTGCCTCAGTCCTTCTTCCCCTATCCACTTTTTTCTCATGCCTACCTCTTAACTATGATGCAGTTTTGAGTTGTACAAGCCACAGCTAGAAAAACCTGCACAGGTATAATGTCACACAGAGCTCATGGCAAAGGAGAACTTTCAAAATTATAGTTGTAGAGATCCCAGAGACATTTAAAAAATGAGCAGTGAAAAGTACCCTAATAGAGAATATTGATTTGGATTTCAGTTTCTTTAAATGTAGCTGTTAAGATATTTGATTAGATTTAGGACTCAGTATGACATATTGAGTATAAGATCTAATGTTGTCTAACATCTGTTGTTAATATTGCCTGCCACCTGGAAATGAATGAGGAGTTACTCGTGGGATATCCAGGAAAAAAAAAGCGTGGTTAGAACTGTCACTGCTACTTTGACAGCAATTGATGAACATCATGGTTTCTCCATATAAACAGATAAAACTTCTTTTGAATGTGAGTGATCAAAATTCTGCTTCATAATGGAAGTTTTGAGGCATGCAATTAATTTTATGAGATGAAAGCAAAGAAAAAAACTGCTTCAGAATCCATTGATTTACAGGTACTTAGAAGGGTTCACCTTGAGGCAGTGACACCATGGGAAATCCAGGTGGAGCTCCCCGGCAGGAGGCAGGGCTGCCTGGTGTGCATCTCCCAGATGGGGACAGGATGAGGCCTCTTCTCTGTTGAGCTGGGTTATTGGTTCAGGTTCTGCTCCCACTGGCTTTGAGTTGCTGTAGCAACAACATCTGCCCTGTAAAAGACTTCGAGGTAAAGCTTCCCCAAGGGAAAGTGGGCAGTGTATGCTGCTCCAAAAATGGAGTTGTGAGAGTGGGTTGGCACACTTTACACCTTTCTAGCAAATATAAATACAAGATAACTTTGCCCTAAGAGCAGCCTCTGCAGACCCTTTTCACAACTTTTGTTCTTTTGCAACAGCCTTTTCTGTCTGCTTAACCCAACATTTGGGTTGCAGCAGGTGAGTCACTTTTACATCTGATCGTTTTTGGAGGTCCTGGCCATGGAGCTGCAGCCAACTAGTGCACAATCCCTAGTTTCTCACCTCCAGTCAAGAAAGTTTATCACCATGTGCTGAATGTCTTTATTCTTGTTTTTGCTAATAATCTTCTGCTTGTTTAAATTAATTACAAACATTTTTGAGAAGGATGCTTCTTGAAGTAATGGTGGCCAACTTTTAATATCAAGTCTGTCTAATTACTCTGCTTATCTTCTATTTTTGCATGTTTCAGTTGGCATGAAGCTCAGTGTTTGCGAATCTATTTCATATATCTGATGTGGATGTAAGTGCTCTTTTATGAAAATTATGATCGTGGCTTCCTAGAAGTATATGAATGAATGCGAATTTAAATGTAATTTGCTTAGTAGGTCTTAAATAGATGTGATTTTATATATATATAGTTTTTCTTCATCTCCATCCTTCAGCGTATGTATGCTTCTAAGTGTCATAATGGCACTTGTAACTGAGCAGGTAAGAGCTCAGCCCTCTTACCTCAGCAGAGTTCTGCAGTGCTAGTCTGCCAAAGATAGATGTGAATCATTACAGGTGTCAGTGCAGAGCTGTGTTTGTTGGCTTTGGTTGTATCAAATCACACATCTTGGTTTGGAGGGCCCTTTAGCACAATCCCTGTTTGCCAGGCATTGTTCGTATGAGTGCTGGCTTGTCTGGAATTGAGCTGCACTGGGTCTCAGGTGCTTGGGAAGGCTCCCTTTGATTATAAGAAGTATATTATGTGTTGTGTCAGAGGTTGGAAGATTAATGAATAACTGTTAAACCACCAAAAACACTTTAAAGTGCTACATAATGCTGAGAGATAACACTGAAAGTAGAAAATAGCAAATGAGCAGCCGTTTTTGAAGTAGAGGATCATTTCTAATAAGCCCTACAGATTACATATTTTAGAAGGAAATGAAAACTACAGTATTTGTTTTATGGTGACTGTAAAATTTTCGAAGTACATATTTAAAATGCAGATGTTGGTAAAACTCATGTTGTCCACGAGATTTTGTTGATGAATGAACTTTCTTCACCATTTTATTAACGCTAGAGATATCAGTAATCGTGGCACTGTGGTTAATAAATACAAACCAGGAGATTAGACAAAAGGCTTTAAAATATTTTGCAGATTAACAGGAACTGCTTGTGTTGGAGTTCTGTTATGACTGTAATCTTGCTATGGGCACAAAAGAGGATTAAACTATTTCTAGATGGCTGGAATTATTTGATTTCCCCCACCCCACTGTGGGGATCACAAATCAAAACGGTAACCAGTAAATTAGAAGTGCATACTTACACAAAAAGCTCTGAGGATATGTTTTGTGCTGTGATTTAATTGTGATGCATGTAAATTTGTTCTGAAATTAAACTTTGTCGTGTGTTTGCGTACAAGAATTATACAATGATTGTGTGGTCTGAAATTTTAAATTGGAAGCAAACCTGAACTTGTATGGAGCGTCTCTGAGAAATACATGAAGGGCTCTTGGCATGGTGTGCTGTCTGGTAGAATTTGGCTCCTCCATATCCTTTGGCCTGAGATCAGTTTATTTCCTGAGTCGAGAAGCAGGTGAACTGTTTCAGCCCTAGGTCTGAGGTCAGCCTTGGATTTCAAAGACCTTTTTTTCCAGATTTCAGTAATGGTCTGTAAATCAGATCATAACATAAAATTAGGTATCTTCATTGTAGTATTGTAACGTGAAAGAAATAGAAATATTCAAATGAGAATGACTTTTAAATCTGCACCCTAAAATATATAGCATTTACCCCAATGACCTGATAATGATGCAGGACACTGCACTGGCAAGCAGCACATGTGATTTACTTCCTGCTGCTGCCTGCTGACCTCCAAGACTGGCAGAGGTGGAGAAATCTACAGAGAGATAGGCACAGAGCTTCCCCTAGTAGCTGCTGCTCCTGCCAGAAAGCCCCAGGATCCATGGTGGTGTTTTGTATCACCAAAACTGGGCTTAGGACACTTTGAAACTCCAGTTTCTCTCTTACATACAGAACAAGCTGTTGACATAGACAGAAGCGTTGGCCTGTCCTTTTCTTGTCTAGGAATGGCTTCATTCCTGGCTGTAATCCGGCTGTGTTTATACCGTGTGCATTGCTTTATCTACTGCTGCCATCCAAATAGGAGTTCTGAGTTTAACTTTTCTATACAGTATTTAACTTGGAACACTGATATAAAGTTGAGTTCTCCTGGAAGTGGACCATAGGGTTAGATCATAATGGTATTTATCAAAGTGTTTTCCATGCGGTGTTTTAAATCTTATTTCTGTTCTGATCTAACATTATAAATTTAAACCATTCTTAATTTAATTACTACTTCAGATCTAACACTTTTTATTTCTTAAATAAAACTAATTTTAATTGCAATAGTAAGTACTGTATGTTTTACAAAACACTTTCAATGAAAATCTTGGATACTTTCCATTATGGTCCCTGCAGACCCATCCAGTTTGAAAATGCACTGTTTTATCCTCTCCTCAATTACAGTACTTGGAGCAACTTCCTGTTAACTGTTTCTTAAGTTCTCAGAATAATGAATCTAGCAGAACTAAAGAGACTGCAGCAGAAAGCTGTTCACAGGAGGAAGCTTGCTGTTGCTTAGCTACCTATCTTCTTAATTTGGAATCTCCAGCAATTCAGTAACGACTGGCCCTTAAGCTGGTGACCGTATTTGTTCGTGAGGCATTGTGCCATTTCTGTGTGCATTGCACCTGTGTGTTACAGCTGTTATTGTGGGGAGGAAGGGGGCGTTTATAATGGGGTTGTATTGTAGCAGAAATCACAAAACCTAATAAATATAAGCAGTCCTTAGTAAAGTTCTTATGTGGGTACTGTTACACTGAAATTCAGAATAACCTGAGTCAGTGCTGCTCGAGAGAAGTCCCAAATAAGAGAAAATTATGCAGAAATTTGAAGTAGTAAAACTTGCAGTCTTCTAGTAATACACATTTTCACATCAATTTAGGCATAGTAAAGGTATGTAATTAGTTGCAAATCAAAATACTGCAGCACTTAATATTTTTTGTCCATTTAGCATTTTATTGTGAGTGAGAAAATGCCTGACTTTCAAAAGTTTGCCTTACAGAGAAATTTGCTAGAATAAGATGCTGAATTAGGCCATGTTCATATGTTAAATATTGATTTATTATTGTAATTTAAGAATCTAGAAGAAACTCTGTATTCACTTATGCTTTCTAATTCATGCATAGCGACAGTTTATCTAGGGATTGCTTATGGCTGCAGTACTGGTATTCCTCCAGCTCTTGCAGGTATGCTTTAATGGTTTAGACATGAATCTGTGTAACCCCTTTTCAGGTGTTCATAAGGTTTTGATGTCTGCATGTTGCTAATGGAAAGTACTGGCATATTTCGATATAATTTTGTGCTCAATTAACCTTGCTATTGACTTACAGATGTACAACAGAGTTGCATTTCTTTGCCCTTTTATTGTGGTTAAGTATTTACATGCAGTTACCAGTCTTCACGTCTGTAAAAACTTTTTTGTTCAGGTAATTTATTTTTAAGATGACCAAGCTCTTGTATAGCTTCAGATGCTTCTTGGGGTACTTTCATGTTTTAAACAGTAACATATCCTTCATGATTTAGCACTGCATCACATGGCTTTAAGCTGATTATTTCTATGCCCTTGATGTCCCCGTGTAGAGACATGACTGCAGTAGCCTTTGTTTCCTTGTGGAATTTCCTGGAGCAGCCTTCAGCACATGGTGTGACAGAATGTAAAACCATACCCATAGATCACCTTATAAATATTTATTCATATAAATTCTTTAAAGAAATTAAATTACGTGATCTATACAAAATAGGAGAGAGAGGCTTTTAGTGTCACTGACTGCAAATTGAAGTCATTTGTCTAGAAGGGTCAGGTGCCACTTTGTGGTAAGGAATTTGTCTGAGATCCAAGAGAGGGAAGATTGATAGTACAAAGAGATTGATGAAACGGGCACTGCAATATGCATATGGAGTTATGGGTTAATTAGGAGGATTTGAACAAGAAAGTTCCTCTGTGTGGAGAAGTGTCGTGTGCTGTTACCTGCAGCAGTGAGGTGTGCTGGCAGCCTGTTTGAACATTCAGAGTTGATTTCCTGAGATCTCTGTGTGGAGATGCGTGGCTGTGAATAGCAGTGAGGTGGCAGAGTAGCAGTAACGCATCTGCTGCAGGTGATGAGTGCTTCTTAGGAAACAGTATATGTTGTTTTTGCTTATAACTGTAGGTTTGTTGTTACAAATGTAAATTATAATGCCTGTTGTGATTCTGGTTTCAGAGGAAATGAAATGTCGAATATTTCTGGGTATCAGCTCCTTCAGGTGCCTGAGGAGACAAGGCCACTTGTGCCACTTGCTAAGTGCAAGCACGGTACTTAAGCAAAAATCTGAACGTTATATCTATGGAGCTTAGCAGATGGAAGCTGAGCAATCCACAAACGTTGTTTTCTTCTTGGTAGAAGAGATGTTTTGAAAGAACAGATGCTGCAAAATGCTCCTTATTGCCTTCAAGTTCACCAGCCACCTGGTGTGTTTACTGGAGAACAACAAGGCAAGCTTCTGTAAGCAAATTTGTGCAGAAATTGAAGCAGTACCATCTCTTGTAAGTTATTCATGTTGCTGGCAGAGGATTTTAAATTTGACTTAAAGGTGTTGGAACCAAAATACGCTTTGTGCCCCTGTGCCTCTTTCTGTTTAAGGACAGAATAGTGCAAATCTTTCAGCAAGGCGGAGTAAAATAACTCAGCACTCACTTCAGTATTTATTATTGTAAATCATCTCTGTCTGCATAGAAGATGTGTGAAGCACAGCTGCTGAGGGCAAGAGTTGACATAGGCATGACAGGCTGAATTATACCTTTAAATACCATAATTCTGATACTTTTGTCACGATATTCTTGACTAAAATTTTGCATTCATATGGATTCACCGTAGCCTTACAGAGACAGATCTTGGGGCATGCAGCAGCTCTCATCTTCCCCAATCCATTTCTCATAGTATGTGGAATATCTGAAACTTCTGTAAATATGAGAAGAGGAGGAAGGAGACAGACGAGTTTTATCTTGCCTTACTGTTAAGTGTGTGTTAGAAAAAAAGAAAAAACCAGACTGCAGTGTATTTCTTTTTACCAAAGATGAAAAAATTGTTGAAGGGACAGGTATTCGAATGGCAGAATATATTTCTCCATTAGGGAAAAGCAGTTAGACTCAATGAGGCCTCTGGGAAATGTGACTGACATTAAAAACAATCCTATTTTGTGTTATGATACTCCTTTAATAATGAATCTGAGCTTTTTATGTGTTTAGGTATGTTTATTTAAGTAACTGCGTACAGAAGGAGCTGTAGAAAACATTCAAGGTAATGGAAAAACAACACCTCTCGTATTTTCAATTCCTGAAATTGTTTTTCATGCTTGAAACATTATTCTCCTATATTAGTGTGAGACCAGATAGAAGTTCTGTCTGAACAAATGAGTTTGGACACGTCCCCCCAGACTGATACCATCAGTATCACCATCAGAGTGGTGTCTCAGGCACAGTTCTGGTGGCTTTCTGTGGTGCTTTGTCTCCTTGCCTGAGCATCAGTCTCTTCCCATCAACATCTACAAGAAGATGCTTCTTCATGAAGAAATCCAGCTTGTGTTTTTCTCTGCAGCCAGGATGTTATTTTTTTCAGTTGATGAAGCACAGTGCCTGTTTCATATGAAGACGTAACTACTAATTGTGTTTCTCTCTTTTTTTTTCTTTTTTTTTTTTTTCAGAAACCAAAACCAAAGGACTGGCATCCTCCTGGAGGATTTATTCTAGGACTGTGGGCACTGATTATCATGGTTTTCTTCAAGACATACGGAATCAAACACATGAAGCACATCTTCTGAATTTGAGCAAGCAAGACGATTGCGTTGATCGCTACTTTGGATTCACTGGTGTCATCTGAGTTCTCTTTATATATATTATGGTTATAGTGAAAAACAGAGTTGGCGTCTCACTTCTAAGTGTTCTTTCCTGCTCTGTTAAATACAACCCTTAGGTCAATCCTTACACCCTAGACAAGTTTGGATTTAGGATTCTGAGTTGGTACAAGTGAAACGAAAATATGATTACCTCACTGAATCTACTTAGAAGATATGCCAAAAAGAGTGAAACTATGAGAACACCATGACCACCAAGAGCATGTCATAGATGTCATCTTTTTACTCCACGTGATCTGGATTTGGACATTTTGGGGTTTTCACTGCACTGGATTTTTGCATAAAGCAAAACTGACTCTAGGATCAGGATGGAAAATGTTATAAGTGGTATTATTGTATTCAGTAATTTCTGAGCACTTGCAAGATGAGATTTATAATTTAGGTTTTGTAAATTCTGTTCAGGCGTATTGATTTGTTCTTTTGGACATGTAATGATGAATGCATGCTAACTGTGTTTTGGCTGGCTAATACACAGATACTAATGAAGAGAAGAGCAAATTTCTGCATGTATAAAAACAGTAAGTGCCAACTAGGTGATACTCTTGCAGAATGCTTTTGGAATCTCTTCTCTCCCCTAATCATAATAAAGCTGATGCATACGTGGTTTAAAGTTACTAGGTGTTATCTGTAAACACTTTATGTTGAGGCCAGTAGTGTTATCTTAGAATCAGGTGTTGAGCATTTTCCTATTGCACAGAACAAATCTGAGTGCTTACACATTTTTATTGTTTTTCACTTTCCTTCTCTTTCAGTCTGGCTGTGGCATCATAATCTCATGTAAGAGCTGGCAGACTTGTCAGAGACCTCTGTGTATGCAGTGACTGGAGAAGATACAGGGAGGGCAGCCACTGAGACTCTCAGCTGTTTCTTGGGTTGGATGCTAGACAACAATAAGCAACAGAAGTGTAGCTCATCTCGTGAATGTAAAAATCCTTTTTCTCCCTGTATCTTCTAGGTTTGGAGAGGATAATAGTACCAAATGAGCCATTTTCAGGAGGTCAATACTTGCTTGCTGCACCTTGAGCTCACAATAAAGTTGTGGTATCTAGAACTTTGTGGTATTTTTTGCTGAACAGCAGGAATTGCTTTCAGCACTTGCTGAGCTCCAAGAACGGCAAGTAAGCTGTATTGAAAACACCAATGTCCTCATAATTTTATAAACTGTTCTTCTGTGGAAAATATTGGTGATTTCTTCCCAGTTTGCCACTGAGAAGATTTTATATCACTGAAGCAGCTTAATCAGAAAGGTGAAAGCTTTGTTCGCTTCTTCAGAGAAGGTGGAGGTGAGAAGCTGTGTGAAGCATGAGGAATGGATGTCTTTGTGATGTTCTGGTTTGGTAGTTTATTTGTTTTTTGGGGTAGGATCTTTCACAATCAGTAGGTTCATATGCAAAACATGATGCCAGGGTTATTTCTCTTAAAATGCAAGAAGCTATACGTTCTCATACAACAACCTACTGAGATCTGTTGTAGGCTGCTGCAGAAATACAGAGACATAGAAATGTGTAGATACTGTAGAAAAATGAATCCTGCAGAATTTGTTCTTAGAGGATTTGCTTGCATTCCATTTTTTAATCCAGCCTTTGATCCTCTTTTTCTATTGTAATGAATATTTTTAATCAAATATTTATTTTATGGGCTGGCTTTGTCACATATTAAAAATGGCTGAAGTGAAATTGATAGAGCTTTCTGCCTTGCTTCAGTTTGAATTAGAGTTACTGGGAGCCCTCAGCACTTACTGAATTTTTTTTCTACCATCTTTTGCAGGAAATGTTGGGTAGGAATGTCAGCAAGAAACAGAAGATACCAAAGTTTCTGTCTTTTTAAAACTTATCTGCTTAGGGAAAAGGAGGCAATTAGGTAGGTTATTAAAATGCAATTTAGAAATAGAAGCACTTGGTAAATGTGCCCGTGAAGGTGATTAAACTGAAGTGAGAACAACAATTATACTAAAATGCGACAAACTACACCGTGGGCTTTTCTAATGTTTTTATAAGCACAAAGTAAGGGGTTGGAATACATGTTTCTCAGAGTCACCATAAAGTTGCCTGTACTACATTATTCTACGCATTATTTTTTATACAATGTTTTATTCTTTGTTTAGCCTGAGAACAACTCTAGAAATATCTTCTTGCTGTCTGTAAATGTGTTTGTGCAATTACATATTTATTTCTTTTAAGTTGGTATCTTTTCCGCTGACAGCCCTTCAAACTCACTTGGGATCTGGACTCCAGGAACAAATGAGGACATTCTTATACACCATTCGTGTTTTACAGGCCAGAAAATATGCTTGTGCAGTGCAGATGCTTTCTGCGTTGTGCACAGATGATCTCTGTAATGGAATTGAGAAAATAGGCAAGTTGACAGCTCCTTTATGTTTCCTTGCATGGAAACTTACAGAGCAGAATTAATTTTGATATTTTGAGAGTCTGTATAGGTAGGTCTGTGAGCCAACCACACTCACGCTTGCAATATTTGGTATGTGTATGCCTGCACCTTTTGCTGTGTAACTGGACTGATCTGTCTGCAGTGGGTTTTGTAGATGTTGTTTACAACACCGGTGGCTGATAAAAATAATTGTTTCATTTCAGTATTTCAGTTCTCTCAGAATCATGTATTGAAACAGTATTCAACTGAAGAATGGTAAGTTAACTGCTCTTATACTCCTATATGCGTTCTCCTATGCCTCTGCACTTCCTTTCATTTTTAAATTGTCTTTAAAGTATTGCATGCATTTAGAGCAGTTTCTTATGACCATGTCCAAACATTTACATAAATGCAGAATTTAAACCATGCTTCTGTAATAGACTGAGAAGTGAGATTCCTCTCAAATCAGTGAAGGAAGTCTGAGAAGTGACGACACAGCATTTAAATTAATTGTCTCAACCAGCCAAATATTTTTTATTTTTTATCTGAATATCACCAAGAAATGCTGTCATCCTATCATAAGCAAAGGTAACAGAGTCATCAGAAGTATTTTTACAATAGTATAGCATAGAGTATATGGAGTATAACTGTTCTAGATAGTGACCTGTTCCTCCACCTTCACTAAAAAATGGTCTCCATTATTGATTATAGCAAAGCAAATGAGTGCAAATTGAATCCATTTCTCTCTGTTCAGCAGTCAGGGATTTCCATTCTCTGGTACCACATCCTGGAAACATGAACATGAATCTCGTGGCCTAATGCCCTGCAGATGGGCACTGGTATGTGCTAAAGCAGAGCTGAGTTGTACGTAGCACTAACCCAGTGGTGTGTGAAAAAGCAGGGACCAGACTCAACTATGAATTTATCATGAGTGGAGAGGATCTGCATGGTGATGGGGCAGGAAGGTGTTGTGTATAGGACAATTTGGGGACAAAGCTTGCGAGCATCAGAAAACTCAGTCTACCTGTGTATAGGTCTTCCAACTCTGTCAGAGAGCTCTTTGTGACCTGGGAGAATGATGCTTTCTGGATGAGTTCACCTCTGAACTGAAGACAAGCATAAAGTATCTCACCCAAGAGGCTAACAGAACCATAGAGTTATGAACTACAGAAAATAGTGTGCATAATGAAAGTGTCTCATCAACCGTAACTTCAGCACTTCTTTACAGTAATGAGCATAATGGAGTTTTTGTATTTTTGGGGTGTTGAAAAGCAATTTTTTATTTAAAAAAATAAAAAGGAGAAATGTTTCTGTTGGAAGATATCTTCTGCTCTGTGTGCTCCACTGTTCTCTCTGCTTTATCTCTTTCCATCAACTTCCAAAAATAACATGCTGTAGGGAAACATGTCTTGAAAGTATTGAGGTTTTATGATGAAAACTTGAATATGCTGTGTAATGTGCTCTGAAATCAGCATTTCATAGCACTGATTTCACTTGCAAGTTATTTTAAATAAGTCACTTTTTTCTCCTTAATGAGGATTTCTGCCTTGTTTGATGATTAAATTGATAGCGTTTAAGGTTTCAGTTCAAAGTTTATAAACACATACAGCTCTTAATGTTTAGTTCTGCTGTGTTTCCCTATCCGTGCAAATTTTAGATTTTTGTTTGTGTTGCTTATTTTGTATATACAGACAGCTCTTGAAGCCTTGTCAGTACAGGCATGTCATTTTTGCTGCTCTGGCCAACAGGCTTACTAGAGGCGTGGATTGTATCAACACAAGTTATTTTGGTAGCATTGTTTGCAGGACTCCCTTCAGCAAAATAAGCACTACCAGAAACAGGCTGTCTCTGCAGAGGAAGAGCAATACTGGCAAAGCTCTAGCATAGATGCTCTTTCTTTCAGTAAGATTTTTTTCACACTGCTCACTGATTCATTTCTTTGGTGACACAGCTGCTGGGATGTATTTTGTTGGGGAGGTTTGTGGCATGTCACGCTTGTTCCTATGTCAAAGTCAACTAATTTGAACTAGGAAATGTATTTCTTTCCTTCCCTGCAAAATGACATGCTGGAATAACGCTGTCACACATTACACATTTATTTGTTCCACTGGTGGGCATTTAAAGTTTTGACCCTGTGCTTTCTTCACCTTTGGTTCTAATATAACAATAGTTACTTCCTTTGTCAAATGCTTTGATATTTACCAATGAAGAACACCACTAAGTATTAGCTATTGCTGTTTGCTTTTTGTTAGTTGCTTACTGTTTTTGTGCTGGTTTGTGTGTCCAGGTTAGGTGTGTAGCTCAAAATACGGTGGCTCAAGTTGTGATGATTTTAGGTTCCTGTGGTCTTTATAATGCAAGAGGAGCAAAGAGCAGAACCGTCAGTGTATTGTGACAGTGCACAGCAGCATTTTGTACAGCTCTTCTGCATAGCCTCCTTCACACTTGCCCCCATTTTCTGCACTTGCTTTTATCGCTTATTTCTGTGTAGCTGCTGCTTGTGTGCAACAGGATTTGCAACTAAGTGACCAGGGGAAGCCTTTTAGTGTATGGTATACTCCTTGTCTAAAAGTGTATAGCTGTATTTAAAGGGAAAAAAAAAGCAGTGGGAAATGTTCCAGTTGTGTCCTACACAGATAAACAACACACTGAATACTGGTAACATCTTCTGGTTTTGGCATTGTGTGCAGCTTGATTAGGGCAGAGATGGAATGAGGGGAACACATCCTCACCAAAAGCTAACCATCCTAACCAAAGCTCTTCCCTTAGACTCGCGTGGCGATTTGGATCATGTTGTGTGTTTGGATTATAACTAAAAGGCTCTAGCTTGATCTGATGGCCAAAGCGAAGTCAACGAATTATTAACACCTTATATCCTGCTAAATATGCATTATTCCTTTTATCTTCTCTATGCTTTAGGAAGTACTTTGTGTCCTAAAAGCCACTGATGTTATCTTAATGGTTGTCTGTCTTGGTTGCTTAAAGAAGCTGACAGACTTAAATATCACTGTGCATCTCCTCAAGGAGATAAATCTGCTCTGAGAAATGAGAAATGATTAAGATAGCTTTCCTTGACTGTTAAGTAGGGTCCAGTCTTGCTCTCCATCTGAGCTAGATGCTTTGACATTGCTTTCAGTAAAATGAAAATGCAGTTACTGTTGGATGTTATGGCTGCCTGGCATGTGCCACTGCTCTGCGTCAGCACAGTGTGAGCATGGCAAGACTGTGACTGGGCTTCAGCACGAGTTAATGTTCGTCCTGTACAGAAATGTCTGTTGTTTTTTAATTTAGAGTCTAGCCCCTACATACTGTGTCTAGGTGTGACCTACGATAGATGTCAAGGGAGCAGTTCAGAAAAGCAGCACAATATATTGTGACATTTTCCCGTAGAATTCTGCTTGTAACCTTGTCCTGACAGGAAATCTGAGGATGTTTCTCTTAACTTTTGTTTCCTGTGTTCAGATGGGCTCCTTGAGTGAAGATCTCTGTTGTGCTGTAGTACCACAGTTGTTGTCAGCAACTGCGAGACTGCGAGACCCCCCCACGGGATGTGACGCGATAGGCCCTCTCCCTGCTCCATGATTGATGTGTGGCACGTACCCTTAGGGGCGTAGACGAAACACATAGGTTATATAAGCTAGAGTTCACGTGTAATAAAGGCCATTTTGCTGTTCATCATATTGGTGTGTGCGTGCAGTCATTTGGTCCTGGCCTGCTTTTAGGTCAGTACCGTAGGAGGCAATGCAACACACAGTTTCTTTGCAAGCCTTTGAAGTGCAGCCTTGCAAAACCAGTTGTGGAGCTCCAGGTGGACTCATCACCTGGTTCTTGTCTTGCTTCAGAAAACTTGACACTCTTTGATATGATTAAGGCTCTGAATGGAAGGTTGTCTTTTGATTTTGTAGCATGATCCTGTTAGCTGGGCATCTGGCAACTCTTGTGCCAAAATAACAGAAACCAATGGTAATTTTTTCCCCATTCTTAGTTTCTTCAGCAATTGATCTCAATTCCAGCTGTCCATGGTATGGCATAACAGCTATGGTTCTTCAGGGCAAAAAACAGCTGCTCAGATTAAACCCAGCATAAAAAGCTGTGGTATGCTGAAAGTTCGGAGACAAAGTAACACACCTCTTAAAACTGCTCTAGTGTGTAAACACTGTTTTACAATAGTTTTTAATATGTAAAATGATGCATAATGAAGATCATGAATCAGTCAAATTATAGTGATGAGTGTAAGATGACAGCATAAACTGGAGAACGGCAACAGCTTCTGGTTGCACTACTTATCCTTGGCCTGGCAATATTTTTTTAATCATAAATCTGTTTATCACTAGGCCATAAAACCTTGCTTAAAGCTGAAAAGTAGCAGGATATGCTATAGTTCAATGTATTGCTTTTTATAAATTACTCATGTATTTTTATGCAATTGAAATCGCAGCATTTTAAAAAGTTTACCAATTTGTTTGCCATCCTGTAACATCTTACATATTTCGGACTGGATTTATGTTCCCTCTAAGTCTTTGTGATCTTTTTTTTTTAAATTGCTGCCTTCTTGACTTCATCAAATTCCTTTTACAGAAGTTAAGCTTTATACATGTGGGTGTGACTTAGAAAATACACCTCCATACTTTCTGTAATCTGGTGAATGCTGAACCGTCACAGGAAGCTGAAGAGACTGAGTTTGGGGTTTTTTGTTCTTTAAAAAGACTGGAAATGGACTGATAATAACTATTTACAGAAACTGAAGAAGGAATATTTACAACTATTAGTTTTACTCTGTTGAAAGTCAGACGATCTAATATCGGTTTATCCTACTTTTCTTCTTCAGATCCTTAATAGTTCACCTGATCTGTTCTGTGCTGACCAGTCTTTCCGGCAGGAGGCGTGCACATGGAGCACAGCACAATCTTGCAAGTCCTGCTGAACACTGTAAGTAGATCACCGTGATCTATTTTAAAACAATCTATTTTTACCAGAAACATCACAATCTGAACATTTAGAATGTAGGTCCTGCAGCTCTCAGTTAATGGGAAAACTGAAAGCTTACTATATGAAAAGATCTTTTTATTGTATCACTAATAAAATAACAGAAGGGTTGTGGCATCACAGTACCTACTGTGATCTGCACCATCTCTTGCAGTCACATTAGAAATGATCTGTAAATCAATTTGACAGAGTTCATCAATTCAGGTAATACATGTTGGATACATGCCCCAGTACACATGCTGAAAGGGATGTGCAAATTACTATCAGTTCAAAACCCATTCTGTTCTTCGTAGAATTCTGTGAAACGAAGTGGAAGGGATAAAATATAATCACTGAATGAGGGACAGTTAGAGATCAGCTGGCAAGAGATGGGTCACAAGTAATTGGCAGAAGCAGAGATTTGTATTAATTTTGTGTGGTGAAGGATGTATACCAGGAAAAGCACTAAAATAAAAGTTCCAAGGCAAAATAGGTTGTACTTTATTTCTTACCTTGTGATAGTGGGGAGTGCTGCAGCAAGGAAGGGAGCTGTTGGAGAGGGTCCAGAAAAGAGCCACAAAGATGGTCAGAGGTCTGGAGCACCTCCCCTACAAAGACAGACTGAGGGAGCTGGGCTTGTTCAGCCTGGAGAAGAGAAGGCTACAGGGTGACCTCATTGCAGCCTTTTACTACCTAAAGGGAGCCTACAAACAGGAGTGGAGTCAACTCTTTGAAAGGGTAGATAATGGCAGGACAAGGGGAACGGTTTTAAGTTGAGGGAGGGAAGATTTAGGTTGGGTATCGGGGGAAGCTCTTTAACAGAGAGAGTGGTGAGGTGCTGGAACAGCTGCCCAGAGAGGCTGTGGATGCCCCATCCCTGGAGGTGTTCAAGGCCAGTTTGGATGGGGCCCTGGGGCAGCCTGGTCTAATGTTAAATAGGGAGGTTGGTGGCCCTGCATGTGGCAGGGGGTTGGAGGTTCGTGATCCTTGAGGTCCCTTCCAACCCAAGCCTTTCTATGAAGGAGCGTGGTTCTCTTACACAGCATTACAGGGGTAACACTGTTCTACCTCTGACAAGGTGCTTTACTGCAATTCGTCCCTAGAGAACTAGGGCATCTGCTGGGCAGCTGCAGCTGTTGCTGTGACACTTTGTGAAGACGAAGTCATAACATGTCATAACTGAGTTTAAATGATACTGAGTTTGGTTCCAATTCCGTGTACTGTCTCTGAGTTTGAGCTCATTGGCTTTAGAGGCTTCAGTACCTTTGTTCTGGCTTTACTATTTGGCCAATGAGAGACACCTTTGTCAGTGTGTTTCATGCAATAATTTCTTCAAAATAATCAACAGGAGCAGTTATAGATTTTGTATTTGTGAGGCAAAAGGAGAAATAATGGCATAAATGAAATTTTCTTTATTCACAAGCCAAGTGTAACCCAGTAAGACACAGTGTGAGCTTCCACATGCAGAACTAGCATTGTCCACTCCTTGTGTTTGCCAGGCTTGCGTACGTCACACAGATACTGCAGGTGTAACTTCGCTGCTCTCAGGGAGACAATTTCATGGAAATCTTTCTGCGTCCCAGCTTCGGTGCAGTCCAGGATCTCTGAGGTCAGTGGTGGTCTTGGAACAGTGGAAGGCATGGATTACACAGGTGTGGCACTACCATCTTTTTGGCTGGTCCTGCAGTACACTGTAGCACAGCTTCCTGGTTTTAGAAATTTGGTTGTGTTGTTGAAAGCCGTTGTTACAAATTGTCCTTGCTTGTTCTGCAGATTGTTGCCTCAGGAAGGCTGCTCCTTCAGCCTCTGCAGGACCACAACAAGCAAAACCAAACACAACCCCTCAGCTGTAGTTGGACTCTTCTGCACTGAGGACATGGTGCTGTAAACTGATTTCTTTGGGATGAACTCTGCCTTCCTTCCCCCCACCTCTAGATTAAAATAGAGCAGTTTGATAGCACAGCAGCAAATTCACATTAATATCAAACAGAATTTCCACTACCGTTTTCATATTAACATGAGATGCCAGAATGTAAAGTTAGCTAGATCTGCACATGGGACCATTCTTGCTGTTAAAGGCTTTAGGCTGGAATGGAGCCCAAAATTTTTAAAAGAAATGAAACATTTCCAGATCAAATATTAATTACATGCTATATAGAATCATATTTTTCAAACAAATTTTATAAATAAAAAGCTAGGCCTTTCAAACCATCAGCAATATTAATTTTGGATTTGAAAGATTATGAAAGATCAACACCCACAGAACTGTGAACTAGAAAAATACTGGCCTAGGTTGCATAAAAACCTCCATTAAATAAATACTGTCAGTTTTCACTATGAAAATTCAGTGGTGTTGTACTTTAAAAAACCATAATGAATTACCCATCCCGTTAATGATACCGAGTTGCTTTTCACAAATCACACACACGTACAGGAAGTCAGATAATGGCCCAAAAGGCGACGTACTGGATTAACACACAGTTCAAAAGAAAGTACCCTGGATGCACTCCT
This sequence comes from Lagopus muta, assembly GCF_023343835.1. Classification (NCBI taxonomy): domain Eukaryota; kingdom Metazoa; phylum Chordata; class Aves; order Galliformes; family Phasianidae; genus Lagopus; species Lagopus muta. The sequence goes on along the minus strand of NC_064437.1, from coordinate 10,788,300 downwards.
TCATCGGAACTTCCTGACTTGCTGCAGTTATCAGCTGCAAATCCTGTTACCCTTTTGCTGTCAGTTGCCTTGCTGTCCCAGAAGGTCCAACACCCTGATGGCTGATACAGTCGGTGATTGTGGTTGCAGTCTTATGCATTCATCCCTCAGACCGCTGCTTTAATCTCGGGGTGATTTACAGTAAGTGGTTCTGGTTTCCAGTCTGGCTGGAAGAAGTGAATATTGAATGTCCTCGCCCAGTTCTCAAACACTCGTTTCTCTGTGATGAAACGATGATGGCTGCCCTTTCGTCCCCGCTCGTGAGAAATGTACATTGTGCATTCATCGGGTCCCAAAGGTTCATAATAATGATAAGGTACTGAAAGATGATTAGGATCCCTGTGGGAGAAAAAAAAAATAGATGGAAGCCCCAGATGTTCTATTTTACTGATTGAAAAGATGCTATCTTTAATAAGCTGATGGGCTCAAATCTACTTTTACTCCCAGTTAAACTGCATTTTCAGGTATCTGCATTTTTCCTGAATATTTAACACATCAGAATGTGGCAAAGGTTTTTTCTTTGCTCCTTCCTTTAATCTCCTCCTCTCGGTTAAATAAAGGACAGCAGTAGCTCAGAAATAAGGGAGAGCGCTGCAGGGCTGTGCTACTACTCTGAAATTTGAAGCAAACTGCTTAAGAGATTTATATCTAGATAGTGATTTGTACAAAGCTTTGCAGAGGTATTTACTGGAATAGGGAAAGAAAGGGAAAAGAAAGATGGAGGGGCAGTGGTTATCTGTGTCACAGCAGCTCAGCTGAACACTCGCAGCTTGGTGCACACGGGTGTGAGTGCACAACTTCAGTGAGCACATCTGCACGCCAGGTGAGCGATACAGCCCGCTGGTCCTGGCTTTATATCTAAGATCCAATGCCTGAGCGAGTTGTTTGCCATTGTAAAATGGCAACTTGCACGTGTGTATGTGAGCTGAAAATTCAGGCCATTCACACTGACCTCGTGAGCCCATCAGCATTAACCAGCAGTTATGGTGTCACATAGGATGCGCCAAAGACTCATGAAATATTTAGGATAAAGATCATTTTAACAGTTTTAACATCAGTGCTTTGATGTTGCATTCTGTAAGAGACACGTGTATTGTGTTTATAATGTAATAAACCACAGTGGTTCACTCTCCTTTTATTCTCTACATTAAACTATACCCATTATGTTCTTTTGCTTTGAGCACAGACTGACAGGAGCTCATACAGCTGTCTCTGTCCTGAATTCAAGGAGAGATAACTGTCCTAGACAGCATAACCCAACTGTACAGTGCTCAACAGTTAATACCAACAAAGTATTTTGTAGTGGCAGAAAAAGTAGCAGAAAGTTGATTGATTGAAATACTGCCATTTAGTAAAGCCTTAGTGCTCTATATGAAAACCTGAGTCGAGTAAGGATTGCACGACAGAGCAAGAAATCTCACACAGAGTCAGGGCTGTCAGCTCTAATATTGAGTTGATTATTTTCATTTTGAAGAGCTAATATTTAAGCTCAAATTCAATTGAACGCATCCACAATCTGTCACTATTCTGTCTTGGTCATTATTTTTACTGTGTAATTCTGTCACCTATGCAATTCTCTAATTCTTCTTATTTTACCATTATCCATATTGTATGCGCAGAGGTAACGTATGATATTACTGCTGCTTTCCATTTGTACTGTAAATTAACATTTTAATTCAATCAGTCTAGCTTCCCAGTAACACAACAGGGCGATCAATCTTACCACAGTAGAATAACAATAATATTGTGTTTCCAGAACAAGATGGATTCTAACTGTACTGTACGTATTCTCACTGGAATACATAAGAGAGCAAAAAGAAATCTTTTAATTTCCCACCTACAGACGGTGTGTTTTTAATGTAAAAAAATACCCTTTTCTGTACATTCTTTCTAGGTACAATTATTAGATCTCGATCTTCAATTTCGTTTTCATATAAGTTTCTCTTAAGACATTGGACTTCTTGTTACAATCTCTAAAATGAATCATTTGTATGATTACTGTAAATGTAATAGGAAACGCTTATGTTTTCTTACAACTACTAAACACACAGACACCTGCCTTTCATTTAGGCTTCTTTTCTTCACTCTAGATGGGTTTTACTTGTGTTCTCCAGGGTAAACCTATATTGCGTGATGGAAATTTACTGCTTTAAAATTATAATTAGTGAAGTTGAAATCTTATCTCCAGCAGTCTTTGAATAAATGCAGTCACAGAGGAACTAAGTTAACTGCTCAGGCCCAGTACTGCACCATGAGCCAGTCAGGCTGCTGTGCTGATAGCGCAGTTGGCTAGCATCCTCCTGCCTTGTTTTCTTCTGACATTCTGAGGCTTAAAGGTCCAAATGCATTTTAGGTTTAGGAACACCGAAAGGCTGTTCAATACCTACCACTTTTTGTCTGAAGTCTTTTTCCTTTTGAGGCAGTTCTGGATTCCCCCAGATATCATGCTATTAAGGCTTGGATTGGAATTCTGGCCTGAGCAACTACAGCATAACTGAAATTAACTGTACTGTGTTATCTTCTAACTCTGCAATTAGCTTGTGTCACCAGCAAATGAAATGCATGAGTAATTTCTATGCGGAAATTGCTTGCCACCTCATTTATTAACATTAAAACAGATGCTGTTTTATCACTGACTGATACTGGACATTAATCAGTATTTTGTCAGGCTTCGCATGCATATTAATATCACAGCTGGGAGGAATCGAGAGAAGATCCTTTGTAAAATATACTCTACTTCCTGCCTAATCGCCTGCCAGCGCAGCAGCAGCGTAAGTGCTTGTACCCAATGTCAGTCATCCACTGTTTGCCACTTCAGTGCACATTTTCCCACAGATGGTATCCACCCACAGCAAAAGCTGAAAATACAGCAAGCAGTGTTTGTCTCAAAAGAAACGAGACAGAAAAACATGGCCATCCCATCCCGTGTTCTGGTCAACCTCTCCCTTTACAAACAGGGCTGTTAGAAAGCAACCCGCTGAAACCACAGGTGCTTGACTTGCTTTGTCAAACAATTCGTTCTTTGAAGGGTGAACAAAACGCAATTAACATGTTGAGTGATGGGCAACATGCTGCACCAGCAGTCCTTAAGTTTTTTGGATAATTCTTTTGTCTTCTATTCCCAGGAGCTCATTTCCTTGGCATGCATTCCAGCCCGGTTTTCCAAACCATCTAAGCATTTTGTTACTAAGTTAGTAAGGTGATGAAGTGAGATTTGGGTATAAGGAACTAAAGGGCATCGCTATCTCCCATGCAGTTTATATTATCATCTACATGCATCAAGTCCTCCATACTCCCCAGCAAATGTAAGTAGCAACAACTGCTTCTGTGCAGTTGAATTAAAGCAATTGAAAGTGGAGAGAGGAGGTTAAAAAAAAAAAAAACACACACTAGATTTAAAAGCGGTGCCCAAAGGAATAAATTAAAGGATTTCAAATGCCAATTTTCAGGCAAATTATCACAGATGGGAAATGGCCTGGCAGTCAAATGAGGATTCTTCATAGGAAAATGATCTGACTCCATAATTGGAGCAAAAATTATTCATATCAGTTAAAATAAGGCTCAGAATTAAGCTCTAAGTTTCTTTGAGTTCCAGAAGGCCCATGAAGGGGGGCTGGGAGGGAAAGAAGGAGGAGGACGTTAAAGGGATCTCTTCAACACCTTGAATTTTCCTTGCATATGTAAGAACACAGAGATCCCTGTAAGAAACCAACCTTTCAGTGCTGCAGAGAATCCAACAGACAGGAACTGGTGTTACTATAAACTGCATTAAGCTTTGTCTCTATCCTTTGCAGATGCTGCTGAGCAGCCACAAAGAAAAGCAGCAGCACTGCAGCTTCTGCAGGAGTCGTGGTGCTATCTGTGCACTGCAATCTGGCTGCTGGTGTAGGGAAACAAGAGGAAAATGTTTGATATCCATCATAGGCAGAAGTGAGTCCTTGCATGTGCATGTGGCAGACTGCTTAAGGCTGCTCAGAGAGGGCAGTGCTTCCTTCCTGCCCGGCTAGGCTCAGACTGGATCCCTGGACACGAACAAGTACAGCAAGATGACTTGTTTTGTGACGGAAAAGGGAGAGATGCACACTCTCTCCAAAAAGCTTCGTAACGTGCGAGCACAGGCTTTCATCTCATTCCAGAATGTGCAAGACAGACATATCTAGCAGCGTGAAAGCAATATCAAAGCCATTAACCCTTAGCACAGCAGAAATCTGAAGCCAAGCAAAAGGCAGTTGGTATTACATACAGCTTTGCTTTGTGCTACCAGAAATTTATAATAATCACATCGTCAATTCCAGTTAAACTATCAGTTCAATGTCCAGTGAAAGTAAATAGAAATGAATCTAAAACATGTTGTTGCAATTAATAGAGGCAGATCTTTTTAGTAGTGCAGACTGCTTCACTGGACTATTTTTCCCGCATGGGTTGCAAGCAATTTGGTTAATGATCTTAAGCTAATAATTTGTAGCAGAATCAACTGTATAATGTTCATGATACCTTTGAGGTGTCCTTCATGTTACGGATGTGATGCTAATTCAGTTCCATGACACTGATCACCCACACTCATTACTTACTCCACAGATTAATACTTAACAAATAATGAATATTCGCTGGAGTTGTACTTGCTGATATTCAATTTGAATAATATTAAGAACATTAATGTATATTTTTTAAATCTTAATGATTGCTTAGTTGCACAGCAAGTAAAATACTCTTGTACCTATACTATGTCATGCATACATGAGAGGTAGGGTGGGTTGGGTTGGTTTCTCTTAGTTTTGTGAAATGGTAGTTTTGGGTTTTTTTTGTCTGGAAGCCAGAGAAATCTGCCCTAACTTACATTTGTTTACAGAATGTTTCTTTCTTTATGATTTCCTATTTTGTTCTCTTATTTCTCTGAAAAGATGCACTGTTTAAATTAATGAGTGGCTGATGAGAAAGTAAGTTTAACTTCATTTATGGCAGCTGGTGCATTTGGAACTGTAGTTTTCCCCTTCATAGTTAGTTAAATAAACCTTAAGACATTTTATATTATTTTGGGTAAGAAATGACCTTCTTCCTCTTCTATGGCCAGTTAAGTGCATCTTTGTTATCCAAGTTGTAAGCATTATTACATTTACTGACAGTAGGATTTATTACAGCATTTTTTGTTATAATTTAATATTACATCCATTTGATTCCAGTGTGTCGTTTCTATGAAAGCCTTTCATGTGGTCTTAGTTACCATTTTACCCTCTCAATATTTTTGTATGTGTTTTGCTGGTTTTGTGGGGGCTTTTTTGCTTTTATTTTTTTTTTGAAAATATATGTACCTAAGCTTATCTGACTTCAACAAGGAACCTGGCCTGAAAAATTCGGATTGAGCATTGTTATCTTCTGCATTTCACATAATCACAGAATGACTTAGGTTGGAAGAGATATTAAAGATGATCCAGTTCCAACCTGCTGCCACAATCTGGCTGCCCCCCCCCCAGCTCAGGCTGCCTTGGGCCTCACCCAGCCTCTAGGGATGGGACACCTGCAGCTCTCTGGGTGGATTCTCTTTCTATCATCTGACCTAAATCCTCCCTCTTTAATGCCACTCTTGTTCTGTCACTATCAGACTGTGTAGAAAGCCCATCCCCCACCTGCCTGTAAGCTCCCTTCGAACACTGGAAGGCCACGAGGTCTCCCTGTAGCCTCTTCTTCTCCAGGCTGAACAAGCCCATCTCCCTCAACCTTTCTTCACAAGAGAGATGCTCCAGGCCTCTGAGTATCTTTGTGTCCTCCTGTGGACCCGCTGCAACAGTTTGCTTCCCCCTGTGCTGGGGGCCCCAGGCCTGGACACAGTGCTCCAGATGGGGCCTCACAAGGGCCGAGCAGAGGGGGACGGTCCCTTCTCTCTCCCTGTTGCCACCCCTGTTGATGCAGTCCAGGATGCAGCTGGCCTTCCGGGCTGCAGGAGCACACTGCTGGCTCACGGCCAGCTTCCTGCCCGTCAGGACCCCAAAGCCTGTCCATGTCCACTGGATTTTTAGACAAGAAAGACAGACCAGCCACTTACAGTGATGACAGGGCCATAACCACTTCAGAACAGGAACTGAAGGAATGTGTCTTTGCCAACTGAAATGACAAGGGAACCAAATACTGTGCTAGCGAAGGTATTTATCTTGCCTGAAATATCTGATCTAGTTTGTTGTTTTCCTTGGAGAATTCATGATGAGATCTGGCAGTACATCACAGCATTTATCAGTGGGGTTTTGTTATAATTTGTAAAAATTCTCACAAAGTGGGATTTAATGTTGACATTTTATACTATAATTTCTTCAGGGATTTCTACTGTTTTGTGCCCAGGATAAATGCAGATTTTTGAATGATCCTTTTTAGTGCTCACAAGAAAGTCAAAGCAGTCCTATTCTCTATGACAGATGAGCTAACCTGTCACTGCAGCGTTGCTCCCCGTGCCCCTGAAATGTATCTTGTAGTAGCCAAGGAAACAGACTTCAGTCAGATCACTTCAGTTGCTCTTAGTGAGAGGAGTTCAGGAGCAGGGGATGAAACATTTCACACTGTGCAAATCAGCTCTGTGCATCACCTGACAGTGCAAATGGACCAGGACTAGGGCTGCAGATGTTAAGCACACATTTCAGAAGGCCTGGGTGCTAGGTCTGGTTATGGGCAGACAGATGATACTGAACAGCATAAAAAGACCATTGATGTAAACCACATTTGCAAGGAGTTTATACCACAACTACCAAGTCTTGAAGTCAGTTTCCCAGTACCTTGGGCCCACCACAGGAAACCCTAACCAACACCTCAGGTCTGAGGCCTGTATAGTGCTGGGGCATCGTGGAGTTGTGAAATGGACACAAGCTGCTACTTTATAAACCAACATCAACATGTCCCACGGCTTCCACTGAGAGAACGTGTGTGCTCCTACCACGCGTTCCCCACACTCTGCACGACCAAAGTGGGTGAAGAGAGGACCGAATGTATCCACTCTGCAGATGCAAATTCTGTGGGGTTGTTGTTGGGGCTTATTTAGGTTATTTAGGAAACCAGTTTACTGGAAGATTGGTATTTTTGTGACAGCAATACTACAGTCTTAACTTTAGTTGCATAGGAGGTTAATTTAAAAGCTGGTCACTGTAAGAACTGCTTTTCTCTCTTAATTGTGGGGGCAACCTTTAAAAACAAATTCAAAGTAATATTTTCTAGTGCTCTTTTTCAGATTAATTTCATGCCAATTACTGCTTTACTTTTAGCTGATAAATATTCAGGGACTAAAAGAAACCAACAACATAGATTAATTCTCCCGCACTACAAACAAAAATTTTTAATATTTTATATGACATAATTAAATGCTGTTTGTTGCTTTCAGAATCTGATCTTGGGACATGTTAATTAATTGCTTTAAGAGGATGGAAGATGTTTCAGAGAGAAAATTCAAGATTCAGATATTTGTAATGTTCAACCTCGTTGGCTAATAATGGTTCCAAAATAAATCCTACCTGCAGAAATCCGGTGGCACCATGCCATAAACATTTATCCTGTCACACAGCTCTAATGCGATAGTCATTGTGAACCAGCCCGTGCTAAGCCAAGTGTTGGATATCTTCCTGAAAGCAAAAACATCATTAAGTTTCTAGTCTGACAAATAATTCTTTAAAATATCTGAAATAATTTCTGGGCATTTTTTTCATTTCTAAGAAAGGTTACAATTTTTTTTTTTCATTTTTATGAGAGGTTATGAAAACTGAGCAACCAGGATGACTTTGCTCATTCATCTTTTAACAGTTTTTACCAATGTCTTCTGTCAGTCAACTAACCTGTGCAGAAATACTCTGTCCGTAATTAATTTTGGGCACAGCAGCGTTCACATTTAGCTGACCTTTTGTAAAGTTTACCTTAAGTGAGTGAAACTTCATGTCCTGTATATACGTACTCCTGCTAGTAATGTGCTGGATAAACACCACCCATCTGTAATCAATTAATGGAACTTATATACTAAACAAGAAGACACATCACAGGGAAGAGGAGTGCTTAAAATGCAACCTCCCATAGCATACAGAGGAGCCTGTCTGGTAGAGGAGATGAGACCAAGTACTCGTCTCATCATCTGCCTTCACACCTTGGTCCACAATCTAGAAGCTCTCAGCTATGCCCTGTGACTACTGGTGGGAAGCTTGGTTAGGTGCAGCCACCTGGGAAGCTTTCCCATAGACCCCAACCCTCTGCTTGCTCTGAGTCCCTTCCCTGCCTGGTGGCACCTTTGAGTGCTGACCTATGAGTGCTTTGAGTGTTGACCTATGAGTGCTGCAAGGGCACCCTGCGTGGCTGCTCCTTTCCTGGCCTTTTCTACAGGGTGGCAGAAGTTCTCAAAGAAGCACAGCTGATCCCAGCATTATTTATGCAGAATTAGTAGATATCATCCTGTGACCTCACAGATTTAAGGAGATTTAATACCTGTGCTTAAACTATGCTCTGTCACAGACTCTTACCTACAAAATGGCTACAGTACTGTTTTTTCATTCTAGCACTTGTTTGTCACTGCTGTTTTGTGGTTAAGAGCTGGCAACTAACTGTAGTGGTTACTGATTGCCTGGCACATGGGGCTGGAAGTCCCAGTTCTGCGTCAAGCTCATGCACTGTGCCTGTGCCTGGGAAGAGCTGGCTGTCTTGGAACAAGAGGAACACGAGATGCTGGTGAGAAGCAAGTCTTAAAGGTGTAACTGTGTATTTAGAACAGCCGTGCAAGACCAAGTCAGGCATCAATCCTGGAAGGAGGGACTCAAAACTACAACAGCCATTACAGGCAAGTGCTGTCATCACTAATACAGAAATTCAGCAGACAGGAGCACGCTATACAGCTTCCCAAATGAGTGCTGTGTTGGCTCCAAGTAGGTTATCTGCAGGACAGTAAGACAGATGTCCTGAATGCTGTCAGACTGAGGAATGCCTGGTACTGAGGTCTCCTATTTCCTCCATGAACAGTGAAACTATTGCAAGTTAAGCACAACAAAGTGGTACAGAGGATGCTGGGGAGCCTCCGCGTTTTGCCCTATCAGTTACGTGGTAATGTAAAAGATCCCCAAATGTATGTATTTACTACTTCTGACATAAATTCAGGGCTAAACTAGCAGTTGGAGATAAACTGATCTAAGCATCTCATCGGTTCCAGTTAGGGGCCTTATTTCTTATCTAAATTTGCACTTGGACTTTGGGGGTGGGGGTGGGAAGTGACATAGTTTATCACAGCGTAGCTGGGTCATAAGCTCAGCAGAGGCCTTCAGGCATAGCAAGAAAACAGCAAATAATTTCTGGCTTGAAATTATTAGGGAAAAGAAAGGTAGGAAAAAGTCCCAAGCAGTTGCTTTCCTGCTGACTCACGAGGTAATTTAGGCTTAGAGCGGTCCATGCCTTAAGACCTTGCATTTAAAACCAAGAGAGCAATTGCACTTAGGCCATGACCTGGGTTCTGCACGTGTCAGGAAACCTAGCAGGGCTGTCTGCTGGGTTACTTTCCTCTTTGCTCACGCACACTTAGTTCACAATTCAGTGTTTTCAGTAAATCAGAGAAGAACTGATTTTGAATAAACAAGCTTCAATGCCAAACAATGGAACAAAGATTTAAAAACTTATTCAAGTACTGCTTTGGCCTCTTTAAATACCATGTCTGTAGGACAGCTCTGTAGAAACAGGGTTACAACGTTTTGCCTTTTCATAAAAGATCTGAACAAAATTCTAACAAAAGAATCCTGTTTTTATACCTAATCAGCTGTAATGAAAGAATATGAAGAACTGTCATGTGCTTATTAGGGAAAATTATCAGATATTCTTTTATACTATGAACTAACACACTGTGCTGATAATTCTGTAGTGCACACTAAATTACAATTAAAGGCCTTTCTGCTCCACCAAAATCTCATTTATAATCTCTATGGAAATACTCTTCCTGCAGTTATTTCATTTATGCTTCCTTTATCTAATTACTATAATATTGGTTCTGAATCATATTTTCTTAATGTACCCTTATTCAATTATAAAGTTATTTTCAAGTACAGTTACTTTATAATACCAAGGATACTGCTCTGTAGCCTTTGTCATTCACCATACTATTTAACCAACAGCATTTTCTGAAGGTTCCCCTTCATTTCAGAATCAGCTTTTTTTTTTTTTTAAATCACAATGCATCCAATTACCTTTTTCCTCATCATTTCCAAGACAGAAAGGAATAGTTTGATTACTGCAACCTTGCAGTCACACTTCTCTCTCCTTTGTTTCTTTTTGCAGGGACTGATGTCGAGAGCTCAGCAGAAACCTCCCATGGAATGGCATCATTCCGGGCTGTACAATGCACTGCTTCTGCTCCCACAGCTACATAGCTGTTCTTCCCTTACAACACCTAGCTGTGTTTCTTTTCATCTTTCTTCTCTTTTTTCCATGCTGCCTATTCATTTATTTTCACCTCCTGTTTTAATCCTTTAGTCCTTCATGTGTGCTGCATGTGCTTTACTAACCAGTGGTTCCTGCAAAGCCTGCAGCTGCTTCAATGCAATAGGACCTGGACAAGAATGAGGCTGCATTCTGCTGGGATCCATGCGCCACTGATTCACGCTGGGAGTTCAGGGTGTCTATGACTGAGTACACTACAAACCTGTTATCATCTCAGACTCCTTGAGAATATTTTGGGAGTCAAGACTGGGCCCGGTGTTTATGTGAGTCAGTCAAGTAGCGTGATGCTGAGTTTGATCCACAGTAACTGAACTCGGACAGAAAAGCAGATGGGGCACCACAGACACCAAGCTAAGATGCAGTCACCACAAGCTACAGGATACAGGAGCGTCCATGCTGCTGGCTCTGCCCAAAAGACAAATCTCCTGCTCAAGTGTTCTCCGTCCACATAGGACCAAGCCCAGCATATGTACAGTATTTGTAAAATTAGAGAATTTCACCATGAGTTACCGTGCCACCACAAAGCCACCTCTTCATTTGAACCTTAGTAGAGACCCCTTCAATTTTTTACAGCTACATATTTAATATATAGAAAATATGAGTTCATTAAAAATAAATGTATTTCTCTCTAGGAAGTCTCTGGCTTAAATGCCCATTTTTCAAACATTATATATGGAAATGCTCGAGTCCTGCAGTGGGTCACCAATTAAAATTTTGATTTGAAGATCAGCCTACAAGTCACAAACAGCCTCATAAAGATGTAACTATCGTAACTTGCCTTTTCCCAGTTGGAACTGTAAGGTGAACGCTTCTGAAGCACCTAATGTATGACTAATGTTTGTTTGTTTTACAAGAAGCTTTACAGCTGCAGTGTTCCAAGAATGCTTAAATTCAATAAACAGCTATTGTAATTCACAGAATGGTAGCATTTCCTCTGTAAGCAAACATAACCTATCCATCCTGATTTTTCAGAATCAGTAAAAAACTTCCAGGTATATAACCTCAGAAGTGAGATTTAAACAGCTCCAGCTCCTACCTCGTTGGCTGTATAAACAGTACAGCCAGATGCTGGCATTCTAAATTGATGAGGCAATCCTCCATACAAATTATTTAGAGGCATACTTTTTTACTTACGTTGCAAGTGATGTTATTTGGCGTATTATACCGTACCACAACTCATGCAGCGGAGGATTTAATGGGTGTGATGCTCCCTCTGAGCAGACCTCAAATTGGTACATATAAACTACATTATTTTACTACTGTATGTCTTCCCCCAAATGTATCCCCATAAATTTTCTCACCTGTCTTTCCCAGTTTCCCGTTTAAAAAGGTCATCAAATTGAAGCATCTTGTGGCGAGAAATCATGTATGCTTTTAATTGAGGCAGTATCTGATTCATCAGCTGCAGGTTGTTGTACACCAAGCCTTTACCATCTCTCCTCATGTAGCTGCTGGGACCCCAGAAGATGAACACAGCACCGTGGCTCATGTTTAAGAGTTCGTTGCGATTGCGCAAAATCCTCTGAATACTGGAGTGTGCAATGACTCGCAGGCTTGTTTTGTTCCCAACATCCTGTCCGTAACCTCGAGTAGGTGCATCATTCATTCGTATTACGCACTCCGTCTCGTCGATTCTGTCACCTTGCTTACTTCCCAGAAGGTGTCCAGAACTGGTTACCAATGCACAGCTCTTGCAGTGCATTTTTAAAGGCTGCAAAAGACATAAATATTTCAAGATCAGCTGTGAACACCTCCCCATGCACTAGGTATAATTCATATTTTACATATACATTGCATATTTTAGAGCAAAAAGACCTCGGAGGGTTTTGCACAAATCTCTCAGCATTCTTCCCAAATAACTGGGGATATATTACCTATATCTTTTATAGATGGGGAAAATCATGTGTAGCCCTTAAAAATCCTCCATAGAATTGAATCCACTGTTTAAGTCCTCCTTCCCACCGCGGTTTAATAACCTTCATATTTAGTAATCACAACAGCTTCTATGCCGTTCACAGCTGCACAGCGTTGTTCTCCTTCCACTTGTTATAAAAGAGTTCTAATTGGAGTATTGCTGATTCTCCTTCCAATTTCTGCAGGAACTGATCTTTTTTTTAAGTCTCCGTAAGCACAGGCGTGAAGAGCTTTTCAACCTTGGGGTCAGGACATTTTGCACAGGGAAGAGAATTATATCCTGGTCTAATCCTTCCACACCATTTCCAAGTCAGTGCCATGACCACAGCAGTGCTCTCATGCCTCCACTGTGATTCAACAGTCAGAGCTGCTCATTAACGTCTGCATATCTCTTACATGACAGCAAGTTAGAGCACTGAACTTTTTCTAGCTTGTCAGGTCATGCTTAAAAGTTACACAATAAAATGAAATAGGCAGTGCCTGTTCAGTCAGTGCCTGACCTAATAGAGCTGGGAGAATAAAACAAGCTTTCAGGAAAATGAAAATGCTTTGCAAATCATTCTACTGAAGTTTGTCACCAACACATATATAAACAAGAGACGTGTGTGTGTTCATCTGCTGCTCAGTGTGAGAGCTGGAAAGGGGCAAAGGGCCAAAAACCATGCCCAAAGTGCTGATTTCCAACAACAATACAGCAAAGTGGGAGGCACAGCCTGTTTGAGGGTGTACCTCTGTATATTGCAGCATCTAAGATCAGCAACACTACATTACAGACCATAGATCTGCATCTGGTGTATACAGCATGGGGAAGAAGAGGTGGTCAGAGCTGCTGTCCTGACATGGCAGGCTGGCCAAAAAAACCACTCCCAAAATAAAACACAACAAACTGAACTGTGGTTGGCCCTCAGTTTGACATTCCAAAGGTAGCAAGAAGTGGTTGCTGTCTGCATTTGTTTTCTGCAAGAATGGCTAACTGCTTGTTAAATTAAAACAAAAAAAAATAACTGTATGATTTGTGTAATGACAGAAGCAGCAAGCTTTGTGTCTCAATCTTCCCCCAGAAAGAAAAGTCCTTTCTCTCACATGTATTTGGACTGCACTCCAGAGCTAATGATATGAATATCAACGTTTGTGCTTTTGTACTCAAGGCTTCCTAATGCAGTATTTACATGTATTTTCCTTTCAGCTTTTTCCTGGCACTTTGATGAATTACCCAGCAAAAGGCTTTAAGGTGAACTAGCTTCTCCACCATCCTGCTTGGGAAAGCAAGATGAAGTGCTAATGAGGTTAAAGGAAATGTAGTCAGCACCAATGTTAACTCACATGGGTTCGAATACCCACACTGCAAGACTTTTTCACCTACACCAATCTCTGCTGGTTTCTGGCCTACTGAGCTACAAGTACTTATTTTAAATGTCTGCCAGAGGATCCATCACCTGTGAGGAAACAAGCGCAACCATCAGTGGGGCGGGGAGGGAAATGTCATCATCTGCTAGGTGATACACATTAATACTCCCACAACATCTGTCCTGTAGCTTGCTAGGAAATGGTTCCCTTTGGAAAAAAAGTCTTCTGACTGAAACATGCAGGTATTACCCAACTAATTCTTCAGTGATGCGTGGGGGCCGAGCAGCTGTACCCGCTCCGGGCCAATCATTGATGCTCACCTCAGAGTCTTTCTGCACAGATCTACAAATCTCACACCTAAAACCGTCAGAGGAATTCACAGCCAACAGCCACAACATTCTCACACCAGCTGTTTCTAATGCCTTGACAATATTGAAAGCAAGGGGAAAAAAAACCTACTGCTGTAATATTAGCTGGCCAGGAGGCAGTGGTTGCACCAGAAATGTCATCTACTTAAGCAATAATAATGGAGTCACAAAGCGTTTCTTTGGGATTGATGACCAGCTAGGAAAAGTTGATGGCCTGAGAATAACCAGGGGCCATTAAGCCAGAAGAACATTAAGTTCACAGAAAGCTCTCTGCTAATGTAATTATTACAGGGATATGTGGGGAAAAAAGCAAACTAAAAAAAGCAAACCCGTGACATGCGAGTTATATTTTAGGTAGGCAATGCAACCCACACTCCATTCGTCTTGCTTCAAAATGCCCAAAAAAGGCACAGGGTGAGAGGACTTTTATGGTGCCTGTGCTAGCTACCTTGAAACATAACCCACAGAGTACATAAACCTGCTGACATTTGACAACGGCCATTGATACCCACTGTGTTCACCCAGTGAAGCTGGCAGAACAAAGCCATTCCCTGTTAGAAGGGCTGTCCCAGGGGAGGGAAGGGAGCAGCAAAACTTGCCCGGTTCTGGGACAGCCCACAGCAGCGCACTGGGGGACACAGCAAACGTGCACAACCTGGCACAGAAGTACCGCGTGCTGAAATGCGGCCGGCAGCTGTCACTGCCACGTGTTACAGCCCAGTAATACTGCTGCTGTATCAACATCTTCTGGTTTGTTAATAACAGACCAACAAGCAAATGGCAATGAAAAAGCATTGCCACAGTTGTTCCTGTACTTTCCAATTTAAGCAATCCCTGCTCTGTTATTGACTTCAAAATCTATGCCGTCCAATGACAGAAAGATGTTATTTTCAGACACTTTATTGCTCAAAAGAAATCAATAGAATGTTATTACTGATTCAAACTACGTTACTCTTAGATAAAATTATTTTCTTTGTGATGAAATAAAATGCCTTCTTATTGTTTTTTTTATTTCTGCTTATCACAGTCCTTTGATTTTAAAGGTAAGATTTTAGAAAAGAAGACAGTTCCTCCCAGTAAAACCAGCAGCACTGGGAAGCATGATGCTTCCTCCTCCTGAGCATTTAATGACTTACTTTCAAGACCCCTGGGTTTGGATCACTCCACTATCAGTAATATAACAGGTTTCTTTCTATAAATATATTTTTAAAAAAGCATATTTTACCTGAACAACGATGAAAAAAATGAAAAAAACCCCAAACAATGAAGAACACCTCACTGCTGAGCTCAGCAGAAAACGAGCACCTGTTAGTTCGTTAACACCAACATTCCTAATAGATAATGCTGGACAGAGTGCAGATGAATCCCTAATGCACTGAGGGAAGGCAAGAAGCAAAGCAGATGAAGAAATGCTACAGAATATCCAAACTCCTTTTGGATATGTGATCTTTAACCAAACGTTTGAGACCACAAGTGCAAAATGCCAACGATTCTATGAAAATAATGCCTGCTCCCCGATATTTTTTGCTTTGTAATATATCAGTGTTGGAACAGGGCACATGAAAAGAGCTAAAGGTGAAATAAATGTACAAGCACAATGAGTTTGCCTTAGTCCCATGCACACGACACACTTGCAATGACGCCCTCAAATCAGTCTTCTCTGAACAGTGAAAATGAGCCTGGTGCATATTTTGAGCAATACTTTGGTATACAAAAAGCTGGAAGGAAAAGTAGAGTGAAAAAAAGCACGTAGAGACTTCTTTTTTACCTCAACCAACTTAACCTTTCTGAGGTGTTCAGGTCTCTGTGAACTTTGGTTTCATGGTGCCGAGTTCTGATCTAAGACACGGCCTTGGTTTGACCGCAGACTTCTCTCACTCATGTTGGCTGGGGAACGTAGCTTGCTTTCTACATTCTGCATGCCAGCTCTGATTTTCCACTGAAGTTTCGTAACTTTTCATTCTTTAACCCAGACGTCAGCAAGTACAGAGAGGTCTTAACGAGGAAGAAAAATCCCCTGAGCAAACGCATTTGTAATTTTTGTTGAACTAGACTTTTGGAGCATTAGATGCTCTGCTATGAAAACAAACTGCATTATCTACTGAAATAAAAGCACCGATTGCTTCAAGAACTGTTACCCCAGTGACCGATAGCGCACAAGTAAATAGAAAGGGTTAGGAGATACCACTTCCCCAACACTGCTAATCCTTATGCAAATCCACATAACAAGCATCCACAGCAAAACTTTGCAATTCAAAAAGGGTTTGGCAAATCTGTTTAGGAAGATAAATGCGTGTCTGCTTAAAAAGATAAAAGATAAAACAAATGAATTTCTTATTACTTCTCTTTGTTTTTCGGGCTGTAGAGCTTGAATATGCAGGCTTCGTGGAAACATTAGCATCCTCATTTCCTATTGATTTTTCAAGAGTTAATTGTATAACTGGACTCTGCCTTCACATGTTTGTTGAACAGCAACAGTGCAAGAGCCGAACTTCAGCACCTGCCTTCATCACGCCGGTGATCACAGCGCCCTGGGTTTTATTTCTCAGAGGAGCAGCATATTTTTGTCTGCCACGATATTATGCTGACGGGCACCTGCAAAACTTGTAGTAAAAATACAATAAAATTCTATTTTCAAACGGTCCTTAGGCGAGTCTACTGCAATTTCTAAACATGAGGCTGGATTATGAAAGGCAAAATAAATAAAAAAAACAAATGCACTCCATAAAGCTTTCACTGGGATAATTTTCTTAGAAAAAGTACCGTTCAGCACATTAGGCACTGAAGAGTTTTGTGCTCGTGTGAAGTGCTTTCCGGCACATTAACTCTTTTTCAGAGACCTGCCTGCTAGTCAAAGCTTCCATTAGATTAATTAAAATATGGCTCCTCTCACTGGAAAGAAAAGGCATGAGTTTGGTTACAGGACATTGACCACATCCAGAAAGCAAACCCTTCCCTGTCACACAAAGAATGAAAAGAAGCTGCGCAGGAGACGGAACAACGAGAGAAGTTCTGGTGTACAGAGCACATTTCTTTACTTATTTGGAAGCATGATTACATGGTGCTGATGTTTTCCCCAAAGCCAACTGAAGTGAATATAAGGTGCAACCTTGCAAATTGTCAGTGCGTATAAAGCTAAGATTTAGAGAGTAGTTTCCAACCCGCATCCTATAAATGCGTCCCATGGGGCAGATTAGTATCAATCATAGGCTTATTGGAGGGGGAGATAGGATACAATGATAACCTGGAGCTATCCACTAGAGTAATGGTCTAAGAAGAAAAAGCAATCAGAGAAAGAAAAGAATATCTTCAATGAAAGACAGCACTGGAAAATCAGACAGGAATGCATCACGTTGATGAACATGAGCTGTTATACAAGAGAGAGAATCATATGAACAATATGCAGGCTCAAAAGAAACGGTTATTGCCTAATGTTTATCTTAAAAGCAGTGCAAATAGACATCCATATTACATCAAACCGTTTCACTTTTGTGCTGCCGTTGAAGTACTTGCACTGAAATGCAATAAAGCAACAAACGTGGTGTCTTACTAACTATGCAAACAGTCATCAACGGCATTTTAGAAAAATGGGAACTATTTCAACGGTCGGACAGCTTGGATTTTTGCTTTGGAAAGCATTCACATCAACTCCTCCAATCCACTCTGGCACACTTTGGCAATTCTTCCTTGTTTAAATCCTTCAGGGAAATACACCCTGAGCTGCTCCCTCTGCACCTGCCATTGCCGTGCAAGGTTTTTTATCTAGCTTTAAAGGTGAATACCATTGATCCTTAAAGACTGTTTTCAACCGAAAGCACTTGGGTCTTTCTGTGACACTCTCTGCCTTTTCCAAATACGTCTAAACTAAAGCCATATCTCCAAAAGGCAATTATGGGATAGCACTGGAAAGGAACAAGGGTTTAAGCCGCTCCATGCAGCCAGCTTTCACACAGCTTCAACATCACATATTTAGTCCAGAAGAAACTTAAGATCAAATGTCTGATTAGAGTTACCCACCCCACAGAGAATTCTCACTAACACATATCTCGTCTTGTATTTCTCTACCTTGTTGAAGCTGACTGTAACAAAAAAGCACAGCTCCTTATTGCTTTCAAAGGTCTTTGTTTCAGTAACTGTCAGAAATGTCTAACCTCACCATGTCTACCAAGACCTTTTGATTTTTATGGGCTAGCTTCACGTAATCCTCACCAGTTCATTTTGCATTAACCCCAACTGCTCTGTATGTCCCTACTTCTGTTCCTCTACGCTACGAGTACATAAGAAATCAGAGAGTTCTTTTTTTTCCTCTGTCAGAAGACACTACTTCTGGGTTTTACATGTTTTTTTGAGGATGTTCCAGGTTCAGTGACACACAACACTGTACCACCTGCAGAGCAGGATCCCATAGCAGCTTCTGCAGTAAGGTCACTGAGGACAGAAACTGGTACTGGTGCTGAAACTGATGATGCTGCTCATTACATCCACTGCATTCAACAGCTACTGGCTGCAGATTGTCACTGGGACTTTCTCCCATGCATGTATGTGGAGAGGAAGAAAGGTGAGTTTGGGGCTAAAGTATTTGCATATTTACTTTTGGACTAAGAGCAGACGGCAAGAAAACATCCCAAAGACAGCTATTTAAAAATCTGCAGTTGAAACTATTCAACTCTTGGTTTTTAACTTTTTGGGAAGCTACAGCCAAATTTGAATTTAGGGGTTGGCTTTGAGTACTTTCAGAAGGGTCTCAAGTATTCCCTACACATCTCTCCAACTAATTGGTTCCCATTATCAAGTCCCGATCCAGAGACAAACATAAACATATTTATCCCACTGGGATGTCTGCACTGAGCCTATCTGCCAGAATGTATGTTAATATGAAATTAAACACTCATAGGATGGAAACGTTTTGCACTGAAATGCTCCTATCACTGAGGGTTAATTATACAATCAAGCAAAAGAGATGGCACTGTCTGACAACGTGGATTTCCCAAGGAGATAAGATGCTCTTAATTTATAGCAGGCACATCAAAGCTATCTTCTGACTAAGTCAGGGGTAAGTCAGCTCAATGGAAAAGTATGAGGTTAGCTGGGTATCTCTGGAGGAAGCAGAGAAAAAGCCTGACTGGAAAGAAAGGAAGGGCTCTCCCCAACAAAGGCATCCTGATCTGCAGGGCAAATGAGAAGAGAACCCTTGAGAAAATGCGCCAGGGAAAAGCTGATAGCAAGTCAGCTAATTATTGGTAGAGAGGATGTCTGACCTTGCTAGAAGTAGAGTTAAGTATATTTCCATATCTGGGTATTTCACAGACATTTATAACTGTGCATCTCTTGGGGCCGTGGCACTTAAGTGCTTTTATTTATGTTTTACTGTCAGCTGATGTGAGTGAAGAATGATTCCCAGGCACTTGGCTAACACTCTTCAGTAATATTCCTTGCTTCAAGATGTAGCTTATCTACACGCTGGGGAATGGTACTACTTACATCCACTGACCCAGCACATCAGGCCGAGGTGTTTGAAGCACAGAAGGGCGTGCCAGCGAGAGGAGGAGGGAGGCAGCTGTACCAACAGATGCCACAGAAATCAGGGAAAAAAGAACCATCTCAGCGTTCAGCAGCAGACGGGAGCCTCCCCAGAAAGAGATGAGGTGCAGAGTACAAGCCCCAAGGGATTTCGGAGTGCTTTAGACTTCTTTGCTTCTTATTTCGCCTTAATAGACCTAAATTGCACTCCTTTACCATGATGTGTGTGTCATTTGAAATGCTTTTTACCTGGTAGTGACATTAAGCTGTTTCTGCTCACTTCCTCCTGTATTTTTTGTGGGGAATATACCTCCTGAATTGGTCTTCAGATCCACTTCACCATGGGAACAGCAGGCCAAGAGAAGTAAAAACAAGTCAGAAATAAACAACAACAAAGAAAAAGAAGAGAGGTAGATGGAATATCTTTCTACAGTGATGCTGACTGTACATAAAATTCAGCCCAAAAGGCCACAAGAAGGATAATGGTGGTGGGGAAAGAATGGAAAGGAATAACAATAGCACGACCAACTACTGCCAGACTGCAGAGGACTATCAAAATCTCTCAATCTTTCATTGCTTCAAATGCCCATTATCAAATGCTTTAAGATATGATATGTGTCAGCAGGAAATCTGAAGCTGTGTGATGGCACTCGCTTTGCAGGTCGCTGTGCCATGCCTGGCTGCATCTGAAACTCCTGGCTCATGGCAATGAATCTCTGCTAAACAGAGCAATATTTGCATTCCGAGTTTTCCAGCATTGGACATATAGGTCATCGTTCCTTCTTTACAGCCCCAAACAGTGCCTAGCAACTAACCAGCACTTCTGAGAAATCCAGACCTCTCCAGAGCCACTACTTCAAGTCTCAGGAGAGACAGAGGGCCTTTTCTTCTTCTGGGGCAGACACACTGATGTACCAACAGCTTTCAGTATGGAAATCTTTCAGCAACAATTCAAAAAGAGAAAAAGCCTCCCCTGAGGGGTGTAGACACTGCACTGAGCAGAGATGCATGCAGGTACTTCCTCCTGTCTGTACAGCCCAGCCCTCAGCTGCACGCTGCTGTCCCTGACTGGTGAGCCCAGCTGAAGGCACCCCTCGTTGGGTGCCCACACACTCATGACGGATGTCTCCTGAGGACGCCCAGCACCCCAACACCCTACAAGACACTGAATTTCACCTTCAGGATGGCACTGCCTGTACGTCACAGATGTGCCTGTTTGTGCATCCAAGGGAAAACCACCCCATCCTGCCAGAAGTGCTGCCTCTGCAGCACACATGGCCAGGAGAGCCTCTGTCCTGGGAATGCATCCTGAAGGCAAAGAGCAGCCGAACTCAGACACGTCCCCATTCAGGTACAGCTGCAGTGTGGGCAATGCCTTTCTGCCACGCGTTCTGCTTCTCAAAACACCAAAAACTGCAACCGTGCAGAATTTCTACCCTCAAAAAAATAATAATCACAACACAGCTCTACTCTAATTAAACAGAAATTAATTACATCCTCTACAACAGGACAGGTTCTGAAGGCTTAACTGGTTTCCATTTAATTATTGTATAACTTTGTGAACACAGCACAAATCTTCTTTTTAACATTCTAAACACAGTGGAGGGTTTTGTTTGCTTTAAAAGACTGCAATGGATGCCACGTTTGCATTTAATTAAAAAAAAATAAGTTATTAAACTAGTTTATTTTGGTTCAATGTGTATTTGTTCAGTCTGGGATGATTTCACATCAGAAATCAGATTTTTTTTTTCCCCAGTTAGTATTGAGCAACAGACATCAGGGAAAGCAAATAAAAAAGAACAGATCGATGTATTTTGAAAGGAACGCTTGTTAATACAAAAGCATTTGGTCTTGTCACAACTAGATTATCTTTGAATATTCATTGTTTCCAAAGGAATCAATCCATATCCTGAAAGTTGAACATTTTTGGCAGGAACAAGACAGCACGCTAGAAAGCAGAACACATGCAGAAACCTGGTGCTCAAGTAGGAACTGCCCTCTGGTCAAGGGCAATGGGAAGGAATGGAATCACCATCCCTGGACGGATGGAAAGGAAAGGCACTGAGAAACACGGTTCAGCAGGCATGGTGGGGATGTGCTGGCGGTTGGACGAGGTGATCTTAGTGGTCTTTTCCAACCTTAATGATTCTGTGAATGATATCCATACATTTGGTGGGTGAGGCTGTGGGATGAGTGCAGTAGGGCTGTGGCCCAGGCACAGAGCCGGCAGAAAGGTTCTCCTTTCCGTATCCTGAGCAGCTTCATGCAGAAGGCAGGCAAAGCTGCTGGCAAGTGCAGGAAAAGAACGGCGGGCACATGAAATTCAGATGAGGAAACAGCCCTCTGGTTTACGTGTTTCCAGGGCTAGGCAGCAGCTAAACTAAGATTCTTCTAAACTGCAATTTTACATTTGGGTTTAGGAGCTTTAGTTGGGCTAAGTCCCGCTTTAGACATCAAAGCTCTTCACAGGATCTAACTCTCTGCCTTTGTATTAAATAAAAGTCCTAGGGAACCACTTCTTCACAGTCACATACCTGATTCATCACACTTTGAAAGCCTACAATAAATCTGTCATGGAAGCCTACTAATTGCTAGTAAATCACCAAAGCTGGAAGTGTCATAAGCACATGCAAAAAGAATGAAAGTGAGGAGCACAGCATTCATAGAGCTCTGGGGTGAAATCCTGTCTTGAACTCATAATCTATGTGAAAATAAATGATGGATAACAATTACTAACTTAGAAATCAAATCTTCACGTGGGGACAATTCAGTAAGGTTAGGTGATTACAGGACTATGCAGCAGCATCAATTATGGAATCAGAAATAGCGTCACGGCCCTCAGAAGCTAGAAAGGCTTTGCAATGCTTTGTTCAGCAACATCAGAGGGCATCCAAACAATCTGGGGGTTCTCATTTGGAATAAAAGAAAGAAAGAACAAACGAGCTGAAGGCACAAGCCCAGAAATGACTGGCAATGATCCTAACTTATCATCTGAGCCACCATTTGCTCTGTCAATTGATGGGAAATGAAGTGTGATCAATTCTAGCCAATCGTACATTGTTCCCCCTGACTGACCTGCCAAGGCTTTGATTGAATAATTAGTTAAGATGTGAATATCACACATTTTGCACAGAGTTCACAAGTCAAAGCCCTACTATCATACAATGGAAAATTACCATATTATCTTTGACTTTACATCTTTCACCTGAGCCTCAATATTGCAAAAATCTGGAATAAAAACATAACAGTACATAAGAAATGGTAAAATCCAAAAGCATGAAATCTTGGAGGTCAGTGTAACTCCTCCAGTAATACTACACAGGTTTTTAATCCTACATATGGATAATAAGCCATATCAGAAGGGATTAAATCCATGTTCCTCATTTACAATAGCTCACTTCTAGCAGCACCTGTCCGTTTGCCCATCTCAATACCAGGGGAAGCAGCTCCATCCCCAGCGCTGACATCAAGGCTGACATTTTAATAGCAGCTACTGTTTAAGAGCGCTATCACCACCCTGCGATTCCTTGAAAAGATTTAATCAAGCTTTGATACAGCAAAGCTCTCTAGAGCAGACAACCAGCTTGTAGGGTTTGTAAAGAAGTGGGGGCTTCTTCACTGATCACAGTGACCAAAGACGCTGGTGTACTGTTTTATCTCATACACTGATGGTGCTAACTGTGAAGACAAAGCAGTTATTAGTGCAAAACATAGCCTGACTTGCCAATTGGGCCCTTTATGTGCACCTTGGCATTTTTACACTTGGCTCATAGGTGGATGCAGTGCCATAGCACCACAGAGGCGTCAGAAGACAACAGCTTCCTCAAACCATTCCGCTGTACCCTTCTCTGCACTCAGCAGTTCTTTCTTTATCTCTCCTGCCTATTCCCTTCTCACCTGCCAATAGATAGCAGAACCAAAATGAGAAATGTATGAACTGGAAACACAAAAGCATCGCCTACAATACAGAAATGTGTCAGTGGCATAGGAAGCAGAATTGGAGAAACCACGAGAAGGAGAAAATATCCTACTCCGCATTACAGGTGACTGATTTTTTCCCACCCTACGCTGTAATACATCGCAGTCTTTGCTAGGAAAGCTCTTTCCCAGAGCTAATAAAGACATGCCCTGATTAGTGCTTGCTCAGTGTGCTCCAATGGAAGGCGTTTCTGGTTTGCCTGGCAGCAGCACCTCAGATAATCCAAGGAAAATAGGTTCAGCTTTCCTTCCGGGCTGACAGCACACCGAAAACATAATGCTACAGCTTTGCGTCCACAAAAGGCTTCCTTTGGACTTTACCCGACCCTATCCCTGATCATTTTAAACTGACAGAAAATACCATACCAGTGTAATCCCAACACTTGCTGGCAGATTGTTTTTCCGATTCCCCAGCCCAGCAGGTGTGTGAATAGCTGGGACACACTGCAGAGTACTTCTATGGCTGCTTCTGTAGTGCAGCAGTTTGCATAACACTTTGAAGTGAGCACTTCTTAAGAGAGGAAATCTGCATTACCAAGGCAGCACATGTATTGCACACAAACTATATATATTCAAATTCAACCCTTGTCTTTTCATGTCAAACCAGCTTTCCTGTATCAATGGGATTTGCAGATTATGGAAGTGACGTGGGTCGGACTGACTGCCACACTGTATTTGCCTGTGACGTCCACACCACACTTTGTGCGTCAAGCAGACACATATTAGGGAAATGAGAACTACATATTTACTGCATGCAGGCTGATAAAAGAATGGGATGAGTAACATAAGCTCACAGAAAGACAAAATGCTGGCATTCCATCCTCCCTAGAAATAACAGCTCACCTCCTGTGGTTATTTATCCACAGCCATCTGGGTCGCAGTGGTTCCTCAGCCACTCTTCTTTTCAAGAGCAAAAACTTTATCTGTGGTTTTCTACAGGGCTTAGCTCTGGTGAGCATTAATTAAGCACTGAATCATTGCAGAAAATTGCCTCCTTTCTGCCTGCTGGCAAGAGTAGTTAGCAGGGGGTATATAAAATATGAAATAAAATATTCCGCCCTTTCCAGATTAGCCCAAAGCACAAACAAGTGCTAGCATTCTCTTTGTTCTTCTTACTCAGAGCGAATGGTGTATCAGGTTTGAGTAAGACAGTTGCATCTTGAGCAAATTGGCTCCAGGAATCAATCAATGCACCCCAGCCAAGGAGCTGGGATGTCTAGACGTGTACACTTGTGGAAATGGTTACTAGACACGCGGTAATAACGGCAACACGATGGGCTGACAAGATTTCATTTCCTTCTGAGATTGGAAAATTCTGATTCTGTTTGACAATAAATGTAAATTATTTACAGCACAAAGACTGGGTAGAGACTGTATGTACAGGGCACTACTGGGTGTGGGCAGTTCTTATTTACAACAACCGGGGCACTATACACACACTGATAAGGTGAAGAGGACCGAAGGCAGAGTATTTCTATCTTAAATAATTTTCTACATATTAGCTATTTATCTTAATACCATATCCTTTCATATCTGCTTATGTTATTAACATTTGGTAGTTTTTTTTATTCAGCTAAAGATTACTGAATGAAGAAAGTCTTGCAATTGTTCAGCAGGTCAGGTTAAAAGTGGCTATCAAAGCCTCAGTACCACATAAGATGCCAACATCCTCCAAAATAACACTCACTAAATAGATTTTTACAAGCAGCAATCTCTATTTACTAAAGCAGTAAAATCAGCCTTGCAGTATCTAAAAGAATTAACTGTTCTCTGTGAAAATTAGCCATACAGCATCACAGGAGGTTCCCCTTTACCCAGCATCAGTTCAATTTCACTGTCTCTAAGAAGGAGATTATATTTCCCCTTTACAACTCAGTTGCCAACTGTCTTAACACACTTCAGCAAGCTCTCAAAGGCAGGCTGACATCAGCCAATTCCTTCTCAGATCCAGGCTGCTTCCCTTGCACCAAGCTCCTCCTCCCACTGCTTTTTCAGTTCTCTTCCCTCTCATTCCTGGTTTCAAAGTCCCCAGCACATCTTTACTGTCTAGGATAAAATCTCTGTGCCACATACGAGTCACTTCAATCATGCAACATAAATGATGCACATCTGGTAAATTAAGAACTCATTTGAAACATCCCTGAAATGCATTCTGAAGGATAAAGGGAGAGCATCAAAAATTTAGGATGCTACAGAATGTGAATTTTGGAATGTGTTGGAAATCAGCTGGGCATGCTACAGATTTCAGACTTTATTTTCTGCTTCTATTGTATTTGCTGCCCTCATAGAGTTATCAAAGACTCTGTATGGATAACATGGAACCTACAGATTGCTTATAAAATGCATTTCTGTATGTATTCCTCATTTATTACAGACTTATGTAGTTGTTACTTTAATAAAACACATTTTGGTATTTATTTACAAGTTCTGGGTTTACATTCTAGTTTTTTTCCCCCTCAGGAATAAAGCGGAGGTGGCTTACATCTAGAATGTGCAAATTAACAGCTTTTCTGGATCTTAGTAAACAACTTTTTTTTTTTCCTGGCAACCACATAGGGCTTTCCTAGAATCAGGGGCATCACCAAGAGAAAAAGGATGAATTACTGTATACAGCAGTTTTAGACTGAGGATCTGATTCCTCTCGTTACCATACTGCCCACTGTTCAAATCTTATTGTATATTTCATAATATTGCATGTTTTATTAAATCTCCAGCTCCAAGACTGGTGAGATTACAAGAGAATACATTCCTCAGAGTAGCCGAGAATCTGTATGCACACAAACTTCAAAAGCAAATGAAGAACTCCAAACGCAATACCAATGTTTAAAGCTCACGATATTTAAACTAATATATTTGTTATATTTAAACTAATATATTTGTTGGACATGGTTTCTGGTTGTCTGACTTGGATTGACCACAGCAGTCATACAGAAGGGTAGGAAGGAGGAACCAGGGAAGATTATGGAGCAGATCATCTTGAAGGCTCTAAGTGGGAAGTGCTGCATAATATTCTAATTTTTAACCTTGTTAGTGTTAGCATTCCTATCAGGGGCCTGGAAAACAGTGCTCCAGGTGTTGTCTAATGTATTCCTCTGTTTTAATTTAATATGTTCTCCACTTTAATATCAGTTCTGCACCTGTATACAAACAGTCTCTCAAGGGTAACAGGCCTTCAGCATCACAGCAAATCCCCTCTGCTTGGCTACCCCATTACTGGCTCCCTTCCTGTACTCCCAGACAAGCCACATACTTTCCAGCACATCTACTCCTACTCCCTCCCTAACAGAAGCACAAGTGCCCACATTTGCCTTACTCTTCACACTTCAGTAAAAGACTCCATTGTGCTGCTACTCCTCCACTCCTCCTTCTGAAGAACAGGCCACCCAGGAGTCACCTGCCATATGTCCTGGTAAAAAAGTAAGGTTATGTGGACCACTCTTTTCCTCTAAGCTTTTGCCTTCACCCTGAGAAAGTCAGCAACTCTTCAACACCATTTTAAAGGTGAAATTTTTGCTCACCTTGGGAAAGTAAATTTATTGAGTTTCAATCTCTGTCCAGTTCTTGGTACTCATATGCAGCTCTCAGAGCAATAATGTGAATGGAAAAATTTCTTTTTTTTTTTTTTTAATTTCAGCGAGACTGTAACCAGCTCATTCAAACACTCAGCAAAATCCTTCATGCAAAGTGAAGGAGGTGTTACAAGCTGCCTTAAAAATTGATCCCAAACGAATGAGTCACCTTCTTACCAAGTAAGACTTGGCAGGACTGATTTCCATCACAAAGCCACCACTGCCTTCCAGCATCCTGATGGCACTGTCAGTGACAAAGTCAAAGACAGAGTGGGTACAGAACCAGATTAGAATTACTCCTAGGGCATGCTTTAATTGCCAAGTTGCAGAACTGTAACTATTACTCCCTAAAACACTTTCCTGCCCACAGAGGAACATTTATGATGTCTCAGAGGACACTTTCAACACTGAGGAAAGTATGCTTGGCCCCTGCTCCAGCTGCTTTCAGACAACACGTGGACCCAGCAATCCACGTGCTGCTGGTTCCTGAGCCTTACAGACTGTGCAGTTAGGATGTGAGGCTGCTGTTCTCTGGCACAAATCCCAAATTTGCTACAGAAAACTGTGATCATCAATGAGTTTTGGAGAAGAAGATACACCATGAGAAGATACCATGGCTTTTTTTCATGTACTCTTATTTTGGCAGAAAATAAGCTTTTAAAAAACTCTTTTTTGGTTAGCGGTAAATATTCAATACAGTAATTTATCACTAACAATTCAACTATTACACTGAAACTAACTACATTTAAAGGATGCCCATGGTATGCCCATGATAATGGTTTCAGGTAATTCCTGATGAATTTCCATGCCTAGATACGTCAATCAAGTCAGCTTCTTCAGCAGCAGACATAATCCACCATGAGCATAATAACTGCATTTACCAAATGTATGTAAATAAATTAGACTAACAAAGTACCAGTTTAAAAGCAACACCCAAACCTACTTGTATTTATCTGCATTGAACAGTCTTGACACATCTCCGTTGTTTCACAGAAGACAGACTGGAAGAGTGTGATTCTTTCACAGCCAGTAATCCTGCTGAGCGTCACCTTTTACCCCAGCCTGTTCTCAAAATCCATTCCAACTGCTGAGTGTGACAGGTATGCAGCAACACACACTTGGCGATAAGCAATTCCGACAACACTTAAGTTGACCTAGTTTTCAAGGTAGTTCATATAGCTCAGTAAGAAGAAGAAAAAAATCTGTATCAATGAATGGGATAGGAATGCTATTATAAAATTATTGTCTATACAGACCCCTCCCAAAGAGAAAAAGAGACACTCTCCCTCTCAAGCCTTTTTCATTCTTAGGTTACTTTTCTTTAAGAGGGACACCACTGTCAGAGCAAACAAGTAGACTTTGTAGAAAAAAAAATGTGGTCGTAGAAGGGATGAAGCTGTAGGATAAAGAAGTGCACTGTACAAGACTAGTTGCATCACACCCTCACAGTCAAGGCAAATTCTACCAGATACATGGGAACAAACACTTCTATGTTCCAGTCTCTTCAAGAACAACTGTGCCACTCTGTGATCACACCTACTCTCCTCTCTCACTACCTACAGGTTTCCTAAGCATAAATCCGCTTTCTCATTTCCTCCCTTCAATACCAGAAGTAGCACTGATAAAGTTATTCCTGTTAAGATGCCAACAGCCCCCACTGCCATTTTGACAAGGCATTCCCTTCACAAGCTCTAGAAATTCCCTTTTTCATGAGCTTTTTTTTTTTTGACAAACAGAAAACTACCCCAGTCCTCCCACTACCAACTACAAAATCAAACTGACCAAAAGTTTTCTACCAGACTGCTTCTCTTCTTCTCACTTCTCTGTTTAAGATCACATTCACTACAGCCTTATGTGCTATTAAGTGCTTTCACAGGCAAGAATAATGCTACTTTGTTCTTCTCAAGTATTCAGTGGTCAAAACCTTCCTGCATGTCTTCCATGTAAAACTTATTTTAAAAAGGCAGTTTTGGTTTTCTTCCACCTAACTCCCAGCACCAAATACCAAGCATAGTTTTTTCTTATCCCATGAAGAATAACTCAGTATTTTTTGCTGGTTCGCAACGTGGCTGAGGAGGAATAAGGCAGAAAAATTCAAAGTTTAAGACTCCTTTCCATCACTTACTGCAGAAATCAAAGCCAAGGAATATCTAATATGAACAACGAGAAGAAATGGTAAGCAGAGACTGTAGAGCACGCTTGCCCAAAGGCTAAAGAAGTTATCAGGTGCTACAAGGAATTTCATGAATTGTACATGAAATGGTCATTGGATAACATACAGAAAGACGAGCAGGGGTTGAAGCTCTGCTCCCCCAACATTCAGCTCTCAGCACTGCTTGCTCAGTTCTTTGTCCCTAGAGGCCCAGTTGTAACAGGAAGTTACAACAAAATGTGCTCTGACCCTTAAGTTAGTTTGTTGTTTGGAGATCAGGGCCGTATAACCTCAGAGAAAGAACTGTAGATCACCTCAGACCAAGACAACATTAGGGTTTTGCCTTCTGCATTCTCGATAAGCATTCTAACCAGCAGGCTACGCTTCAGGGCAAAGCACAGGACCCTCCTGTTTGGCGGAGGATTACATGTGCTTTTTGCAAAAGTGACCTTGATCTCTGTTTTAAGAAAAGGGCTCAGGAGGTTATTCCAGGATCAGGACTTAGATCAGCATGAAGGAAGGTGTTCCTTCAGAGGCATGAATACAGTTGAAGATATGACACATATCGCATCCTTCATTGTTTCTTATCATCTCCCGGTTTTTCTTTTTTTGTCCAGGTAATTGTATATCACCCAAAACATCTGTCAGTGAGTAGATATTCACTAAATAGTGCATAAAGTATGCAGATTTTGCATTTTATGTGCATATACAGATATACCTCCAAGGCCTAAACAGTATCTACTGAAATATTTAGGATCTTCAAACGCATCATTGTATTTCACACATTTGATTCTATGGCATTCCTGAATTAAGACGAATTTGTATTTTCAATAAAGAACAGATGTTATTTCCTGAAATATAAGCCAAGTAAAAAACATTTCTGAGGTTACATAACATGTTTTTGTACTCCCTTCTTACATCTTTACCTCCATCACCAGTTTTGTAATTCCACGTAAATCCCTAGGTCTATCTCCTGTGAGAATACAAAACACCTTCTTCCCTTCACACTTACAGGGAAGCACAGATACTGCACTGTTCTTCCTCAACATTTAAGTGCCTTCTCGACAGAGAAGCGTCCACCTTATTAATTCAAACAATATCTGAAAGGCATGAAAGCTGTGCCAATACTTCAGCAGCTACCACGAATCACAAACTCTTTTTCAGGACATCTGAACTGGAACCTTACTGCTGTGAACACTGATTTCTCAATACAGTTATCTGACACGATACAATTTTAGAGCAAAATCACATCAGTGGCTTAGTACCAGGTTCTAGATGAGAGTCTAATTCTTTGCTGATTACTTAGAAAGTGCAGCTTCAACGGCCCTGTAGAAGGGTAAAATAACACCTATAGAAAATAAGGTGAATAACCTTCCTGGAGAGATGAACTCTTGAGATTTTAATTCTGCTTCACTCCTGTTTAGCAGAAGTTCATTAAACTCCTACATCATGAGTCTGACCTAGAAAAGTAAATAAGTACTCTGTTATTCCCTTTAGAGCCCTGAGTTACTAATATGGAATTATAAATCT
The DNA here is from genome assembly GCF_023343835.1 of Lagopus muta. Lineage (NCBI taxonomy): Eukaryota > Metazoa > Chordata > Aves > Galliformes > Phasianidae > Lagopus > Lagopus muta. The sequence goes on along the minus strand of NC_064437.1, from coordinate 10,757,452 downwards.
CCAGTCACTTTGTCAAGCAGCCAAATACATCCCAAGTGAAACACAACTGCAAAGTTCATAAAAATGGGACTGATGGAAATGCAAGACTAAAAAATGTGATTTTGTTTTATAGACCATGAATTAATACTGCATTGTTTCTGCCTTTCTGAGCTACAAATATGGGTAACTAGGAATGAAGAGAATACAGCTACATTTGCTGACCTAGTCAGCTCTTTTACTGGCCCTTATTTGTCTCCTCCTTAAAAACATAAAGAGACTGCACTTATACAGCACTATCCATCACGGATATTTAAGCTTTTTATGAAGACAGATTGGCAGTTTGGATGTGGAGAGACTCCGGAGCAAATAATCACAAACATTCACATGTGACTTAGCCAAAGTCACCAAGCAAGCCAGTGATGAAGATTTGGTAATAGGACCACAGAGCCCTGGCTCACCCGTTCCAGCTCTAAAGATGACAGCATCTCATGGGCAGTGATCCAGCAAAATGCTAAGTATATTTAATACTAGAAATGTATGAATAATCAAGCTGAAGATGTTTTTTGAAACAAAGCTACAGTTCTCCTACTCAAACAATGAAATCCTGGCTCTGCTGAAAAGCCTGACTCCTTCTGGCTTCAGAAGATCTAACAATTTCCATTCTTTTCTCATCGTTTTTTGAATATCTGCTTTAGATTTGTTAATCTGTTTGCTGGATAACCTCAGTTATGCTATCCAGGCTGTGTTAAATATAGTTGCTTGAATTGTCATTACCTACAGCTATTAAGCCTATAATTAGATCCCCTTCAATGTCTTCTCGACTTGCAAATGCAACCCTCCAACCTTCCCCAATTCTGTTTTACCATTTGACCCTGAAATATCTGATTGCTTTCCACATGCAATAGCTCTGAAGTCCTCTTTGAAGTAATCTGGAAAAGAAGCTGAACACTACTTTTAAAAATCTAGTGAGCATTATTTATGATCAAGATTCCTAAGGCTCATTTAGAAACCATCTTACTACAGATCATCCAACTGCTTTTGCAGCTGTCGGAGCACAGTTTTGCCTTTAGAGCAGTCTGCCTTCTGAAACTTCAAAATACACAATCAGCCATGTAAACATTGTGTTTGGTAGGAATTCAGAGATATTTATAGTTCTGGTGTACACTCAACCCATCCACCACCTTGTGAGGCTTCTCAGTCTGTGAAGAAACCCTTCTAAAGAGCCATAAAAGTCCTACATTCCCACAGATATGCCTTTTTCACAAGATTCATCTTCTGTTCATGAGTCAGATGCTGTCCACTTGGCTGCTGCTTTCCCAGTCCAGGGTGGTCTGTGCATTGCACATTCTGCATAGGGACTCTGCACAACAATAATTAATACAGCTTCACAATTTGAATTCTATCTGATGTATTTATCCCACTGATTTTTAATTCTCCATCCACCTCTTAAGCTGAGATGGCACTATTAATTACATAGCTGAAATTCTTTATAAAAATGTGAATGAAATCACTAAATTAAGATTGCCTTCATGAAATCATTGCTTTCTCTCATTAGCAGTACAAAAGTGCAGTAATTGAAATGCATACCTGCAGCTGTTTGTTCAACTGGCCAAGAAACTTGACAGTTAGTGAAGGCAATCTCAATTCAAACAAAGAGAGGGTTAATTAGAGATATGCAAATAATTTGTTGTCTTGTATTTCAAACTAGGAAATTCCTAGTGTTCCATTCAAATAGATGATTGGAAGACAAAGGATCCTTTGAAGACCGCAGCGAGATGTGAAACACACAGAATCATAGAACCACCAAAGTTGAAAGAGACCCCCAGGACCACCCAGTCCAACTGTCCACCTGCCACTAATATTTCCCCATGAAATGACACCACTTAGTACAACACCTAAATGTTTCTTGAATGCCTCCAGAGATGGTGGCTCAACCACCTTCCCGGGCAGCCCATTCCAGAGACTGACCACTCCTATCATTTTTTCCTAACATCCAGCCTGAACCTCTCTCCCTCATTGCAACTTGAGGTCATTATGCCTAGTCCTATTGCTAGTTACATGAGAAAAGAGGCCAACCTCCACGTCACCACAGCCTTCTTTCAGGGAGCTGTAGGGAGCAATAAGCTCTTCCCTGAGCCTCTCCCTTCTCCAGATCAAACAATCTCAGTTCCTTCAGCTGTTCCCCATAAGACTTGTGCTCCAGACCTCTCACCAGCTTCACTGCCTTTCTCCGGACACTCCAGGGCCTCAATGCCATTTTAGGGAAGGTGTTAGAAAGAATCAACTGTGTGAAAATACAACTAGGAAAATGAAAAACAAAATATTGCATTTTTGGTCCAATTTCCATGTATTTCAGTATCCCACTGAGGAAATAAACATGCTTTATAACTACTGACACCTTCAGATGAAATTCAGAGACCTACTCTCTGAGGGGGTTGGGTTTTCACAGAATTGAATCACAGAATTGTAGGGGTTGGAAGGGACCTCCAGAGATCATCGAGTCCAACCCCCGGCCATACACATGATGTTTCAAAGACAACACATCACAGTTTTTCCAGCTCTGATGGAAAGAGACAGACATGGCTTTGGGCTGTGAGAGAGATGATGCTACATGGGTAAACCAACTAAAAATTCTCCAACTGTTTTGTAAACTGAAGAGCAATGCTAGCAACTGGTTATTTTGTGTCTCCACTGCAGGCAATTTAATATCTCTTATCTTTTATTTTTCTTCTTTCTATATTCCATAAAACGCCAATAAATCCTCCTTTTCTTTAATCTAAGCTTAATTGGGTTTTTGGCTGTTATCTGGGGAAATTACTTTTTCACATTCCTGAGGGAAACAGAGCAGCGCCCTCAGAAGAGTGAAACACAGCCATCCAGTCAAGGACATGGGAAAAATGTTATCTTCTTTCAAGGAACTGCCTCGGAGGGGTCAGTGAACACATTATGAACACAGAAAAGGCTAAATGACTAGAGAATACTGTGCACCATCAGGGACTTAGTTCCATGTAATAGACTACAGTTAGTGAGAGATAGGATTATACACAAACATGTTAGGAATAAGATGGACATCTTCAGAAATATTTCATAGGCAATGTGTTCACTGAAATACAGTGATGCAAAAATCACAACACTTTAATTATAAAAGCAAATTAAAGTAATAAAATGTCTTAGCATGAATGCAGACAGAGGCATGAAGGTGTGTATTCCATGATAAGCTAGTCTTAGAGAATAAAATCATGTCTGGGATAAAACATTTTAACACTGTATCTATGCTCATGGAAGAAGATGACTACAAGAAAGGTAGACAACACGGTTCTTTATATTTAAAATGTGTGTGTGTGTGTGTGTGTGTCTGTATACATAAAAACTTTTGTTTCCTTATCAAAGGAACCACATTATCATCAAAAAGGAAACTTTTCCTCACTGATGTCCCCAACAAGAATTTCACATACAGACTTTCTACTAATAGTTCACAGCATCATGTAATTACAGAAGATAGAAACAGACCAACTGTTACGAGGTACTTTCAATGGAATTATCACTTTGCAAGTCTGAGCTTAGCATTTTTATTATTTTTGCTGCTTTGTATCCCTGTGCTGTTTGGAATATTTATTCAGAGCATTTGTATTCCAAGTATTTCCATTTTCAGAATACAATTTAACGTATAGACACAGCAGCAGACCGCTTCCTGACAGTGCTGATAAAAGCCCCAATGTTTACAATGTAAAATTCTGAGAAGGAAAGCAAGAGACCTCTGCAGGACAAGCGCTCAGACAAGAGTATCTAGTGGTAAATCTGAAACATGGCACACTGACAGAGCCATCCTTCTTCCCTGCTACCCAGAAAGAAATGCTCCTCTGAAATGCCAAAATGAGTACAATCAAGACAATTCTGAATGTAAAAATACTACATCTCCCTCTACCATGAACAGATATACACTGGACATGAACATATTTGGAACATTTTGCTGTACACCAGCAAACATAGATTTTTTCTGCCTAGCTCAAACAAGATGCTACTGAATAGTCTGTGATGTGCTAGGACAAACATATTCATAGAAAATGAAAACTTGCAACCTTTGTGCTGTCCCTAGCACTGAGTACTGTTATCTTCAGCTGCACTCTTTGGCAATGCTTCCTGCAATCACAGCCTGCAGTCACAACCCACTATCCCACTGTCTAGTACCAAGTTTCTCTAGCCCAAGGAATCTGCCAAAAGACCACAGCATCCATAATTCTACTTGGCTACATTGTGAGAGGGATAGGGAGGAAATGAGCAGCCCTGAAACAAACAGCTCTATGAATTATTCTGATGCAAATTTGTACTCTAAAACATTTCTGTGCGTGCTAGGAGAAAAGAATGTAAATGACTGAGAATATATTTTTATACATGTGAATTTATCGATATGAAAAAAAATCAACTCTAACAAACCTCCAAACAAATTTAAATGTTAGGTCAAAATTACAGCAGTGATGACCAGCTAACCAATTTATTCACCCAAGACAGACTCACAGTCAAAAGATGCTAATTTTCGTTTTTCTTTTTTCTTATTTAACGTTGCAGATTCTAAAACATTTTGGCCTGGATCTTTAAAACATACAGACACATCTTTCTGAAATGAATGAGAATTTTCATCTAACCACTTTTGAAGAACCGAGCCTCTGGATTTCTCAGGGCATTATCATCAGTTAATGCATTCACACAGAAGTGAAATTGGCTTAGTCACACAATCCATCAGGCGAGGTTTGCAGCACCGTCCTCACTGAAGAAAGTAATTCCCTATCAAACTTTCGAATGTTTTCATGCTGCCTCAAGTGGCAACACTGTTTCGCACAGCCTGATCCCCTCCTACTGTTGATGCTAACACGTGAACATCACCACAAGATCAAGATTCTAAATCAACAAAGTAGTGAACTGTACTGGAATTACTCAGCGCCTACTGTAGCAGGCTGGCGGCTCCCCAAGGGCTCCCCACAAAGCCTGGGCCTGGCTCAGCACAGCAGGCCTGGACTGGTGCCATGGCAAAGCTGGAGACCAGCACTTCTGTGGCACTGGTTTCAACGTCAACGGACAGGGCCTGACAGCCTCAGGCAGGACTGAAATGGGGCACACAGAAAATGGAGCGGATGGGGAAGCTCTTCACATCCCTCCCCAAAGCAAAAGCAGAGTTTTTATACAAGTTGAGCAAAGAGTACCTGTAGGTTCTGAGGGGAACGCAGGTGAAGACGACCACTCTACTGGGAAAGTCCCGTCAAGTTAGGGAGGAAGGTCCCAGCACCTACTTATGCTGGAGTACCAAGTCCACAGAAACGTCAGTCACAAATATTTGCTGGTCCATAAAGGAGATCTAACAAAGTCAGGCATTAGAGAAGAGGTCAACAAGTAATTACAGCTGTAACAGTCAGTGGTAGGATTCATGGTTAACATAGTTTATAATAGGGGTAGAAGCCATACGAGACATGGCATTGCCCATCACTCCCAGTTACAGTGATTACACAGCATGGCTAGATCAAGTCAAACTAAGTGTGATCATTTACAGTTTTACCACTCTAAGGCATATCAGGGTAAGGCATCAGCACTTGACCTTTCTCCCATACGCATTATTCTGATAACATTTACAGAATACCAAATTATAAACCTGATGTCATTATTCCATAACGAAGAGTTCAAATCTTTCATTTAAGAGTCCTAAACGTGAGACACCAAGCTCGATCCCCAAAGCAGTCAACTGCTATCAATTTAGGGCAGCTCATGTGCAACCAACAGTTTATTGCAAACAACCTTTCTTTACCTTCAAATAACAACTTGTAGCCAGTCTCTCATAGAAGACTGTCACTGTGAAACTTGTTTTGAACAACCTCTTCATTTTTTCCCAACGCAACTTTAAATTAATGTGTTCAATAAAGCAGGAAACACTCCAGCTCTAACAGCCAGAATCAGGCTTGATCCTCATTTTATCTTAACTAGAGATAATCACTTGTTACTAATGTTGAGTGCTAAAGACATTCCAGAATTTCAGTGAATTATTATTAAACAGATTTTGATTCACATCACTCAGTACAGCTATAAATGTCAGTTTACTTTGTAGTTTCCTGCTTGCAGACAAAGGTTTGCAAACCTTGACTACACTTTCAAGTAAATCCACAGACTTCAGGACCAATTCCAAAATCTGATACAAACAAGCAATTGCATCAGTTGGTTTGCACAAATCCTTCTCAAATAGAAAAATGCATACTTGTTTTGCTGAACCATTTTATGTGTATTTATTACAGATGGAAGATGTGGAATTTACATTCCGAATAAGGCATCGTACGTGTCATACATCAGCTATGTAGCAAGTAGTCACTGTTTTTTTTGTGGGGGTGTGTTACACAAGCTGTCAATAGAGTTTGTCAAGCAGTACTTTGAAATTCAGTTATATCTCACTGGATGACTGGCTAATTTTATGGAGTCTAGACAGAAAGTCTGAAAATTAATAGGCATAAATTTGAATCAATCATTCCTATGCATTTAGCACTCCCTGCACTACTGGTATCTATGGAAAAATGACCAAAGCTGTCTGGAATATCAATAAGAAACCCTCTAGGTAGCTACTGTCAACAAGCCCTGAAGTACCTATATAGTGACAATTACAACTATGTTGGAAAGGAGATACAGTTTCTCTAAATGAGGTAATCATGTCCTTAGCAGCTTGTTAGCATTAAGTAGCGGTCACTAACGGTGGAAAATCTCCTGGATTCAGGCTTAGTATGTACAGCACTGCGTTCTGCATCACATGTGCAAAGACTGGCTAGGTTTCCACTAATCAGTTCTCAGGGTCAAAGGCTCACTGATTGTTTCATCAACTCAGGTTTATTCCAAGGACAGCTCATCAAATTACAACAGCCGGACAGACACTGAAGTACCATACAGCATTACACAGCTGATGAGCACAGTGTCACGAGATTAAACTGAAAAGAGGAAGAATTTTTCTTTCAAAACACATTCTACTAAATATTAAGCTTCTTCCTTCAAAGTGCGCTTTGAAAAAAATTAACTGTGTCATGCCAAAAAGCTTTCATATTGGTATGTCACTACTTAGCTGTACACTCCAAAACACCCTACTTTTACTGTGTGTCTGCAGTGACACTTCTGTACACACTGGAGTAATACGACAAATGTGGCCTTTTGTATTCTTAATGGATCAGAACCAATACAAGGACACGAGTTGGTTGATCTGAGAAAGCAACAGGCAGACAGACATTAATTCAACAATGTACCTGATATATGAGGTAATCCCCACAGTGGATGTTTCACATGCATCAGATATGCTGCTTTGATATTAAAGCTCTGAAGAAATATTTCAGCCTTCCTCTGCAGTCTAGTAAGTAGTTAATAATCTTAATCTTGTCTAGTATATCTTTAAGCAGTGTAAAACATTTTGTTCTGTTGTATCTACCACACATATTCAGCAGAACCAGGAGCGACACTGAAAAGCATATATCCTCAGTCTGGTACTGGGACATACACTTTTACTATCAGATAGATCATTTTGGATCATAGGAGTTTAGAGCCTCTGAAACATTTTGCAGTACCGCGGGAACCTTTCACTGCAGCAGCATCTACAATAAGCACAGACATCTGTAGGTAGTTTAGTTACTAACTTCATCCAGTGGTATCTCAGCATTCTGCTTGTTTTTCTGTTGTTTAATATACTTATTTACATTAACCTGTAATTACAGGAATGTGAAATAAACAGTACCTAAAAGATTTTCACTGAGCACCAACAAAACTTCTCATAGTTCAGAAACAAGTGTACCACAGCAGTAACTTGACTGATAGTTGCATTACCTTGCATCTTCTTGCTTTAACTATTGCCTTCCATCTTGGTCTTCAGCAATTAGAGTCTGGGATGATCTATTTATTATATGTTTGTATGATTCCAGGCATGTTTAGGCTTAGTCCCCTACTTGTTTCTTAAAACAAACTCATAGTAACGCAAAAGATTCTCTGCTGCAATTCCCTAAAGACAGTACTCACTCCTAGCACCTCAGTGCTCATTTCTTTTTGATTCCCAGACCAAAGTAATGCAGACTCGCATATTCTACTCACAGGAAAGTACTGCATCTAAGAAAGGGCTGACCAAATGCAGCAAGCAGGACTTGATTCTTTTCAAAAACAAAACAAAGCAAAAAAAAAAAAACAAAAAAAACCCCACCTCTCTAATCTACACTTAGTAGGACTTGTAATTCTGTGCAAGTTAGTATACACTACAACTGAACTATCCTATTAGCTTAATAGATATAGAACCAATACCGTCCTCCTTTATTCTGATCTTTTTTCAAACATAATCTGGCTATCCATGCTGATTGATATCTGACTATCAATCCATATATTTTCACATTGCTAAGGTACAACATTACAAGAGAACAGGAGCCCTTTCTATGCCACAGGCTTCAGTTCTGGATCTAAAAGCACTAATACTTTAATGGATTACATTATGCCAACAGTAACTAATGACAAGCCACCCATGAGCAGATTTAAGTAGCCACTTATTCTCAAAGGAAATTGCATCCCTTCGTGATGATGTTCACAAGCACCAGGGGAAGTCAATGCTGGTTTGGAATCAGCCTAGGATTATCTGGAGTCCAGCACTAATTGCTACAGCCTCAACTCAGCAAGATAGTTAAGCATGTGCTTAAACATTAAATTATTCTCACTGAAGTAACAGAAGAAATCACATGCCTAAGTAATTTGCTGAATTATAGCTGTAATTACGGACTATTCTTCCTGCCAGTATCTTTAAACATCACTGAAGATGGATTCTTCAAAGTATGTGGACATTTCTAGAATGAGATCAGCTGTTTAGAGGAGTAGGACCTCAGCAGCAAAGCCATTCAGCAATTTCTCAGCACAATCTCAGTGAGCACTCACATCTGGTCTATCTCAAATATTAGATATCTGTAAGTTTAAGAGAGTCAACACAGTGATGCTTCTAAAACACAGTACAATGCATTATCTGACAAAACTCTGCTCCTCCCCAAGGACTTGTGAAGCAATAGAAAGTGGGTTAGGCATTAAATAGCATTAAAACCGATTCTGAAGCCCCCTTTCTGATAATCTTCTATACTGAATAAAAAAAATAAATCTTCATCCTCTTAAATAATTCATGATAAACATAATCCTGGGAATCTGAACACATAATTAAATGCTGCAATCATTAAACATTTATAAAGTTTGACAAGTATGGGACAGTTGAAAATACCAGGCACATTAGTTACAGAGAAATATGACTTGCCCTGATTATTCACTGAATCCCTGACATGCAGTAACACACAGCACTACTCCTAGAACTTGGCACTCGAATCATTGCATTCAATGTTTGCTCATTATAGATCTTCACAGACTATAAAGGAAATTGTTTGTCTGTTTGTTTCCAGATTTTGCTTTCTTTGAAGAAGCAGAAGTTGTACAGTGAAGGTATTATGGGAGGAGAACTGGAGGGCAGGAGTCAGATGAGTTCTGGCCTGAAATTATGGATTAGGTATTTAGTTCAGTTACGTTTTTAATGATCAAGCTTACAAAGACATGGGAGCACTGTGAAAGGCAGAGTGATCTGGCGGGATAAATAAAAGATCTTAATGGCACACCTTTACCTCCCAGACTATCATCCCATCATAATCATTTCTTCCAAAGCAATCAGTTAGTAAAGCAAAGTACTGATCACAGTCATAATTTGACCACAGAATCTCTCTGCAGAAAGCCTCTCTAAACCCTTACTTTAAAGGCTGTAAACACTAGAAAACTAAGTTTCCTGAAAAGTTGTCTTTCTCCCCTTTAGTTTCAGGTTTACTCAGTTTTAATGAAACACAATGTCTTTATCAAATCCAACACATTTTTCAAAATATATAATTTTTCCATATATCAAATTATATTAACATAAAATATGTAAATTTGTTTTCAAAACATTTAAATTGAAAAACAAAAATATGTATATATATATATATATTTTTATCTTTCTGGTAAGTTCTCCCAGAAAAAAGAAAAAAGACACAGATGCTGATATCAATATATCTTTTCATAGAAGTTAGTCCCTTTATATACAGCACAAAGAATGATGAAAGAAGTATATTCTCTCATTGCTGTTATATACAGCTCACTGGTAAACACATACCAGTACACAAACTGCATGCAACATTTTCAGAACCACTGCATTCACTTAAAAACAACTAAAGAAATATTCTTGCTATGCAAATTATTTGATATTAAATCAGTAATTAAAATAAGTTTAATTTCCCTCGGGTTTCCTTTTTATCTTAGAGCAAAATAAGTAAATAGATCCTATTTGTTTTCATGTTTGTGCCTTCTTTGATCTTCAAAATCAGGGAAATATACCGTTTTTTAAAATAATTTTGTATGTTTGGTATCATTAATTCCTACTAACAAAGTCTCTAAACCACAGCCTTATTCTGGAACAGCACATGGCAATGCTCAGAAGGAAGATTTACCTCTCTCCCATAGGTTATTTATGAATTCCCATTAAAAAGTACAAAGATGCAAGCTATTAATTTCTCCAGTAAAAAGCTGAAGTAATGGCTGGTATATCCTGCAATGCTGAGCGCTGTTAGGTTTTTAGAAGGCAAGTTTTATTCTCTTACATAAGAAACAAGAATGTTCACAATCATCAGAACATTATGTACCCCCGATGCACAATAATAAAGAATATTTATACTTCCAAATAAATGACCGTATAGGATGGCTTTGAATTTAGCAACCAATATAAGGATTTGGGTGTCTCATGTCAAATTTAACTTCACTTTTACTGCAGCGTAGTTTGGGGAGGTAATTAACCACAGATTTGTTCAATGCTTAAACTCACACATCTTATTTTTTTTAGGACTAACACTTTCTATGACAAAATAAAATGCATCTGCAGGAGCACAACTTAAAGATGAAGCTGCTTAATTAAACACTACTGGGAAATTTCGCTCCGCTCCAGGCAGGATTCCTGACTGGAATTACTCCAAAGTGGCACGACTTTTTTGAATTCTAAGGAAATCTGTAAAGTATTTGGCAGCGTTGTTACCCAAATCCCCAGCTGTTTCTGAACAGGTAAGCTGTGTTAGTTTGACTACGGCATTATGCGCATTAGCTAAAGCTATGGAGCTCAAGCTTAATTGCTCTGTAAGGACAAGGAAGTCTGAAGTGGAACCAAGCTGAGGTATTGATCCTTATCACGTGAAGTAGGCAGAACACGCATCATGAGCCCTGAGTAACATTATAAACCTCCAACAAACACATAGTGCAAATATATATGTGAAATTTAAGAAAATTAAACGGCAGAAGTAAAACAAAACATAAAATACGACCAATTATGCAAAAATGAATTAGAAAGGCAGAAAGTAAAGAAGGCTAAAAGCAAAAAAGCGTGAAATTTTGTAGAGTGTTACACTGTTATTAAGAAAGTAGAACACTACACTTACAGAGTAAGTGAATCTTTATGTATAAAGTCTCAAGGAGAGTACTGGAAAGCATAATGGATAACAACATGGGATTCTTTTTAAAGAAGCAGCTTTCAGTGAAAGGGAACACAACTCCTGTGATGACAAGCACTCTCCCCCATCAGCCAGCCAGGTTGTACAGCGGGAAACAGGCAGTGCACCGTGTGTTTAATCAATTCACTTAGAAGCTGCGAGTACATGCTGTATGAATAAGCTAAGTTTTTAATTCAAGAACCTCTGTACTAAAGCATTAAGATTCACAGCACAAGTTCCTCTGTATTTCAGGTTTTCTCATCTTACAAGAACCAAAATAGTTTCCATGTGCAAATTGCAATAATGTATTATACGACTGCATATAATATGCATACCCCCATATGGATGTCTGGTGGGAACACATTCTACCACAGATACCAGTTCTGTTATAGCTCAAACTACTGCAACTCAGTCCTTTCATTCCAACTGCAGCATCCTTTAGTTCTGAATCTGTCCTTCTCCAGTACAAGCCTATGATGTCTATCACATACATAACTAAATAAAGTACCAATACAACTGTTTGCACAGCGTAACATCTGAACTTACGCATATATGTTGGGAGAACAGTGGAGCTTTCAGTTCTCAATAACTAGAAGTTCTTGGCAAGTGAAACTAAAGGAAACATCTCAGTAAAGCAAGAGACTGAAAGATTAAAAAAAAAAAAAAAAAAAAAAAAAAGAGAGAATGGAGAACTACCACAGAATATATTTCAGTATTACTACCCCTTAAGATAGCCCTCAGAAGTCACTGATGGATTTGGTATTGACTCCAGGATGTCAGAATCCAATTCAAACCATGTTCATTTAATAAATTCTAACAAAGTACAAGATGAAAGCGCTGTCTGCATTTCTGGAATGCCTAATGTTATGTTCACCACATCAGACCACCTGACATTGAGGCTGAAAACCAAGATAACCCAGAGGAAGAAGCAGTCATTATCATTCCAGAACATATCACTGCTACTGAAAGAGTGGGTAGCTTGGAAAAGTACTGAATTTTAGAGAATCATCTTACAATAGATACAGCAAGGAATATGGATCCATATGCATGCCTACCTGGAGGTGAACAACTAAACTCCCTACAGGCCAACAGTTTTTCAAGGAGTCAAGATAAGGCTTTGCAAATGGGCAAGGAGAAAAAGCAGGCTTAAGACTAATTCCTCAAGTGATTATTTAGTTTTCTATAACCTCACAGACATGCTAAATTCAAGAAAGTATTAAAAACCATTAATGCTATATAACCGTAGCAATACTGATTGTCCTTCCAACTGTTTGTTGCTCTGCCGTACCTTCTACCATAAATCACTTAGATGACACTTGTTAAATCCTATGGAATGCTGCTTCACTACCTACAGCAGTACTGAGTTATTTCCTACAGTAAGACTCAAAGTCAGTAGAATGAACTTATGGCAGTACACACAGGCCACCCCATCATCATAACCGTCTATAAACACATGGATGCTTTATATATGTGGTCAGGACATATAATGAGAGGACATATACAATGAGGGACAGGAAGGGAAGACATGACACGACACATGATGTACCTATCTGAAATGCTCCTACAGCAAGTCATTTCATTCTAAGTACTAATTTATCTGCAGTTTTAAGGGTAACTGCAGTACACACAAAAATATATTTCTGGTAATAAATGCTTAGCAGCTGTAAATAACCAAAGCATTACAATGAATAAGCATGGTGAAGAGTCAAATATCCATTTCTCACTGATTTCAGTGGGACTCAGTGTACTGTATCTGATAAATTGTACTGCCCAGCTAACACAACACACATGGCACTACATGAATAATAATGGATATTTCTTTTTTTTATTAAAAAAAAAAAAAACAACCACCCTCAATTCTATAGTAAGTACTTTGAGTTTCATATTGATTTTAGGGTGCACATAATACGTTCTGTCCCATTAGAATCAATGAGGAGTGAGAATACAATTACTGAAAATAATTTTGATTAAGACAAATATGATTGACCTTTTAGCCTTTTTCCAAGTTTTCCACAAAACAGGCTGAGAAACAAATTTAAGATGACATTTAAGTGTAGTACAAAGAGGTAAGAAGACTTGTGACATCCACAAACAAGGCATGGACCTACAAACCAGAGAGCAAAACTACTCAGGTAAATAACAAATACATGAAGAGTTGATCTGACATGTATTTCTTACTACTTGCTTCTTGTCTGTCTCCCATCAAGCTTAGTTTTCTATCTAAACCAAACACTGAAATCATCATCACTTTTCTCCCAAAAACTGGAACTTAGATTCTATAGCATTTGCTTAATCTTCTGGAAAACAGCATTAACAGAAGCAAAGGCAATTATATCAGAATATCACATAAATGGATTTTACAGACTCTTGCAAAAACTATATAGATGAACTCATCAGTCAAATTTAACTGCTTGAGTAAAATGATAATGCTACTTGCTAAACATGGCCAGGAAGAGCTGACAGACTCCATAGTGAGTAGCAACACACCTGAGAATAATCGCAAACAGCTCAGCTAAAAACAAAACAGGAGTCATAAACTTCACTCAGAGAGCGGGAAGACAAACAGCATAAAGAATATTGACAGAAAGGCAAATTACAAACAGTAAAAATCATCAACATGTTGTTTAGTAGTTATATCCTGAATACAGTAATGCAAACTACTAAGCTCCCTCATGCAGGACACGGGGAAATTAATTTTCAAAAGCAGAGTCTTCCAGAAGGCAAAAACTGAACAAGTGCAACTGTTCTGCTACCTCCAAAGAAATATTTTCCTTCCTATTTCTACAAACTTAATCATGTCTCCTCTGCTTCTTGCTTTTTTAAAGCACCTTAGCGCTGTGGGGTGGTTCTTTCAAACTAATGAGATTAGAGATATTCATTATTGCTGTCTCCAAGTAAAAAGGGAAAATGTGTCTCACCAGACTTCAGAGCTGAGATTTTCAGCATTATGTATCTTGATGGTATATTCCAATCGAGTGCACAGCAACAGACTGCACTGAGATGTAATGAGATGAAAAAATGACACAGAAAAGATTTTTTTTCTAAAAAGTCACACTGAGATGATATAGAATATCCAATTGGCACTTTTGAACCTATTGTCCCCCCAGTACAGGATTTAATCTTTACTGAGAAAAAAAAAAAAAAAAAGAGCATCTCACATCTGTGTCTTCAAAACAAACGTTGCACTGTGTTCCACTTCAGCACTGGCATCACCAAATAATTTGAGGTAAACACAGCTGCAATATGACTAAGATGATTTATATTTTCAGCACTGGACTTCAAATCACAACCTTTTTCTTTCTGCACACCAGATTTACCATGTATCACAAACTGCACATAAATTACATATCTCATCTGTATCCCACCCCACATCCCGTCACCATCTATTCATGCATTCTCACTTTTACAGCAAGTAACAAGATGAACTATTCTGAAGACCAAACCAGAACAGGCACATCTGAGCCATTCCAAAAACTTCATCGTGGAGAAAATACTGAACCTAGTGTCCCTTTCTCTGAGATCTTCAGAACTGGTGAATTCATCATTGGATTAAATGTCAATGGAGGTTAAGGATGTCTGCTACTTTTGCTGCTAGATCTGTTACATGGAGTAAAATAAAAACTACAAAAAGAAATAAGGCAGTCACATGCAAAATACAGACACTTGGTTGTGATGTTCTCCAGTTTCCTAGAGATAAGAATGTTTTGCCTGGGTTTAGTGCCTACATTCAGTTAGGCAACTTTGTATAACATCCTTGACAGAAAAAATGAAAACATCTCATTTATTTCACTACCCTATTTCAAGGCTGTAAGTCAGTCTCCTTAAACAAGCAAGAATTCGCTGTCTTTCACTGAACAACCAAAACAGACAGGCAGCAGGTCCAGCAACTGTGGGTACAGACATGAAAAGAATTCACATCTGCTCATGATCCTCCTGGTCAGCCGCCGGCCAAGAAACAGAGAACTCCCAAGCAAACAGCATGGGTTGTCTTTCAGCCTAAGTAGCCCTGTGGATCATTATGGACACACAGGCTGCCTAGCTTAAAATGAAATTATCACTTGGAATTTCATTTTTCAGCTTTAAAATGAGAGTCATCACATTGATTCATTTTTCTCCTGAAGAGCTCAAAGCACTTTAGGAAGAGTTAGCAAGTGCTCAGGTATATCACATTAAAGGAATAATCAATAGCATGGGACTGTCTCTGTCTCCTTGTCCTATGTCTGAAAGTACCCAGCACCCCAGAGCCTGTTCTGCAAGAATGCTTAAAGGAATAACGTTGACATAAATGAACACCAAATTGCATAACTGTGTCCTGTGTGCACTGCCCTCAGAGCCAATCAGTTCACCGCCAGGAACAACAGCAAGGGCTGTTTGTAGCAGTCTATTTCTTGCATGGCCTTGAATAAACAAGTTCTTACATGGAGTCATATTTTATTGAGAAAGCAAAACGTCACTCACTAAAGCCAAATTATCACTTGCCTTCTTTAAATGCTGTTTTTAATACATAGGAGATAATATACATAGGAGATACATAGGAGAGAATAAAGCTGGGGACAGCATGGAGCTGCTCCCCAGCATCTAAGAGTGACAGTCCCATTCCAGAAGCATTTGGCTATTTCAATCTGTCTCAACTAAACCTAAACTCATCTTCAGTGTTGTACTACTTACAAATAGAATACTTGAAATACTAAAAGCATACGGAAATATAGCAAGGCACTGCATTCATAAAAGGTTTCTCCAATGACATCTCTGGTTTCAAGTTGAGTGACATACCTTCAAACTCATCAGACAAATGGTACTTTTATTTGCTTTCCCAGCCTTTTTATTTCATACAAGTGCTCTTCTCCATTTCCTGAGATTTGGAATAACATATTTAAAAGGCATTCAGGACTCACATTAACATCTAACCAGCAGCAAAACCTGTCACTTCTATTTTAGCCCTCTTAGCTCCCCAATTACGAAGTTCTATTAACTGAAAGTCAGCACCAGTTCACAAAGATAATCAAGACAAAAGGTCAGTGGTCTATGAAAGGTAATTCTGGCTTTCTGGGGCACTGCTGGGATTTGAGCTTCAAGAAAAGGCAGAGTGCTCCTCATTAATATAACCCTAGCACCACTCATAAAACCATACAGATTTCATCACATCTGAGGATACCCTGTGAAACATCAGCTCTACAGGGGGGGAACTCCATATAAACGATCATTGTGCAGACATCCAGCTAGCATCAGAATAACATACTGCAATCATCACTGCCAACATCTGTACTTTAATAAAACCTAGAACTGTTAATAGAAAAACAAATGCCACTTTCTACTGCTGCCACACTGTATCGTACGAAATCCTAAAGCAATGTTTCAAAATAGCAGTTATATTCCCCATCCCTGTTCAGTATTAGGGCCAACACTGCAGTTTCTGCTGCTAGCATTCTGAGTGCTTGAGCTCCTTCAATAATGAGATCTACAAGCAAACATGTTTAGAAAGATTCAGGAAGTACTGGGGACTTAAAACTTATTAGCCCAACTCTTCAGCCTTCCACTCTTTTCCTTAAGCAGCATGAATCTGACAGAGGAGTGGACTTTGCACGAATATTTACCCTTCTGTCTTCAAATTTTATCAATCTGCAGATTCCAGCACTTCAGAGCAGACTTAGGAGATAGCCTATGCACCACTGTAAGAGAGGCACTCCAGTGACCAGCAGCTGATGCTGGGCTGTCAGGTCTGAGTCCACAGCACCAGCAGCTTTTGACTGGGCAGCAAACGTGGGTGCTGACCCTGCTTCTTCTGATTTCCAGGGGAGAATTCCACGAAGTCTTAGCAGAAACACGACTGGGCTGAATAACGACATTTCATTCACAGCGTTTTCTGGCCTTGCGTGCCTGTTCCCCACTCTGCAAAGCAGCACATGGGAACCATTCAATGCTACGCTTCTGCTCTCCTAAGAAATACAAAGGGATTGAAAGTAACAAGAGTATCTGTATATATGTGACCATTAAGAGGCGCACAAGAAGTGATGGATTACAACAAAGAAAAAAAAAGTTGTTTGAGGCTGCCTTTCCTGATAGAGTCTCAACATCACTTGATGGATTATTTGTCAGAGTTCACCATTTGTGAGTCTTGTAGCTAGTCTAAGCTACAACGCTGGGGCAGGAATATGTGTATTTCAGCATCTAATCAGAATGGTCTGCTTCATACACCTTTGCTCTGAAAGCAGCACGGTAAAAGTAGCTTTTATTGCAGTTTTATTATCCATGATAACAGAATTCACTACTTGAAATTCTCTCCTCCAACATTCCTATTTTGAATTAGAAGATCAGAATTGTCTTATCTTCATTTTCACCCAAGAAAGGGAAGAGAAAAATATTTACACCTAATCCACACAAGGCAAAGAAAACTGAGGTCACTTTGACTTCAGCTGCTTAATGTTACGCCTGAGAAAAGATTTGAATTTTTTTCCCCTAAGATGATACTCTCTAAATCCCACATTTCTGTACCAAGTATCTCACCCCTGCTCTGCAGAGAATACTTATACTTTTCGTATCTGTATTCTTGTACTTGTAACCCATTGTACTTGCTTTTTACAACCTGCAAACGTTAGGCACAGGAAACTCAGGGCTATCTAAACACTGAGCCTTTGGTGGATGGCCTCCTTTACCACTTTCACTTACAACATCAAGCACTCCAAAAGCAATTTGTCTGCAACTCCAGACTTCCATCTTGGGAAACTCAGGATTAGCATTCATACAGAGGTCAAGGACTGAGTTGGCAATGTAAAGATTGCTTCTAATTTTGATCTTAAAGAAGATCTACACAGGCATATTGCAAGAATTTTCCTGTTCTTCCCAAATTGTTCCTGTTTCATAGGATTGTGATAGACTCCACACTCTAATACTGTCAGTCAGGTACTTTATGCAATCACAGTATTTATATTCAGCTATGTTTCAAATCACCTTCTTTGTAGGTCTTCTGCAGTTGTGCAAGATTTTGCTTTTCTTTCAAAAGATGAAAGGATTACTTGAACATGCAAAGAGTAAATGTTTAACAATCTGAGATATGTGCTGTCATAACCCTTCTCCCCAACACTGAAACTTACTTATTTGATCATTAAACATAATGTATCTTGATATAACGTCATATAATTGTTCTCAAATCCACAATATAAAATATATACCAAATATTTTTAAGGTGTATGACATTAACAAACTTTGTAGAAACGGCTGGTATTGATCTGATGAATACGCTGCTTCCCAAAGGACTTCAGTCAAAGAACCAAGAGTGCCTATATTTGCATGCCCCATTGAAGTTTATTACAGCCCAAAACACCATGCAGCCGTGCTGCACACATCAAACACCATGCTCAGAGTTAACCTGCCCAAAGTCACTACAGTTGTTGCCAAACACATGCGGTTCAATATGCTCTGAAAATCATTCATTTACATGCTCATGTAGTAATGTGGAGTGAGGGCTCAGCATCACACAGACACCTTGGCAAAATATGAAAGCCTAAACCAAAAATCGGGGTCTTCAACAGCCTTGTTCAGCTATTATCTAAACCTGTGCTCAAGTCCACACTTCCTGCAAGTGACCACAACCCAGCAGTGAGCAGGTCGTGCTGCTTCCTGGAACAGCTGACATAGCCACACACAATGAAGGAGCTGGAGGGGGCTGAGGGAGTTAATTTGATTAAACACATGGGGAGACCTCTTTGGAAAATTACAAAGTAACACCGTAATCTTCAATTCATGCAGCAAAACTTTTTAAAACACATACTTCAACAGTTTCTGAAACTGGAACTCATAACCCATTGCAGACGCCCCCAGCTCAAGACTACAATTGCTTTCTCTTCTGTTATTGATTACCTAGACTAAGCCATCCTCCACCACGATCCTGACCTGCACTGGAATTTCACTTCAGTACTTTTCAGTTGGGCTGTTCTCAGGTAGAGCAGGTACCTTGAATCCATTTTCAGGTGCATAACTCTTCCAATCCGCTGTATATATTCTCATTCTCTCTATATAGAACAACGTCTGAAATTTCAGTTCCAAGTCAAGCATGACAGTCAGGTGTCTCACATGATTACGGTGGACGTATTCTGAGGTTGAGTCCCCTCAGTTTTCAACACTTGAGCACTTTTCAAACTCCTCTCTGAAATTCCTATCTGGACACTCAAAGGTCAAAACTATGGTTTGAACTTTTTTATGTTTCACTATCCCCCTATGTAATAAGGAATTAATACTCCCATACTTTAAAGCAGAAGTTTCCATTTAACATTTCTATGGCACTTGGAGATCCTCAGAAGGAAGGCGATACAAGTACAAAGTATTATTATTTAATGAGTTCAGGGACAGAACCTCTTGTTTCGGAAAATGGGAAGGCTGCATGTGTGTAAAATACAAAAATAGGCACTGGAAACTATATTTGAAGGAGAATGACACAAAAAATTCTCACTTGTTGAGGTTTCTTTTACTATTATTTCTAAAAACGTAGCCTGATTAGCAAAATCCTATTCAGGCAGCTACCAAGCTTCAAAGCCTATCTGTAGTAATTTTAGCAAATGCTTCAACGTTCAACCTGTATCACACCATTGGATGACTGCAGTACATCTTTTAAGGATCATGTGTACAAATTGCACTATTAGGCTATTTTGAGATAATTACTTTAAAAATTCCTCTTGTAAGTTTTGGCTAACACAACACTACAGTACATAAATCCACAGCGAAATCTAAACATTCAATCCCTACAACACAGCAGCGTGACTACTTAGAACCAGTTTTATACCTTGCTTAACTTCCAGCTTCACTACTCTTTTCATACACTCTCATTTAAGTCTAGATATGCTGCAACTACAGCACATTTCTAATTTTTTTGGTGACTTAATGTTGTAATTTGAAAAGAAAATGTAAGAGTAATTACTGATGTAATAAAACATGAACACACTGTAGACAACTCAATAGAATTTTAATTAGGAATGCAGGTTTGCACAGTTTCCCTTGTCCTCCTTTCAGTGAGCTTTCACCCATAGCACATCTTATTTTCATGAATTTAGTATTTTGAACACTGTCAACTCTGTCTTCATATTTCACAAGCATAAACACAAAGCAAATTACGATGCTGCTAAATAAGGGCTTGAAATGCAAGCTTCTTATAGAAACACGTATGCCTAACACAGCTTCTCTTTCTACTGATTGATCGCTCTGTGCAAAAATACGGAGGCGTAAATATTAGGAGAGTTGATTCGTCTTAATTTTTTTTGCACTTAGACATGGCCTCAGTCTAAAGAAGGATCTAACCAGAGCCTGACAGTTACAGATTAACAGTCGTGCCATACCAGCAGGCTTGACAAAGGAGCTTAACTTAATCCTTAAGGCAGTATAAGATGTCTTACGTGTATTACTGGGTAGGAGCACAGCTTTAGTAAACAGTGTAATGTAATTGTCAGTACTTTTACTGATGTAAAATATGAAACAAAACAACAAGAAAAAAGACACATGTATTTGTTTTCCAAGGGAAACAAAAAGGAATTAGATTTTTTTTATTATTATTATTTTTTTTTTTTTAAGATTACTTGTTTTGAATTTCAAAGTCTCAGTGCTCTGCACAGACTGGTACACAAAAAGCAATTCCTGTAAAGAAGACAAGCAGATGTAGCTAATCATCCACAGTCAAGAGGCAATGGGACAGCAATTGTTGCTAAACTGGCTTACACACTGACTGTCACAGCTGTCCTTAGTTTTCACCTCTGATCTCAGCCACAAGGTTTTCATGCACCTCCTGTGAGCAATGTACCCAACTTCAAACTTTGGAGGATTTAAATAACAAAGTCCCTGGACTTTTCATGACACAGATGAAATCACCTCCTGCACCTTCAAGTGGAATAAATCTTCTTTTGTAATTAGCTACTGAGTGACAAATAACCATCATAACTATCATAGTTCAAATGTGAAGACACTAATAATCATTTTTAAACATTTTTTTTTCACATTACAAATAAGAGGTGTCATATTCACAACACGCTGAAAAATATCCCTAGGAAGAGGTATAGTTATAAAAGTCATTTCTGAGAAGCTTTAATGAAGCTGGTGCATGTTACCACCTAGATACACCTGAGAGCACCAATATGAGCATTATATCTCTGCCAGTGTTTTTAGTGTAAGCCCTGTTTTTATAGCTCTCCTAACACAGCAGAACTGCTGTACGCCATATCAACACAAAACCTGAAAAGCTTTTGGGTCCTGTGAATTGCCTCAAATCTAGACTTGATCTAAAGATATGTGTTAGTACAGGTTATATGCAGATACATATATATCCCACCTGGTGAGCTCTGACACAAAGACTCAGAGCCAGCTGCACCTTCTGCTGAAGCCCAAGGTGTGATGCATTCATTGTCTTTCACAGGAGCAGAATTAGGAGCCTTGCGCTTGCAGCTGGGTAACAAGCTGTGCAAAGTTCCAAATCAACACAGCTGGGAGCGAGAGGTGATTCTAAAGCCTCATTTCACTTTCCAGGCCAAAATGTCGACAGGCATAATTAAAGATACCCTGAAAGCTGCTCTGTATTGCACAAATTACTGCAGATCAAAAGGGATCACTGTGCTGGCAGAAATCAGACACATTAATACTGGAGATACCCTCCTGGCCCTGATATCCCTCCTCCACATCTACCAGCTGCACAAAGTACCTCATTTATGCCCTCAAACCATCAGGGACACACCAACACTGCCACTGAGAACGAATATTCAGCATATCTGTAACTAGCTCCGGTGCTTTTTCTGTGCTGCTACTGAGACATAAAGCAGATTCAGGGAAGAGGAAGAATTTAGCTCTAGTTTTCAATTCTACTTTTCAAAAAACATAGCTTTTGGCTACTCATAAAAATTAAAAGCGAAGTCAAAATTAAATCTATGAATATGAAAATTAGCAACAGGAAGAGTAACATTAAGGCTCAGCAGTCTTATGTTAGACAGTGAAGAGATGATTAAATATCCTATCGTACTCAAAAATTCTTCACCAATTGAAATTAAGGTGCAGTTGTCAGCATTTCCAAATATGTATAGTAGGAACACCAGAAAACACGTTGCAAATGAGATGCCCTGTCTGTGTGTAGAGAATCGACTACACACAGACAAACAGAAAAATCTTTACCTGATTTTCAAACACCATTTCCTATAGTTACACAGTTAAAGTCGTTCCTTTGACAAGTACACATCCAGTGAAAACAGCAAAATTTTCCTCAGTGGAGACTTAGATGAGTAAGCAGTGCTCTGTGAACCTAACTCAGGGTCTCACATCACTTTGAAAACCTGACTCACAATGCCATCTATCCTATTAGGCTGTTGTACAACAGACCATGCTCTGCCTGTAGGTCAAGGCTGTAGGACGCACAGAAGCTCTACGTGCAAGCCACACAGCCACACTTTAATATGTGCTGAGTCCAGCAGACCCTTCCTTCCAGTCAAGCTTATTAGTTCTGGCTTAGCAACGTGCTCACTGCAGCCATTCAGCTGCCAGAGCAGAGCCGATGCATCTTCAAGCGGCTCAAAGGGAGGGCAAAGCACGCTCTCGTCTGCTGGCAAAATCCCATACAGACATATGCTTAGACATCATGTCAGCTGGCACTCAGCAAGATGGGGAAGCCCTTACTGAAGGACCAGTTATTTCACAGTCCCATTCACGTTGGAGGTGGTTCTCATGGATAACATGAACAACATTGTAACCAACTGACTCAGACTACAGACTCAGGAATCAGCACTGAAAACAGACAGAAATCCAGAGCAGCATTACAAAGAGCATACACAAGTAGATGAATGAATGGAAGTAGCAGTGATTTTGCTGTAGGTTTTTAATCAGTAAAATGTATTTCGGAGAGTCATCAGTAATAATGATTATTTTAAAGAATATAAGCGTTAAGAAAGAAACTATCTCAATAAAATATAAAGAGCTTTGGTTTCCTTTGATTTTTTAGAAAAGGAGTCCACCTACAAATATCCAGGCACAGGACTGAGGAAGGACAGGCAGTATTAATTCCTCATCACTCTGACAGCTGCAGCCAGACCACTGGCTGTATTTTTCGATTTTATGTCCCTATTTCAGAGTCAACCAATATGCTGAGATATGTAGAACTAACCCTTTTATAGTAGCATTAGGAATAAAGTGGAGAGCAACAAAATTTAGGAGCACATTTGTCATTATTCTAATCTCCAGGGATGAAATTTAGCCAAGTATCTCAAGGACTGACCCAAGAAAGGCATACCATAAGCTACACTGGTGCAGGGAAGGGACAGCACGAGTTGTACAACAGCACATACTGCCTGGAAGCTTCCATGTTCTGCACAAAGGTTGGGAGAGCAGTGCCTCCACATAGACAACCAGAGGATTTCTCATAAGGACTATTTACAGGTTTTGAACATCGTGTTTTTTAAACATATTTCTGATCAAATATTCAATCCCTGCAAAATACAAAATGGTTCTTGTTTGCACGGCTAAAGTTAAGGAACAGCTAATATAGCAAATGCAGTTACAGTCTCAGGCACCGCACCCGAGAATTGTTCAGAAATGTTTTGGACATGTCTGTAAACCTGTTCCCAGGACACCCCACACAGCCTCAGCCCGTCCTGACCCTGACTGCACAGAGCAGCACAGCCCAGCTCCAGAAGAGACACAGCTGCCAAAGGTCAGCACTTATTTGCTCAGGTACAGACAAATCTGATTTCAAACTCGAGCTAACAAGCCTGTCTCCAACTACACTATGCAGACTTACTGACCCAGCCTGCTCTAGCTTTGGGAATCTCTACATCTCACTTTATTACCCCATAATGATGTGCCACCTTCTTATCAGTTGCCTTAGTTATGTACTTCCTCAGATGCTTACATTTTGTGCAAGTCACACGGGTGAATTTCACTGATACAGAATAAAGATGTCTGTCCACAGAGAATGCAATGCAGGCAATGAAGTTTAGACCGTAACAAGCTTGAATTTACTATCATGTCACTATCTGCTAGACTTGTCCTGCCATCTCAAAATGGAACAAAAGGTATTAAATTCCATGCAGGTGAACTGGCCAACAGCATGTGCTTAGTGACAAATGCAGTCTCCTGAAGTCTGTTTCTCAATGAGCCATTTCATAAGCATAAACACCGTTTCTTTAACTTTCCTGTGCACAAAGCTTGATACAGATGTACATTCGTACAAACTTTCACTGTTGGATTTTTTCTTTTCCTTAGAGATAAGCCTTAGACTGGTGCTCTGCTGAGTGTCATTACATCTACTCTTATGACCTGCTACAGCTGAGGGCAAGATATACTCTAATTTAATACTGTCTGACAGAATAAACTTTACAGAATATTTTGTTTCTGCAATATTAATGCCAAGGCAGTGTCTAAGGAGGCTAATAACATACCAAAACAAATATATAATACTTGCTAAATAAAAATGTATATTACAATTGCACAAACTGTTTAGTGAGAAATATCTTCCTCCTCTTTTCCAGGTTATGTCTTACCAAGTCATCCATTCTGTAATGGAACTTTTTCCACAGCTGCAATTAAGTCTTAATGTGTTCTATTAGAGGATGAAGCACATATTTATATATTCTTGTTCTGCATTACAACAGTCCAGATGATTAAATCCAAATTAAGAAAAGCTGATCTACACTGCCTGTATGCCACATACACTCATTACTGATCCCTTGTTTTGAACAACAAACATTTTGCATTTTTTTGGGAAAAAACCCCACACTCTACTAATCCATTAATTTGCCCCCTCAATGTTGTAAGATAATCTTTTCTTTTCCGAAGTTTTCTTACAGCATTGCAGTAAGAATCCACTGTTTATTACTGTACTTAATGTACACTGGTACCCCCATGAGTACAGCCCAGGCACTAACAGCACGGCCAGATTTGCCAAACCTCAGTTCTGATGTGCATTTCCTGCAGGAATGTAATACAGTTTTGAGCCCAACTCTGTCTTTTATAGAACACCACTGGGGGCACCTCAGAGCTTCACATCTGCATTTTACACTCTTCCATTGCAAAGAGATTCTCTGAAGGTAGATGTTACAGCTTTGATCTGTCCCCTTCCATGCTTTAAGGCTCTTATTTTTAACTTTATTTGGATATTTTTAGAATGACAACAAAGAATAATTAATATCAGTGTCTAAATCAAAAATATTTGCTTTTCCAGCTGAGAGCAGATTTCAGTAATTAACCTGGTCTGAACACTTCTAGCTGTGATTGCTGGAGCGAAAGAGTGATGAGGTTGCTTAGGGGTGAGGCAAAACAGGATGAGGTGAGGCATCATGATGCTTCATCTCACCTTCAAAGTGGCTTTTGTGCTGTCACATCTGCTTATATCAGCACGGAACGACTGCTGATTTGATCATAATTGCCCTAATTAGAAGTTAAATTAATACACAGAGTTCTTCAATATCAATGCCACCTCAGCATCAAGGATGTGCATACAGAGCATTGCTGAGCAATACAGGTTAAATGAATAAAGAAGGTCACAGAGAAAAGGAAACTACTTGCAGCCTATTGTTCTGAAGATATCACATAGTTAGGACGACACTCAATATCCACATATGCCCCAGGGCAAGCAGAAAGGGGAAACTTAAGGAACTCTATTGAGAGATATCCATCAGTTCTGAACAAAAATTACATTTCCTGTCATTGAAAATCTCATTTAGTTCAGACTTGCTTCCACTAAGGATTAAAACCCTTCAAAAGAACACTTTGTCTTTCTAGGAAGATGAAAATAGCCTAAAACGCTCACAGTGAAAGTTGGCGTGCAAGAAGTGGATAATATGGTAAAATCAAATGGTTATCAAATATAATATACTTCAGCACGTACTGGAAATATAAATGTGGTCATTGAAATTAATGATGAAAATGAAAAGAAAAAAAATTACTGTTTTTCTCATGAGAGATGCACAAATCTCCCTAGCAGACTGTCACCAATTCCCTGTCCAGAAGTATTTTGCATATACATGAAACGAGGAAATTTTTCATGTCCACAAAAGGTGATAGGGAAGGAGACAGAGGAAACAGGCCCTTTGCACTTATTACAGCATGATGCATAGGAGATATATATATATATATAGGATACAGCAGGGAACAGTGTGTTTACTCAGCCTTCACTTTTCATGATTCAGATTAAAAGCTGTAATTCAGAACCAAGTAAAAACAAGACATACAAAATAAATAAAAACATCTCCATGATTCTGCATTTTTTCTTATGTGAAGAAGTAAGAACTTGGCCTTAATCAGTTGTAAAAAGAAGCTAACTAGTATGGCCAACGTCACGGCATTGGAAATTGCTGAGAACTGACTTTTTCAAAATGTGAGAAAATTAAAACACGTTTTTGCATTAACTGTCTTCATCTGACCATCTACTGACCAACTACGCTTGTACTGAAATCAGTCATCAAGATTTTGTGATACAGTCTCTGAAATAATCTTTTTGTTTCAGCTAGTATGAAAGAATAAAGCTACATCACAATCTGGGATAATGTTGCAAATTACACAGGACGAGTACATCCTGTGTACTCATGAGGTACATGAGTACCTGGTACAAACTCCAATACTTTCTGTGTCCCTGGTATAATGGCAGTGATTTACCCTGCTTTATTTCCTGAACACAGCTAGTTTGTGGCTGGTAGGTTATGCACAGCATTACATTAATTCATGTAAAACTAGCAGTATTAGATATCAAACATCAAAGGCACCCAAATGACTCCTTTCAGATATCTCTGTCCAGCAACAGACCTCAACCTGAAGTCATCCCCTCTACTAGATTCCATCTTCAGTGGTATTACTTTAGAAAGAATTAGGCAATAGTCAGAACTGTAAAATATTGCTCTGTTTTATTGCTCTGATAGCAAACATTCTTCATCTCTCTCAAGCAAGCACCAAAGTCAGAATTCTGCAGAAAAATTGCTACAACTACAGAGTATGCCCCCTTCCAAAAAACTCAATTAAAAAGATGCATAAACTGCTCAAGAAACTGATGCCTCTACATAAATAATATTTCAAAATACTGCAAGTAGGAACAGTGCCAAGCTAGGACTACTGGCTCTTTGCAGCAGTGCCAAGCAACTTGGAGAACAGAAAAATGTGCCATCATTTCCCATCACTGTTGTGTACACCGTACTGCACACTAAGTGCACATACACACTGCTAAAGATTTCAGACAAGGACTGTCAGAATGAATGAATCCAGTATTTTGATTTGTTAGGCTGGAAAAGTAGGCTAACACAGCAGCTCAAAAGCAGAAAACTTAAAGCAAAAAATAGCAGTTACTCAAATGCTGGGTACATCTAGTAAATTGTAATTGTCTCTGCCATGCATGTTTGTATATTCAGTTCATTCTCCTATTCTAATCCTTTGTCTATTCCATTATGAAGGCTTTAATGAACTTACAGCTTCAGAGAAGGAAAGGTAAGTATCCTACCTCAAAACAAACAGTCCAAGAAACCAAGAGGACACTGCCCAAGGGGCTCTATGGCCTCACTCCTTGCTCACGTTTATGACAGATGTGTCCCTCAAGAAGGTTATTTCAGAATGAAGTCTCCCCCTTGTGGATCTCTCTCAAAAATAAAAGCTCCATCAAATAATTAATTGTAAAGCCTGAGCTCCTTCCTTTACAGGTAAGACTATCAGGCAAATAAGAGCATGTAATCAAATTATGAAAAGCATTCTTTGACTTAACTCAGGGGGTTTGGTCTCACCTCAGGAATGAGGAGCTGTTTTGTCCTAAGACACCTCACAATTTTGTGCAAAATTCATTTCAAAGAAACTAAAAATCTCTTTTCCTACCATCTCCACATAGGGTAATTGTGAAAATTGGTTTAATGAACCCCCTCAAACTTCAACCCCAAAACGTCAGTAGTTTAACTATTTAGGTAAAATTCAAATTCCAAACTGCTTCTATCTAAATGAACATAAAACACATCAAGATTTTCCCCCAACTCTAAGTGGAAAAAGTTCCCACTTTCATCTGAGAACACATTCTTGTGTCTCAGAAATTATGGAGCTACAGAACTCTTTGCAGAATGACTTCCTCAAAGACTACATTAACTATGCCATTCTCTGATCTGCATTAATTTGAAGGGATCACAAAGATTTCTTTGCATATGATAATTCACATTATCATAAATTAAGAAAACATTGTGATCTCTTTCATTATCACGTTGGTTCTCATGCTCTGCTATGGCATTTAAGCACAGCTCTAGGAACTCGTACATTTTGTCCATGAGATTGATTTTGATTTTTTTTTTATTTTCTAAGAAGCGAAATGGCTTGAAATATTATTTAATTATGTATGTGACAAACTCATATTTTATTCGTAGTACCAACTGTTGAGTCGATACTGACTAAAAAGCTTTTTAACTACTCAGAAATTGTTCTCATATTCATTTCAGAACAGTAATAGAATGGTTAAATATTTATTTCCTGCAAGTTTTGGAATTATGCTGTTTCCTACCTTCATTAACAGTCTCTTATTTGTATGCAGTAATTGCTTTAAAAATATAAGATCTGTAATTTCTTGCCATCACTGTGGTAAATCAGCAGAAAGTGTTACCCCCATTCCCCCACAGAAGAGCATAATTCTGCTTCCCTTGACACCAATGACAAAACATCTTTAATTTTAGGACCATACTCAAAGAATTAATGAAAGATGCTCACTGGACAGTCTGGGACACTTGTCCTTTCATCAGCAGATGTAAAAGCTTAACAATCCTACTTTGCCAAAGCGCCTCTGCAGGCAGTGATAGCTATTCCAACTACAAGGGCAGCTGCTTCATCTCCTGCAGTCCTTGACCCCTCAACAGCAGCCATCAGCAAACCATGCTTTCTTCTCCAAATAAGAGAGTTTTTAGGATATAAGCATTAGGATATTACTAAGAAAAAGTATCATTGATCCATTTCAGTCATCCATCAGTAGTGATCGTGAGCTGCTCTTGGACTGCGACATGCTGTGGTGAGATGCCAAGAGCCCATCTCTGAACCTGGTGCTGTTTTAAACGTTCTTAAGAGTTCAATTTAACAAAAACAAAGTTTGCAGTCCTAAGCAACAAGAGGCTGCAAAATGGATTCTGATCTCTGTTCTTCCATTCAAGGAACCAGGCTTGCAAAAATCATAAAGACAAAACACTACAGAACAAGCCATTACAAATCTGACCAGGTGACAAGAGACTCCTGCAGAAAGGCTCTTCAAGCCCATAGAAAGAATTTTCTGTATTTTAGTCATATTCTCAGACTGCCTGCTTATCTTGGCAGGACAGATGAGAAACTCCAGTTCTCACTGAATGTGCAATAAGAGGAGGCAAATAACTGCTAATTCCAGTATTGGAAGCTATATTTTAAAGTCATTGGTACTTCACTAAGTACTTTGATTTTCTGGGAAATGGTCTCTGTATGTGATCACTACTAAATGAGCTGTACTGCCAGTAGTGACAGACATAAGTAATTTGTGATGTACAATGAGATGAACAATAGTTAATTATTCTCCCTGAAGAGAAATGTCTATATGACTGTATAACATGGCCTCTGTATGTGACAACATTCATGCTGCAATTCTCGATTAATAACTACCACTTAGCATATAGCTTCAGTGTGCATTCTTAACTCTCATTAAACACAACCAAAGAGGTGTAACACTACAAACACTGAACTAGGTCGTCCTATTAAAGCACACTATGGGAACCAGAAAAATTCATTCTAACGTTGTGGACATGTTTTAGCTCCTAGATCCGAGTTCAACATTTACTCTACTACTGCCAACAGTCAAGAGTACATGGACACACACAGAAGATGAA
The DNA here is from genome assembly GCF_023343835.1 of Lagopus muta. Lineage (NCBI taxonomy): Eukaryota > Metazoa > Chordata > Aves > Galliformes > Phasianidae > Lagopus > Lagopus muta. The sequence continues at coordinate 10,727,148 of NC_064437.1, read as the reverse complement.
CTTTGTACAGTGGTCATTCAGCTCCTTGACAGACAGTACAAAGATTTATACGGGAAACTAATGCAGCTGTTTTATGAAAAATCTACCATCCATTGTGATTTTACACTGTTATCTCTTTGCCATCAAAATAACACATACCATTGCTGAAGTCATTCTCCTCTCCTTACCTTGCCAAGCCTGTATATTGCCATACATCAAGTGCTTTTTATCTCCTTCCAGACCTGCTATCTAAAGTATCACATTCTCCCCACAGACACTGAGGTTTATCATACGCTCTTCTTGCAGCTCTCCTAACGTTCCTTAAATCTCTCCAGTCCCTTCATTTGCTCTCACTTTGTGTTGGACATGAAAGTCCAACATGAAGTCCAATGATTGTTATCCAAGCTGTCTGCTCTGCAGTCTCAGCTGTCCCACCCCAAGAACACCTTCTCTGAAAACCGTTCACCCTTTTTCATTTCTTGCAAACTCTCTCTTCCCCCTTCTCTCATCATCACTAATCCTGCTCCCTTCTTTTTCCAAGCTATTAATGCCCGTGATTTTTGATTTCTCCATTTTTCATTCTGCCACAATTGAGGTACTCTGGAATTCTAAATCCACGTTAAATATCTGGGTCTTTTAAATTACCAAAATAGCTACACTTGTTAAGAGTCAAATCTGAGCTCTGCTCTTGTCTATCATCTCCCCATGGTAATACAGAGTCCTCACTGCTTTGTGTACCACAGTGGCACAGCTCCCTGCACGATCTTACGCGTTAAAATAAGACAAAGCATGCCAGGAACACATCAGGGACTACGTAATTTTTTTTCTTTTTTTCTTTTTTTCTTTTTTTTTTGAACCAGAGAACTTATGTGGGAAAGTTATTAAAACTTCAGCAGATTATGACTGTGAGATATGAGCGACATGAAACAAAATTTAGAAATGGAGTATCTATGGGTTTAGACATACTACAATATATTGAAAAGTCAGAGGAGCAGCTTGTCCCAAGACACAGAAAAACATTAAAACTACCTTGAAAGGTAATATACATAGAAGACTAATTTTAAATATATTTTAATGAGGAATGTTTCAGAGACAGGAGAACCATTGGCTAAGCACATGGACGGCTTAAAAAGCCCCACAGATGCCTTTACAATGATCACTGCTTACAAACATCACGTGCATACATACCCACACCACATCACAATGCTCATGTTCAGGAAGGACAAAAGAATTGCAGAGAAACACACCGTTGGCATACACACATTAGGAAGCCCCACGGCCAAACTTACTTTTTCTACAGCCAGCAGACATCACCTCTGAGAACTTTTAAAGAACCATGTAAGAAAGCAAAAAACACCTTGAAGGGACCATCAGGAGCTATTTTTCCTGTGTTAAGTGCACTACAGGTAACTCCTGCATAGAAAGTGAAGCCAGAAGGAACAATAAAAATCCATGTATATCAAGGTCACTAATCCTCACACAGTACCTCTAAACTGAGGCCAGTAACCTGTTTGACAACACATCCTTAAGAAAGATATTAGTCTCGATGTCACAACATGAGAAAGTTGGGAATCTTTGCTCGTTTTTCTCGTCCTTACTACTTGAAACCTTGCATACTAAACGTTACCTGGGAGTTCAGTAGGGAAGGATCCTCGGAGCTCGAAAAGCAAGAAACTGAACACTGAGTAAGTGGCAGAGAAATCTGCCTTCTGAGAAAATTATTGAATATCAAGTACCTCTTCACTGGATGTGCCACCCTCCTCACTGTCACTAGGTCTGTCCTCTAAGATATCAAAGCTCCTTATGCCTACCTTCAGTGAATGGATATCACAGTCTGACAACCCAGCCTCGTAATTTCTGCATCAAGGGGAGGGACATCATTTTGTTCACCATTAGAGTGCCCCAATTTCTGGAACAGAAACCATGGCTGACAACTTCTGCTTCTCAGAAGGATGAAAAGGTCATTTGTACAGGAAATACAGTTCTCTTCGGTTTCCCAAGACTGAATGAGCTAAGAATAAACACCTACCCATCGACTTTCCTTTGAGTAGCTAAACTTACTTTAACCCTTCCTTGATGCTAGAGAAAGCAGAACCCCAGCATTCAGCACCAGAAGCAAAACGGTATCTCCTGCTGGGCCAGGGAGGAGAAAACCAACACCCCACAGATGCCCAACCATTGGGCCAGACACAGGGCCAGGGGTCGGCAACAGAAGGCTGCAGAAGGCAGCCCAGCAGCCAGGCTGCAGAGCACCCCGAGCACAGCACAGCCGGGAGGAAGGCGAGCTCCGCGGTACGGGGTCGGGGTTCCCCGTGGGAGGCCGAGGCAGCGCCGGACCCCACAAGAAAAGCACGGGCCCCGCGGCGGCGGCTCACCTTGTGCTCCAGGACGCTGATGTAGCCCTCCAGGAGTCCGGCTCCGACGGGGAGCGCCGGCCGGTGCTGGCCGCGTACCGGCGGGCGGCTGGGCACCGCCGCCACCTGCTGCTGCTGCTGCTGCCGCCGCCGAGGCTCCGGGTGGCCCCCACCGCCGCCTCCGATGCCGCCGTACATGAGCAACAAGCTGGTGCACATGGTGGTAAGCGCCAAGCAGACGGCCAGCCCGTGGCGCTGCGGGGGGCAGAAAGAGGCGGCTGAGAGCCCCGGGGACAGCGGCCGGCACCGCTCCCCAAGTTTCACGCCGCAGGAGCCTCGGCAAAAGTGCGCCGGAGGTTCGGGACCCCCCTCGTCCACGCACTGCCACCCCCCGCCCACCCCCAGCCCAGCTCCTCCTGCTCCCCCACATCTCTCCTTCCCGCCCCGTCTCCCTCCGGACACCTCACCCATGCATTTCAACGAGTGCTGGGCACGGGCACGGGCACGCTCTCCTCCCTCCTCCCTGTTTCCCCCCATCTCCAGCCTCGTCCTTTACGCAGCTCGGTTTCCCATCCGTTTCTCACGACGCGCACACAAAATCCCCAAACCCCGAGCAACACGAATAAAAGAAAGCATGCGGAAAGTTCGCTGCCGCCGCCCGGCTCGCGCTCGCCTTTCCGCACCCCGGAGAGCCGCGAGGACGCGGCCGGGGCAGGCGGGAGCGCGTGCGCCCAACCCGGGGCAGCCCCGCGCCGCTCTTCTCCCGCCGCCGGGCCGAGCCGTGCCGTGCCAGCGCCGCACTCACCATCAGGGTCTTCATTTTGTGCGCCTCCCGGGCGCCGCTCCGCCCGCTCCCCGCTAGGCTCGGCATGGCGGGGGAGCCGCGGCCATGGCTTGGCCGGGGAAGCGCCGCCGTGCAGGGGATTAGGGGGGAATTACAGCCGGCCGGACCCTCGGAGCTCTGCCAGAGCCGGGTCCTCGGCCGCCCCGCCTGCCTCCGCCTCCTCCTCCGCCTCCTCCCGGCGGCGCGGCGGCGGCTTTAGGGCAGGTGAAGTTAACTTCTGCCGCCCCTCGGGCGCGCTGCTCCGCCGCCGGCGGGCACGCGGAGGGCGCACGGCGGGCACGCGGCCCCGGCTGCCGGCCAGCGGGGAGACCCGCGGCGCGACCCTCACGTGGAGCCGCTCCGGGTTTTCCCCGGCGGAGAATCCGTGGCTCTTCCCCGCTGGCTGTGCTGGCTGAAGCCGGCGGCGTTCAGGCAGCGCTTGAAATTCGCGTTCGTAAAAAAAATCGACGCCCTCAACTCCTTGTGCGGCGCTAACGCCGCCCTCCTCCGTGCAGCCCTTCTCCAAAGCGATATCGAAGGCTTTCGATAGAAGCTCCACTCTATTTTTTTGTTTTGCTCCCCGTGCCATCTTTGCAGTGGCCGAAGGTGGGCATTTCTCCCCCTTGTTTTACAAGCGGCCTTCCAAAGTAGTTGTTTTTTTTGTTTGTTTGTTTGTTTTTTAATGTTTCCTTCTCCGTGCTGATGGTTCAGACATAAAAACTTTATGAAGGGACCTCAAATTACACAGATGTCTGACAGTTCCGCGTATTAGGACGTGCTCCTTCAAAACAAGCCGTTTTAAGGTTGATTTCTTATGAAGTTATTAAAATGACAGCGTAGCATTTAAAAAAATAATCTATCCCCTAATCACGACGATATTTCTCTTGAAATTACTCATGGAAATAATAGTTCTAATATATGCCTTCACATCTAACCTATAGCTATATAACATTAAAGATTACATTAAGGAGAAAACGATCAGCAGGCTAACTCAACCATGGGCACAATAGCAGCTTTCTCAAGGCTGATATTGTCATTGAAATCCATTTTTTATCTTCACTAATTCATTGGGGGACTAACAGTGAAACAAATGCCATCTCGAGCACTGGCACAGAGCGCAGCATTTACCGCCCTATAAGAAAATGAAAAGGAAGAAGAACGTATGGGTACATCAGTGGATAAGGTGGTAAACATGCTTTATCATTTCAAGGAAGAATGTCCTCATCGCACGCACCCTTGCTATTTATTCAGTTGGTGGGTTTGGTTTCAATGCACCAGTTGTTAAGACAAACGAAGCAATATAAGAAGAATCTTATCAGGTCTTGGCAATTCGTTATTATGTGGTTGCACTTGACACTCAAATTAGTGAAACAAAGGGCCAAGCTGATGAATCATTGAAAGCAAATTATCTGTGGCTCTCCAAGGCTTCCTGCTATAGACTGCAAGAGGCAGCTCATGCATTTTGCAGTGCTGTTTCTCAACTATCAGCAAGCAGGTTGGTAGTGACTGACCCTTCTAATATATTTTGCCGTGCCAAACTGAAGCGCCATTTTTATCATTTCGGTTCATGGCTCCGATGGCTAACATGTCATGTTAGACATCTGTTACCCACTATATGTCCAACCAAAGTCATTAAACTTGTGGGTTTGGGTAGAAGAGACTGATTCAAAAAGCTTCTGATAAAGGAGACAAACTAAGTTTTCTGATGTAATGCTGAGCTGGACTTGAATAATGTCCAGCTTTCTGCTGCTCAGATATTTAATTAGATTGCTGTGATGGTCACAGGCAGCATTCCTGGCAGTCAAATGCACACTGAAACAAATACAGTGGCGTAATGTAAATCCTACGGAGGCATTTATGTGTAAGCATGGGAACTTTAGAAATCATCTGGAAAACAGCCCAGCCATTTAATTTTAAATTCCCATGAATTAATAGTTTTAGCTATTGGGAGGCTTGCATTTTAGTAGTATTTGAATGCACATACATGTGCAGGTAAGCATCTGAACAGCCAACAGTTAGACTTGAGAGGAGTAGAAGAGCACAGGCTGAACGCACAAGCATTTAATCAACTTGGAAACAAGTCAATGAAAAAGGTATGTAAGTGCATCTGACTTCCCACTTAAAGCAATTTATTTTCAATGTGCAGCCAATACTGAGCTGGATTTCTGGCTGGTCAACACTTTGCTGTAGTCCTGTATACCCAAGGCACTGCAGGTGCTTTTTCTCATCCATCAACAGTTTTGTTTGTCACTTTTGGCTGTCATGTTTCTCCGTGGTTTGACACTCAGTGGGATACAAAGCACAGGCAAAGACTGTGTTCTTTACACAAAGATACCACTCTTCACAGCGCTGGTTATGTCACCATCCGTGTAATTCTCTTCCTACCTAAGAGCTAGGGGTAAGGACAGAATAAAACAACAGCTGCTTTTCCTAACCCAGGAGGAAAAAGAAGTGGCAAGGGCACTTTGTAGATTTTTCAACAAGCCTGACTGAAGAGAACTTCCCATCTGCATGGAAGGGACTGGGCTGTCCCCTCCCCAATTGACCCTGGTCATTGCCAACTTTCTGGTAGCTGCATGCTGACAGAAGAGTCACATGAAATGAAAATCTGCTTGTGGCAGCTTCGGGAGAAACTAAGATACTAATGACAAATAAAAATCCATGCAGCGTGAGAAATCCTTGTAAGAAGTAGTGATGCAGATAGAGACAAACTTCTCAAAATTGACAGCTTACTTGGAGCAAGAGAGCTCTTTCACCAATTGCTCAATAATACTGCTCAAACAGTAACTTTCCCTGAGCTGCTGGGATGAATGAAATATCTATCCCTGTATCACATGTTGTTTAGCTTGTACTCCTGAGATTTCCCTGTGCAGATATAGTATATATCTAGATATTGGACAACATCTGTATAGATAGAGTGTATGTATTTCCCTGTGTAGATTTCCTTGTAGAGACATAAAACATCCTTTTAAAGAAACAATGACTGATTTCTCATTAAAAATACAACAAAGCATAAACTTCACCTTAATATCATGCAGAATTCTAAGCGTGTTTTCCACATTATGGGTGGCCTGGAATGAATACTTGAGCCTCATCATCCATGCCTTCCATAGCTTCTCATCAACTGGCTGCCAAAATACTGAGTACGAGTTGGGACAAGAGCAAAGACTGGAATTTCTGCTGATGACCCTGATGTTGTGTGCCAGGATGTTTCTCCTGAGCGCCCTGGCTGCCATCTATGTGACTCCAGCAGTCTCCAGCTCTGGACTCTGCTGTCCCTCTCTCCTTTCCACCTACTTGAAGGTTGTAGGTGCCTCCAAACTGCAGCTACTTTTCAGCCCTTCTCGGAATGAAAGCCCAGACAGTCTTAATGTTTGATTGTTTTGTGACTCGTTAATGGCAGTGTCTGCTTTCCTGCAAAGAAAAAAATGACAAAATAATTTGGCTCTATGCCCAGCTTTAAAGGGAGAAAGAAAATGGTGTTTTTGTTTATCTCCCATCCTTCAGAAAAGACTGAGAAAAAGAAGGATCTGGTGTGATATAAGTAGTTAAACTCTAGGTGAGTTCAGCATATTACTTGGCAGGAGTGCTGAAAGCACTTTAATACATTCCCATCATGCAACGTGTATGAAGATGTTTTTCAGAAAGATATTGGTGCTGGAAGTGCTTAAAATAGATTGGAGGGGGGAGGTTGATTGGATCAGAACCACTTTGTGCCTCTGAAATTAAGAATCTGAGTTACTAAGATTCTCTACATGGCTAAGCGTGAGAAAATATTTGTTAAAAATATAAAATTAATCTAAAAGCGACTCTATTAAAAGTTGTACCACTTTGTCATTTCCACTGTATTCTGTTGTCTGTGAAGCCTTGGATCTGCCTCTTCGAGAGGAAAATCCTGGCCCCACTGAAATTAACTCCTATACATCTTTTATCCCTCTGCTTGCTGGGGCAAGGAGCTCACTAGCAAGTACAAAGCTCCCACTTCCAGCTCTGCAGGCTCATGAGATATGAGCTTAAACCCTGATCACTAGTGTAGAACAGAATATTGCTTCTCCTGGGCCTCAAGCCAGTGACATTTGGGAAAATGGCTTTGAGTGCCACATTTCAAGGGGGGAGAAGTGAGCCCTGTTTGACTGACTAGCTAGAAAAATGAGCCTGAAGGTGCTAAGGAGGTTGCAAGATGATGAAAGTTTGTGTGGATTAATGGACAAAGGGGCAGTCAAAAGTACATAGGAAATGAAATAAATCACATGGATATCACCTCCAGATGTTGTTTTATTATTTATGTATATATGAAATTTTAACTTCTTTTTCCTGAGAGGAAGGGCTGCATTTTTGCATCGCAAACACAACCAATGGAAAATATTCAGCAGCCAGCAAAGTAATGAGCTTACAGTATAGATTTTTCAAACTGCCCAGTGATTCATGAAATGCTTTCCAAAACTAGAAATATGCATTGAGGATTGGTCAAAAAAAAGGTAGAAACAATAATACAGCTCAGTCAATACTGTCCCTCCTTTATGAAAGCAAGCTGCCTTTGAAGTTCTGACAGAAGCCAACTGTGATAGATGGATAAAAAAAATGAAATATTGCATAGAAATAGAAGTGCAAATGAAAACAGAAAGGGGAAAATAGCAAGATAAGATCTGCTGAATCTGCTGTTTTTTTCTTTCCTATTTCTTAGTTTTATCCTCCATCTTGGAAACATAAATAAAGATATTGAATACTTCAGAAACAATCTGTCTAGCTCAACCAAGATGACCCATCTACTTTAAGAACGCATAAAATGCTGCATTGATCTAATCACATTTTTAGGGGGAAAGTTAAACAAGGCATATCCTAGAATATACTACACACCAGTTGCTTACATGTGTTTATAATAGTTCAACATTTCAAGTAGAAAAACCTTGGAACTAAGAAATCAGCACCAGAGTTCACAGATAGAGGCTACCCAGTATGTAATGTAGAAGCCAAAAGGCCCGACTAGTGACAAAAGAAGGAAAACATAGATAACCTCTGTGAATACAGAACAGCTTTAACATATGGACGTAAGCAACTGAGGACATCATTACCACAACCGAGTGAGAAACTGGGTACATTGGATAGATTCTGGTGTACCTTTGCTGTAATATAGGTCATCTCAACAGGATCCTGAACGACTGAGCTTTCTCTGTGTGTGTGTGTATGCAGATAGGAAGTCAAAGCGTTAAAAGAAGCAGAATTTCTCAACTTTGAAAAAAAATTACCAAGCAAATACCAGGCATGAAGCATTACAGCAAAAAAGGGAAGCAAAGAAGGATAAGAGCTCATTATGGATTGCTTTGCAGTTCTTTATGTATTATTAGAGAGTCGATATAAAACTCTCCTGCTATTACTAACACAAACACAAACATCACTTATAATGACAGGCTGAACAACTATGGCAACAAGGGGATCCATTACCATCAAAGTGAAAAGGCACAGTCACAGTGTCAAGTAAAGCCCTTCAGTAGTCAAGATATAAATACCCAAGTTTGGTAATAGCTTTTGTTTTCATCTACAGATTTACAGAAACCTTCCTCACTGCTTCACATAGTATGTAACAGTATAAGCACACATACAAATTCAGATTAATAAATCAGTGAACATAACAGTGTGAGAATAGCTTCCCCTGACTCCTGTGATAGCTCTGCAATTTCATGCTTGGGTCCCATGTGCTTCTATTTAAAAAACAGTATTTCCTATGTACCTGTGCTCTGTAATAGTTTTGTTTCCTTACTCAGCTTTGCTAGACAAAATAGACAATACATTTAATTCAGAGTGGTTAGGTTGAAATTATGTAGTGACTTTCTGTGTTATGTAAGAATTTCTTTTGTTTACCCAGAATACTCAAGTTACCTAAAGGACAAAAAGTCTTGGAAAGTTGAACTCAGTGCTGAGGGATCCTGAACACTCCTGTTTCCCAGGGAAGATGACAAGAACTGAAAGAGGTTCTCTGCATTCAAATGAGATGCCTGTTCAAGATAGTGTTGGTTCTAGCTGCCTGCAGATTCCAGTGGTAATATTTCTATCAGGAGATAGTAGAGAGCATGAGTGCAAGGTGCAGTCATTTGAAGGAATGGACATAGTGTCCTCGTTTATATAACTTTCATAATTAATTGCAATTGAACACAGAATGTGGACCTACAAGAGAGTACATAATGGCTATGAAATTATCTCCTATGTCAAGGCCAAACCATCCTAGGTAACTTTTCCAGCCAAGATGAATAAGCATTGCAGGAAGTAATCTGAAACAGTGGGAGAATTTATTCACTGCCATAGGTATCTAACTGAATGTTTCAAACCAGCAGCCAAAACAAATGATTGTTTTCCTTTATGATGGGCTGTGTCCTTGTTTAAACATTTCTGTCACATTATTGATATTCGTCACAAATACAGACAACAAGGCTTCTCTCTATTTCATAGAGGATAGATATCTTGGGTGTCCACTGGCATGCTCAAATTGTGGCTTAGAGCAATCCATGGCTGCATACGTTCATTTTTCTCTCTTATGCTTCAGGGCAGAGGACCAAGTCCAGCTCAGCTGTAGAGCTGGATCCAACACTTCCCACAGCAGCTGTACCTTTCTTTCTTTGAATGGCTATTAATATTTGTTACCTCATTCCCTAGCCTTTATCATCACCACCTGCCTCGTGCTTTTCATTCAAGTAACAGAACTTTACAAATTCGTGTACTTTTCCTAATCATAGTAAATATTTTATGCAACACGACAGTCACATACGTAGTCTCTCCAATAAACTACAGTGCCAGGAACATACTGGCTTGAGTTTTGCCACAGTACTTTTGCTGCCTTCTGATTAATTCCTTGGTGGGAATTGCGTCTGGCCTTTTGTTTTTCCAAATTTCTTCAGAGACGAAAGCATTCTAATTAACATCCCATTTATCTAATTGCTTTGTTTTTCCTTTTAGTTTAGGATTTATTTCAGTTTAGAAGTGATTATTATGATGCCTTCTTTTTATTTCTCTAGAACAGCTTTTGTTTTTATGGTAAGTATCTAATTTTAGTCTTTACCAAAAGCCCCCAAATTCTCTAAGGCTTGTTCAATTTTCCCTGTAATCAGTACTTGAAGTGTGAAGCTAAGCTCTGCAGGGCAGGTGTTGTTTCTGTCCTCAGTTCAAATAAATGAGGCCTTAGGCCATTTATGGTTTAGCCCATAAATTCAGATGTCAAAGGAACAGGTGGTAACGTGACACAAGCTGTTCTTGCTCGTTGTCTGAGTTTCCTCTGCTCAGTCTCCTACAGCTTCATCTCTGTCAAAGTCCCGAATCACTCTCCAACATGGCTACTCCATTTTGGCAGGTTCTGCTTCTGTCCATTGATAAATGAGAGCTGCTCTGCTTCTAAGTAATATCAGTCTGGAAAAGCGTGGAGCTTGGAATCCGAGAGCAGCTCTATATTGGCACAGTAACTCAGGCACAGCACTGCATTACTGTGACTAAAGCCTTCTGGGATAAACTGGCTCGCATCTGCCTGGCTTGGAGCTGGTGCAGAGGAGCTTGGGTCCATCTGTGCATCAGCTCTAACTGACTAGCTGCCTGCTAGGCTGAACCACTAGGGGTTGTGGTTCAAAAACCTGCTGTAAAGGAACAAAATCTTACCAGAGAAGTGAAAACAATAGGCATGATATATTAATGAAACATACTAGTTGTTCAGTGCTTGTCCAGTCACTAATTTGTAGATTTTTTTTGTTCATAATTTGATATGCTACTAATGAACAAGTGTGGATGGTGTTAGACTTTCTGAGCGAGGATAGGAAGAGTTATCTGCAAGTCCTATTCGCATAGCTGACTCAATCATTTTGATCAAAGAAACTACAACTTTGCCAATTTCTTTGGGATCCTCAAAAATTTTATCCTAAGCACTATTCATCTTCAAGCACTATCTACACCCAAACTACCCTCCCAGAAACTTTGTGCAGTCATCACTATTTACAGAAGATACTTGCACAGTGAAAGTAAAACATGCTGCTGACTAACTCCAGCTGCCATCTTATAGTTATTACCCTGTTTCACCAGCACTGATTGTCCCAACTCATTACACCTGCAACACAAACCTTTCTCACGTTCTCCACCCTCAACTAGAATCACCTGTGCTTCCTCCCCTTCCCCCCCACCTACAACTGACCCTTGCTCACTCATGCAGCAGCTGGACTGGCTCCTCCCTTGCTCACAATCTTTTTTGCTGTATCTTTAATCCATGCAGAGCTCCATGATGTAACTGGCTAAGCATGGTTCTGCTCTGCAAGTTGCTTTTCAGCAGAGCAGTGAGTGATTGGTAGCACAGCTACTTATCTGTAGCTGTATTATTACAGCATGTCTTTTTGATTAATTAGAAACAGTACTATACTATGAGTTTCACAGTCAGGGTATTATTAACTAACATGCAAAAGAAAGAGTGCACTGTTGGCAGTTTTCTGTATCTGAAGTGAGACAGAAAGGATTAGAGTAGGATGGAAGGAGTATAAGCAATAAAGGTAGTTACAGTGCAGGATGAAAAACCATATAAGGGGTTCTTAAGGGGCATACTGGGAATAAACAAGACACTGTGTCATTACAGAGGGTCAAGGAGTCAAAAGAGATATTAATAGAAGTGCTAAGTCTGAGCTGCTGCTTCACTCACACAAACAGAAATCTGTGGGACCTGAAGGCTGCCATGCGCTGCTGAAATTTCAAGCCAGGCAATTAGGATTTAGCAAAGCAAGTGGAAGACGGCACACAGGGTATGCAGTGTCAGCTCTCTGGCCGTACCAAATGGAAGTATTGTTTCCAGATCTTCACAGAGAGGTGATTTAAAATAACAGCTCTGCTTCACCTTGCATGAAGCTCAAGATCCATGAAGGCAGAGACGGTGTATTCAGACTTTGGTGATTAAAGTGTATTCCTGAAACCAAATGCATACAAGTGTGTTACTTTTCAGCATGCTGTACGGTCCTGAAAAAAACAGCTCTAGATCCATGCTGGATCTTTGTCTTACCTTTCATCTCACCCAAAGCTGCTTAGCCTTTGTGCACGTGTGGGCTAACCTTTCCCTTTTCTGGTCTGTTGCTATTGAATTGTTCATAAATCTTATGATCATTAGGTAAGCCCTCACATTTCAAAAAGGGAACATCCTTTTTGCAACCTGATGTTGGCTGTTAGGATGTCTTTGTAGCACTAGATTATGTGAACCAGGTACTGACCAGCAGATACGTTGTAGGTGGCAGTGCACTGATTTTGGCAGCACTGAACCAGTCAAAAACATATAGCAATATAGGTTATGTAGATCCATTTTATTCCTAAATGTAGATATTAACAAATTGGCAAAGTCATTGGCCAATTGACTCAAAGTATAAGCATTAAAATAATTCATCCTGAACAATGTGTGGTTTTATTTTATGTTTAGTACAGTAGGCTTACCTGCATGAATTTGCTATGCTTATTTAATATCCTCTTTAAGATGAAAAATGATGCCAGTCCTATGGTAATAGCATCTTTTGACGCTGAGAAAGCATTTCCACTGGATTGAATGGCAGTTTCTCTTTACTATGATGGAAATTTTAAAATTTGCTCTAAATGTATTGCATCAGCTGTACTGTTCTGAGCAAGGATACATGCTAATGTCACAATACAATTTTGACTTTTGAGGGGGACTAGTCAAGGGTGCCCACTTTCAGGGCTATTTTTGCTAGTAGAAGGAAACAGGTCTTCAAAAGACCAGGGAGACTGGGTGGATGCTCTAAAACAGAATGCATTAGAGCTGAGAGGTTGTATTTGTAGAACTGCCTTTAAAACGTTGCCTCATTTTGTTATACAGTAGCAATCCTTTGGAGACTCTAAAGCAGATTTCTGATGAAAGAATTCTTGAGAAGTATTACTGACTGATCTCCCTATGGTCACTGGAGTGATATGAGGAAGAATCATCTCTTCCCTTTGTGATCAAGCACATCACCATGAAGGAAAAAAAAGAAGATCCTTATGAAATCTCAAGAGATGTACAATTTCAAAGTTACTTTTCCTTGGTATCTTGACAAAGTTAAACAGAAATACATCAGCAGTATTATAATGATTGTCTCCAGAGGGCAAATTAGATATGAATGAACGTACATTCAGGCAAACCAAACATCACACAAGCATCTGAGACAAAAGCTCTTCCGCCATTACTTGGCTTTCATCTTTCCCTACCTGAAACACAGTAAGCATCAGAACATTCTTCTGTAATGTTTTAGAGGTTTCTGGTACATTATGTTTACATCAATAACATGGAGCAAATATCCTCCAATATTGCTGCTCCCCAGTGTGCACCAACCCTTTAAGTCTTTCCCAACCCTGGTTTTTGTTGCTGTTCTCTCCAGCACCAGACAAGCTTAGATATTCTTGCAGACAGGTGTTGGCAAAGTTCCTCCCACTGTCAGCTTACATACAGCTGAAACCTGCAACCTCTATACCAGCCTCACTGCTACAGATTTGGGAAACTGGAATTAGTCCCTATGGCAACAGAGAAATCAGGAAAGTACAGGTGAAATGTTGTGAGGTACCTGATGAAACTAAGTAAATAGTTGGTTCCAATTTATCACAGGCTTCTGTGATCAAGTGTAATCAGACCATCATTTCCACTATGAAGAAGATTGGAGATAAGACTGCATGGCCAAGGAAATACATTCCTTAGGTAGAGCACTGTAGCACAGAGGAATCAAAAAGGTGATGGGACATTTAATTGCTCCTAACATCAGCCACTATTTTTTAGCAAGCCCTGTCTTTCAGTAACATGGTAGACAGAGGGAAAAGAACTCTAAAATAGCTACAAACTGATTTTCCATTCTCGCATCACAAAAGATGTTGCTGAAGGAAATTCTTCCAAATTCATGACTTTTAATCTCTTGCTATTTGTTTTTATGGAATTGTAGCAGTTTTCAATATATGGTGATGCAAAGTAATACACATTTCAAACGTTCAGGAACAACGTCCAATAGTTACAGAAATGGAGATTTCACTGAACACTTAGAAGTTCAATACAAAATTAGTAAATAAAGTTTAACAAAGGTAAATTGAAAGGCGAAATGAACTCACTCTGATGAGTTAATGTAATTCCCTTATGTAATGCTAGTTTCCCTACAATAATTAATTTTAAACACTAAACCAGTATGTCGGTTTCTTGATAATTATAAAAATGCATTCATCCATGGCCTTGCAAATTATTAATATTTATCATAAGGAATAACCTGTAGACATTAAGAATCAAGGGAGACAGACTTTTCAGAAAATTCTTGCACAGCTTTACTTAAACGATAATGGACTTTTAAATACCTGGGACTGCAAACCAAAGAGAAGGATGGGACTAAATCCTCAAGTCCTCTTCCCACAGTCTTCCTTACAAATCACTCAAGCAAAACTTCAATTGAACCTCACAATCAAAGATTTCAGGACTGCAAGTGTGTGATAGAAGTATCCTATGTACTCAGTTCATTTTTGTTTCACTCCAAGGAGGCAAGAGTATCAACGGTTCTAAAGGGATGAGGCCATAATGATGTTATAAAAAGATTATGAAAGCCTTGTAGTTCTCCTCCATTTGAGGGATAACTTCAGTGATAAGGAGACTGCACCAACACACTTTTGAGTTACTTCTCTAACAATTCAGCAACACTGATTATCAGTAGTCTATTCAAGGATATTCTTAAGCCTCTCAGCACATTTGAACATTAAGACTTCACACTTGTAGGAACCCTAACTCATCTTCAGTAGCAAGGAGCTTCCCTTAAGTCAGCATCCGTCAATGGGGGTTTTGCTTGTACAGAATCTGCTGGATCAGATGCATGTGATCTCGTCATGCTTTGGTTTACTGATTACGATAAATGTGAAAAGCAGAAACTGGAGCCAAATATGAAGCAAAGTATTTTGCAGTTTCAAAAAAGTTAGATTCTATTTAACTTTCTTCTCTGTAATAACAAGATAAAACCAAAATTTACAGAATTTGCTACTTTCTGAACAAGAATTTGACCACAACATCTTTTCTGTCATAATATAATCCAATCCAAAAGCAGGAAGCAGAGCAATTTTATGGAGTATTCTATCACATTCACGATTCACAAAATGGTTGAAGTCAGAAAAGATCTCTGAATCTGTCTGGTCCAACCCCTCCTCAGGCAGGGCCACCTAGAGCAGATTGCCCAGAACCAGGCTCAGATCTGAAGATCTCCAAGGAGGAAGACCCCATAATCTTTCTAGGCAACCTGTTCCTGTCCTCAGTCACATGCACAGTAAAGAAATCATGCTGATAGAGATATACATATATGTATATTTATATATGAATTTGTGTGTGTGCAAGATAAAGAGAGCACATACAAATTAAAATGTTCTTGGTTGATAGGTTAGATCTACAATTTTGGGTAATTTTTTTCACCCACACTAGCAGCAAGGACTACAACAGCTATGGTCATTAAAAATTATTATACCCTTCCAAAATTATAGGCAAACATCAGTTTATATTTTCATGAATTAGTGGACAACCAGCGTCAACTGCACATTAGGAGAGGGAGCTGAACCTTGGTGGTGATATCAAGAAATCTCTGTAACCTTTTTGTGACTACTTCCCAACAAACTGTGGGAGCTGGGTTTTAAGAGGATATCTGGAGTTTTTCCTTTTCATTTTGCTGAAGTAAAGCAGCTCAGCACTGTTTGTGATGGGGACTGTGAAACCACAAAGGAGAAGATGAGACAGAGCTAGATAAGAAAAGACAGAAGTGTATTCCTTGTCCTATCTCTACTTGATAAGCAGAGGAAGCAGGAGCCAAAGCAGTGTCTGTACTGGCAGATATACATTTTCCCTGCACGCAGGGATGATGCAGCAACCTGCATTTCAACAATGCAAATTAACTTCCTGCTTTTTCACATACCAATAGAAAGACTTAAGCCAAAAAGTTAGCTAGCATGCTGAATATAGATATAGGCTGAGAAATAAAAGATTCGTTTTAACTCCTCAGAGTCACACAAGACAACCAACCATGTTGGTGTAAGACAGATAGCTAATATGTTCTAAGGATGAATAGTTCTTGGCTCTGAAAGTGAAATGTTGTAACTGGTTTGCTCTCTCTTGCTGCGATTCCCAATTTTGCTCACCTTGGTGACCACTGAGAGGGGGGAGCGAAAAACACTTAGTGTGTGTGATTGTAGGGTGCTACTTTTTTGTGTCAGTGTTCTTCATTACTGAGATGGCTGTTTATGCTGCTGTTGCATAATGTGAAGCAGATGTGCTGATAAAGTATGAAGGGTATTCTATAACCTGGGCTGTACTTTCAATTACCTCACAGGAACTTAGAATTCAGAAAGGCCACTCTGAACAAAATCAAAATACAAGAAGATAAACTCCATTAGGAACTGAAGAGCTCTGGCTGCTGCTGAAAATGGTCTAATTAATAGTTATTGCATCAAACTCACGCAGCAGTTGCAGTAATGACACTGATGATGTTGATGGCATTGAAGATGGGCTTTAATTCAGAATGGAAATGAGTAGAGTATTTGTCTGTCAACTGCATATTGCTGCAGGCACTGGAAGGCCTTAGAGCTTCTTTGTTTTGTTGTTCAGTTGGTTTGCTTTGGTAGTGAAGCTCCAGGTGATTAATATATATTTACACAAGACAGAGCACGTTATTTCACCCTATGCCTGACACTTGGCCATGCCTGAATGATAAGCATTTATTGTTTTTTATTCCTGCTGTTTGGTTTTTCAGTGACAGATACATGTAGGTGAATAGTTATGTAAGTGGGACTCTCAAATTTTTTGCAACTTTTATAAAACATTTCCCTTTCTTCTTTGGTTTGTGAAAGCTGTTGGCAACAGATAATGCCAACTCCTGCATCCTGAGATAAGGTTTCATTCTCATCAGTATTTGGTTTCCATTCAGACTCCTGTTGATACATTTTCTTTCTTTTGGTTTTTACTGACGTATCCGTTTGGCTCGTGTTATTGTTCAGAAATAAACATGTCACAAAGCCTTCCTGTAACCAAGCTGACTTCTGTAGCTAGATAAGGTCTTCATCAAATGTGGGGATTGCTGAAGCCCGCATCTGCTCTCATACTAATGCCCTCTGTCTCACAAACACCATTTATTAAAATGAAATGTCAAATTCCTCAACTGGAACAGAAATCATTGCCTAGTACCAAAAGCGAAGGGAAGGCAGAGCTTAGAATACAACCACCAAAGTCTCCACAGTAACTGGTGCCTTTAACATTGGCACCTCAATGCTGAATGGGTCACACAACAAAGCTGAAGATGGCCCTGTGATAAAAAGCAGTCAGCATTATATACTCTGGCTCAAATCTTTTTTCCAATCCCACTGAATTTGATGGTAAAATTACACCTGACTTCAGCAGACAAAAAGATTTATTTCCTTGCCTCTATGCAGACTTGATTCACACTGTCATGTAGATTTCAAGGCTGCAGTCCCAGGTGGGACAAAGGTGCAGCCTGGCATCCTAGTAGGTTACTCAGGTAAGCAACTCTCAAATCTACAGGTGGGCAAAACTTTATCAAGAAAAAAAAAAAGTGCCTCAGGCCTCCAGAAACATTAGGGCATACTTTCAGAGAGGCAATTAATATTTCTAAGCCTTTCTCAATAGCTCCTTCAGCAGAAGGCAGCTGTAGCACTTGTTCAGTTGGCTACCTGTAGGTTCTGCTAATTCTCTGGTGATGGTGTGGTATAACGTTTCTGAACTAATTCCTTCAGAAGAACCTGTTAAGAAAATAGGATCCACTCTGAATATCTCTCTGGCTTTAAGAATGTTCACTTGTGATTGTAGGCCAGCTTTTGACTGTGTTCCTTTCTTTCTGCCTCCCCCAGCATCAATAAAATTCTGGGTCACTCAATGACAAAACTTCCCTGAGTGAATCTTAGTTGATGCCTTAGGAGCAAGCTTACTACTTGCTTTCTTTATATTTTAATTTACTTTCCCTGAAGATAACACTTCAAACCAGCAACTAATGTTCTGTAACCCTTTTATTGATCCATCTTAACACCTGTTCATCCATTTACAAAGAGAAACTCTCTGTGAAGGAGGAAGAATGGAATTAGAGGAAACATTGTAGAGGCTTGTACATATTCCCAGGCTTTACTAATATTTGTGTGTTTGGCATTAAAAAAATAAAAAAAAATAAAAAAAATTTGAAGGTTTCAGACATTCTAGGTGCAAATTAATGTCATATCTTACATGGTACAACTAGTTCTCCCTGATGCTGCGTATCATAAAAATATTATCTTTTAGTCTAGAGCTGCCAATAACACAGCTAGCTGCTCTGTTTGACCAGGTACACATGCCACACAGCTTGAAAATTCACCTTTCTCAGGACCTTCCTCTGCCAGTCCCTGGCTTTCATTGTGAAAATTTGTCTATTCATTTGCAAGGTCTGTCCAAGTTTTGGAATGAATGGAAAGCAGACAAAGCAGTAGTAGAAGAATAGCCATGCAAAACACTCATTTCCAAGCAGCCATGATAACCATGGTCTTCTTGGTGTCCAACCTACAGTTTAAAATTACTGAGTACAGGAAAATCTCTATTGCAGAGAATCAACAACTGTCAATCAACTTAAGGCCATCAGCCCCAGAGCTGCTACCCAAGCTAACTGCAAGAGGATTATGCTCTTTGCTGTCCTCAGAATAGAGGAGGCTTGTATATCATTAGCATTTCTGTCAACACCTTGTCTCACAGCCCATAGTCTTATGCTATGTCAGTCTGTGGTTATTTGTTCACAGTTTGGATTAGGAGTGGCTGGCAGGTGTTCAGTTGAGATTCTCTCATTCCCATTGAGAAAAGGTATCAGTCTCATTGTTGCACTAGATTTGTAGGATTACAGCTGAAATCAGACCTGCGAACAGTGTTCAAACAGAGAGTCCCAAAGCTCTTTTACTGGGGAATATCATTTACTGTGGGAACAACTGAACAAGGACTCAAGAGATTTCCTTCCAGCTCAACCAAACACTTACTATGCGAGTGGAGACAAATCATCTCACCTGCCTTATATAAACAGGAATTACATTTTACTTGGTACGGGATCTTCAGGATAATAACCTCATAAAGGCCAAGGCAAATCTGATAAGCCCAAGAGGTGTCTAACAGATAATGTTAGACCTTTAAAGATCTATATTCTCCCCAAAGAAATGTGCAGTAGAGGTGCTGAAATTTGGCAACCTGCCCAGGCATGCCATAGCTGAAGGAATCTTCAAGTTCTATCTTACGTGGGACTCGATCGAAGGGAAATATTCTTACCTTTTTAACAGAAAGCCCATTTTGTTGAATGGTTACTGAATTGTTTACTCTAATCCTTCCTTCAAATTCTACATCTGCTCTCAACACCATCACGTAGTATTTTACACAGACTTACTTTCTGTTTTTTCCTTCAGCAGATGTCCAACCCACCTGAGGCTATTTTGTTGTACACCCCTCTGCTTCACTGTTTTTTACCTTTCTATGAACCACAGAATGTTTGCAAAATGAGTTTCACAGGCAAGCTGATGCATTCAACAATATTTTCCTCTCTCCTCAGCTATCACAAACAGGATGGCCATTCTGTCTGGCCAAAGTAAACGCAGCAAAACCAAGGCTGCCAGCTAGCAATCTGTGCTTTGTTTGGCATTGCTGGAATAAGTTGTGATGTGGCAGGCAGTGTGTGTTACCTACATATTTAGAGTATCCTCTAGGGTCAAAACCTGACCATTAAAAATCAAGGATGAGTAAGAATGCATGAAAGTTATCCCAAAGTCAAATGCTTCTGAAACTGCAGCAGCTTTAATAAGAAACAGCAGCTTCAGGCACTGCACGCATCTTCTTATACTGTCAAACATAAATGCATGGGAAGGTATAGTGCATGATTAGCAAGTGGAGCCACCAGATCTGCCAAGAAATTTGTGCACCTTGCCAAATAAATGCCAGTCAGGTTAGACAGCACAGACACTGACTCTGGCCTTGGCATCTCTGAGCAGTAAACATTTGCCTCTCTAATAAGTAGTAAAGCACAGTGGCATCGTGCTTTACCAACATACGGTCAGGAGCAGCAATATCTCAGCTCTTGAAAAGAGGATTCATTTTCCTTTCCACTTCCTCTTCTTCTGTGATATTTCCTTGGTTTTTAGAAAAATAATTTTATGTTCTCCTCCCTATCAAGCTGGAAGTATGCTCCTCTGCAACCAGTCATCAGTGATATTCTGTGCACTGGAGTGCATGACCTGTTTTAATGAGCTTTGGCAGAACATCAGATTCATTTCCCCTCCCCCACCTAATTACTGTATGCCATTTGTGCCATTCTGGTTCGGGACCTCTCTGCAGATCTATTAGAAACACTTATTTCTAGGGATTTATGTATAAGCAGTTATCAGATACTTAAAAATGACAGAATGACATGCAGACACAATATTTTTTGATTCTTTTTATGGCATTTACTCAGTCGTTTTAAGATGCTTTTCAGGTCTAATAGCCCTGAGTAAAGAACAAATTTTCCTGCAATTAACATATGCTGCAAATTAATTCATTTTTATACTTGAAGGTATTTCATAAAGTCTTGTAAAACAATGCAGTGACAAAACAACTTGCAAACTGTTACCTGTGGTTCAAAGCCCTCACCCTGCAAGGACAAATACACACACTTGACTTTCAGTAATTTAGCAGATATGTTTTCATCTAAAGGATGGCTGTTGTGCTCAGAGTCGAGCCTGGTGTAAGTCCTCAGCAGATCTAGATCCACAGTAACAAGCTGATGCTACTTCCACGCCCCATCACTCTCATGCATTCTCATCTAAGCATCTGAAAGACTCCATGGAAAATGGCTCTGGAAAATCACTTTACCTTTCCAGTGCAAAATATGTCCCCAGGTCACTGTACATGAAATTATTGTCATCTTAAAGTAAGTAGCTCAATTAGCTAGTGTAATTGTCATGGCAATGCAAAAAACAAAAACAAAACAAAACAAAAAAACCCAACCCCAAAACAACACAATAGCTCATTTATTTCCTGTTACACCAAGAGTATACAATGCAGATAGTAGTCTCTTTTTATTTTTATGCATGAAATTATCAATATAGAAAAGTGAAAATATGAAAAATGTGGTGTTATAGAGGTCATAAACACAGAGTAATTTTTGTTATTGTGAGTCTACCTCACTCCATAGAACTATTTAATGTAGACTTTAGCTTATTTTTTTGCTATATTATATTTTCCATTTTCAGCTCTTAGAGCTGAATTTGTCAGCTTTCACCCACTATCCCCCCTTTTGTTGCACACAGCTCTCTGGTTGCATTATCTCTAACATATTTCTCAAGAGTTACTTTAAAGATGGATAGTGGGATATAAAGTCTTTGTTTCCCTCACCCAACACACATGGATATGGCAGTATCTGTCCTGTTTACCAGCCTTTCTACACTTTTGTAAACGATGACTGTAGTAGAGTTTGTAGTTTTCCCTTTTCATGCATATTTACATTTCTACTGCTTAGTAACTTCTTTAAGACGAAAGGTTTAGGGGGCATTTTCAAGGCTGACAAATTCAAAGTATGACTACTGCCCTAGAAGTGAAAGTTATGATGGCCATAAAATCACAATTTCCAGAAGTACTATTTGTATTACAATTGCAGACAATGGTATAATGCTGAATGGAAACATGGTGAGAAGTGCATAAGTAGCTCTGTTATTGAATTTCTATAAATAAGTAGAGAAGCTTTATTTACCTGCATCTATTTATGACTGCATCAGTTCTTAACAACATATACTTCTGTATCTTACTTTTTTTGCCTTTCTAGCTGCCTGTATTCTCATGGATCCCTAGGGCAACTAAAAACTTTACTCTCTAAACTGCTCAGTCATGAACTTCTGTATTTATACAGTCCAAACAAATTCCAGATTTTATTAGCTGGTATTGCTGTGTCCTGTTTTTTGCAGAGCTGACTGACATTGTTTTATTAAAGGGACTGCAGGTGCTACAAAGGTGGTATTTCAAAACAAAGTTAGGGATGACATTCAGGATCTGTTGGCTTTGCCAGTCTTCATTTTTCAGTTTCATTACTGTAAAAGCACCTGCTGCTTGTTGTGGGGACAACAGAGGATCCGCAGTGGCCATATTCAATTAAAAACTTTTGTTGTATTTAATTTAATTCCATCTTCAGGTATTTTAAGTCTCGATAATTGGAAACAGCATAAGGCATATTGATGTATCACCACTTTGTGACTGTCAATTAGGGTTCCCATAAACCTGGGATTTGCCACAAGCCTTTATGACTTTAAGCATGACATTTACCTGACACTCAATTTTCCTATTTAGGAAGAAATAACAGTGGCTTCATGGGAACGGTGCGTAGGCAGACGTTTAATGGCTGTGAGATGCTTGATTACTGTTGAGAAGTGGCCACAGAAGAAATCAGGTTAGATCTGTAATAGAGTTAGTTATCCAGCAAGGGTAACAGAAACCACATAGATGTTACAAGCTCCCTCAAAACCATGTTTTTACAGAGATAATATTTCTAAGGGTTGGCTGAATATATAAATGCATATTCCTGCATATACATAGGCGGCTATGTTGGGCCTTTCTATTTGCAAGGTGGCAAAAATAATTTAAGAACTGGCCTCGTGGACTTTAACTCAATCTGAAAATTAAATTACTGAAAGGACAACTTCATGAGTCACAAAAGCAAAGATTCTAGACCAAGAGCGTTCATCATGGTTTTAACTTTCATTACTATGATTTTTCATCTTACAGACTCATTTCAAATAATAAGGGTGCTGCCTAGCAGTGCTGGTTTAGTCCCTTGGTGTTTGCTAGGGAATGGATTCATGGAGAGGTAGATTTTAAAGTTCAAGGATGCTTTCTTACACAAAAATACAAGAAGCCCACAGACTCCTGAAGGCCTCAGAACACAAGATAATCCTGCTGGTAAAGGACAGGAATGCCAAGCAGCCTGTGCAGCTTCCCAGATGTCCACTCAAAGACCAGAGGACAGTGGAAATGGAGAGAATGGCATACATAGGAGAACAGCTGCACAAAGATAGAATCACAGAATCACAGAAAGCCAGGGTTGGAAGGGACTTCAAGGATCACGAATCTCCAACCCCCCTGCCACATGCAGGGCCACCAACCTCCATGTTTAATACTAGACCAGGCTGCGCAGGGCCCCATCCAACCTGGCCTTGAACACCTCCAGGGATGGATGGGGCATCCACAGCCTCTCTGGGCAGCTGTTCCAGCACCTCACCACTCTCTCTGTAAAGAACTTCTCCCAGTATCCAACCTAAATCTTCCCTACTTCAATTTAAAACCATTTCCCCTTGTCCTGCCATTATCTACCCTTTCAAAGAGTTGACTCCACTCCTGTTTGTAGGTTCCCTTTAGGTACTGAAAGGCTGTAACGAGGTCACCCTGCAGCCTTCTTTTCTCCAGGCTGAACAAGCCCAGCTCCCTCAGCCTGTCTTTGCAGGGGAGGTGCTCCAGTCCCCTTATGACCTTCATGGCTCTCCTCTGGACCATCTCCAACAGCTCTATCTTTCTTGTACTGGGGGCTGCAGACCTGGACACAGTACTCCAGATGGGGCCTCACAAGAGCAGAGGGGGACAATCACCTCCCTGTCCCTGCTGGCCTCTGCTCTTCTGATGGAGCCCAGAATACCATTTGCTTTCTGTGCTGCACAAGCTTGGATAAGAGCAACAAAATGTGCACTGAGGTAACTTTAAGCAAAGAAGAAGCAGTGAATAAAATAATATTTACAAATTCTTTGAGAAGATACATTAATCAGCTAGTAGAAAAGAAAGCTGATGGCTCAGGAACCCAAAGCTTTCAGCTGCATTCCCCTATGGCAGACTCACCTGGAGGCAGGCATGTTTTCCCCAGACCTCTGCCTTTGCTTGAGGGAAAGTTTGCAGAACCCAGAAAGTTTTGATGAACTGATGTTATCAATGAGATCTGCCCTCGTTGCATTTTTACAACAAACTCCACCAGGATTTGCAAGAGAGTTCCTGAGCCTGACTGGGGCACAAAATGAGGAGTTTGTATCAAATCAGACCTCTCTGACAGTTTGTATTGATTTAATTCTGGAAGTTAGAAATGCACTGAGACACATGAAGATAGAGCCAGGCAAGGCCTTAGGCAGAGTTCATGATATGAGACAGAATTGGGGAAGCCTATTTTCCTTTTCTTGAAACCTTGTGGGAAAAGCTTGCACAGTTTCCAGAGGCAGCCAGTTCCCATCCCCACACTTATCTCACCTGCCATTTTTTTAAACCCTGTTTCACTTTCACAGTCAACAGTGAATTGCTCATCCTACCAGACACAGAAAATATACCTGTGGGACTCCACATGTTACATCTTCAGTGTTCTATGTACCAACATAGAACTTGCAAAGACTTTGCAAAACACCCCTCACAAATTCATATTAAAAATGTATTTAGATTACCTTGGATATGAACTCTGTCTTAGCAAAAAGATGCAAGAAAAAATGCTGTGAACAGGAGAGCAGTGTGCTTGATCTAAACCAGTGACAATTTAAAGAAAGTAGAAAAAACATATTTTACCTATTTCATATGCCAGCATATCTTAATAAATTTGGCCCTTTTACAAGATAGAGAAATCATACGAAGAGATCTTAAACATTAGACATAAGAGTAAAAATAATATGACATTCTTCCCCAAAAATTGAAGTCATGCTATGTTATGTTTCAAAGCACTGCTATTCTATAGAGAGGACATACTGAAAAGTGCAAAGAAACAGCCAAGCATAGCAAATTGTAGCTTATAGTGAAAGGCTGAGGCAGCCAAAACAGCAGCCAGCTCGGGGATGCAGAAGTGCTGTATCACAGCCCAAGGAGGTGATCACTGTCCTCCTTGCGGCGCTGGTGAGACTACACAGACAATTCTGTACATAGCTTTTAGAACTCTAATACTGGAAGGATGACAGTGAACAAAACATAAATCAGAAAAAAAATCCTGCGGGATGATGTGTAGATTAGAGAAAATGCTTTTGAAGAAGGATTAAAATAACTAAATTAAGATTTGCTAAGAAATGACTACAGGGAATACTGTAACACCTACAAGCATTTGACAAGGAAGAAGTAGAATATTTCAGAGTTATACAATGGATCTTAATAATGAGTTGCAAAATGAAGGTAAAAAAGCAGATATAACCAGAATATTGGGAGAAGCTTCCACATTCCGTGGCCAAGGTACGTTTCTTCTGGGAGTGAAATGAAAACTGCCTGAGAAGCTCCATGAAAACCAGGAAATGGATGCAATCTTAATGAACTTTCTGAGCACATGGCACAGTGTTATCTAGCTTTTGTCTAACTTTCTATCTTACTTAACCATATAGGAAACTGTAGTCTAGATTAAATTTGGAGTATGGATTTTGAAAAATAGGATCTCTTAGCAAACCTTTCCAGAAGGCAGTGAAAGATGAACAAGTCAGGCAAAACTGCTATTAAAGATGTCTCTCAGACTTAATGAATAGTAATTTCTTGCTTCTGTCAAGGGAAAATGACATATTTAGTTCTACTTTTGTCTGAGCAGCTGACTACTGGAGGAAGTTACTAAAAGTAAAGAAAAGAGTGTCCTGGTCAAAGGGATGACAAGATGAGATCAGACGCGGATATACTGCTGGGAATGACAGACAGATCAGAGCCTTTCTACATGACTTGCACAGCTCCATTCAGGACTCCGTTTTTTACATTTCACTAAAAAGTTCTCTGAATTATATTTATAGCTCCACATTATTCCCCTTCCTCCACAAGCAATCTTGCCTTATATATACTGCCGTGCACATGCTGTATATTCTGATAATCACTATGTGATTATTGCACCCCGAGTGCATCAGGTGCCTTGCAAACAAATAAGGGGACAAGCCCTGAGAAATGACAAGCTAAATGGATTCCAGGTGCTAACATGATCCCTGGTGGAGCAGTTGGAGGAGCTAAGTTGAGAGCTAGGCCACAGCTGATATAACACAACAGAGACCAGCTTCTGCCATAGTGATTTTAAGATGATGAATAACAAATTCTCCATGACCATGCAAATATTTGGTATTCCTGTCATTTTAGTCTGGGTAATGCCCACCAGGATTACAAGACTTGCATGTATTCTTTGCCTTTGGATGTAGGCCTTTTGTAAAATAAGTGATGGCCTAAGTAATGAGGCACACAGAATGTATGTATACATTCTTTAATTAAAAGCACTTGAATCCTTTTTCCAGTGAAAGAAATCAGTTCCCAGTATTTTCATTGTTTGTACCACAACTTATTTCAAAAGTACTGCCTGAGTCCATTGTCAAAATCTAAATCAGAATATCAAAATCTGTATGTTTTTGCACTTGGATGAACTGCATTCCATGTATATATAGAATCCTAGAATCATTAAGTGGAGAAGAGCCCCTATGATCATCGTGCCCAGCCACCAATGTGAAATTTACAAAAAAAAAAAAAAAAAACCTGAGAATTTTTTTAATAACCAGCTCCAGTCTCAGCTCACTGGAAACTCACCCAACCTGTTGGAGGATGCTTTCTTTATAATCCATGCATATAGAAAGATTAAGTGCACTTCCATTTCTGGACTTCAGCAGCACAGCTGATACAGAAAACAAAATAAAGAATGAAAATTGGGTGTTCTGGTATACAGAGATGCATTACTTTATACATCATTTTTATTATTCATATAGTGCCCTTTGATACTCACACAATGCATCAAAAAATTAAGGCACAACTTATCAGTGTCTTTTAATCTTTTTAAGAGATATCATTGAATTATGCTAAATTGTCAACGTGAAAATTTGGAGATCACTACCTCTATCTAATAAAGTTATCCAAATCAGATGAAAGAAAGCTGTGCTACAGTTGTTCAGCAGGAAGCTTGGCCAGGTTTTCTGCCATGCTTGCTGAAGAAAAAAAAAAAAGCTACAGCTTGTAGAGAACAATTGAATATTTCCATGCATTATGCCAGTAATGGCTTTCCCTGTGCACAAATGTCTCTTGCTTCCAGCTAACAGAAATACTAGCTACCTAAAATCTGACAAATGGACTGTGTTCAAAGTTGACTAATTGGAATCCTGGAACTGTGGGCATGACTTCGGTCACTTAAAGCTATGACAGTTCATCTGCTGCTAATGGTGACTTAAATAGAAAGCAGAGACTGTGGTTTGTCATCCATTGCTATATATTCACAAGTGCTCACTGTTGCAATTATCAAAGTATTCAAAACAGAACTATTGTGAAAACAGTCCTAATGCACTCTTGAACGATTTAAACCGATTCATAAAAGCCTCTGAAACATGAAGATCAAATAGTATTCTAATGGAGATTCTATGGTATAGTTCTCAAAGCTTGAAAAGAAGATAAAATTAAATCTAATTTTAAAATGTTTAGGATTTGGGATCATCAATCATTTGGATTTATCTTGGACTCAAATAAAACATAATACAAATTGTAAGATACGGAGGACCCACACTTAATTGCTCCATTTAATGGTATGTTTTCTTCTAAAATATGTGATAAAAGCTGTCAATATCTGATTGTTTACATTGATTTTAGTCTAGGCAAAACGTTCACTTCCCCGTCTGCTTTCAGATGGGAATGTTTAAAGTGCAAATTAGCAGGCAGCACTGGTTTATGCTGGTTGCACATGACAAGGAATCCTTATTAACATTTGGAAAAGGCATATTCCCAGTTTTTACAGCCCAATAAACACTGAAAAAAACAGTAAGAACAGTAATCTGAATTCTGTTCTCACTACTATTTTAATTATTCAGTGTATTTAGGTGGTTGAAATTTGTATGTAAGCAATGCCTTTGAATTAAGGGCTCCATTTCAATGTCTGCAGTTTGTTGTTTGCTTACCCACACTTAAGAGCAAGAAGATGTGGGAACCAGATGTAGGAATCACACAACATTTGGACCTTAAATAGTCTGATCAGTAATGAACTAATAATACGAGACCATGGGTATGTATGTCAGGGTAAGTATCTTTTCATTGATTAACTCCACTGAAGTCAATAGAGTTAAAGCAACTGGCGGTTTCTTCTCATAGCCTAAGTGGGATAATTTAGCAAAGCTAAGACACTAGTGTAATAAACTGGAAAAGAAAAGCAAACAAATAAAAACACTCCACAAGATTTTATCTAATTTTTAAGACCATTTTAGGGGTTCTGTAAATGAGTTACAGAAGACTTTCAAAGTTTTGGAAAGAAGAGCTGGGATAAACATGGCAAGGGACTCTACTGTCTATTCAAATGGAGCTCCCACTCAAACCTTTCGAATCTTTTTCATAAGCATCATCCAATGCTATGGCAAATCACTGCAGAATGCATTAACAATTCCAGTAACTGCTTACATAGGCAAGTTCTTTTTCATACGACTCATCTTTTTCAATACTTCTCAAAAATGAAACAGAATAAAAAGTTGGTTTGTAATACATGTCAGTTAGAAATAACTTGTTTAAAAAAACAGACAATAGAACATTTGAATTTGCCACAGTCTCAAAAAAAAAAAAAAAAAAAAAAAACCACACAAAAAAACAAACAATAATTTAACAAACAAATAACAAACAAATCAAGCTAGAGATTTTACAAAAAGGGTATGGCACTATATCCTCCAGTTTTTCTGAGATGGCTTGTACCAGTGAGATCTTTGCATTTCCTTACAGTCCTTGCAGTGAGATGAAGCTAACACTAAAGACTTTATTTGCTTCCAGAGTAGTCCAACTTCCATCATCAGCTCTCCAGAAGCCAACAAACACTGGTGGTAAAAAGGCTACATGGGGCAAAGCACTGCATCAAGGCAGTTTGCAAGAGTCTTTGAGTCACCTGCTTGACGAGCATTGCAAAACTGAACTGGCAAAGCTGCCCAAGATTAGCACAACCTTTGTGCAGCTTGAAGGGCGATTATCATGGCAAAAGTCCTGCACATATGTATGTATGTATGTATGTACGTACATATGTAGGGAATAACTACAGAGAATGCTGGAATAGAGAACACAAATTTATAATAACTGTCCACTCTCTTACAATACACATTTGTTTTTCCACCTGCAATGTCATGATCTAAAATTAAGGTAAATGAATGTTCTGGGTCTCATTCTGTATTTTGCTAAACAGATTTGACCAAGTTATATGGCTGTAATTGGGTAAATCTCTCTCTTTCTAAAGACTCTTTTTCATTACTTGACAGATTTCATGTAAAGAAGGGTCAGAACCCATCAAAAGCCAGGACAATAATTATTTTGATGTCTAATTACCATGATTTCAATGCATGTCAACATCCATGCAGAGATAAATCTACAGTGTAATTAAAACAGCTCAGAAAATCAGAAAATTAAACACAGTTGATTCACAGAGAGCCAGAATAGTGTTATTTTTCTCGTCTTCAGAAAATCTTATTTATATTTTTGAAGAAGTGTCTACATAAGCATCAAGTCTGTATAGTTCATGAAAATAATAGAGAAATAAGGCCACTTATTAGCAGGTACCTGACTGCATGTTCACATGTAGTTTTATTTGCATAATAATTCAATTTAACTTCTATGGAACTACAGATATGAACAAGAGACAGATAAAGTTCATATGATTAACCCACGTCTGTTTTCCTCATTTGATAGTGTTAAATTTGGCCCAGTGTAACTACATGTGAGTAGTGGCCTGCTTAAGTACAAATGCAGGGCTGATTCTCCTTTCCATAATGGTCTATACTGTAAAACAATCTTTCCTATCTCATAAAAACTTTAAAAGTAACATTGCTAGACATGATGTTTTCATTACAGTAAAAATCTAACAAAAAAGAAATCCATTTTAGAAAGAAGGATCAGTACACAAAGGTTGAATGTCACTGCACTGACTTGGTGAGGTAGTGGAAAAAGCAGTACTTCTCTTTATAGATGTTACTATTCTTCAAGGTAATTTTTTCTATTTATTCTCCTGAACTTTGATTTGAAAATTTGCATGTTTTGGTTTTTTTTTACATCATCTCAAAGAATATCAGATATACGTGTCTCCTGCAATGGAGATGCATACAATATACAGGACATCCATTTAGCTTTTCTATTAGACTATCACAGAAACGTTTTAGCTTCGAATAAAGAATTATATCTCAATGACTTTACAGAATGTCAAGAATAGTTAAGTTAACATAAAAAAAATTCAGCTGCTTGCTCTTATTCTCCCGTGTATAGCTTTCGCTACCCCTATTTTCCTTCATTTGATCGTAACACTAGTAATAAAACTTCATTTCACCTTAATAAAATGGAGTCAAATAATCTTATTTCATATATTTCTGTTTTATTTTAAATAGACACTGATTACTGATCTGAAAACATACCATCCTATACTGCTGAACCTTTCTCCCTCATTTTGCCACCTTTCAGTTTATAGCCACTGTTGACTGTGATGGAATTATTCTAGAAAAACAATATGATCTCAGCCTCGAGAAGATGTTTCTCTGCTAGGTCAAACAATTTGCCATAATGAAAATTGCAAAAAGGAAATAAATGCATTCACCAAATAGTCAAGAACACTGGCCTTTCCTCTCCATGCATCATGGTAACAGATTGGCCTTGCCAGCTTCCATCACAAAAACACTTTCATATCTGGAAGATCTTACAATTCTTGTTTTGAGCGATTGCTTTTAAATGACACGATGTAATAAATATGAACTTTATTTTATTTGGTGACCAGTGCAAGCCAACGGGAGCAGCAGAATATTGAATACATAAAATTGCTATTAAAGAAGGTTAAGGCTGTGTCATAAACCATCTAAAATGTTATTGTTATTTCAAGCACAAACTGATCTGTTGGTGCACTGCAGGGAGGAGGAAAAAAGGACACTGCAGCAGGAGTGGAAGAACAGTCACAGCCAAAAAAGTCACCGTGATGACTTTGGGATGACTTGAACCCAAACAAGCAAATCCAGTGTGTTACAGAGCCTACACCAATGCTACCATAACAAAGTCAACCTCCAAGTTCCAGGAGATTGTTGTCAAATGAAGTCTAGAAGACACAAGGGTTGGCCTCATTTGCAATCAATGCAAAGTGAACGAGAGCTGCAATTTGAGAATTGAAAATCACTCTACTTTTCTTCTGTTTTTTCTGTCTCCATTACTAACGATTTTATGGCTGGAATCTAATGGGTGGTGTTCATACCAAACAGAAACCAGAAAGATTCTATCAAGTTCACAGATAGAGTCCACAGTTGTCATGCAACCTTAGCACTCAACAAATGTAATGACTACTTACATATGCACTGCTCTGAAGTTGAAGCTGAGTGAAGGTACTGCTCCCTGAGCTCCCAGAGATAACTCTGGTAATGTAGCTACAGCTGCTTGAAACCTCTCCAGACAACCAGAGTACACAGCCAAATTGACTTGGAATTCACACTTCAAGAACATTTGAAATTTTCTCAAACTTTTCTAGAGATCTCCACTGGAAGATATCTAGTTCACAGGGAATTTACATGGTGAGTGTAACAAACAACAATTCCATAAAACACTTCTGAAATCGCTGCCTCTTTAACAGCATGAGAAATGTTCAGAAGGATGTGCTCCAAAGTAATGTTGTGTGCACTGCACCATTTTTGTTTTCTCACCACTAAGATAAAGGACAATGAAGAAACATATGGTCTTCCTGTGGTCACGGAAGTCTCCAAATTAGTATTTTAATCCAAATTTCTGGCAAATTTACATTACTCCATACTAAAATACTTTCTTGCAATTCACTCCTTTCAAACAAATTTGTCACCTACCTCACTTCCAACATCTATTTCAATAGTCTTCTTTTCAAGAGTTAAGTAACATCCACTGTCAACGCTTTGGGCAGAAAGTTCGGATGCTCATTCCTACCGGCAATAACATGTAACAAATTTATCTCTTAAAATACAGCATGTTTGAAACTACACAGTTCTTCAATCAGTTTCTCAGTTAATGTTGGGAAGCAATGGCTGAAACACTGAAAAATCACTGAAGGAATCAATCACACCACTGAACAGATGATTTCTGCATTATAGTGCTGTTGCAGTCATAATTGTTTGTGGGTGTAAAAGAGAAGTAGATGATACTTGTAATGACTGTAAAGAAAAACATAAGTACAAAATATTTCCAGTGAGTCTGAAATTCAAACTGTATTAATGAAGTTACATGGCTTTCAGAATGACTTATGATTTGTATGTCCGTTGTACCTCTAGTTGAAATATCTGACATCCACATTCTGATGATCTGCTGAGCGTGAGATGCTCTCTGTTTTGGCTCTGATTGTGAATAAAGAACATTTCGCACTTTTCTTCCATCCTACGCCCCAAACTGTCTTGTTTGCTGAACGCAGGACAAAATTCATTAAATAAGTAATTTCTGCTAGCTGTTTGCTTATGCTAATACTAATCACATTGTAAAATGCGTGTGTCCCCTCCATCCGCCATTTTACTAGCTGGTGCATATTTTTTTCTTATGTATTTCCCTGAGTTTCACAATCCAGGGATCCTGGAAAGCTCTGCAGCTGTAAAGGAGACACATTAGAAAATTACATCTCTTTTGTTCAAAAAGAATTCCTCATAAAAGAACAGAGGATTTGAATGGCATTTTCAACCCCCTGTCACATCGAGTGTAACTATAACCACATGGCATACATGGAAGGGGACTAATTACCCAATACCTTAGAACTGAAAACATGATTATGAAAAGCAGATAAATGTCATGTGCAGTGATACGATGCGCTAACAACTTTCTACTTTGATAATGATGTAGATTTGAACTGCAGTCTAAAAGTAGAGATTGTGAGTGTTTTTCTTTGCATTCTTCTGTGCAACATCTACCTCTAAGCAGGAAAAACAAAATCATGATCTGTTTTGCTTCTATCTTTAGTATGTTCTATGATACGGGAAGGAATTTGGATTTAAAAAAAAAAAATTCTCTTTTAAATTGTTTAAATAAGGAATTTCATTTTATATAAAGCAAATATCTTCACCACTATACCATATTATTTTTTTATTATAGTGTAAGAGGTGGAAGATATGAAATACTGCATATACAAGTATGAATTATTGCAATTTTAGGTTAATCATAGAAAAAAGTTATAGCTTGATAATGAGGTTAAGAATGAAGAAGTGGTGTATAGAAAACGTTATGAGATACGCATTTCAAATGCAATTTTAATCAACCCCTTATGGAGCAGTGTGAAATCTAAGTAATAAAAATGACATACTGACTATGAGAGTTCTAAAATGACACGACATAGCGCTCAAAAAAGATCAATGGCTGGATAACCTCCCAAACAGAGCATGGGTTATCAGGAGTGTTAGTACAGATGTCTCAAAACTATTTTTCATTGTCGTTATAAGAAGACTAATTGAGACCAGATAGTACAACACAAACTATATACATCTTGAGTGTCTTATGAAAGAAAGAGGATTAATAATGGTTATGGGCAGAGTGATAATCGAAAGGGCTTTTAGTCAATATTAATAAATCTTACACATCAGGTCCAAATGTAACATTAAATCAACAAGCCCCCCTAACACAAGAATAAGTAAATTCTGGCATACTTAGTAACTTATCTGCAAATGTCAAGTACTGAGGCAAGGGGAAATAGGTAGATCATTTTATTATCACAACCGTAGTTAGCACTAGGAGCTAGGCTTCTTTTACAACAAAGAAAAAGCCCAACAAATTTAACATGACAAAAGATAAAGATAAATCATTGCTCTCAAAAAGCTATTAAGCTGTAAGTGTTAATTTCCCTTAGTTAAATCTTTGCTCCATCACTTTGTTATATATGAATCATTTCATAAAAGTGAAAAAATGGTGCTTCAGAAATATTAAAGTCACAGTTTTATGTCTTCCTGAATAGGTCAGGTTCTTAAACTTTCAGTAAAGGGTACCTAAATGCAGCTATCTTTGAAATAGCTGGGGGGGGAAAAAAAGATGACATACATAGTGCAGTGGAGAGAATCAGTGAAAAATCAAGAAAACGGACTTATCTCAAATAGATCTCATTGACTTTTAGAAACACTTTGAACAACAGCTGTAGCCACTGGGGTGCTGTAATGACATACCCCATTATAAAATGTAACACTAAGTAAATGTAGGAGTGGAAATTTAACAATTGGACGTTTAATGGCTGCAATTATGGCAAAAGAATAATGAACCTATTAGGCAGAAGAACTGGCAATTACTCTAAGGCTTATTGCAATACAGCTGTGAAAAAAGTTATACAGAAGCATGCTTAAAAATGGTTATTAAAGGGGGATAATGCATTCTGTTTACCTTGACAGAAGCAATTTTTCTTCTGAAATGAAATGGAGCTTTTTCCACTATCAGACATGGGAGCTCAGATGTGATGGATCCCGCTATTTAAAGGTAATGTATTTTCAGATATGCTTTTCTAGGTATAAATGATGTCTACACTAAGCCTATAACAGTTAGATTTATCAGCTAACAAACAGGCAGAGGAAGATGTTTAAGAACAGACAAAAATGAAAAATAAATAGAATGCAAAAATTTAAGATACCCTATAAGCAGTCTAAGTAGCTATTTTTTATGACTGGTAATATTAAATATTAGTTGTCTCCTATCAACACAGATAAGGTGCCAGACTCATTAGGCAAGATTCCCATGCTGGGATTCAAATATAATTTATTTGGTTCACTTAATTTTCAACCATACACATCCCAGTGAAGGTGGAGATGAATGAAAAGATATAAAACATGATAGAGACGCAACAGGGAAGACTGCAGAAGGAAGCCTCAGTAACTTCATGGGAAAGGATGAAAATTTATTAAAATAGTATGCAATTTTGAAAATTTTACTTTCCTTTTGGTAGCCAGAGTATATAAATAAAATGAAAGCGTTAGTAAATGGCACAGGATGTGTTTTTTTGTCCACATTATTAACAATATGACAGAAGTTCAGAGGACAGCCATGTCAGCTCTCCAAGTTCAATGATCTAACTGGTGACTAAGTTAAACACTGTGGGAAGTTAAATGTTCTACACCAAGTCACAACAGCGTTCCTAAAGCATGTTTGTCTCAGGCCTGGATATTAATTGATCTATACTCATCAGCTTTCCACTTCCCTCAGCATTTCATAAGAGATTTATTAAAATTATTGCAACTGAATTTAAAACTTAAGTATGGCTCTGAATTTGGGTGGCAGCGAGCACAACTGAGAAAGGCCCTTGGGGCCCATACATTATCATTTGGTGCACAACGTTAAAAAGAAATTAGGACTTGTATTTAAAGAGCAATGAAAATAGCACCAATGACACAAAGAAGACACAAAGCACAGTGCCTGACAAATGGCTTCATAAAGCCAGGAACTGAAGTAATCAAGAAGTTAAGCATTAGCAAAACTCTCATCATGAGCTTTATCCTAAGCTTGCTTTCATCACAGAAATAAGTTTGTCCAAAACCAGGTTTAATCTTGGCTTAAACAGCACAACTGGTGAGCTGTGTGCATTTGCTGCAGGTTCTGGGCCTAGCTTTGGGCAGCTATAGCTACTCAAAACAGCTGGAAAACTGCTATAAAGGGCCATTAAAATGCTCCATTTTGCTCTAAATTATTCAATAGGTCATTTAGTCCCAGGGCTGTTACATGAACGTGGAAAAGCGGCTTTGAGCTCTGCCTCTCAGCTATTCTCTACTTCCTGGGATGGGAATTCATTCTGAGAATAAAAAGGACAATACTGAAATTTGACTTACTGACTTTAAAAGGTTTCTTATTAAGAGCAACATTAAATGAAAATCCAACTCTTCATCACGCGCACTTTGCACCATGGTACTTTTTTGTTACACGTTTTGTTTAGTCTATCAAGCTAACTCATTAATATGCACATTCTCTGTATCCTCTCCAAGCATCCGCTCATGTAATCAGTTCCCAGCCCACTGTGAGGGCAGGAAGGCTATCGGTCTAGAAGAAACAGACGCTTGAAGCTTAGGAGTGGGAATTGTCTAGGCTACAGACAATCACGTTACAGAGGCAGAAGGAGAAAAGATCACTAAGGAATTCTGAGGCAAACCTAACCTTGTATTATCCGCCCACAGTCATAACTCCACTACTGCTGAAATGCAGGTTGTTTATTTATCCTTAAAATATATAAATATACATGTATTTTACAGATGACTTGTGGGTGCTACAGTGTGGAAATACGGTATAATAATTCTCCTGAAAAAGACAGACATTCTTTTTACTTTAAAAGCATACCCTGAAGTTAGTGACACTTCTGCCATCACTCCTTGAACATGCCTGCCAGACAAAATGTCATGATTCTATAAATGATGTCTCTTTTCCCATGTGCACTTCTTCCTAGTTTCCCTCATCTTTGCCCAAAACGCTGCTGTAGGGGTTTTAGACCATTACATACATTAGCAGTGTATCACATCAGCATGCAAATTTCTCTTACATCTTTCAGTGTACAAAGGGCTGTTTTACCAGTGTCTAAACCATTAGACTTTTCTTTAGACTGCAGTGATTCACCAGCATCTCTGGCTGGGAAGGTTGCATTCTCACACACTCAAATCAAGCATAGCTGAGAATGGAGCTTTAAAAACATAACTTGCTTGGTCGGCATGGATGCACACATCAGAAAGTAGTCCCAAACAAAAAATCAAAGAGGAGGAATATAAAGGAAAGAGGAAAAAACTACGCTATAGAAAATACTCATTAATGCAGTATGTATTCCTCAATCATCATCTGCTCATGTTCACCACGTAATAAATGAATGTATCCTCAGATTCTCAGCGTTAAAAGCATATTAGGATATTTCACACAGAGGGTGGTGAAGTGCTGGAACAGGTTGCCCAAGGAGGTTGTGGAACCCTCATCCTTGGAAGCATTCAAGGCCAGGCTGGACACGGCTCTGGGCATCCTGGTCTGGTGGTTGGTGACCCTGCACATAACAGGGGGTTG
Source organism: Lagopus muta (assembly GCF_023343835.1). Lineage (NCBI taxonomy): Eukaryota > Metazoa > Chordata > Aves > Galliformes > Phasianidae > Lagopus > Lagopus muta. The sequence goes on along the minus strand of NC_064437.1, from coordinate 10,690,088 downwards.
AAACTAGATGAGCATTGTGGTCCTTTTCAACCCAAGCCATTCTAAGATTCTACGATTAGAGAAAAGCACATTGCTTCTATAATCAAATTTAGGCTATCAGTTGGGTTATGGCAACTAGACAGTATTCGTTACCTATCACTCAAAGAAGTGATCCTTTGCAGGAGAAACAAACTTCCCAGATCACCAGCAATAAGCACAGTATTGGGAACAGGGAAGAATAGTCTGTCTGTGAATAAGTATTAACAAGGAATGCCATCTTGTAAATGTTTTAATTGCTGGTATTCAGCATTTGTATGAGTAAGACAGTCTGTTTCTATCAAATTTCTCTTTCTTGTTAACTTCCTTGCTCTTCAGAAATTGCTGAGAGGAGTTTGTGCTTTTTCTTTACAAGCTGTGCACGCTCATTGTGTGCCCCTGCGCTGTCTCTTTCATAAAGAAAGCCCTTTCTTTCTTCTGAAGTTCTAGAATGTGTGTGTCACTACAAAAAAAACAAAAAAAACACAAAAAAAACAAAAAAAAACAAAAACAAAAAAAAAAAAAACCCATAGATACTGTGTAGAAGATGCTGGATTGGTTAATTTTGAATCTTCTGGAATGTGGTGAAATAGCCAATAACCTGAATTGTAAAAATTGCCATTCAGAGGGGCATTACACCAGGGACACACACTCAGAATAACGATTACCTTATAAAGCCTCCCTTTCTTTTTTCTTTTTTTTTTCTTTTTTTTTTTTTTAATTATTTTTATTTTTTCACATTTCATTTTTGTGCAACATCAGACCTTTAAGAATGAGTCGTGGATCGTCCTTGTTTGTTTAGCTCCATTTGTCTGCTTCAAATATGGTTTTATTATGTGGTAGAGTGCCTATAAGTACCTTCCTTTTAGAGTAACCTTTTAAATTAATTATGTTAGCAGAGTATGAGAACTCGCTAACCCTGTTTTCCCTAGAGTTTCCTCTCAAAGAAAAACTGTCTTTTCACAAAAGAAAACAATCCTTTCAGATATTCAGCTTACCACCTTGGGGCACATAGCAGCTTGGATGTAAAAACAGGGTAAGTTTGCTCATTTGGCCCTGTGACCACACTAAGAATCCCTCTTTCAATACCAAGACAATCAGATGCCTCAGGTTCAAAGCATTTTGCATACATTTACGTAGGTGTTCCTGTGCTATCACATCTCTGTGTTGTAAGATAGTTTGCTAACATACCCATACTTGCATCTGTGAAGACCATGGTGCATCATGGAAGAAATGTTCTAACAGGCTGTGTGGAATATCCAGAGCATTCTTAACATTAGCTGCTCAGTAGATGGGTAGGAAACATCACCTCAAATGCATTGTGTGATGGGCACCCATGTTTGGTCTGTAAGAAACATTCCCTGACACCAAACTCTGGCATCAATCACCCAATTGCAGTGACAGAATCTGAACTCTGAATAGTGGGAGGAAATAAATGTGAAAGATTAGCTTTCATATTCTAATGACTGTCTGCTTTTGGCAGATAGTAAAAGGCAACTCTTCGTTCTTATACTTTTACACTCCTTGAGAGTGCAACTAGGCTTTATTATGTATAAGACAAGGACATTACTTGCTTGGCTTTTGGAAATCTGTTCTTTAGAGCTGGACTGGAACAGTTAGCACAGAAATGACACTTAAAAGGCAAAAAGAAAAAAAAAAGCAACCAACCATAAACCTCTCCCAAAGACTCATAAACTGGAGCTACATCTGCAAACATCAGAAAATGTTTAGAAAGTTTGGGTAAACTCAAATTTCATGCGAATTATTCATCTCTACTTTGCATGAATGAGTCATATAATTGTCAGTGAGTGATGAAACAAGGAAGCAGGTGGTAATGTCTGTACACAGGATTATGAGCAGAGCTCGGAGCATTTCGGAGGCAGGATGTGTTTTAGTCTACAAGGGAGTTAGCAGGAAATGTGACAGACTTGGTTCTTTTGGTTACTGGACAAACAGAACAGATCGGAAAGAGCAGTTTACAGGCCAGGAAGATAAATGTCCTGGCAGTGTTAGAAAGGCTGTTATAGGAGATGATTTCTGGGATGACAGATGTGAAAATATTGCAAGCTCAAGAATACAAAGCACTCTGAGGGCTGCCTTTATAACTAGCTCACACAAAGAGAAGAGAATAAGGAAGATCAGAGAAATGTATTTGCATTGAGGAAAAAACCATCATTGACTCACACCCTTTGTTTTCTGCCCAACGGCCTCATTAACAACAAAAGCAAACAAACAAACAAATCCTCCTCGTTATAAAACTGAGATCTGCCATCCATGGCACTCTAGCACAGCCTGCTTTATTTCCTGACATTTGCATATTCCCATCAAGTTTATGCTGCTTGCAATTCTTTCTAGCCAGCACTGTGCTGCAGAAAGTAAGATACTAAGTACACAGGATTGCAATATTTTTGGAATAAAGACAAAAAGAAAACATTAATGAAAAACAGCTACATATTCATCCCAAATATTTTTTGGAAACTGTTAAGCTATATAACTTCAGTGTGCTTCTGGAAGATAGTTAACCACTTGTTTTTACACCCTTCACTTTGGCTGCTAAAAGAACAAAAAACCATAGAAAGAACCCCTCCGTTCAGAAATCAGGAGCAGTGTGATGATTGGACATGGATACACACACAGCGTTACTGTAAGGCCTGGAAAGCACTGCACAGTGTTTACAGTGTAAAATACCCCACCTAAGTCCTAAACTAAGCAATCCCGCAGGCTTGATGACAGCCATGCCCCATTTCAGATTGTGGTGGGCAGCAAAGTTCTCCTCATTGCTGGGACATCAGTACAGACTGATGAAATTTAGTAGAATCATTACTAACTGCAAAAAAAACATTCAAGAGTAAGCTGAGATGAGCATTTCTCACTTTCCATTTTGAAAGATGATGGCTCTGTGTTGAAAGCTAAAGGCAAATGTTTTGTCACTGGCTTGTTGCATTACAAGCTCCATTTAGGACTAAACCATCCGTACTGTGCCAGGAGATAGAAAACCATGTAAACCACTATGAACTTTAGGGTCACTGTGGGATCTCTACTGCATATGCCTCTTCCTTGCTGAAATAGAATGTATTTTCCTAGAAGGGAAGGTTTTGAATGGACTCGGTGAAGAAAACTGCATGGGAGAGAAGTGAAATTCTCCAGCGGTTTGCTCTGAAAGATGCAGTTTGTTTACCTGAACACTTGGCTTGAGGAGCTGCCTGAGAAGTGAAAGTTGTTTGACTATAACAAGTAAGCTGAACTGGCTGGAAGAAGAAAAGGTGGGAGGCATCTATTTTGAGCAAGGGTGCTAAGCAGAATGAGAATCAAAGGTAAAGCAACTTCCATCAAAGGGAATTTCTCACTTTCAGGTTGTCAGTGCTGTAAGCTTTTTGAGGGGAAACAGCTCTAGGAGTAAGAAATACTTTCCAAAACATGTTTTTGTCCTAACACTTGTTGCCTCAGAACCCATAAATGTACAGAAGTTGCCAGGCTCACTGGTTCTGCCTTGTCTTCCATCAGTGAAAGCAAACTAATTGTTCCGGTTTTTACTACATACATTCTTCTTACATCTCTCAGTGAATAGGCTAAGAGAGCAAACTTATATCCAACAAAGAACAAGCACAAGCACTTGTGAAATGTCAAGAAAATGTGTGGGCTCAGAGGATCCAGAGCGTTCTTCTAGACAAAGCAATACCTCCAGGCTTGGAAGAAATGTAGCATCACAACAGCTATAGGCTTTAGGAAAGCAGATGGAAAACCCACATTACCATGATGGTTATAAATTACCAGTACTGTAACTGCCAACCTCACTAGCGTTCTTCTGCCATCACTGCTTAATTTATGCACACGTTCATCTACAGTATAATCTAGACAGAATGTCAATTCCTATAAAGCAGCAGATTACTACTCATCGATGTTCAGTAGTATGCTTTGATCCTTTATTTCTGACTCTGTAGATAGACTTACATGACCAGCCTGCTTAGGCAAAAGCTACCGGAACTGCATGACTGCAGGTAGAGCAGCACTTGGCAAATAAAGCATTCCTTGAGACAAGGTGGTTGCAGAATTTCAGGCATTTCTGTAGTTCATCTCCATTACTTAGAAATAGTTCTCTTTGGCTAGTTTAATTTCTTAATGACAATCAATTACGACACTTGTTGATGGTTTATATTACATTTTGCAGATTTCCAGTTTTGTGCCAATGAGATGTAAACTTCCTGACCTTCGATACATTAAGCTAATGTACTTGCACATTAATGCAATCAGATGATCACAGCACTTCCCACCATCTGCAATTCACTTCTCCTGTGATTAGTACAGAGGACATCACGTTTCAGTTATGTTGTCCACTGTGACAGCACTCTTTGTGCTATTTAGTTTTTACTTTATTAAGGCTCAGCCCCACTTTCCACAAGACTAGTGATGATAAGAAAATGTAACTTCCTGAATACAGACAGATGGAAAACACAGATTTGAGAAATTAGGGAAAGGTGATATCTGTCATACTGAAATAGATAAAGCTTGCGGTGCACAAGGCCAGGCCTTCTTCAGATGAGGGTGATTTTTTCTCCCATAATTATAGTAGCTGTGGAAACAAAGGAGATGACCTCCTCCTGCAACCTTTGCCTTCTCTGCATTATTACGCATCACAGAAACAACCATTTTTCTTTAATTGTACATAAAGTTGAAAAACAAGGGATCTCAGAGTTGCATCCTTTCTGTACATTATGCACCTCCGAAAGATAAACATTTCTGGAATGGAGACGTAGCTGTGCAATACTGGAATTGCAACATAAATATTTGATAGAGAACTTGCTAGAACCAGTAGAGGGAATTAGATTAAAATGCAATGAAAACAAAATTGAAAGTTTCACATTTTTCCAAAACTATTCATCACTTTGGTCATTTAGGAGGTGAAACCCTGAAGCAGCTTGTTCAGTAATGTCAAATGGAAACAAGTGCCTGCCCCTCCTTAAGCACCAAGGTTTGGTTTGGAGGAGTGTGCTCCCTGCAGTAGTGTGGATGGTAGAGCAGCACAAACAAGAAACACATAATAAATCTGCATACTTTGTAAAACTCACAAGCTTATCTTACAAGCTGGTTATATGATATATTCTCTTTGAAAATGTTATGGATAAACTTAAGCCAGCCACAGTCCATCAATTTTATGAAATGATATTTAATGAATGCAGTAGATTCACATAGCAAAGGAATAACTACAGAACCATCATGAATAATGAACGTAAGGCAAGAAATATACTTCCAAGCACAAACTACTGATGACTGCATCATCAGAATAAAAAAAAAAGTGACTTAAATAGTTATTTGCAAATATCATTCTGTAAACAAATTTGAATATAAAAGCCACACAGAGTTTGTTGTTCTTCAAATTTGTATAAAGGATTTGTCATCTCTGAAATGACAATCCTTCCAAAGTACAAAGGCAAATGCGCCAAAGATGCCTGTTTGATATACTAGAAATGCCAGGAAATAGGGCAGAATACAGCTGAGCATAAATTGCTGCCTAAAGTTATCCTTAAGTGAGAGATCACCAGAGAGTAAAATGTTTGTGTGTTTCATAGAGATACCATGCAACCACAGTTAGCACCATTGCCACTGCATACTAGAAGATGATATTTGGAGAGGTTTGTTGCTTCCTTTATTTTACTGCTTCCAAACAATTACCTACTGGGATCTAAAATGATCCTCACCTTTCCCCAAGCAGAAGTAAAAAATACAAAAATAAAAGAACCCTCCAAATCATTCAGAGAGCAGTTTGAAAATGAACATAAATGGATTTTCCTTTTATTTCCCAGTGTACCGAATACCTTTTTCAGGCCAGCATCACACTCTGAAAGATGAGATAGCTGATAGTGCGATCACCTGGCAGTGCTGGCTCAAAGACAGCACTAAAGCCCCTATTTGTAACCAGCTCAATTTGGCCCCACTTAGCAGTGTTCAATCTGAGTCTGAGAAGAGCATGGTTTGTGAATGAACCTACAAGAGTTATGTCTTCTCAGCAAAATGTAGATTGCTCCTAGCACCCTGCTGCATTTAGCATCTCTGCCTGCTTGTACTCTGCATTAAAGGGGAAACCACTCACAACAATTACAAGGAAGAAACAAACAGCCCAAATGGGATGATAGTTTTCAAATTACTTTTCAGATAGAGGAGAGAGATTCCCATGGCAGAACATGGGTGAGAGTAAGACTTAACCTCCAGTCCTAAAGCTACCTGCAGCCCTACCCTAGTGTCCATGTAAATAAGCATGAGGAGAGAGCAGGTGAAAGGAATCTGGATTTGTCTCCTCCAGCTTCTACACTAAGCACCAGCTTTAGTTCAGTGGGAAACTGGAATTATAGCACTTTAAATAGTAATTTTCATCACACAAAAAATATTAACCAAAACTGAAAAGGCATCCTTAAAAATATTTGATTTAAATATACTTTAGGACCTGATAGAATGGCATGAAGCTGCACGGTGGGATGGGCAGGTTGGGTATAAGGAAAAGGTTCTTCACTGAAAGCGTGGTCAGGCACTGGAAATGGTGCCTAGAGATGGTGGCCATGGGCCCCCAAGCTGCTGAGTTTGAGAAGGGTTTGGCCAATGCTCTCAGAAACATGGCTGCAATTTAGCTGGTCCCATATGGAAGCAGGAGTGCAATGTTACCTCCACGACATACAGATATGTTTTCTGTTGGTTATAGACATAGTAATGACTTTATTTGGAAGCTATTGTCTCCTGTGCATAAGAAGTATCAAAAGGAAGATATGAATTTATGAGTGACACCAAGATAGAACAGAAAAATTGACAAAATAGTTGAAGGAACATGAAGAGGGCAAGCAGAAGGCAAAGCAATACTAAATGACAACTGTGGGTGTTAATTTGACTACAGACATTTTCTCCAAATTTTTGGGTGACTAAGATGTGTTTTAAGGGATCCCAGAGCTAATCAGAGGCTTACTCATGCAAAGCAGCAGCATATGTGGGACATAATATCAATAACTTTGCTTCTCCCTGGCTTTTTTAATGTTTCAGGATACCAATTAAAAAAGCACAATTATAAGCAATCTGGTTATGTCACTGCGCTTCCTGGATGGTGAATCTGTAAAATGGTGCTTGGACTTTGTATAATTGGGCCCACAGATGTCTCCCAGAGGAACTGAAATGTACGTAAAAAAAAGATATATGAGTTTTTGTTTGGGTTCATTTGGAACGAAAAGACACAGCCCTACTGCAAAACATATTTGTGAAGCTGGGAAAAAAATAAACGTGGTTGTTGCCATCTGGCTCTTTCAAAATGATCTCTGTGGAGATCTATCTCTGTCTATTTATACTGCATGCATTGTCATATCTGACCATCCCGTGTGATGGGATTCCGGGCAAGGAGCATGCAGCATGATACACTGAAGATTATGGAGATGATTTTTAGTGAAAAATCAGCATAGCAAGACTAATGAATGAATTATATTATTTATGCCAAGTGAGAATCTGCCCTTAGGAATGAACTGCCCATCGTTAAAGAATTTTAAAAATATACTATATGGTGTGCTCATCCTGCCTCAGAGATAGGAGATAAGTTAAAATGGTTTTTCTGCTTTCCTCCTCTGATGAGCATTATGCACAATGAGGGCTTATTTACACTGCTTCATGGACCCTATGAAATATCTATCTGTGAGTGAATACATCTGTGTCATCCTCTGTAAGAAGCAGGGCTAAGAGGAAGTTGGTGGGCACTGCAGAGGGAACAATTAAATATCTGTAAATTAAACACAGCTATTATAGAGTTAGCAATGACAACAGATAGGCAGAACATTACAATTTCATATCCAGTATCAGGGATACACGAGAAAAGAACATCGTGTGCGTCTGAAGGCTCTTCTCTTTGTAGCTTTTGTCTGTGTATCTCCAGCTGCCTTTTCCCTTTGTGCAGTTGTCTCTCCTCTCTTCAGGCAAAGTAAGCCCTAACAGAACCTAGCAAGCCTCACTTTTTGATTAAAAGCACAGCCGACATCCACTCAAATAACAGGAACAATACCATACGGTTTAGACATCCATTCACGCCATTCAATTGTTAATTATACACAGTAGAAAGTCAGTGAAGAAACCAGAGAAAATCTGTTAACAACACATTAACAAGAAATGTGCTAACTAAAGACCTTTACCTGATTCGGGGAAGGGAGCTGGGTTCAAAAAGTGAAAGGGATACATTCAGCCAACTAGTTTCCCTTTTCCCAAATTCATATCCCATCCGAATTATAAAGCTGTTCAAATACTCGACTAACCAGTGAGGAAAAAAAACCCACAACAATCAACTCCATTGAGTTTCTTGGTACATCAGAAGTTCTGTAAACACCAGGGTTTTTTTTAAATCACTCTTCATAAAATATATCCTTAAGACATTCAAAAATAACCTAAAGATAACAAAATCCAAAGAGCAAACCAAATAACAACAGAAAAATCAAACGAATAAAACAACAAACCCTGACATCATCTTTAACGCAGTAACATTATTCACACACAGCCTGAAACCTCCAGATCTCATGCCCCAGAAAGACCTCTCAGAATTTAACTACTGAATGACATCTGAAAGCTTTCACAATGTTTTTCTGTCTAATATCACAAACCTAGTTACTGATACTTAAGTATATAAAGACAGTCTGAAAACATTCAGATATGAAGGAGCCTCTACAATGACACAACATGAAGGGCTTAATTCTGTTCCTACTGAACACACCTGAGAGAACATAGGCTGGTTTTCAGTGCTGGTTTAGCTTCCCATGTGTCCTAACCCCTGCTCACCTCTGGCTACGCTGCCCTGAGAGCTGCTTTGGTAAAACTGCCGTGCAAGTCCCTGCAAAGTGCAGGGGCACGGTTGGGTGACTGATGGCTGGGACTACAAACACCTCAATGTCATGTTGTCACTGCACGCTTCTTGGGCTCCCTCTAACAGCTGCTGGCCCGATTCTGATGCAAAATGTGTAAAATGGGTACGATGTATGAATTAAGATTAGTTACAAGATTTTCTCCCTGAGGCAAATCCACTCAAGCACACTTGATGTAGGAGGTACTCCTGATGCTGGGATTTTCTCCAGGATTTTCACCCTAAACACAGCTGTTAGTTCAGAAACCCTAATTTGGGAACTAAGAAATAAGATCCAGTGACAGCTGATACAGGTGAATACAAGATTACTGTTAAGTTGCCACAGAACTCGCTCTTGGAAAGGCTGTAAAAATGTCTTTTCTTTTTGTCATAGATCCCTATCTATGCCTTAATACCTACTACACAGCAAGGCTCCAGTATGTTCACTTCCCTTCAGCATTTTGCTATAAATAACTCCACTAGAGAAGCATGGTAGCTGATTCTCTCCCTACCTTTCAGTCACCTGAAGTGAGAAGAGCTTCTACTTCCCACTCTTTAGGGATCACTTTTGTATGTTTTCTTCTAATCACACCTAGTTCCTTTGCTGGTGGTTGAGTTTCCTTTCACGTTTTCTTCTTTAAGAAAAATGTCATTTTCCACCTACCGCCTTTTGTTCCTTTCTCTTCAAGTCACACACACCCATCATCCTGCAGCTCCCTCTAAAAGAGCCATACGTTATACATAATTAGTCATGGAGCAAAATGGCAGAGAAATGTCCTTCCTAGCGTTGTTTTTGAGAGTTTCTGATCACTGTATAATGATCATGTCCTAGTCTGACATGACTTGTATTTTGATCTTGACACAGCAAGCACTTGAAATCAATTTTCATAAATGTTTGCTGTAAAAAGAAGCTTCATGTGCAATTGACCGGCTTGCAGACGGTACCAGAGGCTCAGAAAGAAATTACCTAAGATCCCTGTAGGACTCAGTGTTCAGGGACAGATCCTCTGTTTGGCTTCAATGGAGCAATGCTGATGTACTCCCACACACAATCTGGCCTTGTTCTCTGCAGTGCTGATGCACCTAATACTTAAAAACCAAAAAAAAACCACACACAAAAAAACAAACACCAACAACCAAAAAACCTCAAAAAAAAAAAAAAAAAAAAAAATCCACCAGAGGTTTGGTTTTGTCCAAAGACTTTTTTTTTTTTTTTTTTCCCCATGTTCAAAAAGCCCTTCTTTATTAAATTAAGAAAAATCAACTCTGTTTCAAAGCTTATGAAAAATGCAACCAAGGCTACGTCAGACTGTTGGCTTAACAATTTACTATTCAGTCTCCACGTGCAAAATCAAAGACCTTCCATTTCTGGTGCATCTCCCACAGATGCAAAGCGCTCCTTAGAAACTCCTCCAGAGATGAAGGCACTGGAATTTCAAAGTGTAGGAATAAAATCTCATATTAAGTGGCATTGAATTTAAGACTCAGAGATTTTCCTCTGGAAATACTGCAGCATTCAAAATCTTATCTTCCAACTTTGGTATTTCATTACAAAATGAGGAACTCAGGTGCTACCTGGTGCTCTTCAGACAATTCAGACAAGCTAGACCGCATCTACGTGAAAGCAACAGCCCCAAAGTAAGACTGTGCTTGCATCCCAGAGACCTCAGTGAAATCCAAAGGATTATTGGCCAAAGTTATGGAGAAACAGATATGAACTGGAAGGCAAACCCCAGCATTTAGTAAGATGCTCTTGCGCGTGTGTCTACAGGGAGCCTCCATTAACATTACAGTTGAACTTCTAAAGAGATGGCGAGACCTTTTGCACAGCACACCTCCTGGCCCATTACTTATAGTACTTTATTAGCATCAACACCAAAATATGACTTATGTAGTAGGAGTTTATGACAGCACAGTGCTGATATGAGAGGACTGCTCTTCATTAGACCATATTTTCTGACATCGTGTATTCTTCATTAACTTTTAAACATTTTACTAATTAGATTTCACTTTGTGAAATGGACACTAAGTGGGGTGGCTTTTATCCTGGCTCCTACTCAGTGAAAAGTTATGGGATTGCGGCGGCAAATGTTAATTGTAAATACAGCAGCAGCTGAATTCTGCCACTGCCCTTCTTTTTCTGCTGCCCTTTTCAAGACTGAAGGCTGCCATTATTGTTTCATTCCTTTGACCTCTTATAAGGGCAGCACAGAAAGGTCAAGCTGCTCTTTTCTCTCCTCTCCTCCAGATCCTGTGAGGTTCAGACAGAGCAGCAAGCAGACCTTTCCAAATCTCTTCTCATAGTTTTCTATTAGCGAATATCTCCCTGGACACTTGTGTTCTTACCTACAATTTATTTTTCTCCTATAACACATCCAAAATAAGGCATCTCCAAACCTCCAGGCACTGAGATTACCTCTTAATATCAACTGACTAACAATTCCCATGTAATAAGACATCTAAAGCAAAACATGATACAATCCCACCACAGTTTCACCGAAATCCATCTGCTGCCACCTCTCAGTCCCTCTATCTCTCGTTACACAGAGACAGAAGAGAGGTAACAAGCAGCCAGTCCTGAAAGTTAACAAAGAGCTTCACAAGAACTGCCTCCATCTTCTCACTTACTGTTGTTTAAGCCTGATAACCTCAGTTAATCAAAGCTTGTGTGACTACCAACACTCTGCTCGCTTACATGTCTGCCTCTGCCTAGTAACTTTGGATTTCACTGGGTAATTTAAAACTAATTTCATTGAAAAGCCAAAGCCTCAGATAGCATTCGTTTCACGAAGCTCAGCAAGTAGCTAATAGGAAAGATCCCCTGCTGGCAATTGGAGTGCAGGGAAGGCAGGGATGGATCAAATTATGTCCTTGTTGTTCAGTTTGCCCAGAACCTGGGAGGAAGTAGCAGCAAACATGTGAGCCAAAACAGATGTAATAACTGGACTAGAGATCTGCACATAACTCTAAACCAGACAAAGTAACATTCTCTTTGAACCACCTGGCAGGGCAGAGGCTGGTAGAAAATATGGGAAGAAGCTCTGAATCCAGCTTAACTTCGGAAGTTACTATTAAAAGTGCATCCAGGGACATGAGAAATGGATGTGGATAGTATAGAAAAAGACAGTGAGAGAGATATCACAGAGCAGGAAGACTTTTAAGGGACATGGCAGAATCTGGAGCTAAAGGAATGGAAAAATGTAGATATTAATGACAAATCCATTGCTAAGCTGACTTCACACAGAATTAGCAATAGGGCTGTGGCTTACGTCCTTCCATTGGCAACAAATACAGAAATCATACCAAAAAGAGCTTCTTGTATGGATTCACTCCCATTATTTAGCTTGCAGTATCAAAATCAACAGCTTCAAGTGAATCTGGAAGATGACTGCACAAAGAGCCTTCTGGGGCAACAAGTTGTTTTGCTTTTATTGATACCAGTGAAACGAGATCAATAAATGCAATCATATCAGCTTCAAAAGCTCGGCCAAATCTAGCTAATTCATAATAAATGAGAGTATCAGCACTTGCGCCGCTCACAAGTCAACATTTTTAGGTTGAATTCACACACAGAATTTACTAGTAAAATTTTTACTGCATTATCTTTCATATAAGTAACGAGAGTATTTATTCGTCCAGGCCTAATAAAGGTGTTTGTGGAACAATCCATAGAAATCTCTGCATATAGAATCAAGCTGGTCCTCTACAGCAATGTCCTTATTAATTCAAATAGTTTCTTATTAAGAGATTTAGTACTCTCACTATCATGAGAGCAGTATCTTGTTAAGAAGAAATACAGTATCAGAAGAAAGAATGCTCCAGAGAGGAATATTTCCATTGGGCCTACAAGGTCCTTGGGACAGGATTCCAACGAGAGAGACTTTTGTGCCTCAGAAGTTGCCTCTCTTTGCCCACAGAAGAAACATGGCTCTGAGTTCAATTAAATACAGTCCTTAAGCTCAATTTGCACAAGCAATGAGTTTGATGTTAGTTATCCCTCACGCATTAGGAATAGAGGAATGTACTGGTTTTGTATAACTTGGATGTGGGTTGGAAAAACCCAAAGCAAATATGTTGTATGGGTTTCTTAAGTATCTGAATACAACTTGAAAATTTGTTAAGCAGCAACCGAAAATTTCGGATTAAAATTCTGGAAATGTTAGAGATTACTCACTTGCTCATCTTTGTGGTAAGACATTTTGAGGCAGAATAATATGGAGTTTAATTATGTAAATAAATTTGGATCACTAAAGTAAGACGAGAAGCTCTATCTAAGCTGAAACATCTTTTTATTCCAATAAGGAAACCATACTTTCTGTTTGTTCCCACATGGAAGCCAAATACATTCAGCAACCAGTATACTGGGGGATGATGCCACTTCTTCTAGCATCTGATGTGCCCACACTGGTAATGCTCCTAGGAAACATGATTTTAGGCACAGTAAAATGTGCGGCACATGAGGAATTACACTGCTTCTTTCATGTCTTCACAGCTAATACTTAATATGTAGACTGATCACAGAAGGAACATTTTAATAGTTGGTGACTTGTCATGCTGGGGCCTTCAACTGTTTGGAGCAGTGGATTATTTTCAGACAGTCGCTGCTGTTCAATTATGCATTTTTGTTTTGTGATGCATATAACCTGTCACCATATTCACAAATTCAAGATTTCCCAGTGGGAAAAGTCTTAAAGATAGGACTTCTATTGCTTTCATGCCTTATCAAAATGGAGGCAAGCAGCATATGCATTCAGCAACAAATACCTTGGGAAATACACTGAGTTTAATCCTGTAGTGCTCAGAAATTTTTGTATTTGCTGCTATCATTACAATAATGGTTTAAGGCAGTATGCTAAGCCCAGGTCTGTTCTGTGTTCCAGACAAAAAATCATTTGGAGGAGTGGAAAACAACACAGGAGGGCTACCAAATTCCAGAATAAAAGGGTAATGCACATCAAAAAACTTCCTCAAAAGAACGAACATTCATTTCTTTGGCTTACATGTTATCAACCATTTTTGTAAAACCAACCAACCAAACAAACCAAAAATCAAACCAGCAAGAGAACTCCATAACCTAAGCAGTAAAAAAACCCACTTTCTTTCAAAACAGAAGAAGCTGCCAGTTTTGCAGCTGATCCTTATAGCATCTGCCTGCAACACAGCCCATCAGCAGTAACTGCAGGCACACAGAATTATTGCACGTCCTTCTGAAACACTACTGACCTCGGTGCCTGCCAGGCCTTCCTTTATGAAGTAAAAAGGAGACCACATGCAGACAGTCCACTCAGATTTGCTCCATTCCACCAGGAGCTCTGATTATTTTCATACGTTAAAAATAGAAACGCATTAAGTCACTGACAGACTGAGTCATAGTTCTTGATATGGAGACGTACAATAACATAACATCACAAAAGCGGACACAAACCATAGCCTCTTAACTTGCTAGATGACATCAAGATATTCCACCTTACAAAAAACTAAAGGTCAGGAACATCAAAATGCATATCCAAGCTCTGTCTTGTACATTCACTTCTATTAGTACTGTGTGGGAAGGAGGAAGATGAGGTGCATGCCAAAGACAGACCAGCTTTGCTTATGTGTTGTTGTCCAGAGAAGAAGGATATCAACACAGCTTTCATATTTCAAAACTTTGTTTAACATCAAAGCTACTTCCAGAAACTCCAGTGAGAATTGAGACATCATTACTCTGAGTGCCGAGTAGACAGTTGGTCTATCATCTGATTCTGGCCTGAAGATTTCTGCATTCCCAGGCAAGATATAGATAGCCAGCTCTGACAACAACATTTCGTGCACTTCTTTTTGATTAAAAATGTGCTCAGAAAACAGTCCATTAAAACTGAATGAAAGGTCAAGTCTCCATTTGGGTAATTATCTTGTTTTCAAGAGCGATCAGAGAGAACCATGGTAACATATTGTGGATTAGTATCTGCCACCATATGGCACTTCAAAATGACAAATAGAAACAATACATATACTTTGTTAAAGAAACAAATTGTAAGCAATTTAAAAGACTGTTTTACAAAACCGCCCTTTGGTATTAAACACAGGAAACCTGTACGATATTTTGTTGTGCACACTGGTGTTCAGGTGCAGAAAGATCCAAATCCTGGAATTTTATTTTATTTTTTTATTTTAAACCTTCTAATTGTTTCAGCCATTTTCATTTCTAAGCCCTAAGGACTTGATTTGCATAAATATATGATTAAAAGGCAAAACATAGACACTTCAATACAAAGGTTAAGTACTTAGCCCTACTAAAATCTAAAGAAAATGAAAAATCCTACAGAATTTAATGGGGCAGAAATGTCATGTCAGGACTGCTGACTGTAAAACCAAGAAAAAATTGTTCCTCTACTTCATTTCCCCTCTCCCACATCATGAGGTGGCCTTAAAAATAAAATAAAAAAAAAAAAACAAGAATATAAAACAATTTTTGTGTTTGTTTGTTTACCTTTTGGTTGCTTTCAAACCACTGATGTGTGCAAAGATCACGTCTGAGGTTCTTCTGAAAGATGTATAGCATTTTTTTCCTCTTCCAACGTGAGCTCCAACGTGAGCCAGGTCTTTAGGAGAAAAATCAGGTGCAGGGCTGGCAGCAAGCCTGAGGAACAAGTGCTGCAAGAGTGCCACGTCCTGCATGCAGGGAAGGGCAGAAAGATGCCCAGGGCCATTGGGAGCCTCAGCCTGCAGCTCTATGCACAGCTCCATGGTGGAAATTGCTGTAAAGTCATCTTCAGAACAACTCTTGCTGCCCTGCAAGCCATAAATGCACCTGTAGCAGGCCTCAGGCATCACAGAACCCAAGTCAGATCCCAGGAATCTGCTAGAGCAGGGATAAAACCAGCGCAAACCCTGACCACCACAACCTCCATTTTGTCCCATCCTGCTGCCCTAGAAAGAGGCACATGGCGGACAGCCAATCCTTTGCCTTATCTGGGGAGTGACATTCCACTTCTCCAATGAAATCCCAGCTCTCAGTCCATGCCCCGCCCAAGGGGGGCTGCGGGCGGTGGCGGCCATCTTAGTGCTGCTTCACACCTCAGCTGTGCTGGGAGTGCTTCTCCCTGCTTGGAGGTCCCGCTGTGCAGGCACAAACCTCCCCCAGCACACAGCAAGCAGAGACATTGCAACTAAAATCTGTGGAAATAAGCCCTAAGAACAATCACACGGACACTGTGCAAACCTACCTTATCATTCCAATTACATTCTCCTAATCTACAAAATTGAAAGGTAATGAGCAGTATTTCCTTAAACCACATTAAATAACACTGTCAAAATGCAAATTTATTCATTAAGTATAAATGAGTATGTTAAATATTCATGAATTGTTGCTTGCAGTATATAATTAATCCCATGTTCTGTGTGTCCAAAAGCATTTAGGAGATAAAGAGTTGAGAAAACACTGCTGTAGAATGATAACTTTTACAACATGTTTTTAAAAGCAGAGGTCATCAGCCCTTTGGATCCTAAACTATTACCAGTGCTTATAATTCAGTGTAGCACCTCTTCAGTATGTATACGCACTTTCATGATTCAGGGCTTGCATCCTCAACCCTTGCTGTCTAATAATCTATGCAAGGAAAGAAATACTTGAGTGTGGAAGGTGCTATTAAATTATCCTATTCACTACCAACGCACTGAAATTAATACTCTGCTTTAAAATTTTCAAGAATTGCAAAGCTGCTCTTGAAAAGTGATGCAGTTTGACTTCCTGGCTTTCCTTTTTCTGAAAAACTGCTTTATGACACTTGAAAAATCTCTAAGTGTGGTTGCCATTTCAAATGTCATGAAAGATTAAAGCAAAGCTTTCAGCATCAGAAAAAGGCTGGCCTCTGTTTTCTGTCCTTTCTGGCCACTTGCAGGTCATAGAATATCCTGAGTTGAAAGGGACTTATAATCAATTCCAACTCCAGGCTCCACATAGTACCATCCCAAAATCAGACCATATGATTGAAAGAGTTGTTCAGACACTTCTTGAACTCCAGCAAGCTTGGTACCATGACCACTGCCCTGTGGGGCCTGTTCCAGTGCCTGTCCACCCTCTCAGTAAAGCACCTTTTCCTGATTTCCAGCCAAAACATCTCCAGTTGCAACTTCATGTTAAACTCTTGCTATTGTTAAACTTTGTGCCCTTGGTGGTTGGCTAGATCTCTGTGCAAGGCCTTTCCACCCTTGACAGAGCCAACAGCTCCTCCTAGTTTTGTATCAGCAAACTTGCTCAAAAATAACATCTAGTCCTATATCCAAGTCATTTATGAAGAAAGAGAACTGGCTCTAAAATGAAGTCCTGGGGAACCCCTCTAATGATTGGCCACCAGTCTAATGTAACCCCATGTACAAAAACCCTTAGGGCCCAATCCATCAGCAATTGCTCACTTATCACATTGTATCTTTGTCTAGTTGTATGCTGGATACTTTGTCCAGAAGGACAAAGTGGCATGCCATCCCATAGTTCGTCACTGGTGGGCCTGATTTCATTTCTTTCCCCTTTCAAATCTAATTTAAAGCCCTATCAATCAGCACAAAAATCCTTTTTTTTTCTCCCTCTGAGAAAGGGGTATCTCTTCAGGCACCAGTAGACCTGGATGAGTAGATCTTCCTATGATCAAGAAGCCCAAAATTTTACTGCTTACACCAGCCTCATATCAACCTCCTGAATATGCCTCTCTGCTACTCGAAAAAGAAAGGAAATAACTACCTGTAAACTCTCCCACAAATTAATGTGCCATATCCTGACTGATGCTCCACGCCCTGTTGGCTTGCTCTGTTTGCTGCACTCCTGGTTGCAGTCAGATAGGAAGAACAAGTCTTGAGTCTAATATCAAGCTTTGAGTACATTCCATTATTGATGCCAATGAGAAATACAGCAAAAAAGAGCTGGGATGCAGTGGCTCAGTGTCCTTAACTTAAATATTCACTCTTTCCTCTGCCTTTCTTAAATTCCTGCTGCTTCTTTTCATGCAATTGAAGTTGAGCTTTCAGAAAGTCTTCTCTTTGTCAGTCTACTTCATTTTTTTTTTGGAAAGAATCTTTGAAGTACTGATGAAAAAACCTGATTTTTTACAGATAGCATTAAGAAATACCAAAAAATAGAATTATCATAGCAATTACCACCACAATTACTTTATCTCAGTGCTTACTACATACAGCTTTCAGCTAGCTAGCCAAGTTAAATCTGCAGTCTCCCATTCTTTCTACATTTTCAGAAAAAACTGTGCAGGGCAGCAACGTGACCTATGACCTTTTAGTGCATGAAATTCTTAGAATGTCAGAGAGAGAGAGGGAGAGAGAATTAATCAACACAATACCAAAAGTGATTCATAATTCCATGTAACTCAACCTGCCATCTGCAGTACAGGCTATAGAAATTAGTTAAAGAAGAGGTATGAGGCTATGATCTGTCAATGCGCTTCATGTTTTCCCTTGCAAAAATGTAACAAACGCTGTATTGTTTGCGTACCAACCTGTTCTGTTAATTCACAGCCAGCAAGAGTATATAGCAAGGGATTATGCTATAACATGAAAGCATAGCCTATAAAGTTAGATATTAGAGCATTTTCAGTTCTACTGCTACACTATCTTCAGGTGACAAGTTTTTATAGCTGTTTTCCTTGTACCAATACATGGGGCAAGGAAGCAGTCGGACTTTGTGCTAGGTGACATCACCATTCATCAAATGCCTTCATGCCTTTCTTCAGTCGTGTCACTGGGATGATGAAGAAATGCAGCTTGCACAGCATCAGGTCTGAGCATGTTTTTTTGAAGTGCTGGCCAAAAAAAAAAAAAAAAAAAAAAAAAAAAAGTCAATGTATAGTGGGATCAAATGGATTTAATAGCTTAATTTCATAGCCTGAGTAGCCTTCTTGAACTACAGACACTGCAAGAATGAGTTGAAGGCAGAGTTGGTCACAGAATGCATGGCAATGTTTTATCACATCTATTAAACAGATAAGTCATCAAACCCCACAGCCAAGCATCTGCAGCCCAAACACTGTTGATACTGAGTTTACAAGGCATTTGTGATGAATGCTTTTGTTGTAATTAAAAAGCTGTGTAAGTCTACCCAGATGTGTTGTAACCAGAACCTTATCTGCTCTGCCAAGATGAGGACAGACCTCACCTGTCAAAGCCAATTACTTTAGATAGCTCTTCCCTGGACAGGAGAAGAGTTAATCAGCAATTCTCTGGTAGAATGTTTTGCTTTTTCCAGTGAAGAATGCTAGTTGGTTGTCATTTAAATCTCCCATAGAAAGGCACAGAACTTGATCAATCTTCTGACAAAACAAGTTCATTCTTAATGTTTCATTTTTTGACAGTTCCTCTGCTCACTTTATACACTAGCTGAGAGCTTAGACTCTCTAGTTCACAAATTCTGCCGGAGGAGAGATGGAAGCTGCTAGCCCTGAGACTGGGATGGCCGTGGAACTCTGACTTTTCCATGCAGCAGTAAAAAGAAGTAACCAGGCAGGTATGTTAAAACAGCCTACATTTTCATCTGAATACAGGATAGCTGTCCCCTATTTCCCATTCTCCACCCCAAATTTTGGAATCATCCAAAGATGGAAGCTGCTTTTCATAAAAGGGTAGTTAATGATAACATGTAGCCAAACCAATTTGGGGAAAGACTGCTTTGTGAAGGAAAAATAGATAAAAGTACAGCATTCTTGCAGCCTGGATTCAAGGGAACCCTGCATGTTGTTAAAGAAGAAGAATGTCTGCAAAATCCTCTAGGATATTATCCTTGCTTGGCAAATAAAGGAAGACAGGATACAATGAAATAAGTCTGAACATGGCACATCTGTCTTTTGTGGCAGGAGAAAGGATGGCGTAGTTTGGGTTGTCTCCTGTTCGGTGAAAAGGCAAACAGCCTGTGAGGGAAGAGGCTGAAAATGAGTGCTCACAGGAGAATTGAAGCAAAACAAAAAATCCTCATTCAGCATGAAACCAAGATAAAAGTAAAATTACTCAAGGATGAGTAGATCTTCTATAAAGCAATACTGAAGAGTCTGGGTAAAAAAGGGAAAGGAATCAGAATTACCTAATTTTTAATTAAGTGTAGCTGGTATTATTGGAAACAGATGGGAAGAACTGCATAAGTGGAACTTAAGAATCAATGGTTGGTTATAACTTGTTTTGTTCAAGGAGGCAAAATGGAAAGAAGTGCTGAACTCTACAGTAAAAAAGATATAGTCTGTTTTCAGGACACTGACAGCTCAGAAGCAAATGATTTTGCATGCAATGGATCAGTATTCTTAACACTTAAAAACCAAAATGGAATTGTAGCTGCTATCTGCAAATCACCAAATCATAGAAGAGAGTAGGATGACTGGGTGCCTTAGCACCTTCTCTAATGTGTAGGAGCAAAAAGCTGTGCTATCATCTAAGATTTCAGTCTTCCTGACATATGCTTAAAGTTTCATGGTGTTGGTACTTCTCTGTAGAATTTTTGAACATTATATATGAACATTTCTTAAACCAAAAGTGAAAATCTCCAAAAAGGTGGACTTATTGTGAGACCAGAGAGCTTGATAAAAGAACTATTAGCTGTCTCAATGATAGCTTCCTTGCTCTTTGCTCTCAAACAGGCACAGAGAATGAAACCCAACAGTAGTATGGATGGTGCAGTCATTCTACCGAACTGAAAATGATTATAAAGGAGAATCAGCTGGGAGAGAGAACTGGTCAATAATTGGAAAATACAAATATTTTATTAAGTATCTGAAAAAATTAGGAAAGAAAGCTGTATGCATTAAAAAAAAAAAAAAAAGGTCTATTGCAAAAGGTTAATGAAAGTCTCTATGTAATTGTAAATCAATGCAATGAAGAAAGAAAGTTGTTAACACTGAACACAGAATAGAAGTAGGGAACTGCATAAATAATTCCTCTGATAAGGATAGACGAGTTGTTAGAAGAAATTTATGGTCAGAGGATTAAGGACAATATTTTTCAAATACCTTAGGAATCCTGACAACGGTACCAGATCTTTATCAGATTAACTTGGAAGATTTGTTAAGAATAATGAAGGCAAGAAAATAGAGTTCAATAAGTATTTGTGTTTGGTATTTAAGGAAAAGACAGACAATTAGTAATGCTCTATGAGGATGATGATGAATTACCATGCAAAAAAATACATGGAAAAGCAAGGATGGAAGCTACTGAAATGAGATTTGCATAGGAAACTTCAGATTACTTTTAGCCAAGTGATTTTAAAGAGCTGACTGAAGAATCTGTGCTGTTATTACTGTCTTGGAGTAATTGGGAAAGTTCCAGAAAGGTGGAGAGAACTTATGTTGCATTAAAGTTTAAGGAGGATAAACTTACTGACGTAGATAATTACAGGCCTGTTGGGCTGAAATTGATCTGGAGTAAAGTAATAGCATGGCTGACAGGGGGCCGAATAACTAACTAATTAAAGAAGAGAAATATGTTAAGTGCCACTCTAGGTACAATATGGAAAATAGGTTCTGTCAGACACATTTGTTGTCTTTTGTTTTTTTTCCAGTTGTGACTACAAGCAAAACACAACACTATTGAGATATTTTGATTCTATATGACGTTTGATGTAGAATTCATTACAGTTGAGTTAAGAAACCATGATAATACAAAACACAGTAAGTGAGCTAAAAATTGGTTAACTGACATTTCAAAATGTATATTTAGAAGGGGAATGGTCACAGAATTGGTATCCAGTTGGAACAGCTTTCTGGGCATACTCTAGTTAGTATTTTTATCAACAATTAGGAAGAAAAATGAAATATTAGCAGAAGACTCAGTCATCAAGGGGATTGGTCAGGAATAAAAAAGAACACATCACTGACTCTAGTTGACAAAAGATTAGTGGGACATCTGGCATGAACAAATGAAGTAAGATCCATGTGTGAAGCCACGGGAACAAAAACTTCAGGCATACAGGCTGGCTGTTCCATAAGGGTTCGAAAATATCTAATAGGAATAATTCAATTATTACACAATTCTTTACCTTAGTATCTGGTTCAGTGACAAACAATTCAATAAATTATTATTCTCATTCTATGCCACTACTGTTAGTTATGAATACACTTCAAGAGCAACACACAAAACCAACTGTCCTGCATAGGGAAAGGTTGAAATGGATCCCTCGTACTGTTAGTGCACATCCACATATACACATATGTATGTTCCAGTATATCTGGAAAATAACAGAACCATTTCACAGTGAGCTGTGGATGTGCACTAACAGTATGAGGGATCCATTTCAACCTTTCCCTATGCAGGACAGTTGGTTTTGTGTATATATAATTCAATTATTTTCCAGATACGTAGATACGTATATTCAGAATATACTGTAACAGTCCCTTCAGAAAATAACACACAAGTTCTTAATCAGCCCCGTGGCAGCGTATCAAATTTGAAGGACCCTCAAAGCTGAGCATGTGGATGGCATTTCTTCCCTTTATTTAATTTTAATCTTGCCACAAAAATTCTCTTTCCTTCCCCTCATTGTGGTGGCTTATGAAATAGCACAATTTCTAAAAGAAACATTTTTATGCCATATCTTCTATGTTAGGATGGAAATTGAGTACCAGAATCAAGCCTCAGATTAGATGGTCACAATGGCTGCATTATATATGCCAGTGCTAGTAGAAGTGTGTTGAGCGCGTAGTGATTGTCCATCAAGGGTTTGAATGACCTGACTTCTCAAAGTGCTTCAGTCTGAGGAAGTGCTCGGAGGATGTATTCTCTAGGAATGCACTTCTACACACAGAAGCAAAAACATAAGTTCTTACATTTCTAGGTTGTGTTTCCCAGAATTACAAGATTTTTTGGGGACAGATGTCAAAGGCATAATTCATGTTCGCATGCAGCAGATTATTTGGGAACTTCTCTAAAAGTATTGTGGATGTCAGCACAGTGAGGCAGTGAGTGTTGCATGTCAGCAGTGACAGAAGGCCACTTCCATAAGGATTTTTACAAGCACGGCATGCAGGCTCTTGCCCATCTCAGACAAAAATGCACAGCTAATGATGGTGACTAAGTTGAAGAGTAGTGTTTTGTACTGAGACTTTGCTCTATCAAATAATTATTCTCTCTTGTAGCTGTTGCAGTTTCCAAGGAAATAAATAGGATGCATTACTTTGGGACCAAGCTACACAATACTTTCCAGAACAAAGATTTTGGCTTCTCTGAGTTCAGTGAACTGTCAGGTATGATTGCAATGGCACACAAATCAGTGGGAATAAAAGTGCTTAGCACAAAACTGTTATATATTATGTCAGATAAAAGATCAAAATATCCACCAGGAGGGATTGGAAAACTGTGTACATTTATTTGTATTTTAGAATATCCCAGGCACAATTTTCAAGTACATAGAAGCACATTCTCCAAATGGGAGCAAAAAACTAAGTGTCACGTAGCAAAACAATTAGCAAAATATTTACAGTGAGTATAAACAGTATGAAATCTTTCTAAGTTTACAGCGCTACCTACTATGAATGCTCTCGTTAGCACTACAAAAAGGCAACCAAAACCACATGTAATAAGTAGCATAGAAAGAACCTCCAAGTCAAGGAACATATAGTAGCAATTGTGTAACAACAGAAGAATGCTTGTATCCTGTATGTACATGCACACATACACACATATACTTACGTAACTGCAAGGCCACAAGAAAAAAAAATCTGGGAAAATTTACGAGGGTATTTGAGGGGATTGCAGTATACTAAAAAATAGAAAAGGATACTTACTAATGCATGGTAAAACCACATCAACAAGTGGAATCAGGACTGACTCTTCATCAAACTTTCCCTGTTGCATCCAGACTGGGATACATAGTCCTATACCACGTTCCTGGCTTGGATGCTATCTTGGGAGGAGTCAGGATCTCTCATCTCACATGATCTCATATATCAAAGGAAAATGCATATGAGTAGAGGTAATCCATGGAAAGCCTAAGGGGGCTGGGGGAGGTGGGAAGGGCTTTTATTTAGCTGAAAGATGGAATTGTAGGACCTTCACTTTCCTGTGGGGCAGCACACTGCAGTGGCACCACTTTGTAAGGTTTGCTTTACGTCTTGGAGTGGTCATCAGAATGTGGATTTGATTTCCAGTAAACTACAAGATGTGCTCCAGTCAAGTTGCATTCAGCCCGTAGGCACAAACTGTATGATGTGGGCATCAAGTACTTAGCACTAGCAGTTTCAGGCTACAGAACTTATCCAGCTGAGCTCATTTCTTGCTAATGTAGACACAGGCTTTGAAAATACACAAAGTAACATGAAACAACAAGTACTATAGCTTATATTTGCCATGTAAGAGATTAGTCTTCTTTGTTCTGTCTCACCACTGTCTGGAAAAAAGGCTTTCCCTGTAGACACTCTTCATGTTTGCAGATCTATGAGTGTCTGAGTGAGGAGGGAATAGATGAACAGTCAGAAGAACTGTGAGCACAACATTTTTCTCTCTGTGCGTCTCCTGAACTACTATTTTCAGCAGCGTTATGAAAGAACTACAGGTTTCTTAGTTACTCTTGTGCATGTAGAGTTACTTTAGAGAGATTCCATAGATTCCCAAAACTTGTAATTGCTGCCCTGCCAACACCTCAGTGCAAGCCATGTAAATAAAGTCATTTGGTTACACTTAGACATGAGGTTTTTCTTATAGCAGATCACAAAATTGTGGCTGTGAGCAGTGTAGTACATTCACAAAAGCAAGTTTAACTATTTCTGATATTTTAATAGTAAATGTTTCCTGACTGGCTTCAGCAATTTGTATACTGCCTGCTGCTAATGGCACTCACAGAGCTCCAGCAAAGTGCTCTGGATGGCACATGATGTGAAAAAAAAACAACCCACAAAAAAAAAACCCAAAAAGAAACAAAAAACAACAACAAAAAAACCTACTTCTGCTGCTTAAACTAAGTCTACACACAACTTACATTATTTATTATAGTGCTGGAATAAAATACATAACATGCTGTCATGCATAATACATGGTAAGAACATGCATTAGTTCAACTTTACAGTACAGGGCCAGTAAATCAGGACAGCAGTGGCAGGTGCTGACAGCTGCATATCTGCCTGAATTCCCAGAAACAGCAGCAAGAAAGAAAAAAAAAGTAAAATCAGCTGTTTAAAACACTCATGAAATGGTGACTCCTTTTGAGTTAACCTTGCAAAAAACTAACAAAACCCAGTGATCTCTTTCCCACCTAGTTTAAAGAAACTGAGTTCAGCACCTGAGTTGAGACCGTGCCCCAAGCAACTTGACAGAGCCCGCTGCTCCTCAGACCTGGGTCAGCACCAGTACTCTGCCATTCCCACAGAAGGTGAGAACAGAGCAAACTTCATGCTGTGCAAATCAACTGGAGAGTGCACGTCATGCAGTGGGACTGCATGAGCCTACAAAAGCTGGGGGAGAGAAGCCAGGGATGCCACACAGATTATTATGTTTTCCACAGAAGCCTTATCTTTCGCTGGGGAAAAATGGTGTCTTTCTCCTTCACTTTGTTTCTGGAGGGTTTGCCTAGAGGCTCTAGCGCAGAACAAACACAAGAGACTTCTGTGCATTATGCAATACAAAACTTACAAAAAGCTTGTTTTTCTCTGTGTCATTAGCTATACACCAAAAATACCCAGAGAAATGTACATGAACCCGGTGGCTGACTATTCACCATATCATTATTCACTCCCCCATGGTTAAGTCACAGTCCTCTGTACCCTCTTAGGAACGAAGGAACAGAATGAGACACATCTGCTGAAAATGAAACACTTTCTGCTCAAAAGAGCTAACTATGCCTAGTCAGGAAAAACAGTTCTTTTTTAGTAAATTCACCATTTCCTGACGTACGCTGCACATGGCAATGACCGCAGAGACTTCTCTGTAGTCCTGTGGCACTGACACCAGGGTTCCACTCTGCAGGGTACCTTCAGGTTCATCATAAACAAATCTCAGACTTGCTCAAGCCCAAACACAGAGCCTCTAAATATGTATGCTCTTTCTGAACCACATACTGAAAAAAATCTGTCAGCAACATTTAAGCATCAAGTAAGTAAGGGCACCATCCAGTTATAATTCATGAGTGATGACTTCATAAATTTTACCTACCTGGACATTTCTTCTATTTGAGAACTTGTGATCTGCTGGCTGGCTGCCTTTGTGTACGACCACACTTCTGTCTAAACCTCCAAGTGTTGGATGGTCTCCTCCTTAACATCACTATCTTCACAGAAAAACTGCTTACCAGAGTACTCAGAAGTGCAAAAATTGTACTGGGATTGGTGCACTACTCACTATCTGAACTTGCCAAAATGATTTCTGTCAGTTTTGAAGTCAGTCCTCAGAAATGCTTAAATCAGTGAGTCTTTAACTCACAATTCAAATAGTAACAGGCTGACTTCTTCATCTGTGGTGTTTCTCATACAGAAATTTTGACAACACACAACATTCCTCTGCCTTTTCCTGCAAGGGCATTTTCTCCTTGGTGGTAATTACCATCAGAGAGAGTGGAGCAAATCTAGAGCTAAAGGCATTCAGAGAAACAGAACATCTGGAAAAATACTTGCAGGAGAGATCAAGGGATACTCCTCTCTTGAAGAATTTTGGGGGCATTTTTTAGAAGTTGGAACATATCTGCTCCTCAGTAGGACTTTTCCTCAATCCTTCCTGCTTACTGATGTACCTGATACAAGGACTCTGCAGATGGAGTCTCCCAGCCCAGATGGGAAGGGAATTTGGCTGGAAACTGCCATTTTCCTTCTGCTAAGAGGCCTTGATAGAAGCAGAGGGAAGTGATCTGGACATCTTCTGGGGATGAAAAGGTTGACGTTATTTTTGCTACATTGTTTTGGAAAAGAAATTCCAGATGTTTTTTCTTCTTAATTCAGTTAATTAACTGTGAATTGGTAATCAGCTGATCAAAAAGATAGAAGAAAATTTCTGCTCCTATTCAAAACTTCTTTTTCTGAAAAATAAAATCAGAAGGTAATGCAACATGAAATGTATTAAAATTTAAACTTTTAGTAAGATGAAGGCTATGGCAAGCTGAGAAAAAAAAATATTTTTTAAAAAGTATTTTGAACAGTCAACTAAATTATGGAAGAAACATCTGGTGACGACTTAGCTGACTAATGGAAAAAAAAAAATAAATAAACACCAAATTATTTGTAAGTATTCCTCTAATAGCAACAAAGTGAAGATCTATTTTGAAAACTTAAGGTAAACTCCCTGCTTGTTCCATACTCATAACTAGTTCATTAAAACAGGACTGCTTGAATGAATAAGCAATTAGGAACTGATTACATTCAGGTAAACTGTAGTAGGCTTTACTTTAAAGAATTAATAAATGATTCTTAGCTGATGTCTTAACTGCTCTCAGAAGGTGAATCAAGATCTCTTATCATACAGCCAAGCAGTGAAATTTTTTCTTCAGTACCACAGTGCTGATTTGTAACAAATTTCTACAAAGTCATTTCTTTGTAGAATCATCTTCAACACAGTGGTCACAGTTCCTTAATCATACAATAAAAATCATGCAAATATGTGTTTAGTTTATGCTAAAGACAGGCTCATTTAAATAATGGAACCGATGTTCATTTACTGTACTGTTAATGAAGTCTGACGCAGTGGTTCTAAAAGCAGATCTCTCACCACAAATCCAAGCCCCTCTACAAACAGGGAGCAACACTTTTACTTTTGGTTTGTGACAACCACACTGTAATGATCTTCTCAATTTTGCTGTATGTTTTACTGTTCCTAGAGCTATATTTTTCTTAGATACTCGTAGCACAAGATGTTACTTCATACTGCATGCAAGCATTCTACAAAGAGCTGTAGCACGAAACTCAGTTTACAATGTACTGACAAGCTGTAACTGCCTTAAAAATTTTCTCAGGCTTAAAAACTGCCTTGCAGGTGAATGTAACTCAGGCAGAATTCTTACACTGTGTCTCCTCAAGAGAAAGTCTACACTTTGTGAGAATGCTTCCCATGTAAGTCTGTTCAGCCCAACTGCACTCCCTATGCAGCACTTTCTTTGTATCATTCACTTTGCCCAAACACTTTCTAAATCCAAGTCCAGATTGACTTTTCAGCCCCTCTTCCCACAGGGGGGTTTAGATTGCTCCATGTTTCCCTGTACAAAATGTGGGACATTGCTCCTAATTCTGCGCGCCTTGCTTTTTTCAAATCCTGCATTACAATTTCTTTATTAGATTTCTGTCTATCCAGCCATCCATCTGAACTGGAAAGATGAATATGTATATAACAATAAATCTAGCTCGCTGTCTTTTACTACTACAACCCTTCATGCATCCATGACCCTTTCACCACCGGATTTTATCCTGCGGTATATTAGACTATGATTGGTTTTAAACTCCAGGGACAAGAAGCAGCCACTTTAAAAGTACTATTTTTATATTAGAGCATTGCCTGTAACCTTCAGATACGTTAAGCATCTCTTCTACAAGGCAGTATACAAATGCAATACATTGCAAATCTCAGTATCTGTCTCAAGAGCTTACAAGAAAGTCAGTCAGTCAGGGAGTAGGAAAACATCATTGTTCTCTTCTTCCAAGCAGGCAGATGAGACATCAAGTCACATAGGTCTGGGACAGAGTCTGTATTTCGATATAGATATTTATCTGCAATTTTAACAATGGCCCCAGCCTTTGGCATCCAGCACGAACACTTACGGCACTAAACAGTGAAAGATAAGCTATATTAAAAATAAAATCAGTAAGTTACATTTACAGGAGAAAACACAAAGGGCAAGAGGCTTTATAGCTTAGCATCACCTAACATGAAGAAGAAACCAACGGTCAGAAGGAGGGAAACTGGTAAAGAGATTTTGTTCCCATCCTCAAAGAGTTGCAGCTGATGATGAGAATATACATATGTCATGAACATATAAAATATAGATTTATATGTACAAATATACAGTAGGAAATAGTATACAAATACTTACATGTAAAAATATCTTTTTTACTTTCCCCTTTTCATGATTTACAAAAGCATACAAAGTTTCCTATTGGTTAATGTTAAAGTAGTGAGTAAACCCTGTGTGTTGTGTTCCACACGTAATTCTTTCAAGTGTTCACAGTATTGGCTATTACAGTGTTGAATCTCACATTCCAGATGTTAAAATACTCTTAGGACACATTCTAAACTTAAAGCATTCATTTAAATACCGTTTAAATAAAATTCATGGTCATATTACAAATGAATCTGCTGCAGTTGAAAACTTTCTGTGAGAGTAAGCTTGGAAATGCATGTTTCAACTAGAGATGAGTATATTTTAAAATCCTTGAACTGCTTCTTGATGTGTAGATAATACAAAGTGGTGAGTTCTTTCAACTCCATCTGAAGCAATGCAGCTAGGGGAGCTTAGTATTACAAATTATCCTCAGTAGGAAGAAGGACACACAGAGCAATCTGCCATCAGATCCAGACATGCCATCACTTTCTTCAAATACCCAACGGACAAGAATAAATGACAGGTACCATTGTTTTTGTGGTAAGAATGAATGCACCGTAGCAATCTTTATCAGCAGTGTGCTTTATGGATTCATATTAATCCTCACAACTCCCTTGTGAGGTAGATGGTATCATCCCCATTTTTAAAGATGGAGAAGCTGGAAAGATAAATTACGGTGGCTAGAAGGAAATACTGTCAATACTGCCTTTGGATGTTGGAGCAATTCAGAGGCATAACTGGAGAAAATGGAGATGCTCATGTGACAGCGTTACTCTAACCAGCTTGGATACTGACAGCAGGTTAGTTACACCAACAAAAGGTTCAGTGTGGGCTATAAAAGAGAGCCCAGTTCCACACTGCTGGAGCAAAACTGTTGGATAGCACTTTCAAAAAACATAAAACACATCATCCAAGATGGTACAGACTGATCAGGATGGAATGAAGCTGCATTTTAGAAGGTATGAATTAACCCAGAACCTTGAGCAAGTAATATTTTCTGATGAGAGAACTGTGTGCAGTTTAAGAACCACGTTTAGCTCATCTCTAATTTTAGCACATACCCAAGCTGCACGTGACAGTATTGAGATGTTTTTTAACATTTGCTCACTCACAGAAAAGACAACTAGACTTTGGAAGTCCGTATATTTCTTCATATTTCCTTTGTGGGAAATTCCAGCTAATACCACAAGTGAAACTATTTCTGCAGTACTTTTGGAACGGCAGTTGAGCCGCAGATATTAATTTTGATTAACTAAGGTGATGGACAAGTTTTAAAGGACAACCAAGTCCCCTGTGTACATCTGCAAATACAGGAAATCTCATCTCTTTTTAACTACTGAAGAAAAATCCAGTTAAAGCATAAAGTGCATTGGATGGAGAAAAACCCTTAGAAATAACAAGCAATGTGTCTGCCTTCCACAGTTTGGTTAACTTTGCTTAACAGCTGAACCATCACCCACTTTGTCTCCTGGTTTTAATTTACTGTTATCCAGGCTGAAAAAAGCCTGCCAGATGTAAGCAAAATTATTGTAAACGGACACAATTTTGTAATATTATGCTATTCAGGGGGAGTTAAGAAAACCAGTATCAAGATACCGTCCAGTTGGGGTGTGTAAATATTATTGTGTGTTTCTTGGCCCATTTAGCAAATACTTTCTTTTCTGTGATAAACCTATGGCCTCCATATGGAGCATTTTCATGCAGAAAGTATTCTTCACACTCATCTCTTCCTGGCTCGTAATAATGGTAGGGAACTTTGCGAAAGCCTTCTGACCTAGGGAAAGAAAAGAAAGACTTAAGAATCATTTCCAAGAACATCATTAATATATACTGCACCTGAATTAACTGAAATCCTTCCCATTTATTGGCACTTCAGCTCCTTCTCTAAGGGCTTTAATTATGGCACAGTTTGTATGAATTGTACTTTAGAAACAGAAGCTAAGTGCACCTCTCAGCATACTGCTGGTGTTATCAGTCTGCAAGAAGCTGAGGGGACAGCTCTTCTGGGTGTTACATATTTAGTTTGGCCATGAGGAACTATAAGTCCACAAAGCTCCATTCCTGAAGTGTATTCATTGAGTAGTTCAAAATATTGAAACTGGCCCTTGGACTGGATGAATAAGGTAGTTAGAATCAACTACACTCCAAGTAGGTGATGCAGGCAGAACCGCAGCTTTGAGGAAACCCAACCTTATCTGCTGTCAACAGACTTAAGTGTTATCCACAGCATTAAGTGGTTTTACATCCTGGCAGTGGCAGCTCAGCTGAACTCAGCGAGGACAACTTCAGTTCTGTCACTCCTCATCTCAGGGCACCTAGTGTGTTTTCATAAACAAAGAGCAACATATGTTCATTCCATCTGGATGACTCAGTCAGTGGGATCTGCAAATTCTAAAAAGTCTCTCTCTGCACTTATGATATCCTAATTAAACAGCTGTGACTCAAATGCCTTTTCTGGGAGCTGGTCTACTGGAATGACTGCCACACTGGAGTGATGCAGAATACGAAGTGAGGGTCTGCATGACCTTACTCTAGGAGCTGGGGACCCTCTGCACTGATTATATGCGGGACACGAACCAGCCTGGGTGCAGAAAAATAGGCTTAGATTAACATCATTTATTGTTTATGACATTTCCTGCTTTTATGAATGAGGAATTGTTTCATTTTATATTTGCTGCCTTATACTGTAGGTTCAAGCATTTAACTTGGACTTTTAAAAATAGTGTTTATAGTTATACTTCTGACAATAGAATTAATCCATTGTCACTGTAAGGTCACTAACAGTAGTTGGTTGGAATTTATGTCAGTTTACTGTGATAAAGCCTGCAGGACTTGTTTTATTATCTAATTAGAAACCCCCTACTACTCCAAACAAGCCATATATAAACTAGAAAGTTCAAGTAGGTTGCTCAATGGTGGTAAAATGTAATTTCAGGTAACAATCCAGGGTAATCAGTATCTTTCATTTTCAGGTGCAGTTGGCATACTGAGAACTAGCACATTAGTATTTCTTCTTTAGCAGTAAAGTACATTTTATCAAAATAGCAAGATACTTTATTTCCAGCTAATTCAGAAACTACGGAAGATCTTCGATTAAAAATAGTTCCTTACAACATCTGATACTGGGTTTTGTAAGTGTTTTTATTTTAATCAACAGCAAATGCCATATCAGTACTAAGTATGCTGACAATATAGCCTTACATCAATGCAAAACACTGGGAAATGGCTGCCTGATCCATTTTTGGGGGATTTATGATATTAAGATCAATTGTGAAATTTTGACAAGACATCAGCATTGTAGATGCATGAAAATAATTTCCTGTGATCTTACTTGCAGTAGGTGTCATTTATCATCCCATAGACATGAATTCCATAGCAGGCATCCATAGCCAAAATTAAGGTAAACCAACCCGTACTGAGATATGAACCTGACTGGACTCTGTAAAAATACAACATACAGAAAATAAATTGCAATGAGAAATTACCAACACTTTATCAAAGAAATGTAATCTATTACTTGGGACAAAAGACATTAAGCAACTTGACAATCTGTCAAAACTACACAATTATTTTGAATTATTTATAGATACACTCTCATTCTTGCCAGCTTGAGGCCTCCAGCTATGGTCCACAGAAAAAAAAAAACCTTCAAAGTTAAAATCTGAAGTCAAACAACGCATCTCCCATTAGACACAAAATTATTTATTTGTACATCCAAAAGATAACAATTACTAGAGCTTGTAAAATAAGATTACGTTCATCAGAAAGCAAACTACTGGCAGAGTTTGAGTTGCATGTATGTGGGTATTCACCATTCTCTTCCACAAGCAGAGCTTTACATCCCCTGCCTGAAAATTTGCACAGAGATTAAAGCTTTAAAGCCATTTTGGTGGAAAGCAAATGAATATATGGATGATATAATTAAGAAATATACAAGAAAGTTAGGCTAAACAGGTTATCATGCTAAAGCAGAGTGGATGGAAAGCTCAACCTTATCCTGGGCTTGCTGAGAAGACTCCAAGAGGAGCAATCTCCAAAAGAGCTCCTTCCCCCCTGCTAATTAGCTCTTAAATGGGGTCTAGGAGAGGTGGAGCCAGGCTCCATCCCTTCCAATAGCACAGGTGAATTGCTTTCACCTGTGCCTCCAGGGCTGACTCGTTTCTTGCTCAGGTGATCAATCAGATGCTCAGGCCATGATTCAGCAGTTCCCATACAGCTTTACACAACCTCGTGCTATCATTAAGACAACAAAGCAATGAGAAAGCACAAGACAGCAGTGCCCAAATTGATAACCTTTGCTGAAATAACCAGTTCCATTAAATCAGGCCAAAAGTATTACCTGCATGAGTGAGAACAAATGACACTCAAGGAGTTGACTCACATATTGGCTATGTAAGCAAATGTGTCAAACAAAACATTGTTAATTACAGACCAAATCTTGTTCACTTTACTCACACAAATGTTACTAATGGTGGACAGGGAGTCAGCAAAACTACACATATAATCTGAGCAAGCAATACATACTGCTTTACTTTGTAAATAAGAACTCAGCACTCAATGTTTACAAGCAGGTTGAAATCCTGCTTTGCACATGTATGGCTTTCAGTTTGTTTGAAATCAATGAAAATCATTATTTTGAAATTATAAATAACTTGTCCAATTTCCAAGAAGTCATAGCCCTAGCTTGAGTTAATAAGTGTGAGAGAACTTGCTATGAGTGAGAGGAGGGGATAATTTAACTTTATGCCATATCTTCCAGCTTTTAGCTCTGGGTACAGCGGGGAGCAGTCTGTTCTCCATCATAAGTTAAAGTAACCTAAGGTTTGCACTCAATTAAGTTTGGCTACAGAAGAACTCCCATGTAGGCCTACGTGCAAATCAGGTTTTCCCAGCAACAATATCTTCTGAAAACATTTTCATCCTGGTGTAGGAATAAAGCCTTCATTTGGAAAAAAAACTGGATAGATAGAAAGATAGATAACATAAAGCAACACATCCAGCCTATAAATTCTAGCTTTTCTGTGAGACAGATAAAAGATCTTTGGGGGCTTCTTCCCAGTTCAGAGCATGGATGCACCTTGGTAACCTCCGGGTAAATCTGCCAATCAGAAGCTTTTAGCTCAGATTCTCTGTTACTTCCTTGCAGTTTGACAAAATACTAATAACATGGGTAAAAGTCTACATGTACAACCTTTATAATGACATTTACCTGACACATATGAGACTGAGATTCAAAGTCCTGCCCTGGTGAATGCTTACTATTATGGAAATTAGACTCCAAGAACTTCACATTCCTAAAGAAACTCTAGCTCTTCAGATATTGTTATTTCAGTGAAAAACAACTATCTTAACCCCCAGAGAGTTCTTCTTACACAGGAACACTCACAGAACTCAAGGCTACATCTTCCATTCCTTGCCCATGTCAAGCATTCCTCACAGCTTAGACAGAGTGAACTTCTATTCTTACTCTTTCCAAAAAAGTCTTTTCCTTGGGGAAGCTCCTCTGTGGAACTGACTTTATTGAGTAAAGGGCCATTCTGGAAGCAAGAAATAAAGGGTTAACAGTGCTGAAAATGGCCAATGGGAATAGAAGGCAGGGTGTTAAATATTCATTTTTCCTTAGATGGAGACCAATTGTAATTACATTTTTTAACTTGACCTAGTATAGCCTCAAAACTGTACATTTGTTTGTCTGTTCCTTTAGGATCTCCATTTCTTCAAACAGAATGTTTCTCAAAGAGAATTCCCAACCCATTTCATGTTACTTCAGAGTAGCATCCTGCCATGATAAAAAGCTGCATTGCTTCTAACTTGCTTCCTGCTCTTGCACCAGAACACTACTCTTGAACTTTTAAAGCCATTTAAAATCATAATAATCATTTATAAAACACTATGAAGATCAGGATCCTTCCAATAATGGATATTTATTGGAGAATATTATATTGACAATAACATCTAAAATTTGCTATACTTAGGAGAAAAACAGAATTTTAAAAAAGAATTAATCAATATTTCATGTCCTGTTTTAACATCATTGAACCTTAGTCCTCTCATCTATATACTACAGTGGCAGAATAAATAAAAACAGGAGAGTGAGTTTCTAGATACCTTCCCTGGGAGATGAAATACATGACAGAATATAGATTATGTGTTTTAAAACAAAGCACTTATATTCCTCTTTTTTTTTTTTCCTCTGAAGACACACAGGAATATGAGGGAATACTCTTAAGTAGTGGGGACTCTGATGATTTGGTAACACCTTAGAATTCAATCTGATACTGTAAACGTACTTTCAAAATTCCAGTGAAAGCAATATTAGAAGTGTGAAAACAATTTTAGCTGTCCTTAAAAAGTCATAAATCTTGGAATACCTTTTAAAATATCATCCCATAAAACTGTACTGCAAAGCAATGTCTCAGCCCTTGCTATTATGCTAACACCATGCATGCAATTTCTTTCTCTACAGGAGAGGTTTTTTTGGCCAGGGCTTTTTGAGTACTATGTGAGAGTTCCTCTTGTTACTGTAATTGCTCTGAAATTTCAAATTTTACTTTTACATTAGAAGTAAAAGAATAGCATACATAGCATCTATGTTACTGCACAAATCTGAAGGTAGAAGAACATTCATCTCCAAATAGGGGAAATAAGAGTTTGCCAAGAGTCATCTGTAGAAGTACAAGAAAAAAAAAAAAAGCATAGGCAAATGTACTGTGATACATGTGCATGCAGCAAATCCAGAGTTCTTCCCTATGGCTCCGAGTGACTTTTTCTTATACGGTAAAATTAATGGGGCACCAGATCTAGGCAAAAAATTGTCTCAACAGCTGAAGAGAAACTAACGCACTATTTTTCAAGAAACGCATTTAAAAAAGGACGATTTTGCTTTCAAGAAGTGATTTACAGCTGGGTGCAGTAAGAAAGAAGCAATGCTCACAAAAAGTTACTTTGTCGGTTTTTGTTGAAAAGGAAAGTTTACTTTGCATAACTCCTACATTACAAGGATTCTTAAAGAAATGTGTTATTGGGATGTAATTTGTTCTGCTAAATATCATCCAGCATATGCTTAACGTTAAACAATTGAAAAGACCAATTAAATCAATTTAATTAAGATGCTTAAAACAAAGTATATGCTTGTCTATCTTGCTCTTACTGAAAGTTTAACTGTTAAACATGTCATTATCTTATCTGATAATATAGAAGTGCCAAGATTACTTGTTATTTGCAAATGGCAAAACGTATAGTTTGCACTTTATCTCTGGTTTCTCACAACATGCTAAGACTTTTCTTCTGTATTTAAGAAGAAAATGGTAAAAATATATCTACAATTACTAGATTTGTCATGTGTGATACAAAAAATCTTAATTAAAAATAATTTTAAGTACAGGCAATTAGACAAAGTTCTTTTGCCTCGGCTTTCTGATATTCTACAAAAAGCATATGAAACGGATATAAAGAAGATGGAGTACAGAATGCCTCATAAAAATACTGCAGACTGAAATTCATCTTGACACCTATAACCATGCTTTGATGTCGGATAAACGAAGGAAAAACTGGTTCTTTCTTTCATCAGAGGAAAATGAAGGTATATTTTTTTAATGCTCAAGTGCATGTGAGTTCAAATTGGGTAAAATTTTTGCTGTCACTTGAGTTCTGATTTTACCAT
Source organism: Lagopus muta (assembly GCF_023343835.1). Classification (NCBI taxonomy): domain Eukaryota; kingdom Metazoa; phylum Chordata; class Aves; order Galliformes; family Phasianidae; genus Lagopus; species Lagopus muta. The sequence goes on along the minus strand of NC_064437.1, from coordinate 10,653,593 downwards.
AAGATTCCAGGAGGCTATTTTCTTTATTCGGTTGTCCCAGGCCTTTTATGCGGACAATCAATTCTAGCTCTATGGTTGAGTGGATTGTAATTTCCAGTGAGGAGTTTCATGTTAAAATTTAAAATTGAAAAAAAAAAAAAAAAAAAAAAGTTTGTTAAGGTGGAGACAATCAGTAGACAAGTAATTTCATGTCAATCTGATTCCAGAAAATTATTTAGGAGCTTATTTTTTATTCTTTCCTCGGAGAAACCAAAGAGCACAGAAGGTCAGTAGAGAGTGTTAATTAAGGGGAGAATCTAAGAAATTTCGGACTTCAAGAAGCTATTAAGCAGCAGCCAAAAGTATTAACTAGGCAAGTTTTTCCTCGTTTCAAAATATTGCAGTAAAATGGAATTCAACAATGACAGATTGAAATGACAAGATTCTTCAGGCCAATTAGTTGACAAAAACGCATCTTTTCATAAGTGCTGTTTAGAGACTCGGATCCTCAGTTGACCCGCCTACCAAAACTACTGAATCATCAGCAGTTTTACTTATAGCAGCTCGTCAGGCCCTGGATTAGTAAATAAATAAAGGTATTAGTTTAAGCAAAGAGACGTGTAATGCAATCAGTAGAGGCTTAATAGCTTGAGAGGTCCTTCAACACCATAAAAGATTTGTAGAAAATGGTTTAAAACAAATAGAAATATTTTCAGTAACGGAGTCGATGTTTGTTTGAAAGCTGTTCAGGTAGATACGGCCATGGTACTTCTGGATTTCTTCCTGCAGGGCATCAAGATCCCGTTAAATTTCTGGGAGCAGTGCGTGTGCTCTGGCTTTGACTGGCACTGCCACTCAGGGTGAGTGACCCTCAGGAGTGAGGGGCAGAGGGCTTATCCTTCTGTCCTCCCCTGTTGAAGACTTCCAGCTCTCTTTCTCCTAAGTTGACAGTAGGTTTCTGAATAACAGTATTTTCTTACAACTCAAGACAACGGAAAATAATTATCTACTAGGACAAACTGGTGATCCATTACTCAATCCTATGTAAACCAAATTAACGTTGCCATTGTACTTATCTTGATTGAGATTTCTGTTATTTTTGTTTGTTTGTTTTGTTGGTTTTGTTTGTTTGTTTTCTGAAGAAGGAGCTCTGAATGTAACTGCTGAACAGCTCTTCTTTGCTGAATTAAATGTTCGCACTCCCCATGTCAAAGATTTGGTCTTTGTCTTTGGAAGAGTGGATTTGTATCTATCTGAGGTAACAGACAGAATGCCCCCACCTCGGAGAGAATAGCAATGTTCATTTTCTATGCACCTCTTCTTTGAGAAGAATATATACTTCTCATGCCAGAAAGCTGTTAGAAAGGAAATAAATCTAGGACAGGAGAAGGCTAAGACTCTAAATGCTGAAAAGCATTAGCAATTGCCTAGATTTAATTCTGTTTTCTGTGTGACTCGGTGCTTTGTTGCTAATAATTTCATTATATACATTCTGCAGAAAAAAATAGCACAAGAAGAGCAATGAGCCAGGCACCAGCACAGAGAATTGATTTCACTTGGTAAAAATGGTTGCTGTTTCTGCATTACAAAGATACCTGTTAGGCAGTCGTTTATCATAATTATTCATTCTTCTGCACGTGTGTGTGTGTGCACGCATGTGTTTGCTTTGCATTCCTAACGATGCAGGACATCTAATAATAAACAGCCATGCCCCTCAAGCAGTGAGCAGGCTGTCTCACACATTCAAAGGCTCACATGGTGCTTCAGGTCATTCTGAAAAGTGAAACATTTGTATGTGGACAGATGTTTTATTATCCATTGTGTATGGTTTCATGCAAAGCTTAAACAAGTGTAATGCATTATGAACAGCACAGACCACATTCCAGATTCAGAGAGTGACTATGCCCAACATGACGTACGTGGGAGTGGAAACGTGATGCCCACCTGCATGCCCAAAGTCTTGGCAGACCATCCTTACATCCTTACAGTGAATCCTGAAAATAAACTGCAGTCAGGTTGCATACTGTCCAACTGATCTACAGAAAATATAGATCTTCTATCTATATTCATGTTATACTGACAGAACATAGAGGAAGAGGGCAAGAGTCCATCTCAGTTGAATTTGCTATGAGTACACATGAAAAGGTGACTCCTGGGTCACAAACCAGCCCAGGAGAATTGAAAAAGAGATGTAAAAATTAATTCCAATGTCAAAATGGCCTTGAAAAAAGACAGAAGGGATGCTGCTGAATTAGAATTAGAATTAGGGAAGAATGTGTTACTGCAACAACTGAAATCCACACAGCATCTGCTTTGGTCAGTGACTTATGCATATAATTCCCATCTTTGTGTTGTGTGTAATACTTTTTTTCTTTCCTCTCTTTCTCTGCTCTACTCAATAAACACATGGAAACCTGGAACAAAGGAGGAAAAGAAAAAATCAGCTTAAAGAAACTGACTTCTGCTGTTCAGGCTTCTGTATTTTCCTTATTTCTGATTTCTTGACTTGACTTTGATGCATCTCAGCTCAGCTGTGAACTCAAGCAGCAAAAGAAGGAAGTTATTTCACCCAGGCAGAGAGGACTCCTTCACACACCTGTGCTGCTGAGCTGAAAGGAGAAAAGGACAATTCCTGTTTATCAGTATAACTATTGAGGTCTAACTTGCTGCAAAGTGCACAGGGAAGGACCTAGACTAATGAACTAGTCTAGAAGCTAGATTAATGTCTTCCTTCCAATATATATGTACTATTTTCAAGCTGATTCTCTTACTGCAAAGCCTGTGCTAGTCTTTTCACGTTGAGTGACATTCCCTGTAGAGAACAAGAATTGCTAACTAAATTTCTTACAGCTGTTGAGCTTCTGCAGCCCATACTTACTCTTCAGATACAAATTGTGATGTCGGTGCAGAGCACTTACAGAACAGTAAGCCATACTCTTAGACCCAACAAGATACTATTTTTTTGTACAAACAGACCTCAAATTTCTTTTCTTCTCCACTCTCATCCCTCATCCCACCATTTCCAGAAAAACATATTACCTTGATTTCTTTTGAACACTTGTCTTCATTTCCATTTCATAAGTGGAACATAAGAAACTGTGGTCTGAGGCACAGCTGATGCCATTGCAAGTGCTCAAGCTATTAGTAAAAGATGTCTTTTGAAAGTGCCCTGCTTGCAGCTGCCACCTGGGATCAGAAGTCAAGCTGCTCATGCATGATTACCAGTAACCTAAGCCCAGAGGAGGTGTATGGTGCAGAAAGAGAACTTGAATTGCATGGCTCTGCATATCTCCATTAGCACTTGGATTTACTTGACAAGAAAGTAGACGATTAAATAGGAAGAGATCCATCTGTTTGATGTCACTGAAAAATTGATCAGTAATTTTTTCTTTTTTTTTTTTTTTAATTATTATACTAATAAGTATCACAACTATACAACTATATTTATAAAGACAGGAAGCTGACAGGAAGCTAAATTCACATCAGCATATTTGAGAGCCAATCTGTTGGCATCCTTATATGGTCATTTTTCTCTTTGGAAATCACCTGAGTAAAATTCACTCCACTCTGAACTCATCAGGAAATGTAGCTATTCTGTTCTATGCCAGTTTACAGCTTGCTCTACGGTACAATTAGTTATGCTTGCAGGGACTGAAGCAAATGGGATGTAGTGCCAAATTCCCTTGACAATACTCAATCATGCAAGTTAGTTGTGGCACCGCAGTATCCTCCTGTCCCACTACTCTTCACTTTCCATTCATTTGCTCAAAGCCTTCATTCAAAACAGCTCATCTCTGATAACTGGTGACCTGGGAATTGATGGCTGCAGCCTTGGCACTGGTTTCATGACTTCTGTAGGGCAGCTTTAGTCATTTTTCTCTTCATCAGAAACCCACAGCCAGTTTGGTGTGCGCTGGTTTAGCATTTTCCCATCACACTGAAGGGAGTGGAGAAGGATTTAAATTTTCATTCTTTGTAACTAAAAATGAATCAAACTCAGAAGTATGTCAAGTGGAAATAAAACAACCAGTCCACAACACTGAATTTTTCCTGTATCGACATTTAAATCAACACTTGCTGTCTTGAGTCTGCACATTATTCTCCAGGGAGGATGTAAACTAAACAGAGCTGCAGTTAATCCAGAATCCCTGAAGAGAATTAATTAGGCAGGCTTTCCCACCCTTTTCTTTTGGTAATAAGGGACACTTACTACTCCTAGCTGCATATTTTAGTGAAATCTGTTGTAGGTGAACACAGAAGAAATTTCTCAATAGCTCTTATCTTGTCAAGACAAGAAACCGAAGGGAGTTCCTCTAACCTTGGCTGAAAGCAGCATGCATTTTTCATAAAAACAACTTCTATTAGGTTCTCTATATTGAAAACAAAAAGTAAGAGACAACTTTCTAAAGGTGCACCTTGTAAGTCCGTGACATTGGAATGGGAACACAGGCTATTATGACGGTATTTTGTTTTATTCCTACAGTGAAAATAAAAGCCAGCACAAGACCGTACCCTAATTCTGTTCATCCAAGTGGGGAAGACACGGCACCCAGTGGTACCTAAGTATTAATTTAACATTCATGCTAAAGTCTCCCCACCAAGTATAGCAGGGAAAATGCAAGACCTTCTACTCCTTTTCCATAGGGACTCCCTACAATACTGTATTACAAAGCCACATCTAATCAGGAACTACAAAGAATGAATTGTGTTCCCTACACTGTCTATTTGTACAAGCCAAAAGATCATTCTAGGTTATGGAACATTAATATTTTTAGCAAAAAATGAAATCTTCAATCCAGACAAATTATTCTGATGTAAAAAAAAAAAAGGAGTTAAAAATAGAACCTGTGTGGATCTGACTTATAATTCAAATGCAAGAGGCCATAATGTACCTCATCAGTCAAGCTTTGAAGATGAACTGCTAATTAACACAGATGTTACCTTCCCCTTTACTACTGTAACTTTCTCCAGATTAACTTTTTCCTTAACATAGAAAAGGAAAATAGTATTTCTTTTGTCTTTCTTTTTAATGTAAACTTTAATAAAACACACCCTTATATAGAAGTATCACACTACTCTTTAGTTATCAATGTTGGGATCTCATTTTATTCTGCTTTCTAACAAACTCACCTCTGTCCAATTACCTAGAAAGAAGCAAATAATCCTAGCCTCTGAGCTACTGAAGCATCTCCTTCCTTCTCCACAGCTCTGTCTGCATAGCAGCTGATTTTCTGACGGGCACCTCTCCACAATGCTCACTGTGATGGAAGATGTAGAGGTCTAATTAAAGGTTCATTTGAAATATAAGGTCCCAAACCCTCACAACATGCAAGATTAGATTTTGTCTCTTCCATTCTGTTCAAGAACCACTGCATTTACGCAATAGGGTTGTCTGGAGACCAGATGCCTGCAGCCATTGAGGTGAGTATTTACCTTCAAAGCAGCATCTTGATGGCAGACAAGACAGATTAGGTAGAACAGATAAAGAACCATGCATTTTTTTCCTCAGACATTTATACTGCAAAAAGTATGACACAGCAAACTATTTAGAGAAGTCAAATAACGCCACAGAGAAGCCTATAGGAAAAGGACCTATGGATCAGGGTAGATTCCCATCTAGTCCACTTTGTTGTTCCCCCAGTATCGAACAGAATATTTTTCCCCCATACTCACTGAATAGACTACAGGAAGGTAACTGAGCAACTGTACAAATGGAAGCTGGGACAAATGCTGTATAGGATTTTTACTGTTTCCCTGTGATTAACTGAAGTAGCAAACTTCTAGTTAGTTTTCTGAGTCTTACCAAATCTAGCTTTTTGATCATATAGGACTAACCACCTAGCCAGCTCACTGTCAGTAAAAGCTAATGCCAAATTATCAAATATGGTAAAGAGTTTAATTAGCTAGTGACTTGACATTTTCTGTTGAACAAAGTGATGAGGACAGTCACAAAGCCAGATAGCGTCCTCTGCTTTATAACTAAATACTCTGATTACTGCACAGCACAATATACTGCTCTAAGTGACATCCTATCTTTAGTGATTCCTGGTATAAAAAGTTAAGATTCAGATACACTGCCACTGTGCAGGCAAAAAGCTCTTCCCAGTGCTGCACACCTGACAGCATACATTATAAGAGGCTGATGCTGTTCTCTGGATATCAAAGCTCAGGACATCAAAGTTTACAGAATTCATATCTAGATGGTTTTCATTACAAACATTAGAAGAAGCTAATTCACTACAACTACAGACTACAGCCCAGTTACACTTGAATCCAGACCATATTTATTTGGGATCAAATTGCAAAATTCAAAACTGCCAAAAATTGATTATATAGTTATATTACAGAGAACTTCAGGTAATACTAATAACTGCATTGCTGGCAGAAATACCAGCTTAAAAATTAACAGTTCAATCACACACAGTATAGAGATAGCATCACAATTAGCTTTACAAAACAACATCATTCTTTATGAGTCTTTTTCTTTTCCTCTTCATGCTATTTGCCTGATAAGCCCTTGCCAACAAAGACATTATACTAATTACAATTAGTTATACAAAGTGTGGGACAACTGAAATGATTTATTGATTTTTCCTCACAAAATAAACCTTATTAGGAATTCCAAGTGTACAGGAAGGAGAAGCCCCAGATGGCATGTTTACTCCAACATGTATGAACGTGAAAAGGTGTATATAGAGGCACTCAATCCATTTAAAACTTTCATCTTAAAATAGTTGCCTGGAAAAATCTGTCTATGGTAGATTCTAAGCAATTAAACAGCGTCTATTGCAACTACTAGATATTTTGTCCTCAGCCTTGACAAGGGAAGGTAAGGTACTTAGGCAAAATATATTTCTTCTTTTTCTTTTTTTTCTGGTCTGCAAGTCAGCATTATCTGATTAGGTCTACTTCCTACGGCTTGTTCAGTCTTGCTTATCAGACATGCTGGAAAATATTTCCAATAATAAGCCACCAGAAATCTGCCTTCATATCTGGTATCGGGCTACATATAACAGAGATCTTTTCATTTTAGTTTTAAAGTATTGCTCCATTCAACAAGCCGACTGCTGGCTGACACACAATCTAACCTAAAGGCTATGGATCAGCAAGTAAATGCAGAAATTCTATTAGTTTTCAGACCTGAGTTTTACGCCTTTCATTTCAAATGAAATCAAAATCCTACACATGAATAGGTAAAGCACAAAGTAAAGATCCTTTCTTAAAACCATCCATTACTTATTACACGAGAGCGAGGAAGAAAGCAGTTTCTGCATCTTGTAGATACTGTGTTTCTTGTGCTCAGTGACTCTAGCAAGACTGCTAAATAGCAGACATAAAAGAGATCCATCCTGAAGTAAAATTAAAACCATGAAGAACGTTATATTATGCAATATGAAATCTTGCAGAGGCACAAAGGCAGGCACATGCTTCCTATTAACAAAACCTCTCTAAGCTTGTACAGATAGGACCTCCTTACCCTACTCCTGAATTTAAAAGTTGTAAGAAAACTTCTCTATGCTTGAGGGGTTTGGGAAATAAGCATCTTCATTTAGACTAAAGAAATAGCCCAGAATGTTCATGAAAAAAAAAAAAAAATTTTTTTTCAACCCAAAGAAAAAACAGCAAAAAGGATTTTATTCTTTGGTTCCTTCAGTAAGCATATGTACTTTTGACATGTAGTCAGATTGCCTACTCAGCTTTAAAAATAACTACAAGAGAGAGACTGATGAGTGATTGACATTTGCCTCCATTTTACCATTGGCTCTACATAGATAAGTTCACTAGAAATTCTCCAAGCACAAGCATCAGCACTTTGGCACAGTATGCAGCCAAAGATTAACAGCAGAGGGTACAACTCACTTCTGGTATGGTCTTGCAAAACTTCACTGAAGTCGCTGGAACAACCTCTTCCATCCCAGCTTTGTGGCTTCTAAATCTCTAGATTTCTTTACTATATACACCATTCCTATGTAAATATGCCATACACTGTTTTCCACCAGAATGGTCGATGATGATTGTCTTAGTGAATGAAAATCCATGGTGATTACCTTATCACAATTACCATCACACTGGCAGTTGGGTTTTTTTGCTGTATGTCTCATTGTGCACATCCAGTTAAATAAATTGCTCCATGGTTTTGCTATTTATTCAAAAAATTCTTAAGAAAAGCATGACTTTTTCTACTTGGAAAAATTAGACGTAATATCTGTCATTGAAGTATGGCATTAAACAGTAAAGAAATCATCTTGTTATGCCCCTTCATTCTCATTATAGAAGCCTTTTTACATTTTTTATTTGTATTCTGTGCTTGTATTTCATCTGTTTTCCTTTGACAACAAGTTTGATGGCCTCTCATTTCATTGTGCATGATGCTATTTTATGGCTTGATGATTACAAGTAAGCTGGTAATTCCTTACCACAGCTCATAGCTATTATGATACCAGTCCTATGTATGGATTTTCCACCACAGTTCTCAGATTTTCCCCAAGAAAGGGAGAACTGCAGCTGTTACACAGAAAACCCTCTGCAGTATAAGAAAATTTCACTCTACGTGGTCAGTTGAGTCAAGAAATGCTACCCCAACTGGCTTCTGATAAAAGCAGACAGAAGCTTCAAGATGCCACAGCCAGGTCCAGCTCATTTAAGTTCAATATGCTAACTACATGACAGCTTACAAAATAATAATAATAATAATAAGCCATGATTTTCTTTTGTCTTACAGAGGGTGATAGTGGAAAGGCTGGTTTTCTAGCCCTTTTGAAAGGTATATACCAGTTATAATGCAGAAGAACTTTTGACAAGGAAACAGAGCTCTGTTCATCCAAAGGCTTCAAAACAGTGCTTCAAAACTGAGATGTTGGTATACGTTAAAATCAGGGTTAAAGAACGCTAATACAAATATAAACAGTCTCTATTGCTTATGTAGTTCATTTTGCTCCGAAGGTTCTTGGTAGACAAACACACCTGTACACATTCAGCCACTTGGGGTGTGCAGAAGCTGTATAATGGTGAAGCAGTGATTAAGGATGAATTAGGACAGGGATAAAGAACTATGGACCAAGAAAACTCCTCAACAAAATGGGAGATGCTTGTGCAATGCTGGCAAAGGAGGAATACTGATATAGAGCAGTATCCAAATGCACTCTTGAATTACCTTGCAAATCGCTCATCTAAGTATTGAACAAATCTGACTACATTTAACTTTAGATCTGATGAGATCAGGTTGTATGGCTGTAGGTTTGTGATAAGAAGCCCAGGGTTAGAAAGAAACTGCACACCTCAGAAATGCAAAAAATAGAAAATCCACTACCCTAAACTATTCATATGGAAATTATTCAATATAAATAGCTAATTTCTACTTAAGCTGCTCCTATAATTATCTATAACCATCTATCATTATGAAAACTACATGGATACACAAATTATTACCATATTAAATAATGCAGGCATCTGACATCTTGTAGGTTTACTAGCATTGCTCAGGCCTTTGCTATTTTAGAGTAACATCATTATTCTTTATCCTTATGCTGTAGTATTGTCATTATTCTTCCATATTCAGCACACTTTGTCATGCACTACCTCTACAGATGTATATGCAATACTCACAGATTAAGCTAACTGATTTACTGATACCATAGACACACATTGCAATGAGATCTGTCACACGTATTCCTTACACTTACAAGAAGCAGCAAATGAGTTATCTTTTATATACTTGAGGATCACTCTTTGTAAATGTTGAATGATTTTAGTGGTGACATTATGATTTTGTTTTCCTTCAATTTGCTCCTAACAGGATGGAAGAAATAAAAATTTACTGGTAGGAGTAAGAATATAAATTAAACTGTTTTATGAAAGCCATTCCTTAAAATGATTCAGACAATAAATTTCAACAATCATTCATGTTCAAAAGCTCTTGTACCTGAGAACAACAATACAGGTGAAGAAAGAAGAGAGAACATCTTCAGCTGAGAAGATGCAAGCTTGCCATTGACTTTTGTAAGCACCATCAGAGGGCTGCTCTTCAAATGGGGAGCTGTCACTTCTCCTATGGGCCCTGAGTGACACTGTCTTGTTTTACCTGCACGCAAAGAATTAGAAACCAGGCTCATTTTCAAACACAATGGAATAAGTTGTCCATTTCTGCTTCACAAACTGTGAGGTAAACTAGACAGGCTCTATAACCTTTAAATTGGGTTTATAGAAGCCGTTAGAAGCACCTGGAGTGGAAGAGGTTTGTACAGAGCAGTGTTTGAAAAGATGCTAGATATTATCTCACTTCGTCCTGAACTAATACAGAAAATGAACACATAAGGCAAACCTCGTTTTCCCTAGGAGGGGGGCTTTCTAGAAAGAAAGCTTTCTAGAGACTTTTGGTGTTTACCTTGAAGAAGAATCTCTGAACAAAGGCATAACAAATGCAAAATTATCTCCTTTCTGTAACTTATATCACTAGTGCATAAATTTCATGAAATGCAATTCTGTATTGCATGAGTGCATGAAAATTAAACATGGGGGAAAATGGATTTTCCACTGTTGTCTGGAACTGAAACATACATTGCTTAAATGCTCTTTTTAAGCAGTTTAATAATGAACATAAGTGAGACCTCAGCATAACGCAAGGTATTCAAGGGTAAAAACTACCATTTAAGAATCTAAAGGGCTGAGACTCAGATGAATAAAGTTAGGTCTATATGGCTCAACCAAATCTATGCTGAGCTTACTTAACATCTTCACTAAAGCTCAGCAGCATGTCAGCCACTGCCTGAATGTTGCTATGTGCTGGATGATGTTACCTCTCCAACTGTTTGTCACCACCAAACGAGTGGAAGTTACTGAACCCACAGTTCAGTTTAGAAAAATACACTCAATCCAGGTCCTAATCATCTTCAAGCAAAATAAATGAACTGGGCTAAGTCATATGTGCTGCAAGCACAACAGCAGGTAGCTACATTCACACCACCACAGGAACCTCCAGTGAATGGGCAGACAGAAGCAGTTAGGAAATGGCTGCGTCTTACAGTAGTCCAGCCAGGAGTCCATGTCTCAGCCCTTTGGGAATGTGCATCCTTGAGATGTGATAGAGCAGCTTCCAAGTATTTTAATAGGAAATTGGGAAAGTAAATGCACCTGAGGACGGAGAGCAAAATATCTGATATTTTGATTATGGACAAGTAATTGATTTCAAAAATACTTTGTGACCATAAAGACAATTATCAGAATCACATCTTTTTCAAGTATGCATTGAAATATGCCTAGTATCATCATACAAAGATTATCATAGCAATGGTAACTGCTTTGCCACTCCGAGAATACACTCCAGGAGCCTGAATAGCAGACCAAATATCATTCAGCTCATCTCTTTGTATCTTTTACCTGACACTACACTGTTATTTACCTCAACAGTGCTCATAACCAACCACAATTCTAGTATTACACAATGTGACAGAATATTGCTAACTTGAGAGAAGACCACTAGGGAACTACTTGTCCTTAAGCAAACAGTGGTGAGACCTTTGCAATATCGTGCCTTAGGTGCTTAGCTGTGCTCAAAAATAATCGTGAGGGGAGGCAGCAAATACACTTGACAGAGCGGTGAGGTGAAGGCTTTCAGTAGCAGCAGCTAGATGAATGCACGTTCTAAGAGGTCATTTATCCTTTGATCTATTTGTTTAAGGAAAAAGAGTCAATTTTATTTAGTTAGTTAATTAATTATTTAATTATTTATTTGCTATAAGAACAAAGGTGTGAGATTATTTATGTTCTTTGAGATCTTCCCTTGGGTTTGGTCTGGCATTACACTGTAGTGTGGTCATGTATAAATGATGCTGGCTTCAGCTGCCAATGTACTAACAGTTGACATTTGCACAAAGAATTATGAAGTTACCTTAAATGTAGTAGTATGAAAGGACTAGGAGCCTTTCAGATTCTGTTCAGTTTACTGGGAGAATGAACACATGTAAGTTCAGTATGCATTCTGACTTATTAACTGAAGGACACACAAGTTATCAGAGATACCCAAACAGCTTCCTCTTGCTCCCTTTGAAATCAACTGCAGTGCTTACTGTCTTCACATTCATATGATCAGTCCCACAGGACCAGCAGCAAATCAGCTAAAGATAAATCTAACTCTCAATCATTTTAAATATGCATAGTAGACTATAGGACAACAGGAAGGCAATGTATTTGGTAAACACAATTTGCACAAAACAACAGCTAAATACAGCACACTCCACAGGGTGTAGGCAGGTATTTACAATATGACCACCTGTGTACAATTTTGCCTTGCTTTTCTTGAATGTCACTCTTACAGGTGGGAAAAGTGCCAGTAATCACACGGTTGTGATGGAATAGCAATTGGAGATGCCTGTTTAGAGAAAATCGCTGTCTGCTTCTTCCCTTGAACTTCAAGCAGACATGATGGACCTGATGACTCCCTAGGAGGGAGTGCAAATTTCATAGCTCATCATAAATAATGAAGGGGATATATGCTTAGTTTTGGTATGCAAAGAAAACCTTCATCCTGGTCTTGGATGAATACAGAAATTTTTGAATTAAAGAATTTCCAATAAAATTAAACTCTGGTAAACCCTCTTTCATTGTGCTTCATTGTACAGACTGTTCTTCCACTGAATGCATGCTTGAAATATGGAGGAACTGACTTCTCAGAGTGTGTTCTTCATCAGCTGAAATTCTTACACGTTTGTTTTCTCAGCCAACCCTGCACATTTCTCTCACTAACGAGTGCACGTCTACTACAGAACAGACATCAGAATGACTACCATGGCACGGAATCCAGGTTTTTACAACCAAGAAATAGAAAAGAGAAGTATATTTTTAAACCCTGTCTTCCAAAATGATGCAGAATTTCCTTCAATGAATTGGCTTAATTTTTGTAGTGGTTTTACATTTCTTTTCCAAAATGTCCTATTCAATAAAGTTTGAATAAATCTTGAAAAATGTAAATTACCCGCTCTGGAAAGGGCAAGCAATCAAAGCCAAAGGAAAATGACCTTTTTCATTACAGAATTTATATATCATTTGGAAGCAGTATCTTAATTTTAACCTATATGACACCCACAAATGAGTTTCAGCCTCACCTGCAACATGTAAATCTTGCTGAAAGGAAAAATACACTTGTATCCTGTTTCCAAGTTCCAACAGAAGACATGAAATATTCAGGAGGAAAACAACCCCAATACTAGAATACTGAAAATTATATTGAGAAACTGTGAAACCTATTTTTTTTTCTTCCAAAGAGAAGGAAAAAATTTGTGAATGTCTATAACTAATGTATTCTACAATAAGTATTAGGTATTAGGCACAGACGTAAACTACACGAACAAAACAGTATGAAGAATTCTAGTCAAAACTTTTTAATAATGATTTTTTTTAATAAAGAATTTTTTTTTTCCTGTAATAAAGATAAGTAAGTACATGAGTGATTTGAAGGAAGAAAAACAATGGCTAATTAATTTGTTTCCAAAGGCAAAAGAATAAAATCCTTAAAATCCTAGATGTATTCACTAAGGGTTTGCTCAGCTATTTCACACCTTCTGAGACATCTGCCAAGAAGAGGTCAGCTGAACTAATCCATGCTTACACCTTGGCATCTCCACTGAAACATCATCTCTCCACTGTAGAGAGTGGAGCAGTCATTACTTGCTGCTATGACACTAAGTCTCAGAAACAGCCTAGACTTTATCCTGAACTGATGTGTGACTGATGTGTCTTTTGTAAGCTAAAGAAATCTATACATTGGGTGGCTCAGAAGACCAATAGTTCAACTTCCTTTGGAGTATCTTCCTCCTCTCTCTGGCTTTCAGAGCACTCCTTTTCCTGATGCAGTAACTACAGAAGGAAAAAGGAATCATCGACTGAAATTCAACATCAAACAACTAACTTTGCAGACATAGCTCAGAGAAAAGTCAAATATTTTTGCCTATATTCATTTGCCTGAAAAACAGGACTTAAGTATTCACTATTAGCTTTGAATTCACCTTCTCTCTCTGCAGAACCACAGCTTACCTTGTTGGCCTCATAGTCTGTTTCCATACAAAATGCAAAGCCGTACCTTCTTAAATCGGGAACCCTAAAATCTCATAGTGAATGCCTGGCAGCAAACAAACAAATGAAAAAGCACATCACGGAATAAAAGCATTCACAAAAAGCCCCTCGTATATAAAAATTAGTTGTCAGATAGCTGACAACTCCATTCTGTCTTCCCACAGCTTGTAACACCTAGGAAACCACCCCTTCGCATTTATCACTGTTTACCAATACTGCTCAGGTCTCGGAGCTTGGACCAGTTACAACTGACACCCACTCCATATTCATGGAATCCATCTCTTTCTCATGACATCTGTTCTTTGTCCCAAACTAATCATGATATATAGGTTGATGTGACTGCTAACTGCTCTGAACACTGCTCCAGGTGTCTTGCCATGGGTTTCAGCAGAATCACAACCGTGAGGCTGCTCATGTAATCTCTAAAGCTGTGGCATAAAACCACTGGAGCAGAGGCAAGTTTTAGGACTAACACTACTTCTTATATTATTATCGTTCCTTCTTCAGTGTCAGAAGAGAGATTCTCTCTGATTTCTTACCACTAGTATCCTTCAAAGCTACGTTTGGTGCAAATAAATCTGGTGATAATGGCCTCTGTTGGGTAACAAAGGGTCATGTTTCAAAATTGGACTTTGAGCGGACTCAAAGATTTACCTCTGAAAATTAGGCTTTGATGGTCTGTTTGGGAGAAAGGCTGGTTATCAATGATAACATGTGTATTTAGGCTCTTAAAGAAATCAGACATATGCCAGACATAAGGAATTGTCATTTTCCTCTGAGTCTGGCTCCATTACACTTGTGTTCCAATACCATTTTTGTTAGCCAAATCTCTGTTTAAAAATCATTTTACAGGTTTTAAGAAGCCCATAGTCATTTATTCAGAATTTTTCCTTTTTATTTCAGTCAGATTTTAATAGAACAGCAAAGAAAAATGTCCCGATGGTTTAAAGAACACATTTTTCTCCATATCTGCTTCTGCTTACATGAGAGGGAAAAAAGGCTCTGATTATCTACAGTACAAGCATGGAAGGTGTCAAGGGAAAACTTACTTTTTAAAATGCTTTCCTGCATTATTTCAGGTGAAACAGACAGTTAATATGCTAGAGGCTGTTTTTCTGTGTAGCCCAGAAACTGAAAAGCAGCAGTATGCTAAATACCAGCTATAGAGCCCGTATCTAACAGATCAGCTGAGACACTACAGGAAAATCTGTGACAACCTGAGATGGATGTGCAGGGATAAAAGTTTAACCAGTTTTGAAATAAAAAGTTAAATACCAGAGGAAATATTTCTTACTCTCTGCCCAATATTAAGAACACTAAATAATTTTAAAAACTACAGCAATGGTAATATATGCAGCAAATCACACAAGACTTTATCCTTGCAAACAAAGTTTGAAAGCATTTTCACTCACAGGAAAAGCATCTTAGTTTGAATTTGTATGATAAGTAAATATTCCCACTTCTCTGCTGGTTTGGAAGAGAGGTTAATAGAGGTGAAACATTCAATGAACATCTCTAACATGCACATTTTTCTGTGCAAGAAATCATTATTATTCCTGCTTCAACATTTTATCAGCCTGGATATAAGATCTAGCAAAATGAAGGATTTCCAAAAGTGAAGATGACTTTTAGAGAAAAATAGAACTATGCATTTATGATTCTGGTCAGAAGGAAAGTTAGGGTCACCATTTCATCGAATAAACAAACCAAGTCATCGCCTCTCTCTCTGCTGTGGTCAGTTCTGGATTTGCAGTTCCCATCCACTGAGACTTGGATGTTCAGACCTATCCAGGCTGGTGGCATTCAATCCAGCCATTATTAATATTTAGGTGGATTCTATTTTTTGTTCTGCTTGAATTAGCTGTCTGAAAAATTCATTACTTACATAGTTCAAGGCTCTGTACAAATCCGAATTAGCTTCCATGGAGATTTAGTTCATACACAAGTTCAACTGGAACTTCATCAGTGACTTGGGCACAGAACAAAGAAAACATGAAACTTGAGGATGTTAAAATCTGATTTTCTTCATTCACATTAAAACCAAATGTGCATTGTATTGTAGTTTAAAAATCTTGACGATTACAGCAGAAGTGATAAAATATGGGTCTAATCAAAATGACTCAGTATTGAACACCAAACCCCGCAGTACTCAATTATTCATTTCTGGTTCTGGTAAGGAATGTGATATTCAAAGGTGTAATCTAACCTACAGCCATAAATAACACATATATTAAAAAGAACAGCTTGATGGCAATGCCTCTAAATGCTGTTCTTTTACTGTGTGATATTAGCTTTCAATCCACCAGTAGCAGTAGTAGTAGTAGTACAGTAGTTACATGGTACAGTTTTATTTAAATGCAATCAGGTCCACAGACTCAGCAAAACCATAAAGTGGTGGTGCTCGTCGGGATGCAATACTAATAAACCTGGGTTTGGTATTGGAATGATGTTCCCTTAGAAAAATGATTCACATGTTTTCTTTTGAACTCGTCATTTTGATTTGGCTGGGAGACTCTTCTTGATTCGCCCTGAAAAACCTTATGAGGGAAAAAGAGGGAACTTTTTGGGATGTCTTGTCACATCTTACTGTCCACCCAGTTTGCTAAATAAGTGACCTGCCATGCTCGTATTGGTTCACTCGGGCCAAGGCTGAAATTCATTTTGAAGCTCATATTTCACCATTTATCTTCTCGACTTTATTGAGTTTGTTTTGTACAAACACAAAGCTGTCTGTCAGAGAAAAGGAAAGCAACTCAAAAAGAAAAAAAAAAAGAAAAGAGGAAAAGCTCCTGTCATATGCTTTAGGTTGTTTCCCCTGCTCCATTTCAGTTCAAACAAATACCTGTTTTGTGCAGCAGAGATTGGTACAACACCTCATCCATTTCAAAAGAGACTGCTTTATGAACTCATGGAAAACGGTTATTTTATACAGCAACTTGCAGATATGATCCTCTGACAAGCAGCGCTCATTAAAAGAGCATCAGCTGGCTCAAGCAGTAGTCTTGGCTGTTATTGAAGTAAGTCAGACCCTTGGGGATTTTAACACCATTTGTTCAACAAACAGTCTCATTCTGTCCAGCTATAAAAAATTTTCCAATTTAAAAATAAATCTTTTGTAATGGGCTCAAGGAAATCTATCATATGGGAGGATTGTGAAGTTATCTATTACACAGGCATTCTGTTCAGATGAGGATGATTCTGCCTTGATAAACGAACAGTGACACTATTGGCAAACCTGGGATTTGAAGTAATGGTTCATTAATGCAACTGCACACTAAGTAATGTACTTGGGTGTCAGTGTTCTGCCGGGTTTTCTACCTCATTGTAATGCTCTTTTTCCTCCTAGATACGCTTAAAAATATCCTGGCACTCCTGTCGATATATTAGTTTGAAAAATGTCACCACGGGCCTGGAACTGTTGTGTGTATATGTAACCATGCATCGACACATGCACAGGCTTGATGCATTCCAATGATGCGAGTTCAGTCTCCTGTAGAGATTCAAATTATGATACGATTGGGCTGAGCTTACAGACTTTTCTCATGCTGGGACTGAGATGGTGTGAGGAACTGAAATCACAAAACAAAGCAACATGCTCATACTGCATGGTTTGAATAGCTCTTACAGCTTCACACAGTGCTTTCTTTAGAGGAAGGAAATAGGGTAAAGCTGAGCTGGGGATGTGAGACATTTGTTTCTTTCCTTCTATTAAAGAGATATCTCCTCTTCTGACCTGAATTTCCACCATCCATTCCTTCCCTCTTCTTCTTTTTTTTTTTTCAATCCCATTGAAACAGTTCCTATATCAACTTGCCAGGGACCAAATGTCTAATTCAACAGTTTGCATAGCCCATGGCTGTGTTCCAACAGGGTGAGTGCTCAGATGCCCTGGCAACAATATTTCAACGTGTCATTTAGGATTTAGGACTTATTTGAAACGGGCAATTGGAATTGCAACTGCTGGTAAGGCGAAGTTTTAAAGTGCACACACTACAGGAGAGGATCTAACAACAAGGGAATGACATCCAAAAGGGAAGGACTTAGCAATTTATTCCATCTGTCACCTATAGATGACAGAAAGTTGATTAAGCCATCTTTGTGCTATCAGAGGGGAAAAAAACATTTTCAGCATAATTATGCAGCACCATGTTTAACTGTTTTCATGTTTGTCAGCAAGAATTGCTAGTCATAGGATAGCTCATGTAAATTTATTTCGTGTAGAGCTCTGAAAAGGTGTAATTGTTTCAAATACGTTTCATTAGATTTTAATTTGTACACTGATGTGTCTGGCACAGAATAAAGTGACCTCACGCTTCCCGCCCCAGGAAATTCTTGGAAATTAGGTATTTCCACTCAATGGGACTCACACCGCAATATATTTTAAATTACGAAGAACCAAGTATTTTGCTTGCAGTTGTCCATCTGTGTTATATTCTTTGATTTACTCCAATAAAGAGAATGTATGGATGACTTCTTATTTACATAGCTTAGCGCATCTTACTCAGAAAAATCGGGAAGGAAATCTCAAAGGCAATTACGTTGGAATTAAACAGCTGCAAGGAATTGTCAAATGCATTCTAGGCAGATCCAACAGGAGTGTTTGAAACAGCCTAGGTTCCTGTGGAAACTCACCTCACGTGGACTTTTTGAAGGAGCATACAAGTCCCTGGTTGGGATTTTTTGATATTTTAGAAATTTGCAAAGTTTTTCTAAGCCCTATGAAGACATTACTAGCAGTCAGCAGCTCTTCCTCCTCATGGCTACTGATTGTAATCCCTTTTCCTACCCCCACAGGTAGGGAACCTGAACAAATACCCACTGCAGTTAATGGGATCATCTTAAATCCTTCAGAAGCGACTATCCTATTTGATTAACCCACTGGGGACTGGTGGATTGTAACAGAATCCAGAGTGTGGTTTAATTTCTAACCTGTCTCAGTTGCCACAATGTGTCTTAGGGCACCATTTTCCAGTGCATCTTTGCACACAAATGAGGCCGGATGCACTGAAGCAATGAGGATTACCTACTGCTCAAACTGTAAAGCACATCAAGGAGCATGCCTAACTAATTCCACCACTGGGCGAAGATCATGCTGTATTTCTGACAGTAAGCACAGTCTTTCCAGTTTGCCCAGGGGAACTTCCACTCTTCTCGTTCGGCTTTTGATCTGCAGCACCTATGAAATAAAAATACTTAGCAAGCTGCAAACATTAAGGGTGCATTGGAAAACTTGTTCCAAGCCCAGCTATCTAATATTGAATGCGCCCATTGGCACACTGCAAGCAAGAGCAATTTAAAAATCTAAAATGAACATACTATTATTGATCTGACTTTGTCTGCTGTGCAAGGTGCAGGCTGCTCCCCCGAGGTACCTCTGCAGTTCACTTGGTTGGCTGTAGTCCGAAGGCCACTGAATTAGAGAACAAGCTTATTGATTTCCTCTTTGTGTCCAGCAGCAGTTTGTGGCATTAAATATTATTTAATGGCTCTGATTACATTTTAATGAAATGGACCAAAAAAAAGAAAAAAAAAAAAAAGAGAGAAAAAAAAACCCAACAACTAAAAATAACAGAAACCACCTCTCCCCTATTCTATTTATGAAGCAGGAATGTTGTCTGGTTGCATTGGATGGTCACATCTTGATTAAACTGAGTGTCAAGGGTATTGATAGCATCTTTTCTGTATTCTGGAAAACAGCCATCAATAAAACCTTAACAGAGTACAATGGCTTTTACTTTCTTTTTATTAATCATGAAAATATATTTACAGTTGGAGCAGAAGTGCATTCTACAGAAGCATCAGTTTTCTCAGCTACAGCCACATTACAATTCCCTTTCATTTTATAGGAACTGAAGTCTAAAATGGGAGTCAGTTCTCATGAATCTTCCTGTTGCAAGCAATTATTGTTACTAGAAATCTTCAAGGAAAATCAAAACAAAGCTCACAGGCGAATCAAAATGACAAGTTCAAAACAAAAGCACATTAAAGCTTAAACAAAAAAATAGATCCATTTCCTTTACCAATTCTAACTTAATAAAGATCATGACAAGCACAGTACTGTTATAAATACAGCTGCCTGAATACCCATTCCTGATCATTTTATATGAAACTGTGTCAAGAAACCACACTTTAAATGGTACTAAATGTGGAACATCTCAACTATATTGACTCTAAAGATCTAATGTAGGGGAGAACACTAGGTTACTTTCTTTTTTACGGTAAAATTTTCAATTCTGGACTGCAGCTGTCATTTGTTTGCAAATGGTTTGACTGTCCAGAGGAAGGAGAATGTGGGCAGAATCTTGAGATTTCAAGCAGAGCAGAGGGGACAAGCTTTCTCGTGCAGATCTGCAGTATGTGCTATGGGTCAGACAGACAAGTTTGCCTGTTTTTGGTTTGTTTTGTTTTGTTTTTGGAAAGAATTTACTTCATCTGCTCGCTGTGGATCTACAGCCTCCAAGTTACTTGGTTTACCAATCCCAAGAGGTGCAAATCTCCTGGGACATGACCTGCTATGGTATGCATCTCCTCATGGGAAACACTCAGTGTCTCATGCGATTTGGTCTTAACACACAGAGGCAATGAAAGAAAAAGAATTAAGCTAAACTAACATACCTGCATGGTATCTGTGCGTGAAACAAGGAAGCCTTCTGATCACACACTGCAGAGGGTGAGAAGCCATAGAAATGGAGCTCCTAACTAGAAAAAGTTCTGTCTCCTATGTCAATCCCACAGCAAATATTTGCAAGGACAAAGTAAGCATACTTAATTGGCTACTCTTTTTGTAAGCAGAAGTCACAGAAGATGTTCATCTTCAAATCTGATTTCATACCTTAGCTGTCACTGAGGAAATTAAACATTCAGCAAGTCACTATCTCTGTCAAATATGGAGATGGTTGGCAAATGTAGGCCGTAATGGTAGAGATTAATTACCAGCTGCATGAATTGTTGCTGTTTTCCTGTCAGTTACATCATGCTTAATCGAGGAGTGAACTCCTGAGAGTTTTGTATCTGTCATTCCTGCATTTTTATAAATAAAAAGCAAACATAACTAGAGGTCATTCTGAGCACTCTTTGTCTCTGGGCAGAAAAATTTCTGGGAGGCACAGCAGATCACTCCATCAACACAGATTTAAATGCTTTAATCAGCTTCACAAGATGATTTAAAACTAGCAGATTAAGCCATGGCATAATTTATTTTATGAAGCTGAGTAATATTTAGATACACATTTCTTCTAGTAAAAGAATTTCCAGCCAGTTTTTTCAGGTATTTCTTGCTCTTTGGGGCTCAGAATGGTTTAAATTGGGCTCTGTAAAACTTGTCAGTAATGGTACAGAGCAAAGAATGATACCAAGAAGAATGGAAGAAACGTATGGATTGTAGATCTATCTTCTTAGTCATAATTACTGAGCTAAGCCTTTCTCCCTCTGAGGCCAGGCTGTACTGGATTTCTACCAACAGAATCAGTCATAGCAGATAAAGGCTGAGTTTCAGAAAAAGTCAGAAGTGTGGATTGTTATTAAACAACAACAATAAATCAACCCATGTAGGGCAGCCAGCAACACATCAATGTTACAAGCATTCCAGTTTGTTCCACAGTTTTAGAAAAAGCATTATTACAGACGTCATTCATTAAATAAATGCAGATATCAGTGTTAGCCAATATCTCCAAAGAATTTCCCACGGTAGACAAAAAGAATACTGCAAAAATGTTGTTGAGGTACACGATAGCTGAGGGAATTAAATCCTCCCAAATACTGATGTAGGACATCAGAGGCACAGATTTAAATTTGTCTTGAATTGCAAGAATGGTCCAATTTAACTCTTGTATGAGTTAAGGAGTCTCCTTCTGTCAACTTTGAAACAGGACATGAGCAGATAGACAAGGAAATTATTCTTATCTGTTAGAATTAACCATCAGTTCTTTCCTTCCTACAGATAGTTACGGTCACATTCTAATTAGCACAGTGTCTATCAATACCCCAGAGAGGACTTTGCAAGAGCAAGCATTATTCTCACTCCTACATTATAGAGCCATAAATACCTTTATGGAATATTTTCTTCTTTTCATCTGACACTAAGGAATAGGAAGTTAAAAAGCCTGCTCTGGATCAAATGACAACTCTTGCTGACAGAACTGAAGAAAGAATTTTAATTTCAGACATGAATGAAAATGCTCTTCAATTAAAAAAAAATTAAGACTGCAAAAATTAAGAAAAAACAGGAATATTTGCATCTAATGACACAATTGAAAGGATCTTTAAATTTTGCAGTTATTTATGTTTCGTACTTAACAATAGTCAGTGATACAGTATGGGTATAAGAACTGCCTTCGCTCACTTGTGTCAGAACAAGCCATTTGTATCGTTTGAATCAACAAAGATAACAACACCTCAGTCTTAAACTAGAAAGATTGGCAATGCGTGAGATAAGCAAGACATGCTGCTGAGATAAAAAAATAAAACCTAGCAATTACTGAGGGTCTGCTGTTTGAATTTGCGAGAGATAAGCATCACCATCTTTCCTTCCTGCATCACGGAAGATGACTGGGGTAAGTTTTCTGTTGATTCTCGCCTATCGATATAAAGCACCGCATTGCCGAGCAGTTGTGGGAATGTAACAGAAGCTGGAAAATACTTTTGCCTCCACCTGGAAAGTGAATGTACTGAAATATGTTAAACAGGTAAAGCTGTTGCAGGGGTTATGGCATTTTTGTTGTGAGGAAGGAGAGGTTACAGGAAAGAGGGGACTTTCTTTGTCTAAAGCATAAAACCTACGCTCTAGTTCAGCTCTTTATCATCTGGCTAGTGAGCTCTGCTGCCCTGCGAGGGACTCAGCAAGGTTACCATTTTGGCACTTCTTTTCACTGAAGTGTATCTTGATCTGAAATGAACCTCCTTTTCATGGCTATTTTCTTTATGCGATTGCAGTGAGATCTAAACCTCCCTGCAGGTGTTACAGAAGTTCAAACCTTAGCATAAATGTTCAAACCTGATACAAGCTGTAGACTGCAACCCCTGCCTACATACAGACTGATGACTTCAATTTATACACACATACATTCTCAAGAAAATAATGCACTTAATTCTTCACTCAAATTGCTGGTAACGAAACGAATATTGAGTGACAGAGAACTTGGAGTAAAGAGCCACAAGGGCTGTCATGACATCCAGATACTTCTGTGAACCACACAACACCAGTTTGGCATGGCAGGAAGGAGGTGGTATTCAGGCTACAAGCAAATGAAAACTGGAGTATTCCCATGTACGCTATTATGACTGCAAAAATAATTAATTGGCTTATTAACCAACAATAAGTTTCTGCTAGTTGGGCATGTCCCCTTTGATTTCTTCTTCTGCTTACAGGGAATTAGGGACTATTGCTACCCACTGTATCAGCCATTATGAACACTCGCTGAAAAACACTGAAAATATAGGACATTTTCCCTTTTCCAATCTAATTATTATGGTTACGTGGCTTTGCCTTTTTCATTATCTCAATAATACAATCACTATTATTGGTATAAGTAGAATCTTTCTTTTTTTTTTTTTTTTTTTTTTTTGCCTTGTTTTAACAATTAGGCAGCTTTCAGACTTGGCCATAGGGTTGTCAAAATTAATTGCAATATGATGATAGAGGTCACAGCTGGGATGAAAAGACCTAAAGCACAACACGGTAATATTAGGTAATGAAGATGAATTTTACAGTGGTAAATTTGTATTGTATACAATCTTGAAGTGAGGCATTTCAGCACATACCTGACTAGTTACTTTCCTGACAGGCATATGCATAACAAATTACGTTCAGTCTCCAGTGGAGAGAGGTTCATTGGTTATTTCTAATTCTTTTCTAGTTCTGAAATAGATCCATGCAATTATCTGAAATCTGCATCTGAAATTAGCTGATTGTTTCAGCTCCTACTTCTTATACAGAAAAAAAAAAGTGAGGGGAAGAAAGAGAAAGAAACACCACAGAAGTGACAATTTGATTGGATTGCAAACTTACTCAGCCATCACTGAGATGCCTGAAAGGCCAGGCACTTAACTTTCCCTTGTACAGATTAATTAGCCAGCTGTGACTCCTAGATCTCTATTTTTAAATAACGACTTACATAAATCTCTGAAGACAAGAATCTACCACTGCTGCATTACACGCAACTGTGGCTGCAGTTATTACTGCCAGTGGAAATTCAAGTTTGCAGGAAACTGATGTAAAATTTTTCCACAGAGATTACAAAAATTAACCCTGACACCTATACAATTCCACTTGGTCTACCCCCATTTCTGATATAAGATTACAATAAATTGCATATCATACAACTGTGGCATTGGAAATATTAAAAAAAATCTGGTATAGTGCCTGTGTTTTAGCTAGAATTAATACTTATTGAACGCAAAACCTGGGAAATGTTGCAGTAAGCAACGGCAGGTTAGTCTGTCCCAAGGCTCCTGAAAACTACATTACACACACACATGGATACTTATAACTTCAGTGAAGGTAAGCAGAACTATTTTTGCCATTTTTCACATTGTTTTTGGATCCTTGTGTTTATTACCATTGGGCTCCCGGCTCTCCCCCATTCTGAGCAGATACGCTGAAGTAGATTTAACTATCTGCAGGTTTCAGATAAGAGTTGTTCCTTTTTCCACCTCAGGTTTGGATTCCTCCAATCCATGTAAAATTTCTGTTTGTAATCATGGTAAGACAAAGTGCAAGATGAAAGGAATAGCTGCCTGCTGAGTGAGCCTCGATAGCGCATACCGCAGGATGCTGTCGCCAGCTGGGATAGTATTCAGGATTCAGGTGTCATTTGTAAGCAGGATTTTTAACAAAATGATAATCAGTGGAATTGTCATAGCATTAAAGGGAGAAGGGGGACAAGATATGAAACGTTCCAGAGCTGAAGTGCTATGCTGCAGTATTAAGGAAATTACCAACATTTTGCAGCAGGTTTGCCTCAAGGAACACAAATAACCCAGCTTTGAAACAACCTGGTAGTTATTCAGTTGGCACAAAGGATCAACAGATAATTACAGTGTATTTTGTTAATTACAGTGGATATGATTTATGGTATATTTTAATTACCACAGAGAGCCTAGCATGAAGGATGAATAGTTAAAAGTCAAGACAAATATACGAATACTTCATCCATAAAAATAAATCCATTAAGTAACATGTACTACATTGATATCTGCAAGAAACTGCAAAACTACAGAATAGCCCTTCTCAATTTGTTCTGCAAACTACTGACATTTACAGGATGGTTTCACTATCTGCAGATTCTGTAGCACAGTTATGTTCCCCATCGTGAGCCTATAGCTTTAAGACATCCAAAGGAAAGAAAACACCCAGTGCTTCACTTTAAATAGGTGACATCAAATGCTATTTTCTTAGCATTATTTCAGCCTTATGCAAATGAATTCCAGCACTGTTGTAGGTGAGTCTCTCCTCAATTATGCAAACTTTGGTCTTCAGTATAGAGGTCATTATGTGACACACAAAAATTGTACAGTAATGAGGTTATTCACATTCAGTTACAGTGCATAAGAATTGAAAGCCAGAAGTGAAATTAACTTTCTTCCTGGTCTTTTTTGTCTTCATAGATTTTAAGATTATTGCACAGTGCTATAGCATGCTTGAGATGTGAATATTTTAGAACACAGCATCATACCAATATAACAGAAGCAAACACCATAGTGGGGAGCATTGCATTAACACCCCGATTCTGAGCTCTAGGAGATGAATTTCATATATAATGCAGCGTGATGTTTACCAATTCATTACAATGACCTGCCTTGCTACTTCCTTCCAAAACTGCAAAAATGAAAATGTCACACGTATTTGCATTCAGGGGGTTGCAGTGTATCACTGCACACTTCTCATGCTGTCTAAACAAAAGTCTTTCTGCTGTCAGTCTAATGGCTCAGCTGCTAACCCCATCTGAACTGCCTTTGGGAGGCATCAAGATACTAGTAGCTTGAGGCACGAGAAAGATGAAGCACTTTGTTCCCTAAAGAAAGCGAAAAGCTGCTGTCAGGTCAGTGTATATCCCACAGGATCTTTGTCTGGAAGTTAATAGAAGAGGCTGGAAGTGTGACTACCAACAAGCAGAGCCAGGGGAAGCTGGAACTACTCTGAGCACAGGAAAGGGATTGGCAGATTAGGAAACTGCCTTAGCTCAAGCTGGTTGAGAATGCATCTCCAAGGACAAAAGATCACATTTGCTATGTGCATGGATAAGGACACCCACATGCTGGTGTCTCAGCTTAAACTCTGTTCCAACTCACTCTTTGTTGAATCCTTCTACACCCAAAACAGCTTTAGAAAAATGTGTATGATATGCGTGGTCCCAATGTCCTTAAAATAAGTCTCACACAGAATCACAGAATCACAGAATCACCCGGGTTGGAAGGGACCCCAAGGATCATGTAGTTCCAACCCCCCTGCCTAGCAGGGCCACCAACATACATATTCAGATCAGGTTGCCCAGGACCCCGTCCAACCTGGCCTTAAACACGTCCAAGGACGGGGCATCCACAACCTCCCTGGGCAGCCCGTTCCAGGGCCTAACCACTCTCCTAGTAAAGAACTTCCCCCTAACATCTAACCTAAATCTTCCCTCCTTCAACTTAAAACCATTTCCCCTAGTCCTGCTGTTGTCAGCCCTTTTGAAGAGTTTACTCCCCTCCTCCATATAAGCCACCATAGAAAATATCCCCAAGCCATTAAATTAAGAATTTTTTTTCCTTAAATGATCATTATAAATCAGCTGAAAACCATAAAGCGAAGATTGTAACTTTACCTTGGAGTAAAGTACTTTGGACATGCCAGCGTGGACAGGATGAACTGCCCCGCACCTTAATTTTGTGGGACAACACTGATGTGGAACACACAAGGTGTGTCATCAGACATTTTTTATCTTTAAATTTCCATTTGAAAATGAGTTTTGAATTTTCATTTATTATTTTTCCAGTAAAACAGCAGTAATCTGTTATGCACTATTTTGTGCAGACAGCAAACACACCTGAATGAGTCAGGATGTATTCAGAAAATGAGTATGTCTGATTCATTACCAGTAAGAGACAATATTATCCTTTGCTTTTCTGAATGAAGAATACAGCTGTGCAGTACAAAGGAGTGTAATGCAAAAAAAAGAGATATCC
Source organism: Lagopus muta (assembly GCF_023343835.1). Classification (NCBI taxonomy): domain Eukaryota; kingdom Metazoa; phylum Chordata; class Aves; order Galliformes; family Phasianidae; genus Lagopus; species Lagopus muta. The sequence continues at coordinate 10,626,383 of NC_064437.1, read as the reverse complement.
AACGTTAGCTAAGGAATGAAGCACAATTCCATGTCTCCTCCCTGCACTGTAATAGTGCAAGAAATGCCTGTCCAAGTGGCCTCACCTTCTAAAGTAATGAATATCCAGTAGCTACCACTGAGAGTGCTGTACCACAGAATTCATTTAAACTAGAGCCATTTTTTAAGAAGATTTTTCACAAGAAAAACATGCAGTTATGGGAATAGAAATACGAGGCATACCCTACAAAATCTGCTCACTATAAAGCCCTGGAGTGAACATTCAACTTTTGGTACCTAAGTGTGTACGCCTTTGTTACATTTTTCCCTGTGTTTTATGAAATAAAACTATTTAAAAGGAATTTTTAATTTCTGGTGACACTTGGTAATTCCTTGAGGCAACCAAGAAGTTAAAACTCCTAATTTAGCATTTATTTGCTTCCCAGCTCTTCCTCTTTTCCTCTTGCAGGAGATCCGTGGCACTGTCAGTATGTTCGAAAAAAAAAGCATGACAGAATGCTGCTGCATAAAATGCTCTTTAAAATAAAGGTCTTCCAAAATATTCTCTTCTGCAACTTTCTGGGGAGTCACATGAGGAAGAATCCCATCATGTCTTCACACACCTTCCTGAATATCTCAGCTTTTGGGAGATAATAGATGTTCTCTGACTCCTTTGTGTGAAACACCAACATATTTGTGTTGAGATCTAGGGTCTAAGGTTGAAGCATTATTGCAAAAGCAGCAAAGTAGCAAGAAGTTCTAAATGCAATTTTCTGTGAGACAGAAGTACATTCTGTTCCACGTTTACATTCAACAATCTTTTCGTGCTGAATGCAATACCATTATCACATCTATTTGAATTCTTTCTCTGCTAAGGCACAAAAGAAATAATTCTTAATCACACAGCCAACGTAGACTTGCAAGCCATTAGGAGAGCAAAATTTCTCTCTGTGCTGAAAGAGCTACACCACAAGAGATGCGGAGGTGAAGGAGAGCTATTGTTTAGCTGCAGGACAAATCCTGTGCCCTGCACACTGCATGCTGGCACAGTGCCTGGCGTTCTGTTCAGTACAGCTCCAATCTCAAAGAATTATTCTGTATCTGGAGAAACTTCTTGCTAAGACAGTGCCCATTGTTTAGCATCCTTCCACTGGTGCTCAGTGTTCCGCTACTGAGTTTTTGAGGTCTGGTGCAACAACCTATGGATGAGGGCACAAAATTAGTTAGCTCACTTGTCTGTATTCTGTACCTTTACTTGGCTCAGGCAGGCAAGAGACAGATTCTACCTGTCGTATTTGCAAGAAAAAATCTGATTCCATTAAGAAATTGTCTCTGAGATCAGTCAGCCTGTTTACTCAAGTGCAGACCAGCAGAAATCTGAAAATTAGAGAATGTGTAGCTATTGTATCTGACGAGGAGGGAGGGTCTCTCAGGGAAAAATCTGCCCATGTTCTTCCTGCCAGGGTGGGAAGCAGCAGAGATTATAGTCAGAGATTCTCCTTGCTCTCATCCCTGAGGATTTCTGAACAGCAGTGTGAGAAGGGATAGGGTCTTTGTTTCATAGAGAAGCAATACCTTCATGAAGACAAAATCCTGGTATAAACATGCTCTGCTGTAAAAAGTAACTTGGATCAATGTGGCTTTTTGTACTGTCAAATACCAGGACTACTGCATTGCACCATTTTCTCTGGAAGAAACAGCGTAGAGCAGTCACTATTTCAGTACTACCAGAAGTAGAACTAAGGGTAATGCGCTATATTGGTCTGCTGCAGGGCAGTGAAAAAGTGGTGATGGGGAATTCTCATAATGGATGGTTTCAGAGCTTCTGGACTTAAATGAACCTTTCCCTGAATCCCTGGGACTGGGGGATGCCAAATTTATTTATTCAGAAATAAAGGCAATTTTTGTCACAGAGCTGTTTTACATATTATCCATTCTTGATGGTCTTCCATCAAATAATTCCTGCTCTGTTCTGTGCTTAGTTCTAAAGCTTCAGAGTCATGTTTGCCTTAATATCTGTAAATTATATCCTTGGAGAATGCGATTAATAACCTCTGAGCTTAAAAAGTTCTTAATTCAAACTATGTCCCACACTTTCCTTTGTCATTCAAATACATAAAAACTTGCAATCTAAAATATTACTTCTGCAAATGACCATGATGACATTTCTAGTCTCTTTGTTACAGCTAGAGAACCTTTAATTCATTCCATCATACAAGAAGGAAAGAACAACACTCCAAACATACACTCTTTTCTCCAAGGTCAGCTTTCTAGGGAGGTGGTTTCCCTACATGATTATAAAACTGCAATCATGAACCTTTCAGGTTAACCCTTTCCTATTGGTTCTAAGTTTAACCTACTACTGGCATTAACATGCAAAAAATCTTCTAGAACGTGCAATTTTTATCATGATTGTTAATAAAATGCAACATGGTAAACAATAAAGTTTAATTAGTAACTAAAGTGTCTATGGCAATTAAATAAGAAGGAAGTGTTCTGGAAAGCAGCAGGATGAATTATACTTTCAGTAATTTACATTTCAAATGAATTTTAAAGATGTTATTGATGGCAGTTTGGGGGAAATTGAGATTTTTAGAAAATAAGATATCGACTCTATGACATTCAAGTACGTAACTTGGCTGAACACAGTCTTGGTACTGGAAGTGCAGGTGGAGCTAATGGGAACAGCTAATAATAATAACCGTGCTGAAAAAAAAACCATAAAAATATAAAAGCTGGAGAGAACCTAGCGTAATGACAGGACTCATTAGTGTTAAGCCAAAATAGCACTTCAAATTAAAGAATACATCTTCAGTTATTTAGGAAAGAAAAAATGCTAATGTGTTGCATGCCTGAGTGTTTGAAACTGAACGCAGCTGCTTTCTACAGTCATAACTCTACCTGAAATACGATAATCATTTAAGATTCAGAGCAAAGGTCCTTTTTCAAGACAATCCAGCAATAACTTAAGTGGACAAGTAGTGGAACGCTGTCTACTTGTTTCAACTCACAGTTCATTCCACCTGAATTATTCAACCTACAACAGCAAAGCCAGATAATCGTCTGGGTAGGAACAAAAATAGAGGAAAAGAACCAGGCTGCTGTGTCCTGAGGCCAAGATTTCTCCTCTATGACACAAAGGCAAAGAAAGCATTAGTGCTCGCTCTTTTGTGGAAAAAGTCAGTGAAAGATACATGGGGAAAGAATTACCTGTGGCTGATTCACTTGGAAAGTAGGATTTCAGCTTTGCACAGGATGCTTTGAAAGCCACCAAAACTTCCAAACTGGGTTTGTCTGTGGTGTCACCTCCAAACCAGGCTGGTCCTGGATAATACCGAGGCTGAACCGTCTGGCTTGTGTATTATCCACGAAGATATGTTTAAGAAGACACAAACTCTTTGTCTGTGGGTACAGCATTGCTCCCACTGACATTAGAGATTGCAGATTCATTTTCATGATACTGAGAACTGAAAGATACTGCTTTTGATTCTTGCATTTCACAGGTTTCTGTAAAGTCTTGTACTTTTTGGACCAACCTAATCTTTACAACAGTCTGCACTCCTAAGCTGCCCTCATGTTCAGGGCTTCTTCTTGCTGTTGTTGTTTTCTCTTGTCTTCCCCACTGTCCCACGATTGGCATAGCAACCCTAGTGAAATTTAAGACGCCAAATTCTGGGCTTTATTGCTACATTAGAATTTCCCTTGGTTACATATTGATCCTTGGGACTATCTACTTTCTCCTTAGGGGAAGAAGTCGAGTAAACAAACCAAAAGGCATTTGCCAATAGCTTCATAAACAAAAACCCTCAGCACTGCTCCTACTCACATTCCTCTTTGTTTGCATATTTACAAACATCCCAGCATCCAAAGATAGGATTTTCAAAAGTATTCAGATGTTTGTTTGCTTTGCTTCCCAGTATAACGAAAGGTAAAAGCACCCCTGACCTAATGGGACTCCTGATAAGGCTCTGCTTGTAGCAAATCCTATCTCCCAGGCTTTTCTTCCCAGGAATGTTTGCACAATTAACACCACAAGAAGCTCATACCTCAGCCCGAGGGATGCTTGCTACATGGAGTATGCTCTCCCTGGAATATCCGCTGCTGAGCCACAGGCAAGGGTTGTTCCTGCTACCAGGTGACAAACTTCTTTCTCACTGCTCCTCATTATTACAGGGAGACAGTGCCAGCAGCTTTCTTCTGTTCTAAGGTACAGTGGGCAGAGCAAATCTCCTCAGATCCTCACTTCTGAGAAGTGCTTTGTACTCTGCCATTCACATCTGTGCAACATAAAGGCAACATGAAGGCAGAGAAACCGTGAAAGCAAAAATCCAAATGTGTCATATGAAGGCTTGAAGTTTTCTACTTCATGCTCTTCTAATATTTCTGAAATGAAATAACACTAGATCTTTTTAAGTGCACACAGAAAATCTGATCTTGCAAGTGCTGGCTGCTCCCCTCCTGGTGCTGAGTGCCGCTCCCGATGATTTAGAGCTCTGGCACTCAATGCATTTGCTTAGTACCTGCGGGGCCAATCTCATCATTTATATTTTTATTATCACAAAGTGGAAGAAAAAAAACTGAACTCCCAGAGTTTGTATTGTTAGTATATGAGTGGCCACACAGCTGACTTCTGGAGCAAAGCTTAGCAACTGGAGGGCACACACAAATGCCTGCATACAAAGTGGCTGAGAGCTCATTTTTCCTTGAACTCAAACTTCAGATGACATGACATATGGAAATGGCTGCTTCCGGACTGGCTCATTACAGCTCTTAAGATCTCTGATTCACCTACTATTCTGAATGCATAAGATTCCAGAACTTTTGTAAATATTAAACAAAATAATGGTATGTGCACAAATGTTTTCAGACTGCTTGAAAAAAAAAGCACTTTATATCTGTTGCCACAAAAAAAGCACGTTTTTTTCTTCTGTGAAGGTCAACACGTGATGGGTGGTGGTGAATTCTGACACGCATAGATCACTCTGCTCACTTAGCCTTGTGCAGATGAGGGATGATAGCGCCTTTCAAGATCAAAACCAGAAAAACATCTAAATTTTGCAAAGGGTTGTGGGTCTTTAAAATGAGCCAAATCTAAATCTCGTCTCTGAAAAACACTTGCCTTTGAGATGTTTTCCTACCAGCTAAGCACAGATCAGAGGTCTGGAGTTTGAATTTTTTGTTCCTTGATACCTGTTTCTTTCCTGTGCATAACAATGCAACAAAATAGGGAAGAAAGGCTGCCTTATAATTAGAGCAAAAGGCACAGCATGAGGAGAGGAGATATTCACACAGCTTAATTGAGACACTTTTCCCCAGGCTTTCTGCAGCCACTGAAGAGAGAGAACTTCAGAAGGCAACTTCTGGGCCACTAAGTAGGGCTCTATTTTTAAACACCTCTCTCTGATGACTCTCAAAAGGTCTTCAACAGCTATGAAGAGGCTTTCTCTCCAATGAATACAGTAGGAGCAAGAAAGCCAACCCTCTAATGCAGGTCTCTAATTAGGAGTTCAATCTTTTGTTGTTTCGGCTTATTCTGGAAGGTTGTGTGCCTGACAAAAAGCAGGTGCCTCCATCATGTCATCTGCAAACTGGGACAGCTGCTCCCCCATCCATCCAGCTCCAGGGCTGCAAGGGTGGTGGTGAAGTCTGAAGCATTGCAGCTGTGCAGTGGGAATACACACACAGCACATAGGGTGTGGTGCTTGGCATCAAGGCACACTGCGTGCTAGCTTGAGCAGCAGATCTCCACAGACAACCAAACTGGAGGGAAAGCTGCTTTACCAGTCCTTAGCTGCTATGACCAGAAGTTAGAATATGAAGAGAAGTACTGACATAAATGCTGTGCATTGTACGGAGAGGCCATTTTCCTTCCTGTAATGCTACCCTGGATGTAGAATAACTATTTTAAAAAGTTCTATGATTTTAGAGCATCCAAAAGGTCAAAGTTTAATAACTATGGTTTATAATTCCCTCTACCTTCAGCTCTGCCTCTAGTGTTATTAACTTATCTACAGTCTGGACATAATACGCAGCGCACAGTTCGAGCAGCGCTCTGCCGAGCTGACAAGATCCGCTTCTCAGGGGATGTAAGGGTAATTCAGCCTCCAACTTCATTGAATCCTCTTTGGACCAAAACCTGCTACTTGAACAAAAGTTGCCACAATGTGTCATATTCTACAGCACAGAAGGGATGTGAGATGCAGTGAACGTTTGTAATTGAAAACACACAGCTGAGCACAAAAGGAAGCTAGCAATATTTCAGAAAATGAGTGAGACAGTTCTACATGGGTAAATAGCAGTTTTTACTAGTGCTAGCCAGAATAGAGAACAACAGGCTTGCTCTTGCTTCCACTGGAAGCAGTCTTGGGCTTTACGTTGATTATGCTAGCCACTGTTCGTTTACCAAGTGAATCAAGGCCTGAGTCAGTATGTCACTGCGGGGAAATCCACATTCTTCCAGCATCACCACAGTCAGATTCAAAATTCAGCTAAACTAAACAACGTTTTCCATGGAGATGGACCTCCTCAGCTACATCCATGAGGAGATGGATCTAAAACACAAGCCAATGAACGACCACTTTGGGCTTCAATAGCTTCAGTTCAGCACCTCTTTCAATGAATTTGGTCAGCCTTTCCTCTAAAATTGATCACAGGTACTTACTAATAAGAATGTAAGCTGTACTGAATTTTTAAATATTCCTGTAACAGTGGTTGGTGGTTTTTCACATAGGTCAGAGACTTGCTCCTGGCCCAACACTGGATGAGCATTAGCATGCATATTTGCACATTCAAAAGGAAAGCCCTGATTCTACAAATCTCATATGTGAAATGTCAAAATTTACTTTCTGTAAACATTTCTACCAGATGAGATTGCTTGAATGTTTGCAGAGTTAATGTGAGAATCGAAAGTAAATTAATTTTAAGATTAAAGTGAATATTCATAGAAGTTTTTAACTCAAATTACTCATCCAGCTTTGTTTAATACAGAGGCCAAGGAACAAACATGCATGGAAGCAAGAGCTTAATTCCAGTCTCCTTTTCTGCTCCAATCTTTTATGCTTTCTGGGCATGGCATAGCCTGCGACTCTTCAGTGCTGGCAGTCAGAAAACCTTCATTAGTAATAACATTTATATCAAAAAAGAAAGAAGATAATTTCATTTTTCTCATCTCAAGAAACAAATCTGGAAAGAAATGTGACATTTCTCAGCTGTAAATACCCTATACTAGGGATTATCTCCCTTCCTGTGCTAGAGTTTATCTTCAGAATTAGTATTAATGCCATGACACCATGAAACAGACATATGGAAGTGTTATTTGTTTCTCATTTACCAAATAGATAAGAATATGGAAATAGTTTCAGTCCATTTGTTTGATGAGCTTCCTAAGCCAGTAATAAACAAATCAATACAATTAGTTTTAGCTCATCATCATTAGAAACCTTCACTACTGAGATACAATTTAATTATACCTCTTGTTACACAGCAACAGAAAACCTTTGAAAATGGGCTACTTTGCCAACTATCGAACCAGGAGGGAGGAGCAAGAGGGTACATCAATGCTGGTAGAGTTATTTTCTAAGCAGGGTGTACAGCATATAAAGCATATTGTGCGATACAATTTCCCCGATTGCAAACCTAAAATATTCCTGCCATCAAGTGCTTATGAGCAACCAATGTGAAATCCAGCTGTAAAATGACTGTGTGTATGACATGCTTCATGAGAATGTTGCAATTAACGTGGCATGCATCAATCACACTTGGACTTGATTACAAACTGCACTAATCCTAATTGATTAATTAAGCTCCAAAGTTACGTATAGTAACGTAGGTCAAAAATCCTCACCATATGTGCTCTAATGTCCCCAAATTCATTCTCACTGTGGAGATTGGTGCTGCTACTTTGCTCTTGGCTGTGCACATAGATTCAGACAAGTAGTGCTGGACTAAACGTGGATAAACCCCAAAAAGGAAATTCTTTGGTGTAGGAGCACAGCTCCATCAATGAGAGACACAGGAAATTAGCATCCAAATGAAACCCTTCAGACAGGGTTTTGGGAGGAGAGAGGGAAAAGGCTGAAATCCTAACCCACCTATTCTGCAGAACTCACAAAGTCTACTTCCACTGTGGCCACAGAACAGCCCTCACCTTAAGGGGAGAGAAGAGAACCTCAGGTTTTGTTAACTGCATGCGCTTAGAATGACAGCTCTCCAGTGCTGCCCTTCAATGCTTCAAGACTTTAATTGCTGTTTGCACAGCAACACATTGCATCGCAGGTACAGTCACTGCTCTCTAAACTGTATCTGTATTCATTTCTACAAATGAAGATTACTCCAGAGAGGGGCAGCTGAGGCAGAACAGTGCCAGCCTGCATAGGGAGAGGGGACCCGAGAACACATAGCTGGAGGTGACAGAGCCCTGCAGGGGAGGAGAGAAAGCTCCAGAGAGCTTCCCATTGGGGCTCCTTATCAAAGGCTGTGTTTGCCAGGTTTTATTTGCAATGGTTTCAGTCCTCCAGGAGAAATGTGTCAAAGGTGACTTGATACATAAATAACACTATTGGCATCAGTCAAAAAGCATTACATCCACTGCACATCCAGCACAAAGCTCCCTATTGTATTTATAACAATGCATCTTTGGATGTCACATTTTAGATCGACTTGTAGGAACTTTTTAAAGAATCAATAACTGTTATCTCCAAATTAATTGCTTAGATGTTTAAAAGTGTATTTCTGCTCAGTACCCAGCACCAGACAGTAGTAATCAATGTATTCCATTGTATAATTATTGTCCTAATTATCATCTTATTTTTGAATGGTACCACAAAGAAAGAATAATTTTTAAAATACAGCAACTGCTGCATATGTACTCGGAAAAAAACTGGGTTTATTTTAGGTTTCTATATACAGACTTAACATTGTAACCTCAGAGAGGCACATACCTTGCTGTAACAAAACATAAACATTACAGTGGGCTGTCCCAGCAGCATCCTGGTTCTGTCCCTCCTGTCCCCTTGTGCCCCTCCAGCCCCCTAGTAGGAGTGTTCAAGAAGATGGAAAGCTGAAATGTCCCTGGCTTTGTGCAGTACGTCCAAGCTACAACTGAAACAACAGTGTTGATAACACACTACTTTTTCCTCCTAAAGCCTAAACATTGCATCATAGCAGACAGCGTGAAGAAAATCAACTCTGTCCAAACTGACACCAGGCAAGCAGAAACTCACGATGTTGGAAGAACGACAACATGGGCATTGTAAGGCACCGAGATGCAGTCCATGAAAAGGCTCTGCTTTCAGAGTCTGCGAAGTTAGTCTTCACTTTCCACTGGACTCTATCATCACCAGAAAGAATAAGATCAAGAAAAACAACAGAAATAGCTATGAAATGAAAATTACCCTAAGCTTCTCCAATAGTGCCAAAGTGACACTGCCAATGCAGTATCTCAGCCCTACAGTCCCAGAGTGAGCATCTGAAGATATCCAGAAAATAACAGGATTTTTTTTTTATTTTTTTTTTTAAACAAGTCTCTTATATGGGACTTTACATTTTGTTTGGCAAAATCTATGAAAAATAATGTGGTCTGCTCTCATGTTTGTTTATGGTTACTTTTGTCATTGGATTCAGTACAGTCTAAAATGTATTTTTGCCACAGACGTATGCATTTGCTCTTCTTAAGGTTTAACACTTTAGCTTCTCTTCCATCAGGTCTCTGGATCATAATTCAGAAGTAATGGACTAGCATTACTTAAATTGTCATCTGGGTACAAAACTATCGAGTAAAGCTGAGCTGATAAAAAGAAATAAGCTACCACTGGTGAAATGTATTGATGGCTGAGCCCTGTTACAAATTTATCAGTCTATCCTATAACATTATCACTACTAACTGGTGTTGCAGAGTGAAGAATGCACCGTGTTGTCAGAGTTATTAAAAACACATTTTTCAAAGGAAGTTTGCACTGTTTAGATTGAAGTGCTCAGGTGTGCTGTACTGTCTTTGCTGCACCTTCTTCAGCCTCACAGGACATGGTGCTGGCTGCAAGCCAATAAAGCAAATCCTACAGGAGGCTGCAGTTAAGATGAAAGGGATATGAGTTTGGAGGAGGAAATGCAAATTTATTAGCACAGCTGTGCTTGAGGAACATGAGAAGCCAGACCTTTGGCATAGGCAAAGTCTCTCTCAACAGACCTGTGCCTGCCCCACATGTTGCCACTGCTGAGTCCAGGGGGAAAAGTCAGCAGTAACCTTAACTCACACCTCCCCACAGTGATAAAGGAAAGCTACTGTTAAATATGTTAAATATGTGGCAAGGCCATTTTCTAGGACATCCCACCATCTACAGCACAGTAACCCATCCAAGAAAATGCATGAGATATTTGTCTCATTGAACCCTTGCAGTTCTTCTTGTCTGACAACTTGATGCATATGCCACCATCAATGGCAAGCAAGCCCCTAAGGCTGTCAGGTTTGAGCTTACTGGACAGATGACTAGATGGAAGGTGCCATTTTTGCTAAAGCAAGACAGTTTCTAGCCATCATGATTCCAGAGAACAGCCAGAAGACAAACTCAGAATACAAATGTATGGAATTCCATGCATTTCCTTCTAAAACCCCATCTTTAGCTTTTCATACCTGGAAATAACAGCGTTAGGAAAACTACTACTTCTGTTCCAAAATCCACACAGGGACTCAAAAGCCCCACATTATGTGTTGGTGTGGATGTGATGACAAACACTGGTGCCACTTCCAAAGAGACACCTTCCTGAAGCATCTGCTGTTTTTTTTCCAACAGCACTGTTTCTCTGCATCAAATGAGTCAAAGTTCAAAAAGCAAGGAAACCAGCACACATTGGAAAATGAAGGTAAGACAGCTGTCTGACAGTTTGACCTTTTAATGCCAGTGAAAAATACAGGGCTTGTTCCTACATGTGTGGAAATCCATTCTGAAGAGAAAATAGGAGTGCTTTTATTTCAGTGAACGTGCACTCAAAAGAGCACACACACTCTGTGCTTTTATCTGAACATCTGGTCATATATATGCAAAACTATTGATTCTTCTGTCATCACCTTGGTAATTCCGTTGTTTTACTGTTTCTTTTAAAACAGTTGATAGCTGCAACTACTGCAATATCGGGCTAAAAGCTTTAAATGTACACAAGCTTACACATGCATTTTCTGTGGTGCCTCACAGTCTGACAGCTCTTCACTGATCAGGTCACTCCAATCCACAGTTATAATGTCCATTAGGATCTTGCAGTGAAATCTGGTGTTTGATTGTTCCAACAGTTTTTCCTAGGAGAATAAAGCAATATGGCCAAATCCTCTATTTCTATAATGTAGTTATAATAATAGGCCTATAATTCCTATAGCAACCATTTAGCCCTATTCACATGCTGTAAAATACAGAAGCTGTGAAATTTAACAGTCATGAGACCCCTCACAATTGCCTCTGCTCTCCAAGATTTAGTTAAGCTTATCTGGGAAATTTATTCCAATGGAGATCATAGAAGTTCATCTGCAGTTGCTGGTTTGAAGGACAATCTTGTGATTTTAGAATATAGCCTTCCATTTTAATTGAACCCAGGATGTTGAAATCATGCTGCTAAGCACAGTCCTTTACCACTGTCTTTTTATCCTTCAAAACTGAGTGGTGCGAGTGGATGATTGTTATGGAAATGAATAAAAAATGTCAAGAGATTCTGAATTTCAAGTGTCCTGCTGCTGATATTAGACCAGACAGCATTGTATTATGTAATTAATTGTGTATCTGCCCAGTGTACTCAATTAGAAACCTTGTTTAAGCCAAAAGATTTCTTGAAAGTACACACCCAGATGGCCAACTTACATGTATGCCCTACAACTGTAACTTGTCCACACATGCAGTTAAAAATCTCAAGGATCCTATTCCATCACCATACTTTCTAGAATTTCATATGATATAAATTCAGCAAGGCACCTAGAAAGCATTTTAGATGAGATAAAACAAACAGAATGTAAAAATTTCACCTAAAGATCCAGTAACAAGGGACGGCTCCAGTTTTATAGTATTGCTTCAGAAGAGAAAGTCCTTCACATAATCACTCAAAATTTTAATTTCTCTGCACAGAATGAAATTCCAAGTGGTTTTGACAGTGGTAACTCTTATGCAAACCTATTTCATTTTTTCATTTTAGTAGCTGAACATCAATTCATACCGTAATGAAAAGCAAATCTTCAAAGTTATCTCTCGCTTCCCTAGCATTTAATATAAATCGATGACACAACGTGACCGCTATCACAACATCTGTCCTTGCAGATTATTTTCTTAGTTAGCTTCACACATTTAATCAACGATGCTAAGATACCAAAATGACTTTGCTGCCTTTTTTTCAATTTATCAAGACTCAGTCTCCTTGTAACTTTCAGTCAGAGTGTGAGTTAAATAAAGCTGGTTGAACGTGGATTGATTTAGCGGTGATACTTATACTAGAAATAGCACATATTGTATTTAAATCTGGTGATCTAATTTAAACGGAGGAAATTTTGAGTGCATGCATCACAGACAGTGTAGTAGTTTATCTTTCAATAGGTCTCCTGTTATACACTGTAAAGTTCAATCAACAAGCTCAGAAAACATCTTATATATATAAACTGACTCCTAATTTTGTGCTGACATTTGTAATAGCACAACAATCCCACACATCTTTCTATTTTATTTGGCAAAGCGCTCTTTACAATATCATTCCCTCTCTCTCTGGAGATATATAAAGGTTTAACTGGAGCTTTAGGACACACTGCACACGATTAGAGAATTCATCAACAGCCAGCCAACCTCTTTATTACTCCATCATTCCCAGGTTTATGAAAAGGGCCGTTAATTCAGGAGGCAGCACATTTACCTCTGTCCCAGTGCTGCCGGAGCGATGGCCCGGATTCCTCCCACACTTGCACTGTTCTGTGTTTGCAGTAACTCCAGTGAAACCATCAGTAAGACTGATGCAAAGCCCTTTATCTTTGGGAAAACAAGTGTTCTTTCTTACTGTAACGTAAGTGCCTTTTTCCTACATTGGAGCTATTAAAAATGTCAGAGTTCATCTTGCAAGGCAAGAGACATTTTACTTTTATAGCCAAATTCCACTTTGAATAATTATAAGAGCCAGTTAAAAATGTGTTTTCAACAAAAATAGGGGCAACATTTTCATGAAAACATTTTCTTTCCATGATGTTTTTTCCGCTGTGCCAAACGCACGCTTGTTCTTTCCTTTTGTTCTTAAATGGCTATATGCTATTCAGCAACTATTGCATTTCATCCCAGAGGTGGCTGCATTTCACAGTGGATAAAAGAGACTCTTTTATAAATAGTAAAGTTAATTATTTCGTCTTATTTCTTCATTTCCACCAAGATTAGCTGTTATAAATAAATACATTTACAGTCATCAAATACTGCTGCCTAATTTCCCATTAGATTCATTCTCCACACTTCTTTCCCATAAACTCAGACTCAGCTTTTTTATACAAAGAGGGTACATGATTTTTAATTCCACCAGGGTTATGTCTTTGGGTCAAAGCATAATTGCCTACAGTAAATAGAAGCACAATAGAGTGACTTGGATATGGTGAGACAATATGCAGGCCTGCTCAAAAGACATCTGGCACCCCAATTCACAGATAGCAATGCTGAAGGGCATTTGTTTTCCCCTGCTATGTGGAAATTCAATCTCCTTTGAATGAGGGGGAAATCATATTTTTATCAATTAAAGAGAAAGTAAAAGAGCAGACAGATACCCAGTTTTGGGTGTATCACTACTGCTTTAACTACAGCACTGCTAGTCTTTATTTCTGTAGGTAGTGATCAGACCTAGGGAGCCAAGGATGTGTCTGTGGGAAGACCAGCGGAGAAACAATTCTAAATCTCTACATTTAGAGCTAGCTTTGGGTTCTATTATTCACTAGAGCAGCATGGCAGGAAGGCATATAATTCTTTGTAAATTAGGAAGAGGTCTCCACTCACCACACTGATGCCAGATGGAAGTGGTGAACTGCAATTAGTATTTGTTCCATTCACAGATGAACGGGCTAACTACAAACTGCAAGGGACACAGCTCAGTACTGCTCTGGGAAGGAGATAGGAACAGGCATTTTCAACACCTGGTAGCCAGGAATCCTCAGCATTCTTCCCACCAGTTCAACATTTTCTTGAGTTGCTGCAGCTACATGCAGGACCCTAAAAGCCACTTAGATCTTCTCAATGTCATCATCCATGCCATGACTCCAGGACACGTCTTGTACACAATTCACTTCAACAGTTTAGACTTTGACCCCTCGAGGTTATTTACTCAAAGGGAGTAAGTGCCGTTTCAATCAGCTTTAAAGAAGTTGTGAACAGATGAAGCAACAAAAGGCAGCCTTCTAGATCTGGATCCTCTCCATCCAACCATCCTACCTCTATAGGAGCTCCCAAAAGTATAAGAAGGTGATGGGCATTCAGCATCCCCAAATACTGGAGCAGCTGCCATCAACAGGGCTGCTACAAGCCAGCGCTGGCTCTGCTGTGAGGGCTGTGGTGAGAAGCCATGGAAGCAACATCATCATGATTTACTGCACACCTCTGCTATGGCCCAGTGGACACACTCTTGTTAGCAGCTCTAGTGCTCATGTGAGCAACAGGAAACGTGGAATAGTAACATCCAGTGCTGAATTGGTTCATGACAGATGGTAAACTTAATTCACTCCTGGACAGCAGATGCTGCAGAAGGTTAGTCACAGAGACACAGGTCTGAGCAGGTAATGCAAATACAGTCTTGCACTAGCTGAAAGGTACCTGACTCCTCTGTGATGGAAGATTTTTCTCCATCTCACTTCCTCTGTGATTTTCAACTCTATACATGGCCTCACATCTCAAAGGAAACTAGCAGTGATCTTAAGCTTAGGGCAGATTCCCACTACAGCCCTCAGACAAGGCTGGCCCAGCTCTGTGGGTCCCACGGGGTGAGATTACAAGAGCAGGACAGTATGCTACAGGGAAAGGACAGACCTGTGAACACTTTCCTTGCCGAATTAAAGAAGAAACGGATTTCAGAAGAAAAGGCAGTCAACTAAAACCACCAACAGCATTCACGTATTTAAGCCCACAATATTGTTAACTTGAACATCCCAGCTAAGCACAGTCACTGCAGAACTGGAACAAAGCAATTTCTGAACTTTTCTGAACTCAGTTTTTATAATGGAAATATTTCAGGCAACTTTGGGCAGTAGTCTCCCAGCAGTGAGATATGTCAATGTATTTCTCTATCAAAGTAAACTCTAATACACCTGGCGTGTTTGTGGAACTTCTGGATAACAGCTGAAGTTTCTTAACACTGTTTCTTACAATAAGTGTCATGAATACACATAGTTCCTACACTTGGAAAAGGCACTCCAGCTACCTGACCAAACTTCTACAAATGGATTCTTTTTGTTCCTCCCACTTTTCCATGTCCTTTTTTCCCTGCATTCCAGGATGGAACTCATTTTCAGATCAGTTTTCTGCAGCCAGAAATAAATAGTTCTTCAGCACAACTGGAAGGCTACCAGAGAGAATAGTATGACATAGCAAACTGCCTTTCAGTTATACACCTGTCAGAAGATATAATGCACAGTCAGAAGACATATAACTACAATTTACCTCCCCATCTTTAGCTAACAAAGAGCTAAATACGAATATTTTTTTTTCAGAAAGAAAAGCTGCCTGAAGGGAGAGGCAAGAGAACTATCCAGACCAAACTCCTTATCCCTACCCTCCACATGGCCAAACTGGCCCACTGCAAGCCTACCTTAATTAGTGACTTTATGTCTCAACCTTAAGTCAGTTTCAAGCAAGTTCTCTATAGTTTATATATTAAATGATAAGTATAGAAATGCAGTCAGCTAACTAGGTTCAGTTTAAGCCTTTGGTTTTTACTGGGTTTGGAGCTCTTGCCTGCAGCAGCTCTCTCCTTTAACATTAACATTCTGTGTCAAGAAGCTGCACCCTATGACATTAAGGATCTAAAACTTTTATGACTGCATTCTGTAGCATTAAAATCAAAGAAACCAACTCAGTGCTGTAGATCACAGGCTGCATCATTGGGAGTTCCTCACTATTAAAAAAACATTTCTCATCTGCGTTGTAAATACATAATCAATTTTTAAAACATATTTCTCTGAGTGCACAGTGATGGTAATGCGAATGGCAAGAATGTCACTGAGATGCTCTTTCCCAAATCTCTCCCCTGAGCACAAGAAGTTTTATTGAACTGATCTGTGAAACTATCAAGACAGTCATTATAGACAGACACACAGTTTGTTAGTTATAGCCAGACTCTTTTGTACAACTGAAGGGTGAAGTTACAGCCATTAATAGTGCTAAAAATGGTTTCTGTAAAGCCAGTACTTTTATAGCCCCAGAAAGGGCAGATCTGATGATCAAATCAATTTTCCTTCAATGGATAAGCCAGTAATCCAGGAGAATCCTATTTGCCCCCCCAAAAGTATTCAGGTGATGACAAACAGGTTACTGTTTCACCCTTGATATTACATGGATAATTAAAGGTGTTTTATTAGGAATCAGACAAGAAAACTTTAAAACAAACAAACAACCAATGAAGCCAGGTTATGAATAAAAACAGACCACACTGTTCCAAATTCTGTTCTGCTGCCATGCTTTTGTTTCTTGCATTTCTGTGCATCTGTTAACTACAAGGTGGAAAATGCTGCTGACTGGGCTATTCAGCATCCAAAGAGCATGAAAGAATGAAAAGGGTCTACACTTACTGTGCACATCCACAAAGCACTTGGTCTCCCTCAGCACTAGGCTGGTATGACTTTACACTATAGCACTGTAAGGTACTTTGGAATTCAATTGTACTTTAAATAGTGATGTCTCCCCCAGGAAGTAGAAGAATCAATTACTGCTTATTAGACACAGCAAAGATAACTCTTGTGTGAGCCTCTAATTTGAAACCAATAGACTTAGTCCTCAGTAGAAAAGTATGCATATTGTAACTTAGGTTTTTAAACAGAATTTTCTCAGATGTTTTTCAGCTGAGACTCTGCAAGTTCTATTGTCTTTCTTCCCACTCCTTTCAACTCATTGCTTTTACACATCAGAGACTGAGTTACACTTTGGAGTGTTTCATCGTTAAAGCACTGAGTAAACTGCATGCAGTGGTACCACAGATCTGCCAAAAGAGTTTAAAAGTATTGCTAAGTAACAAATATTTACAATGGTTTCTGATATCCATTCTTTACTCCACATATTTAAGGCCAAATCTAGACTTCACAAAGCTGATAGTTCCACCAGTTCCTCATAGCAGTTAATGCTCAGTTTACTTGATTTGGACCAGTGATCTTCGCCCAGAAAAGAAGCCAACGCCTTAGAGAACAGTCACAGTGAACTAGGACTGATGCAGACTCACATAACTGGAAAAGCTTTAGTAGGTTCTAGCATATGACATTATTCTGACTCTTTCAAGAGCACTCAAATTATTCAAGCTATTTACACATAAACTAAGATTATCAGAATGAAGGGTACAGACCAGGAGGTTAACTCCAGTTTACAGGGACGGAAAGTCATCACTACTAGATGGCTGATTGTGTGCAAGATGAATTGCTGTCTGTGGTTTTAGAAGGCAGGGAATGCTCACATCACAAAATTATTTCTCTCAAAGCATGTTTTGTGACAGCCTGAAAAGAAATGAATGGGAAGAGAGACCAAGAGCAATGCATTACAAACAATGCATTCTACTCAAGATATAATGTTGATGCGTAAATGCATATTTCTTTGCTGTGATATTTGAGCAGAACACTTTCAGACGTGGGTAAAATACATTGAAAACTCTCAACTATCAGTACATTCCCAGCATATCCATCTTTTATCTCCCTTTACTATCATTTCACAATACTAAGATGCCTGTAACACCAGCAGTCACACAGAACTCCATCATTCTTAGGAAAAACAGGATGAGATTTAGACTAATGTTACTACAGAATCCCTTATTATTCAATTAATGAAAAGTTCCACATTAGCATTCTGAATTCCATTTGCTTGACATTCCACTGAAACTCCAGATGCTTCAGTAGAAAAAAAAAAAAAATTATATATATATATATATATATATATATATATATATATAAAGATACTTAACTGCTAAGGAAACGATTTGGAGGTGCTGTATTTGTGCCATGTTCACTGCCTATAGCCAGTAGACATTGATGACCAAGAAATGGAAAAATTCAGCTGCTAACTCAGATTTCCTAAAATTAATCAAAATGCCTTCACCACTTTGAAGAGAGAAACCAGCTCCTCCCACACAGCAATCCCATTTGGGAACAGAAGAACAACATGAAGGCTGACCTCCTGACTCCAGTGAGGAATGTACATGCTGAAAACCAGAATAAAGATCTGCTCTTCCAACCAAACAAGGATTTACAGGGATTTGGTGGCAGTGGGAATAGGTGAAGAAGGAGATCATGTCTGGCTGAAAAAGCTGTAACACTGTTCAATTCATTGTGCAGGTAAAAGGATGTCTGCAGCACACAGCTTCTCCACATTTCTCAAAATGAAAGTTTGGATCTATTTCTGTTGATGCTATCGAGGTACCACAACCAAAGCTCACACTTCACCATGCTGAGTAAAAGAAATAGCAGCCTATTGTAGGCTGTTTTCAATAGGATTTCTTTAGCTAACTTAATTCATCTCATGCTATAAGAACACTCATAACAATGCAGAAATGCCTAATGAAAAGAGAAATACTGCATCTGATTCCAGTCATGCTATTCTAAGGGAATTAATTGGAGTTGTCATTCCCTTAAACACTCCCATTCAGAGTGGTTTTTACGATGAGCTCTAGAAGAGTAAATGCTGTCTCAAATATGTACCTCTATATATTAAGTCAAATAAATGTATGATAAAGCACTGGCACTTCTTGGCTATAATCCTATTATTGCTTAAAGCCATTTCTAATGCAAATGAAGAATGAATGATGTCGCAGAGCCATTTAGCAATTTTCTTTGAAGGGCAGTACTGACTACCAGAAAGTGGCAGGAATGCAACTGCTCAGATGTGGGAGTGCTCCAGCAGGTCTTAGAAGGTTCCTGCCAGGTTTGAAGGATGCTTACCAGCATTTCTGCAACAATATTTTACTCAAACATTTCTACCTGAAGAATGACTTCAAAAAAGGAAAAGCACAGCGTGCTGAGATCCATATGTTACGGTGAGAAGGGATGTAACTGTGAGCTCTTCCACAACAGTGGGCAGGGCAATCTGTCCTCAAAGAGCATATTTACAGGAAATCATCAAAGATAAATTTGTGGTTTCTACTTTCCTGATTGGAGCGGATGATGCTGTATGATTGCTATTCCAAGTCCTCAGGTTTCCTGCTGTTTTCAATACTTTGCACTTTAAAACTGTCTTACAACTGACTTTGGTCTTTCGGTTCTGTTGTTTTTTTTTTTCTCATGAACTTCCATCCTTTATCTAAAAAATGCTTTCACAGCCCTTAGAAATTTTAAAGCATCACAAATTTAGCAACTGTTGTTAATAATCATTGGGACAAATGGATCCAGAAAATTGCATATTGATGGAAGGAGTTTGTGTTCTTTGCAGTCAAATTCTTCCTTGTAAGTTTCATGCAAAATTACTTGGCCAGATAGATTATCCCAAGACTCTCTCAATAATTAATGTCACTTTCTTTTGTTTCTGGCTTTTCTCCGAACCCATCAGGAGAGTGTAAGGCACAATGACACAGGTCTGCTGTCTCCTGTAACCTTCTGGGACTGTTTTCTGTAACATGCCTATTTGAAAAATCAGCAATTTTCTGCCAGGAAGAAAAACAAGCCATTTTCCATCTAAATAACACTGATAAAAAATCTGAATGTCACAGAGCCTGCTTACTCACGCAACATTAATTTTTAAAAGAATCAATTTTGTAATCTTTCAATTATATTTTATTATAATGATAATAATCACAGAGAAATCTGTTGTTTTTTTGCTGCTGCTAGTGCTGGCGGCTGTCATCAAATCACATTCAGCAATGCTGAAAACACCTGGACTAATAAAGCAGGCATTATTTATTCATACTTTCGTTTTACTTATTTAGAAGCATATTAAACATCAATTCCCTTAGCAGTTGGTGATGTTACAAAAACTAAAAGCAAATAAATTATAATCTGTAGTGCATAAAGACCCAGGAGTTACTGCAAGTCGAGCTCCCCTGTGTTGTCACAGTTGAAAAGTACTTAAAATCTAAAGCAAACCAAACGAACCTTGCTCAGTGCTAACACTATGGAACATGTGAAGTAAGCCTCTTGATGAACACTTTCCATGCTCAAAGCTCACAGAAGGGCTGCGGTCAGGCAGCTGCATGCCAAATCCCTGACTGAAATCCTAGAGCTGAGTGCTTGGTATGCCTCAACATGGACATGAAGCACCTCCAATAGTTCATCTGACAGTGCTGTGGATGGGGGGGAATGCAGTTAGTATGCTTCACAGTGCTGCAATTTATAGGTGGCAGGGTCAATATATCCACTGGATCCAACAAATGCTTGAGGGTGCATTTATTTTACTGTAGTTCCTGCGTGTTTTTAATCCTTCATTGGGTGTTTCTCCAGCCTAGAATCTCAGAAAATAGAATTTATCCCTACTGCATGTCACTTCAAATCTATACATGTGTATATCTAGTGAATGTGTACATACATTTATATACACACATATATAAGAATTGCAGAATACCAGCAAGCTCCTACCGCTGCTTGCGTATACCTCAGAGAACAACACATGTTTCTGTTACATAGCAGGTCACACAAGAGTACTTAACAGCAGAAGCACATTGGGTTCATGTTATGTTCATATTTAAAAATAAAAAGTGTCCAGGAAATCACTTGGTTTCTGATCAAAATCTTAGCTCCCTGCTGTTTTAATTCATGTAGCCAACAGTCATCGATAAATAATCATGCACAGCTTCTACATCCCACTGTGATATTTTGTTTTTGTTTTATGTGCTGGACATATTGAGTTGGGATCTGCAATGCCAGAGCAGTCTTTCAGGAATTCTACTCCAGTATTCAGATGAAGGAGTCAGGGCAAGGGCACGGGCACATAAGGGAGAGCTGTTCCTCATCAGATACCTTGCAGGGCTTTGAGTTGCTTTTAAAAGATTGCGCAGAAAACAGGAGGCGTATTTGAGGCAATACATTTCACAATAAAAGGACAAAAGGCTGAAAGGCAAAAGCTATATAGATGACAGAGTTACAAACAATGAGGCAGAAAGTCAAAGAGGAAAAATGTGGAAAATATCTGTAAAGTAATGGGAAAGAAAGGAAGAAAGAAAGAGAGAGAGACAAAAAGAATATTTGAAAGAAAGCAAGAATTGTGCCAAATAGAAACAAGTATGCTACTGAAGAGAAACATGAACAAGAGTTTGTGACTGAAGTACAGTGGCAGCATGAAGGCCCACAGTTTCATTTAGATAACCCAAATGGAAGAGCCTGAGATGGTCAAAAAGAGAAGCAGGAACAAAAGCTGAAGCCCCTTGGAAATTAGTTAGAGCAATGTAATTCCAACCTTCAAGAGTTTGGCATTTAAAAGTAACATTCAGCCATGTCATTATGTATAGAAAATATTGCAAGTAGCGCACAATGCAAAGGCCGACATCACTGCATTGTGGAAATCCAGTGTAGTCTGCTCGAGATGTACAAAAACCAAAACAGCTTAATTCTAACGGATGCTCTTGCCCTTAAGATCACTGGGAGCTATGGCTCTACGTTCCTGAACCAAGCACATTTAACTCTGAGCTCAGCATCTCACCATACAAAACGAGAAGGCTTCTCTATCCATGTCAAAGCACGACCTAAAGAGAGAATTTATTCTACTGACTGACTTGATGTCAGGCTACCTTTGCTTTTGTAACACAACAAATCAAGATGACCTAAATGTTGTTGTTATTTTTTCCCCTCTTATTTCTGTTCAGTATGGCCATGTTGCAAGACACATCTGCCTCAGGTAATCAAATTTCCAAAATGTTCAAAGTCTTAGCCTTTCTGAAGACTGTGTCGACCTTTTGAGAAAATAAAAGTAGCTACTGTTCTAAAAGTAGTCATACTTGAAGTACACAGAACGCACTCACAAACTTCAGAAAAGCATGCAAATCTACAAACCTAAGCAAAATGTGATATTTACAGGAAATGCAATGGCATTGTTAACTGTAATTAGATACAATCTTCCCTGTTTTCATTAGCTATCAACATTATGTAAAGATAAGCCAAAGCATAGTGACTCTTTTCATTATCACATAATTGTTATTTTAATGGTCACATTATGAGCAATATGACACCATATAGATTTTTACCTTTCACATTCGTAGGCAATTATTTTGAAACTTTCTATTACAATCCACCCACAGAGATTAAAGTATTAATGCCACCATTTTAATATAATGAAGATCCTGGTTTTGAAATCAATGAAGCCTCAGGGAAAAATGTAAAGTAATAATGAAGAAAATATATTATATGCCAGTCTCTGTCCTGGTACATAAGGAAAAGTTTAACTGAAATATACAGAGCTGCTCCTGCTAGTGCTACCCTGAAACTGGTCAAATGTTTATGAAAGCAGTGGCTACTGTTTAAAATACAGGAGAATTTTGAGATCTAGAAGTAAAAGTTTGAAGGGTTACTAGAATAAGATTGCACTGGTGATATCATCCCCAAGTACCACACCATAAACCACATCTAGAAATATCATCTAAAATACTCTTTCCAACTGATAAACAATGAACTGGCCCTCAGTTATTAATTTGTTCATTACCTTCCTCCTAATCAGGTCAAGTAGCATAGAAGCCACTGATGCTTCAACAGGTCTAAGCAGTATCAAGCTGAGGATATCCTATATAAACATAAATGCCTTCCGTTTCTGCAGGGCACTTTCACGAGTGAGACCCAAAATACTTTCAGGAGGGAGAATGCTCTGGGATGCCACTGCAGCTGAGATTCCCTGGGAGAATCTGTAATTCAGCTCCCTTGGATAGTCTGCCTTCTTGGGAGAGTAGGTAAGGGACATTTAAGACAATTGGATAAGCCCAGAGGAGGTAAGGACTACTGCTTTTTTCTACTAATAATACAAAATACATTTTATCAGAAAATACAAAATCATAGCAGCCCACAAAGAGAGCTCCAACTAAGACACAATTCTCCCTTCATGAAAGAAAAAGTCAATTAACATAACAAATGTTAGTCACATTTCTAAATGCAGTGGAGGAAGATGTGGAGATGAGGCAGAGAAGAATGGACATTTGATAGGACAACATATAATGCTTGAAATGAAAGAATTGAGAGCAAGATGATTCTTATAGAAATACTGCTTTGCAAATACTCTTCAGATTATTTTCTCTCCTTAATATTTTGACTGATTGCAAAATGTCAAGAGATTACTGCTAATTTAATGTCGAAAGAAGTGCCGGAACATTACTGTGTTTGGCTGAAAACAGGTTATAGAGCAACAGAAAGTTGTTCTCCTATGCAGTTCCACCTGCACAGTTCCAGACTGTTCCAACTCGTAATTAGCAACACAGAAGATTGAAACATCTTCATGGTAAGTACACAAAATTCAAAAATCCCTATGGCAAAGTTCTATACAACAATAGCTCCTATTTTCCCCAAGGAAAGTCTCTTTCTCAAGGAAATCAGCTTGTAAAAAGCAGATAAATATTCCTTGCCTCACAGAGGCATTTTGAATCTTAAGCAATATCTGCTATATTTTATGAAAAGCTGTCATTGGGAAAAGGTTTGGGATGCTCCTCAGAGACAAGAGGGCCAGTGTCTCTAAGATGTGTACTTAAAGGAAAACTCTGAAGCAACATATGGAGAGGCAACTGAACTCAGTGCATGTATTTCTGACAATATTTGTTAAGATAAAAGCATGCTGTTTGCTCCTTAGGATTTCATCTAGCTATCACTTCCCTTCTCTGTGTCTTATTCTACACTACTGACATCATCTGCAGTAATTTTTAACTTTTGCAGCAAATCCTGTGCATTGGAAGTTTTAATGAGTCATGTAAAGCATGCATTAAGAAGTTCGTTTTTCCATTCTGTAACCAATACAAATACAGCAGAGAAGAATAATGGCCTCAGTTCGCACCAGGAGAGGTTCAGCTTGGATATCAGGAACAATGTTTTCCTCCTACAGAACAGTGATGCGCTGGCATAGGCTGCCAATGCTGGGCATAGTGGGGTAGGTTGGGCTGGGTAATCTTAGAGGCCTTTTCCAACCCTGAAGATTTCATGGTTGCTGATGCTTTAAAATAAAAGAAAAAGATGTCTCCAAAGATCAGGATGGTATAGGAACAGAAAACTTGCAAAGAATAAATATGAGCATTTGGAAACATTTAATCCTACTGTATTTGCATATTTATTGAACCCTGTAATGCTCTGCTCAGGTTCTGAGAAGAGTGCTATCTTTGGCACTCAACGTCACTTGTACTGAATGCCACTACTAGCAAGAACTGCTAACGAAGTGCTGGAAACAATGTCTGAATCTTTGAATAACAGAACTGAAGAGTATGCCTTTCACACCCTTTCCTTGGGTGTGGAAACACCCAAACTAAGTTACACACCAATTATCAGTCATAACATCAGGTAAACTCTTTGAGGACAATCCTCAAGGTTTGTAACAGGTCCCTAGGTTGTGCTGTAGCTTCCAACACCTACTGAAGATGTGAACACATGAGTAAAATTGTACATGCAGCTCTTGTGCATATGAGTTTTTAAATGCACAGCTACCTCATCATTAGAAGCTCAGTGAATGTGAGCATTATCAGAACTTCATGAGGACTTACACAGCGACTGTTTCCTAAATGCAGGTTGTAGTATATCCCAACAGCAACATCAGGCTCACTGATGTGTCTGTGAATCCTGAGTTACCCTCCAAGACATGCACTATAAATCCAAATGCACACACAGCAGCTTCACTGTTCTGAAACTGCAGCCCAACTTCTTTCTATGGAAAAGATCACCAGCAAATAAACTTAATGAGACCCTGGAATTTCACCACTTTCACCCCATTTTTCTCCCACCTGTAAGTATAGGAACTTGCAGAGTTCTTACTCCTTAATTTTTCATTGGAATATTTGTTTCTTAATCTTTCTATACATGTAAGGTTAAACATTCCAAAAGCATTTCCCATTTTTAACCAGTTTTTCCTTCTACTGTGTTGCCTGCCTGTTCCAAGCTTTGAGAAGAAAATATTTTCTCTTTCTCATGTTCTCTTTCACTGAGATTCACTGAGAAATTAGTTTTGAGTCACTTTTATTCTCATACAACTTTTTCTTATGAAAGCCTGTTCTTGTAAACTTTACTAGCTAGCAGGCAGAAAGACATACAGAAAGTCCTTCCTATAAGAACCAACAAATTACTGCAGTGTTTTATTGCTTGCCTCTGAAAGTTGCTACCCTCACTCAAGCAGCAACTCCATAACATAATCTCTCAGCACCTCTCATGTAATTCATTTGCAGAACATGGTATTTTGCTAAATACTGTAAATATGAAGCAGTGCACATTAGGGAACTTCCATTAGGAAACCCATAGTAATCAGTAAACAATGGGTAACACACTAAAGCCATAGTGATACTGCATTTATTTCCTAATCTATTTAATACATCTTAGAAAAGCATTGTTAAATGACAACCAGGAATAAGCACAGACTTCAATGGTAATCACTGTTTTTAAAGAAAATTATTTCAACTGGCAGAAAGGTTGAGTTTAAAAACAGATTAAATTCTTGGTTTTATTTTAATTAGTTTTGTTCCTTTAAAAACTCCTTTAGAAAAAAATCAAGGTCTATTTTAAATGCTGTGATCTAAAAAATAAAAAATGCTGCAGTGGAAGCGAAGCTTCTACGAACACCAAAGGCTTCACTGAAAATCTGCACCTCTTCACTTTTTCCTCCAAATCTTCTCCCTTTACAGCCACAAAATCCCTTGCACCACAAACAACAGAACAAGAGCAAAGTTGGATCCACAGCGCTACCAGGACTGCCAGCATACGTATCATTGGGTGACCTCATCCTTCAAAAGGATTCATGGGATGTGAGAAAAGTCCGGGAGGGATCTCATCTATATGTGCAATCAGAGTGTAGCTCATAAGAGATAAAACAATGTGATTGTGGCCATAAAAGCTGCAGAACATTCAAAGGACAGGATGAAAAATGTGTGCATGTAATTAGGTCAATATCAAACTTTGTGGAAAGATTTAGTATCTAGCTGGTCAGGAGCAGAGAGCATTCAGTGGCACCCAAAGAAGATTCAGTAAATTAAAACAAATAAACCTTGGATGAATTCACACAACATGTGAAAACGCACGAAGACAAAGTAGATCCTGGTCACGTATGCTTTCACTTACATCATTATTTAAAAAGAAGTACCTCCATGGGTAAAGTCAGCAATCAGCACAGCATCAATAGGTCTCTAAATTCATACTTACGCAGCCATAGTTTTCCACAAAATAATAGATAATATTGCTAATTTTTTAATAATGCATTATTTTACTACTCAATTACTGCAGTGTAGTGGGAGCTTTAATTCTTGTAAAAAGTGCTTGAGCTTTGAACAGCGTTTACTGCCACGTTAATAAAAAACAGACTTCGATTGAGTTCCATCTGCCTAATAGAGAAAAATGTTCATCTTAATTAGGAAAATCTTCATAAAGAAACATAAATGCAGATACTAATAGGCTGCAGGGAATAAATCTAGGATACTCAGGAACAACTGTTTTTTTAGCAGGGAAGAGTGAATGAGATACGTGTAAACCCCCAAATGGTTGTTAGCACTCTGGTAATTGACCACAAATAGCAGTAGAGGTTGAGATTTTAAGTGTTTTATAATGAAAAATCTATTTATTTCATTAAGGTTTCATGCTTTAGATCTTCACTTTTTTTTCCAGGTAATAAAGCAGTCTCAGTTGACAATGAAACTACTTAAGCGCTCTTTGAATTAAGACAGACAAATCCATTAATGTTTTCTGAAGGAATTCCTTTGCAAAAAAGAAAGGCTGGAAGTACCAAGCAGTGGTTTGAGAAAGATCTGTAGTCAAGCACTTGAGAAATGGTGACCAGGTCCAGCACAAATTTGGGGGCTTACTCTAATGTTCACAGGCAATGGAGAACTTTTTGCTTTATCGGTGCAACAGCAGAGAATACATCAACATGACAAAGACTATATCAAATTGTAAACAAGAATTTTTATCCTTAAAATGTTTATGACACATTATGTTTCCCATGTCAGTCTGAATCCTTTTTCCATCATTTTCTTCCAAGAGTTCTATAATTTAAGCATGTAAATGTTCCTTAACTCTGCTTGTTTTCCTTTCCAAGCAAAATGAACGGTTACTCACCTCCCAGTTTTTAGAAAACTCATGTTAATACCAAGTGCAGATGAGAGTATGCCCAACTCCCAAAAACTCTGAGCCAAATTCATTGTCAGTGTTCACAACTTCCCAATGAAAAGCTTCATTCTGCAATTATTATCTAACACTGGGTAAGATTTTATATTTTCTCCGATAAGGAAACTAGTATGACTATGAAAGTAAGCACAAAAGAGATAACATTACTGCAATACTCTATTCAAGCCAAGAAATACAGCACAAAACTTGTGTGATCCAGCCACTGACAGATTTACCATTTCTGTTCTGAGAGAACTTCCCCAAACAACAGAATTTGCACCCACCTGTATCTCAGAGAAGGTAATTTCACTTGTTCAAGACATTTTTACTAGACTACAGTTTTGCGTGGATCAGTCAGACACATCAAAAACCACGTATTAGCTGAGGTGAAGCTGAGATGACTTGAGTTGCCTAACAGTGTCAATCTGAAATTCAGATGAATATAATTTGTACCTCTAAATGACAGAGATTTAATATAGATCTCACATATTGCCAAGTTTAGAAAAAAAAATAGTGTGCAGAACTGAGTAAAATAGCAGGTTGAGCACACCTCCAAGTTTTGAATCTTTATGTAGAAGTCAGCGATCAGAATGATCCATCTTTCTGCCTCAGATGATAAACCATCTTTGTCACAACCCAACACATCGCACCATCTGGCACAGAGGAAACTGAAAACTGGAGGAGAAGCACTAAACCAATTTAACTTCTTCAGAATCATCCAAGACATTACCAGAAATCCTTCAGAAACACCAATCTGATTGAAACACAGCTACCTCCAGTGAGCATACTTGTATAGCTAATAATCTCCATAAAACGTTGAATTCATGGAATCCTTTGAGTTGGAAGGAACAAGTTGAACTGGATTGTTTCAATATGGAGTGGGTATTGTTAGAGTTAAGATAGCGTGTAGTCAAACCTACACCCAAAGGGCTGGCTTTCAGAACATCGTCTGAAGGTCTCTTTACAGGAATTTCAGTGGATCAGAACATATCTCCACAGGAAAGTCTATCAGGCTCTTTTCAGCCAGTTATGTATGAGACGACCTCAGACGTTAAGTGAAGCCATGAATCAGGTGATATCAGCATGTGCATTACTGGCTGTCTGCTGGGGCTCAGTGTCCCCCGCAGGCAGTGTCTGATCACACTGCCAGCCTCAAGGAGGGACTGGAGCTGCACCTGCTGAGTGGTCAGCCTGAAATGTTTGTACAATAAATACAAATGTAGGCTGAAAACAGGATGATATTTGAGTGTCTCAGCAATATTAGCAAAGATTTATTTTATCATTGCATTGAAAAGTCACATTTAACGCAGTCTGTTTTCTAAATGATCCTTAAAAGGCACTCCCTTCTTCCTCATCACCTTCACCTAAGGCAATGACATCCAGTAGCGCTGATCTATGTGCTGCTATTTTTCATTAATTTTACCCTCCCTAAGGGTGGTGCAGCTTTGGTGCCAGCTAATTAAAACCTATTTAGGGCTGTTCAGTGCACTTTATCAGACCAGAATTAGCTCTGCTGCTTTAATGAAGACTACAGTTTTCTCTGTTATTACCAATTAAATGTTGTTATATCATATTGCCTTACCACATAGCAAAGTTATAGATGTCTTTAGAACCA
Source organism: Lagopus muta (assembly GCF_023343835.1). Classification (NCBI taxonomy): domain Eukaryota; kingdom Metazoa; phylum Chordata; class Aves; order Galliformes; family Phasianidae; genus Lagopus; species Lagopus muta. Next base: position 10,597,372 of record NC_064437.1, on the reverse strand, counting down.
CTTACCTGGATTGAAGCAGATACAAACATGCCACAGTTAGTGATTATCCAATGTTTTTTTAAATGTTTCACTTGACTCAATACATGCAATATAACCAAACATTAGTGAAGTATAAGAAGAAGCTGCCAGGTTTATGTTCCCTCTAGGGAAGCACCAAGTAAAAAGCTTTAATGAAAAACCATGAGCGTCTGGTAATGAATATTATTTATGTACAACAATTATTCAAAATGGATGAATATTCACTGCATTGAACTCAAATGCTTCACTAATGAAGACTCTCAGAAGAAACGTATGTCCTCCAGATTCGTAACACTGCATACAAGGTTAATTCTCCAGCACTGATAACTCATATTTCAGGATACTGTTACAGAAAGAATTAAAAAATTTGCTTCCAACCTATCTGCTAGAAGTTCTTCAGGGACAATCCTTATTTCTTACACGAACTGATATACAATTAATGAATATACTGATGTTATGGTGTAGCAGTGCACAATTAATGAATATACAGATGTTATGGTATAGGAGTGCACAATTAATGAATATACAGATGTTATGGTATAGCAGTGCACAATTAACGAATATACAGATGTTACGGTACAACAGAGAGCTTGGCTATGATGTTGTTACACCAAAACAGGAACCAGAAATGACAGGTACACTCACCCATATCCTGGGCTTGCCTGGGAAACTCCAATGGAGTGGATCTCCAGAAGAGATCCATCCCCACTGGTGGTCAGCTCTTAAATGGATCTAGGAGAGGTGCAGCCAGGCTCCCCCCCTTCCAGCAGCACAGCTGAATTGCCTTCACCTGTGCTCCTGTGACTGACTCATGGCTCGCCTCAGGGGATCAATCAGAGGTTCAGGCCGTGATTCAGCAGTCCCCATACAACTGATAACAAACTATGGATCAATAGCAAAGCTGTGGGGCTTGAACCTGTGCCCACTGAATTCAGTGATGAAGCTCCAGCGAGAGTGTAGGACCAGAGCTTTTTTGCAGTAGTGAAACAACTGCAGAACACATCTGTTTGCCACTTCTCAAAACACCCTTTGAAACTTAAGCATCGGTAGGATGAAATTACTTTAAAGTCTCACTGATTACCTGAAAAGATAATATACCAAAAAGTAGAACTAGAAAGCTATTAAAGGCTTGACAGACTAGCAATCTGTTGTAATTTTACTATGCCTTAGTAGAATACACTGTACATAAGGACAGTATTTTAGGATTAAGCTAAAATAGACGTGATTACAATCCACTTGGTACATTTTAAAATATGAGTTGAACTTGGTATCCTTCCAGATTTTTTTCTGGGAACATGCTGAAGCAGACCTCTGTTCTAACTAATACTGCAAGCAGGAGTTGATGTTTCTCTGAGGAATGGAAGGAATATTTGGCTGAGGAACCTGATTCTGTCTCAGCATCGTAACAGTCTGGCATAATGTGCGAAACTATTTTCATCACTCCCAAATTTCTTGTGCTCTGCCTTTAGTGCTTCCACAACTGGCATATACCTCTAAGAGACTCATCACCCTCCCTAGAGAAAGCATAAAGATTCTGTGAATTGAAAATGATTTCCAAATGGAGGCCCCCTGACTAGTAGAGAGCTGGTGACATGTTGACTATTTCCCTCATTTCTAGCTGACAAGTGCACAAAATGATACCACTTGCATTTGATGTGGATAAGCAGAACTGAAAAAGAAAGTTACAGTAGATGCAAGGATGTGATTTGATTGCCACTGTGAGAAGCATTGGCTGACTTCGTAGTGTTAGTTATGCACACCACGTCACGTGGATCATGAAGTCCCTCTACAATTTGCCTTTGCTCACAGTGTGAAAATTTTAGTTGTAGTGGCAGATAAAGGAGAAAGACATTGGGCTACTGATGCCAGGATTCCTAAGAACTTTGTTTATAAGCTCTGAGAGAACAGAAGTTCAATCTGTCTTTGACATGGAAAGGATAATTTGTATTGTGTTAATAAGGAACTAATAAAACTTTGTAATGTATTAATTTGTTGAATAGGAACACATTAGGCTGGAGATTAAGACACTTGAATGATGATGTTTTTTTTGATAGGCTATGCTAAGGTATCTATTTGCACTGAGCTGCTCTCACAGTAAGGATTTTAATGCAACATTGTTAAGTCTGTGACCTGACAACCATTATCATGGAATATATACAAATTTAAATATAAACAAATTGAAGTTTACAAATGCAATGATATTCTCTCGATCATATTTAGCTCGATGAATAGGTAAACGGGATGCCTTTGATTATTAAAGGACATTTTTGAGAAATGCATCTCGTGCATTTTCTGTTAGCTTCAATTCATCAGCTTCAGTTTAAACCAAGAAAGCAATGACAACCTTGAGACATTTATGGAGAATGGAAGCCCCTTCCAACTCCAGAATTGCAGCAGCCATATATGCACATGCTGAACAAGCCCCATATTTCAATTCATTTTCAAAAAGGCAAAATTGACTCTAACCAAGATTTGGCACTTCAGTAACAAAGGGAATCACGGGAGACTGAGAGAACAAGCACTTCTACAGCAACAGCCAAGTCAAAAGTTTGGATAAGGTTAAACTATTAGTTAGCATCTGTATTTTTATAATGTGGTCAGAATAGCTACTTTCCTTCACAACTGCAAAATCATGATGTGCAAACTGAAAAATAAATACTGAGACACAACAGTGGTCTGGAAACTCCTTCCTACTAAGTGTGTAGCAGAGGCTGCCTCAATGCCAAAACACAGAGGTCCCCTTCAATGCCAAAACAAATCCATTTTCACCAAGAAACACAAATAGCACACAACCCTGTGGTTTGTGCTTGAAGTAAAACTAAAGAGAATATCAATAGAGACAAAAATACAATATCCAGAGTTATCCTGAGGTTGTGCACTTGGAAATGTTGTTTGAGTAGGATTATCCCCTTCAAATAAAATATCAATTTCATCAATAGTAAATTGAGCTGAAAACAACACACAGCTTTCAAAACATTTCAGAAAGACATCCAATATTTTTTTGGGACTCAAGCCAACAGAAATTGAAAGAACAGAAGGTAGCGTAGGTGGGGTAAATGGGGCCTAGCTGCTGCCTCATCAAGTGCTTATAACAGTCAAAACCACAAAACAATCCATTAAAAACATATCTAGGGATTCATTTAGTAGCTGGCATCCAGCATGGTCTTCTCTCACGTCTTTTGTCAAACATTATAATTGCTCTTCACAAGTATAACTTACCGGTCTTTTCCTGTCTCCTTCTTAAACACTGCATCACAGTAGCTCATGCGCTTTTCCGTTGTCACATAGATTTTGGCAGTTGGGTAGCTGTCAACAGCTTTCTTCAGCATGTTGTATACAATGCCATTTCCATCCTTCCTCATGTTTCGAAAAGGTCCCCAGATCACATAAAGAGTGCTGTTGGTTTCCTTGAAAAAGTACTCAGGATTCTTGAGTAGGAGAGGCACACTTGTGTGAGAGACCACTCTGATGGTCGTCCTCTTCCCAACATCCTCCTCATAGCCCTTTGTGGGTGCATTGTTCATTCTCCATATGCAGGAGGACTTGTCTATCTCAGCTCCCACCTTCTGGCCTACCATCTGTCCGGAATTGGAAACGATGGCACAGAGGTCACAGTCCAGTTGTAGAGGCTGGAAGAGAGAAAACAAAAATACATGGCAGGTTCTTCTCTACAGAGCAGACTGAGAATTCAGTTAACGGAAAGACAAGGACAATCCAAAAAACTGACAGCGATACTTCTCTTTATAAAACAAGAAAATCAATCCCCTTGTGGTAGAGCTGATGGAAAAACCTACTGCTACACAGTTCTAAAAGCAACCCTTTTCAGTGCCTGCAGTCTTTTCCTTTGTTCACCTACTGAAGTCAACTAGAAAAATACTCATTTCTTTTTCTCTCTGGATGTTACTCTTTCCCCTAGAAAATGATAAAAGAAAGCAGCAACAGAAAATAATTTAGATCAAGGCCTGTTTTGAAAAGGTGTCTGCAACAGGGAAAACGTACAGAAAAAATAATGCTGAAAATTTAACTATACGCTGATTCTGGTTATGTGTCTGAAGGAATAATTCCCAAATTCGTGACACAAGTCAAACATGAAGTGTACTTCTAACAACCAACCTGATAGCACTAAAACCCTGCAGCTGGAAAGAGGTGTAGATAGAGGAATGTGGTGTTCTCTCCAGAGAACTGTTACAACCATGAAAAATGAGAGGCAGATGGAATGGTGACATGTGACTCAGGAACTTAATCCTGGGCAAAGAGAAGTCAAAGACAGTATTTCCTGAGTGCGTTCTGGGGTACTATTTCTCCCTTATGTATTGAAAATAGGAATAGTTATCTCCTTAAAGAAATATAGGGACCCAGACAATATTTCATTTGTCTGAATATAAATTGTATATATATTGTCTGGTTCTTTTGCATCAGAGGGATGCATTACATTTAAGATGCATTTTATTCAAGTTTTACTAGAAATTTAAAACAAATGAAAACTAGATCCATCCAGAAAAACTTAGAGAATAGGGTACAGGCCACACACCATTTGTAATTTTTTGTATGGCCACCGACTTGATCTTCTAACCCAGCTTTGACTGGGAGTGATTGACTTCATTTATATGTCTGTTAGTATTCATTTCTCTCACGTTTTGATGATTTTTAGCTAGATGCTTTTTTGAGTAGCCTTGTGGTTATTTCTCTTCAAAATCACACCTAATTTACCCGATCCTGGCTACATTTGACCACAATGGACCTGGTCTCTTAGATCAGATTTCTTTGATAATGGTGCACAGTATAAGGACAAGAGATAAACACCTCAAGACTATAATGGCCAAATTATAATTGCAAAAATATCAAATGTTTGGGGGACAATTATTATATTTGTATATCAAGTTTCTGCAGTAGGTATCACAACTGCAGCCTTTTCACTTCTCTGCTGTGATTGATTTGATCTCTCTATGTGAGTGGTACCTGAAAACATTCTTTCATCGTTTCTTCAGGAGTTAAAGATGTATGACTGTATGCAACAGCACCGATGGCGTTTCCTTTACAGAACACCATGTATTTTTTATAGCTGTTGTAGTTTCAGAGAGTTGTCCTGCTTGGCTGTTTAACAGCAGGGATGAAATCCCAGGAGATACAGCTGAACACAACAGTCTTTCTGTTTACTGCTTAGTTACAGAAATTCTCTCTAAGATACATTATGAGGACATGGCTGTGTGACCTAAACAAATCCATGAGCATAACTCACATCCTAACATGAAGTGAATTGTTCAAGTCCCAGTAGATTAATTTATAGCTTTCAGGGTGAACTTTCAAGCTAACAAATACTGAATATGAAACTGCCAGACAGGAAAAAACAATTTGGTCAAGAATCTGGTCCCATTTAAATTTGTCTCAACATTGATGGGTGTTTTTTTCAGAATATTCTTCTGTCTCCATTGAAATGGAGCTGCTCTCTTAAATTTGGAATTGTTTGATTTTCTGACCTTAGTTAGAAATGCATTGAGCATTTTCTATTCACTGAGTGAAACTGTTCTGCTCGAATAAACTGAGTACACTCACTCCTGCAATTGTGTCCCCCAGTTTTCGAGCTCTTTTGTTGTGATTCATTTATCTTGTTCCAATTTGTAAAGTGCTTTCATAATATTGAATGCCTGCACTAGGTCAACATATAATCTGCTCTACTTCAGTAGAGGTGGAGGCTTAACCCCTTCCAATCCTATCTCAGAACAGATATTTTTACAACATAGAGAAATTTCAGATGCCCTAATTATGCACATTTGCTAACAGAGATCCTGTGGAGTGTTAAAAGACTGACTGACACCCATGACAAACATTCAACTCATTCCAGCACCATCCACTGAACTCAGTATCTTTTTGCACCACATTTTCTGCAGTATGTGCAAAACCACGTATCAGTATTCATTTACTGAGCCCCCATATAGAGACAGCCTTGCTGCCTGTGGTCTTGGTTTATAACAGCTAAAGATAAGAGGGGCAGTTTCTATAATCCATACACAACAGCTTTCTTATTTTCCTCTCTTAGCTCGGCGTCCTGTTTGCTATGACACCACACCTCAGCAATGGCTATGGTGGTGAGGTCTCATTACAGACTCAGAAGATGCTCAAATGTAACTCCTCTGCCACATGGCTCCTGCAGGAGCCACTCAGGCACAGGGATTTGGGTGCCAGAGGGGTCAGACCAGGGAATTATCAAGGCAGCTGTAGCTGCTATTTCTCTTACCAAACTGGGACAATCTTAATGGCTCTGAGACGACCCCTGAAGAGCTGGAGTAATCTTCTGTTATCTCTCATCACCCCAAACACTGACATCCCTATACCCTTCATAGATTTTTGGTTGGGATAGTTGTTGATTAAAGCCCTAATCTGCATGAGAAACTGTCACTTTTCTAGTTAACTTGATGACTTATTTGCATTAAGGATGAACAGACACAGAGAGTCATTTCTTACACAAAGAAACCAGAGTTCAGAGAGATGAAAAACCGGAGAATTAGAGAAAACATGTATTGTTGGTGGACTATTCTGCAATTGTCAGTAACTGTTTATAGGTATCCATATCACAAACTCCAGGATAGCAATTAAATGCTCAGTCATCTGCAACCATATAAGAGAGGCAAAAATAGGCTGCAGGGAGGGCAGGCAGCCCTCCCATCCACAGAGAGCAGTCAGCAGCAGATCAGCAAGGGAATACAGAGACCTGTACTGCTGCTATTTGTGCTTTTTAGACAGACCATCACAAATTAAACGCCTACTTCTACCTTTTACGAGATTTTCATCCACTTGTATTGCAGATATATCAGCCAAAGGGAAAAAAAACAACAGAAAACTTTTCTTCTCTTTTTACGCATTTAAGCAGATATTTCACCTCCAGACACCATGGGATCTGACCTATTATCTTTGAAGAACTGCTTTTTGCTCCTCGAATATTATTCATTTTGTTGCTGACCAGGAGGACACAGAGCTCCTCAGCAGAGCATCTGGGCACGATTCTGACAAATTATTCCATCTTTTCCCTGAGTGATACATTGTAACTGTTGTGAAGCACTTATATTTTAATCAGTAAAGAAAATGAAATGTCTGACCTTTCCATTTCCTGTGCAAGCTTACAGACAATAGAAAAGATAATTAAAACTGTGAGTTAGGACTTGCAAAACAGTGCTGCTTCTCTAGCAGAGAGAAATAGCTGTGCAATAAAGGTCACTTATCAAACAGTTCTAGTTATTAAATCTTTGCATTTAGCTCTGAAGTAGCTTCACAGAATCAAAGGTCAAATCATTAAATAACAAAAACAGACAGAATTAGAAAAGGTCACAAGCAAATCTAACTAGAAGAAAGTCACAAAACATGATGCTTTTCCACAGAGGATTTTGATATTTGGAAATTTTGTTGCTCTCCAATTTGAAACGCTCCCCCCCATCATTTCATAAGTCTCCAGCAAGAGAATGGCTGCAGAAGACCAAGGTAACATGATGCAGGCTGGGACTTCTTAATATCTTTGCAAAACTTCAGCACAACCCTTCTGATTTCCCGATGTCACTGGAGCCCAACAACTCAACATCTTGATGGGCCATTCCCACTCCAAGCTGCCTTCCTAGCCAGGATTGTCAGAGTCAGTTTTCCAAGGCTAGCTCAGGACCTAAGCAGATGTAATTTACGCTAATGAAAAGCTCAGTTTCTCCCGAGAGTTCTCAGAGCTGAAGGCCCATGGTGTGCTGCAGAGCTCACTCCAATGCACCAACCCCACTTCGTTCTGCGAATCCCACAATGAATCATACAGATAGTCGGGAAATTCAGATTAAACTTTCCCAATTGTTACTTTAACAATATGATAGCAATTTTATAAATTGGACGCATTGCCCATTCACTACATAATGAGGCAATTATTAGCAGCTTGCCACATATTAATTTGCTCCTTTAATGTTGAAACAAATGAGATCTTTTCTTGTAATCATCCTATTTGAGTGAATTCTAACAAAGCCGATTGAACAAAGCTCCAGAGAGACTTTCTTTATTTCAATGCCATTTATTCTCCTACTCTTCTTGGATGTCTTTAGAGTTTTAGAGGATACAACATTTATAATGATGCCAGTGGGGAATAGATTTTGCCTTTATTCTTCTTGATGTTCTTCTGAGGTCTTTCAAATGAAAGGTACAAGAGAGGCATTAACCGTCTGGCATTGTTTTTTATTACTTTTCTCTACTTTACAGTAAAAAAATGTATTTTAATTTTTCCTGTGTTTCAGTAACAATTAACTAAGCTGCTCTTAGCAACACTTAGTCCTTTTCTTCAGACCTCTGACTGATGGAAGGACTTGCCAGGTTTCTCTAAGTAAAAATTCAACACATTTAAGGAAAAAAAAAAAAAAATTGTATGGCCATCCAGTAAGAGTTCTCAATTAAGCAATAAAAATTCTATATAAAAAAAAAATCCACAGGTCTGATTACCATAAGTTTGTGGTTGTTCCCTTTTCCATCCTGGTAGAAATTTTTTCCCATCTTCAGCTCTTACTTCTGGTCTTAGCCCCTGGCATTGCATCCCAGTAAATACCCGTCTCCATAAAATTTAATGCTAAGATTTCATAAAGATTTTAACATTTTGACATTATTTTGAAATAAGCCCTATGTCAACACACATTCCATTTTCAAATAAATAGAATATGATTTGCCTCTTCATAAGACTGAGATTGAAGTGCCAGGTCTATTTTATTTAGATGATTGTCACTGATATGTACATAAGTGCTAGCAGGAAGTTTTTATTTAAATTGAATGAATTGGAAGGGAACACATAATAAGACTGATCTGGTAGTAACAGATAGAATAACTAAATGTCACTGAAATTCTTTCTATATGCACTGACCCACTTTGACTTGCAGCTCGTGTTGAACCTCTCTGAAAGGTCTGGTATCAGTCCTTTTCTTGAATGGGTATCCTGTGCATTCCTGATGTCAGTGGTAAAAAGACAGAAAAGGGAAGGATGCTCAGACCTGGGGCAGAGCTTGAAATTTGATGTCTCCAGCACTATCTAAACTTTCCTTCAGCAAGTGTATTTTTGAAACATTTCAGCTTCCTTTCCCACAGAATGAAAAAAAAAAAAAAAAACCCACAAATCTTTCAAACATGAACCATGGTGCAAAGTGATGCAGTGTCATCTTTCTCACTTTGAAGACAGCCCGTGACTCCATGCCAGCTAGTACATTTTTCAATGCATAGCAGAGCAAACACTCATCAGAATGTCATTGATTTTGCTGCTGCTATTGGGAAGAATAGAGGCAGCTTTGAAACAAGGCAAGAATCAAGTACAGTTTGTATATCTGAGAATAGAAAAAATAAACACTTAAAATATATGTGAGGAAAAAAGAGTCTCGATATCTCAATTATCAAGTAAAGGCTGAAAAATGGAGACTTGGCAGAGTAATTCACAACAGTAGAATGTGTTTTGCCTCTACACATAGGGTTAATGGCAGAAGGAATCTTCCAAATTCAGTGTTTCAAGTACAAGGAACAGACCCAGAAAAGGTTGATGGCCAGGAGATCCGGGATTTGGGGCACTGAGAGAGTGGCAGGTGAAGAAAGTTCTGGCCTAAGGCATTGCCTGAAGGATGTGTAAGAACTGGTCCCACAGGTGCTGGCTGGGAGAACAGAAGCCACAGTTTAGTTTGCTTCTCAGGTGGTTGGTAAACTCCTCTCCACATGTACAGTGGTAGTGAAAATATGCTCTTATTAACAGAAATGAATACACTGAAAAAAGGAAGGAAATAATTGGAACTGGGATACCAAAAGAGAAGACAAAAAAGGAATACAGAGAAGTGCAACAGGCTATGGAAATGCAGAATGTAAGTTAGTTTTTGAAAAAGAGACATGTTTGGATATAGAGGATTTGGGAAAAAGTAAAATAATATTTCTATCACCATTGAGCCAGCCCACAATGTTTGGGAATGAAAACTAGCACAAGAGAAGATCCAAAAACCCCTAAAGATATTTGTTAACTTCTGCAAAGGAAGCTTTAACAGATGTGTCAACTAAACAGCTCAGCATTAGGCAGAGAGAATAGCTTTTTTCCCTCAAACTGTAACTGCCCAGGCAGAAAACAAATAAGAAACATAGAGAATCACTTCAGCACATAGTACTACAGGTTGTAGTTAACCAGAAACCCTGGCATCAATAGACATATACATGTCTACAGTCCCAGGTCCACCCAATTAACATCTCTGAATCACGGGAGAAAAAGAGTAGCAAAGTCTTTTTTGGTATACAAAATATCACAACAAAAATATAAATATACTCAAGAACATACGGAAATATTCATGTCAAACAACTGAAGATTGAATGCCTAATTGTAAAGGGGAAGCAAACTCCTTCCTGCACAGTCTGTGCAGTGATTTCACAAGACAGGCACTGAAATAACATTCACTCCCAAAAACATCCTATGGGGAGAAAGAAGAAAAAAAAAAGACTAGTTTCTCAAATATCCAGGAAAAACAAACTACACCCTTCTAGAGTACCCCTAATTTCATTCCAGTGGTCTAGCTGGTGACCATAAATAACCACATTGTTTGTCACACTCCATCTATCACTCATTTGCAAATACACAGCCTTTGAACTGCCATGGCTTTGTAATAGTTCAGAAGCTGGGAATTCTTCCAACCAAGCACTGTTTGCTGAATGCTGCATCCAATAAGTCATTTATCTTAACACCTGCCACGTTGCTCACTTGCTCTCATTAGCACTTCATGACTCTCAAATTTTGTGCATGGAAAACATTACTGGAAACATATTATTAAAACCAAGAACCATCCAATGAACTTCATAAACAACTCCAAACGCAACCAGCAAGTTTAGCTGTGGCACTTTTGCCACTCCATTCTAAAGCTGCATTTGCAGCAGTATGTTCAAAGAATACTTGCTTCCTGCAAGTTATCAGAGCTGTCATTTTTAGGCTTACTTTTACCTTCAGCAATTCTCCATTTATATCGCATATCTTTTGCGGAAACTGTATGTAACAATAAGGGAGATAAGAATTTGTTTCTTCTCTACACAGATATATTTGCTCCACAAACAAAACAAAATAAACAAGGAAATAAAATGTCATTTACACCACAAGGAGACATAGAAGTGGGGAATGTAGTCTTAGCTGAACAGACTGAATAGCAAATGAATTGCAGTACAAAGGACAACAGCCAGTACATCCAGTTCTGTGCATGGCAGTAGAGTGCAGGGAACACATAATCCATATGAAATGCAATCCTTCCTCTCGAGTGGACTACAGAATTATGACCTTGAAAGCAATGCAGGCCAAAAGGACTCTCTTCACGTAGGCTGCTTTTTTCTTTCTGTATAATACTAAATATCTGTGCAAAAACCTGACAATTCTTCATTCTGATTTTGCTCAATATAAGACTGTATCTAAGGAATTCTTGTTCACATATGTAAGATATTGGAGAGGAAGAGTTACATAATTACTCTATAACCACTAACTTTAATTTGTATTTATTATAAATGCCCACAGATGGCGGTAAAGTATATGATGTATATAGCACGTTTGTTCCAAATTTGCTTTCTCTAATAACCTCCTTCTATCAGCACTCACCATTAATCACAGGCCATTATCTAGGAATTTATTTGGCTGAATTACAGATGCAGGACTGACTGCTAGGCCTCCAGTCTCAATCCATTTGAAAAATTTATATCCAAATAAATTATGAGTCTTCTAATAAGAAGTGCACATCTTACTTCAGGTCAATAGGTCAATTTATTTGGGGAAACTATATCGAAGTAAGCAGAATAAAAAGCTGTCAGAAAAACTAGCTTGGATTCCTTTTTTTTTTTTTTTTTGTAAATGAAAATCCATCTAACAGAGCGGAAGCCTAACCTCTAATTTACTTTAGTTCCATGCTGTCTAGACCTATTATTTAATTTTGTCTCTCCTGGTGGTCTATCTATCAAATTATTTGTATGCATGCAGGAAAAGTGATAAGCTAAAATGCTAATTATCCATTTTTCTGAAATTAAAAAAAAAAGTCCATGCCAGGAATAACAATAAGGTTTATTACAATAGCATTAAAAGCAGTTGCATTTTTCATTTGCCAAAATAAGTCTTAAGAAGCTGAGTCCAGTGTTTTTAATTGCAGGATGTCTTATCTGAAAGAAAATACATGCTTGCTTCTGGCCGATTTCATTTATTTTCCCCTTATTGGCATACTGGAAGTATTTGCTCTACAGCACTATGACTGTCAGCTTTTGCCCCAAAATTAAATTCTCTTAAATAGCTTTTAAGATTTTTAAAACACTTTAGTTGCAGAAAGATATAAACTTAAATTACCATTTTTCACCCATCTGAACTTTCAAACACTATAGCATCTTGCATTAGGGCAGAAATTTATACTGGATAGGAGGATTCTGCTTAAAGAATTAGGAAGACTTATTTTAAACTTTATTTATTTAAAGTCTTATAAGTCATTAATAGAAACTGTGGGAACATAGCTGCAAATTTAAGAACTGTGATGCTAAAGATCTGTCTCAAATGGAAAATCCGTTGCACATATATTCTCTTCTGATTGCTTTTACAACCCAGTGCATATGTCCACTAACCAGATTTTAATCAGTGCAGAGTTTATTGCAGGCACTAGTTGGTATCATGTCCTAAAATTATCCACAATAACTTTGTAAGCACTCTCAGTTGGGAGCTACTGGGTTAAATGATTTGTAAATAATTCAGAGATCATTCTTTATTGGTCCTCCTTCTCACAGAGCTCAGCAGCGTAGTTTCTGCTATGACCACATTCTGTACCAACTCCCTCACTTTGAAAGACTTCACTAAAGAAAGGACCCTGTACACAGTGCCATCCAACAGCATGCTGCAGTCACCAGGGCCTTGTGTCGATTACTGCCTCATCACGGAGCTCGGAGGAGCAAGGCCTGAAAGTGCTGAATAGCACAAACGCAAATGAGGTGGTAAGTTATGAAGTAAAGTATGCTATGAGCAATTGCAAGATAAAAGCTAACTAACAAATGAAAATAATAACCCAATCAATCTTTTCTTCGCTATATTGTCTGGCCTTCCAACGATATAGCTGCTAGAATTAAACAACATTATCACCAAAATGGGTAGTCTAAATTTTATAACTATCCTACCTATAACTTTAAAGTTTTTTTTAATTTAAATTTAAATTAATTTCTAGTCCTTCATATGTCTTAAGGACAAAATTACTCATTACCACTGTCTTGCACCTATGCGCTGGCTTCAAGAAAAATCTACAGCTCATTCATAGCCTCCTTTGCAGTCAAAAGCAAAAACTCCCACTGACACCACTGGAGCCATTATATCACCTAATCTCTGTATTCTTGAATCATATATTTGGGTTCTCAGTTCCTAGGTGTAAAAGCTTTCTGTTTCTAAACAGAGAAACAGCAAGGAAACTTCTTATATGATAAATCTGGCTTGCAGTGAGAATCCATACAAAGTGGATGGATTAACAAGAACTTCTCTACCCCGAGGAATAAATTTATGCATAGGACCACAATGAAAGACCTCAGAAAAGCATACTCTATGCCATTACAAAGAATATAGCACTATTCTTTATCCTGGGCAGTAGCAGAAGCCTCTCAGATAAAGTTCTGCTTCCATGTGTGAAAAGGACAAATGGTGTTCTCCAATATAAACTAAGTGTTCACAAAGCCAGATGACAGTCTTTCCTTCTTTGCATCCATACAAACGTTACCTACAGGATAGGCTTATTTTGTCTCAGTGTCCATTCCTGAGATAGGAGTCACATTATCTTCCTGTTCCCGGTATCACATGGGTTAAGACAGATCCTATGTTCCAACTTAACTCTGAATACACAAAGTTTGGGTTTTGTTTTGTTGTCTTTTTTAAAAAATCTGTTGACCTTAAGGAAGCTTCTGATTCCTAAACCTTGCAAGGGCTGTAACCACAGTAGAATATTTGTTGTTTGACAACTTGAAAAGCAACTTTAAGAGTCAACGTCAACACTCATCAGTTCCTCTGTAGCTCCAACTAGTGTAGCAAGAACTAGTAGTGTTGACTAGTACCTAGGAAGGTACTTGGAGATAGTAATAACAAGGAAAAGTTAGTGCCCCCTGATAATATCCACATGTTGACCAGTTTGGCTTGTTGGCACCATGAGAATGATGATATATGTGTACAAGTCAACTGAGGCCTTTGCATTCTAGATGGCAAGGGGAAGACTGACAAATACCTTCTATAGCAAACAGCATATGCCTTCCCTTCTCTCCCTCTACAGAACAATGTTGCTCTGTGCTACAGGCTCTGCTATACCTCAAGCTGCCAGCAGCTCACAACGACACACTGGGAACCAGAGATGCTAAGGTCCACTTCACAGCCTCACTGTATGTTTGGGGGATTGTATTAGATGGCTAAGCAAAAAAATCCATCCTGCGGGAGTCATCAAACGATTGTAAAATAATCATCCAAAATAAATACTCTTAAAATTGCAGGTGGTTTTGATCAAAAAGCATGGAAATTAACCTTTGCTTGCATAGAAACAACAACTCTTTATTTCCATGAACATTATACATCAGCGGACCTTTTTCTTAAGTTATGTTAGTCTTATGTTCTCTTGTCTCTGTTGTTTCTTAAAAAAATAAAAATGTGTATTTATATATGTGTAGATTCACACATATAAAAACAACTAAAAGCAGTGACAGAGGTGTATATGTGGAGGGTTTAACGATGTATTAAGTTCATTATTAGAAAATATTTTCAAAGCAAATGTGAAAGCTTTGGCATCTCTTCGCTGTGAGTCACATCAATGTAGAGTTATAGATGCAATACGAAGGAAGAAGTGTGTATGTTCCATTAGCCCAATATTTGTGGTCTCAGATGTGCACAGTGTTACTGCTAAAAGGACTAAGGGAGATGAGATGAGGAGGGAATACAGGTGGGCTATGCATTTCAGCCGAGATCCATTTTTTAGGGAATATATCTTCATAATACAGAACAAACTTTGGAGCAGGTGCTCAGAAAGACTGTGGAATTTCCACCTCTAGAGATTTATAAAACTTGCTGAGGCAAAAGTCTGACCTAACCTTGGCGTTAGTCACCATGTTAGACACAGTAAACTCCAGAGGTCCTTTCCAATCCCTTTTTCTTTTTCAATAATTCTGTAATTCTACCATTTTAAGAATCAGGTGGAACCTGTGTGAATTTCTATGAAAATGAAGATGTTTATAATAGTGAGAACTATTCATCATTGTGGGGGTAACAATAAAATATTGTAAAATATTAGTAAAAATAATCATCTTCTTTGTTATCTGTCCTTGGTTGCTTCTACTGCCTCTCACACACATAATTATATAAAATGTAGCAGGAGAGAGAAATATTCCTAATGTGAAAATAGGATGATAAGGTTTGGTCTGCATAACATTTCATGATTCTGCACAGAACCTAAATCTTGCTCCTAAGAAAACATTACTAGCCATGCTTACATTGTTGGAATCCAGATTGATCAAAAATCGTAACAAATACACTCCAGACAGCAGAGCACAGTTTATGGGTGGGCAACATGATGCAGCTTCCTTCCTGGCATAAATAAACTGGCTCCCAGATCTGCTAACTTGGGTTGTTCAAAGAGTACAGGTAGGTTCGTTTCTCCATGGATACTTGTAGAGACTAAATTTTATTTGAGTCCTCCTCATAGATCTTCTTTCTAAGTCCTGTTAGCAATGAATATAAGGTGATACAAATCACTTCATACCTGGAGACAAAGGCTATGTGTCTTTGTCATTGCTTCCAGCTTTTCTAGCGGTGGTGCAACCCCTACAAATGGAGCAGGGCTGAGATGCAGAAGTGGTAGCTCAATGAACTCTGAGATTGGGTGAGGGGTAAGAAGGAAAAAGAAAAAAAGAAAAAAAAATCCAGATTGGATAAATCTTTTCCAAAACAGAAGCCAAAAGTGCTGTCATGTGCCAGTGATCAATAAGCAGTAAGCTGTAGATTTGCAGCTGGAGGACGGTAATTGTAAGATACAGGCTGACAGAGGGGAAGGAGGAGAAGAAGTATGTTGCAAGAAATCAAATGCCCATTGCATTCTAGAAAAATGGGAAAAACTCCCATACAATCAGACCGGCAAAGCTGCAACTATAATACACCAGACTTATTGCAGCTATGAAATGTAGGATGATGAAAATCAATTCTAAAGAATTATATCACGAGTAAATACTGTACTTATCCCCTCCCCATGGAATAACCTCACTGTAGTAGCAAAAACATAGCCTGTTCTATCACACAATCCTTGCAAAAATTCTGCAGACCCTGTATTTCAAAAGAGTAATAATGAAAAAATAAAGTCCTGTTGTGCTTTTCCTCCATCAGCCCTGTTTATGAATTCATAGCGCAGCATGAAGGTTATTAAAATCCCATATGTGAGCACCACACACAGCACAAGGAGATATGAATTGGCATTCCACAGAGATAATGCTATCTAATGGGCAAAACAAGTAGCATGGTTTCATCCTTATTCAAAGTACATTTGGAAAGGGTAAAGCATCTGTCTGCCGCTCATGGATAGCTGACCAGATACAATCCACTGCTTCTTCTTACCTGTTGATTAGTAAGTTAAATGTAAGGAGCGTGGCTGTTATCTTGCTGGGCCTTGATGTTCCCAGGACACCCTTTTACCCATGAACCATTTATTCTGGAGTGGATTAAATGCTATTTGGACTATCCTGATACAGCAACTATTAAACCCATTGCTGTTTACTTCCACTTAGTCACATTTCAAATAAAAATGTAATTAAGTGTGGAGGTAACCAATACACCTCACAAATTAACTAATTAACACCAGACTCCTGTCCATCTGGTAATTAAATTATTTTCCAGAATTATTCATTTAATTCCCATTTTATTGCTGAAATAAAACAGTTAGTGTTGTCTTTTATTTTGCTGCCAAATGTGATTTGGTCTCAAGCAGCACAGAACTATTTTGAACACCATCACTATCCAGAAGAACTCTGGGGCTGGGGGGAAGAAAAACTATTTGGGAACAAAGATTTGTGGGAAAACATAAAACCAAAACATAGACATGCACTAAAAGTTTCCCCAGATTTGAAATGCTCTGAAAACTTTCTAACAGAAAGAGAAATGATTCTACAAACCATGGCAAGAGTCAGATGTAATATCTAGAACATATTTAGTTCAGGACAAGGGTCAAAGGTTTGTAAGGCTGTTTCTCTGCCTCTCACGTATGATCAATCATCCGTCATGGTGAAACCACAGGTGTCTGATGGCAGTCATCACTAACGACAGAGATGGAAAGCACTCCAAAATAGGCAAGACAGGATCTGCCATGAAGCAACATGAGACACAGCCATCTTCTGGCACAGTTAAAATCCATGTTGTTGCTTGGTACCGCTGCTACATTGCTCTCTATCCATGCTGCTGTGAGCACACGCTGCTGCTTAGCCTCCCCCACTTGAAATTCAGAAGTGGGATGATGCTGTGAAGTTTGTGTTCAGATCTGATCTTTTTTTAAATTTTTGGAGCTTTCAGACTCAAGATTCTCATTTCCACCAAATTATACATTCTTTCAGCTACACCTTTCAACCTTGTCACTATGTGATAGGCCCCATCACAATATTACACCATCTGTTTCAGCTGTTGGATATTACTTACATGCTACAATCAACATCACTGTCAGAAATTATAATCCTTATCAATATTTTACAGAGGTAAGGGAGTGAAGACAGTGAAAAGAAATTAAGTTTCAAAACTACAATGAAAAATCCTTTCCTCTAATGACTCCTGCCTTTTACACTGTCTGCCTTTATGCATGAGATAATGTGACTTAGAATTTCCTACCCCATTAGGATTAACAACAGGCTTTGGAACAGGAACCACTCAACAAGAAACACAAAAAGCATAACAATAATTTTCTGCAGAATGCCATCCCAAACAAAGACAGCTACCCTTCCTATCACCCTTGCAAATAGAGCTACAGTTGGGTATTTAATACTATTCCACAAATAATTGCTCTTCGCTTGCATTCAGGATGCAAACGTGAGACTAATAGCTGAGAACTCCAGGTTCTTTGTGAGCAGCCAATTCCCTTGTTCATTTTGTTCAAAGGAGAAGGCATATAGATCTCAAAGGGCAAGAGTTGGGTGACGTTTGGGTTTACAATTCAATGTCAAGATGAGCTGTGGAGATACCTCCATGATCTCAAGAGCACTGCCTCACCCCATCACAAGTGTTTATAAATCTAAGGCCATATCTGAAAAGAAATTTAGGTAATAACTAATCCAAAATTGCGGACTCTGACAAACCACACTACTTAGCTCACGTTTAGCTCCAGACTTGCAAGGTGCCTTCCATTCCAGATTAAAACATTAATTTGGGTTATTTTAAGTTCCACATACCACTCAGGCTACAATTTTCTTACAGCACTGATCTCATATCTCTAATCCATCAGCATCCAATAACAAGACTTGAAAACAAAACCGAAAAAACCACCTGAATCTGGCAGATGACATGAGAGATGGTCTGTCACAGACCTTTAGCTCTCATTTCTCCCTTCCCATCAACTCAAGAAAATCTTCCCTGTGATGCTGCTACAGTTTATTTTCCTCAGAATCTTCAGAATTCTTAAACAAAAATCTTCAAAACGCAGGGGTTTTTTTTTATTTAAAATTTTTCAGTTTAATTTAGATGTCACCTGTTATTGTTTTCTTTGGAAGGTTATGGGCACATCTGTTTGTTTTCATTGTTGCTTTTTTTTAACAGATTATGGCTGTTCTGAGTCTCTGATATGTGTACAGACTGGTATCAACACTGTCCAGAAAGCAACAGCTGAAATATACAGAAGGAGCCGACCTGCTGATACAAAATTTGACAACACAGTTCCATGGGCATTTCCAAATTATACAGACGCATTCATGGCTCAAAGTAGATTTTGCAGTGCATCATCTAATGAATGCCAGAACTTTTGACTTTGGTGTCAAGGGAAAGCATGTTTATGTCTGTTTATATCTGTAAGTACGTCAAGACTGAAATTCAGGTTGCTGCATTTTTAATGTGGACTCCAACACAGTCCACATGGACTGCTCAACAGAACACTTCTGCACACCTGCACCTTCAGGTGACATTTCTTTACTTTCTTATTTATACTATTCCCACCTTAAAACAGACCGATTGCTTTTCTCACCATGAAGTTTTCTGTGTTTCTTCAGTAATGACTTATCAGCTATGATACAGAGGGATTCAGAGTCCAAACATGGGGACTTTGCATTCTTGCTAAATGGTCAGAAACGCAGAACTAAGTCTTCAGTTGCCTCAAAGGGAAAACCAACTTCTCATAATCCTGGCTACAGATAAAGAATGCTCCAGCTTTACCTGGAAATTGGAACAGCCCTACAGCAACTTAATTTTTGAAGATTTGTGGTGAGGAAGCCAGGAGAGTATAAACAGGGTGCATTTATTTCATACGGATGCCAAGATTTCATTGCTTGAACTTGAAACAGAAAGCTGGTATGTATACGTAATTTTTTTCCAGACACATGAAGTAATGATTTGTTGTTTTGAAAAGGCATTTCTACAGGGTTATTGCCTTGTGTAATTACAGTCTTTGCACTTTAGAAGAAGCGGAAGGTTAGGTCACCTGCCAGAACAAAGCAAATGACCCTTCTTAAAGAAGTAGATGAAGAAATGTGTTTTCCAGGGCTGTGGAGAGTTCCTGTTTGCAATTACCTTCAGTGGGAGTTCAGCTCTCTCTGAGGATATTCTTTCTGCATCATACTTTTTGGGTGATGCTACGTTTAACATTCTGAGGCTGCAAAATAGCTGTCAGCTTTTTCTCTTTATATAGTGTTGGATTATTTTTACTTCAATCACAAATTTACTGCACTTTGCTCTATGCTGAAGAGGCCACCCCTTTCTCACTGTTACTAACGTTACAAAATGTGAGGGAAACAACTCCATGCTGCTGTTTCCTCAGCTGCTCAAAAGAAGCCTTTCTGCATATCTGTCAAATCTGGGGAACCCCCACTTCCTTCCCCCCCAAAAAAGAGGAAAAAATCTGACTTCTGTTCTCCTGACCTTGGGAAAAAAAATTTGCCAGAGTTTCCCTTCATCTTC
This sequence comes from Lagopus muta, assembly GCF_023343835.1. Classification (NCBI taxonomy): domain Eukaryota; kingdom Metazoa; phylum Chordata; class Aves; order Galliformes; family Phasianidae; genus Lagopus; species Lagopus muta. Next base: position 10,577,235 of record NC_064437.1, on the reverse strand, counting down.
GCACTTCATTTCTGCCAAGTCACAGAACAAAATAAACACCCAAGGAAAAAAAGAAAACTTCTAACAGCCTTTTGAATACTTTTGGGACAGAAATCACTTAGAAGTGATGTGTCAGGGCACCTTGTCTGTTCCTTCGTCTCACTTTCTCAGTCTAAGGATGGTATTGAAAAAGCAAAAGCACTTACAAGTGCTGTTTGGGGCATAAAATCCCCCGCCATTCATCTCTCACTAGGGCAAATTCTGAAAAGAAAAGCACTCAGAAGTCTCTTTTTGTCTCTACAATTTTTTCTTTTTTTCTCAGATGTGTTTTGAAATAAAAATAGCAATGAAATGCTATTTTCACTGTTTTGATGTTCAAATCAGGCATGCCTCTCCTCTAATTTCCTCCTTTTCCATTTGCTTTGTAGCAAATATCGGTTTTGGTCTGTTCTTGATTCCATTATGTCCTCTTTTTAATCTCACCCCTCCACCACCACTATTGAAATAATGAGATTACGACATTATAATCTTATTCTGCTCATGACCTTTGGTTTCTATGGGTTTCTATTAAAAAAAAAAAAAAAAAAATCTATCTGTTCTGCTGGCCAGATGACAGCAGTGTGAACACTTAGCTAATTTAATTGATGTTTTAACTTTTTACAGTGTCAGTTGTAAACGTGCGCTCAGTGGCAACAAAATCGTCACTACAGTTTCAGTAATGAAAAAGGCAAGTATAATTGTAGGCATGCGCAAAGGGTCATGAAATGATCTTTTCTGTCTATTCAGCAACTGTGACCATTAGTTCAGTCTGGCCATTTGGCTTCAGCACAGATTTGGATCAGCTCCTGAAAGGATAGAAAAAGCAAAAAGAAAAATTCCTGACCTAGAAAACTTGACCAGCAATGGAAGGGCTGGGTTAGTGCAGAGGAGAGAAAAAAGAGATGTGATAAGCATTTCCAAATACGTAAAACATGCTGCAAAGGATTCTCCCTGCCTGTTCTACATGAGGAGGGTGGTAAAATGCAAGATTTGGGTTAGACCTTCAGCTACTTTCTAGCAAGTGATGCACTAAAACACAATAACAAACAATCTTGCTGGGGGCACACGAACGAACTAGATAATGTTCTTATCCTATTTGCTATGATTCAATGGTTTTAGTCAGCTGATATGCGTGCAGCTCTTCATAACTCAGCCTTCCTGGAAACCACCAAAGGAAGAAGGTGAAATTCCATGCAGAGAAGCAGTGACTGCTACTAGCTCAGCACCGCACCTGCAGCATGCAGAAAGGTAGATATCCAGGTACTCATCAGAGAAACAGGCAGTGGGGCAGCCACAACAGAATAGTTGTAGTCAACACTTTTTATGCTGCTGCTACCTGAAATGCTTCTAACAAACTCCTGCTTTTCTACAACAGATGACAAAGTTGTCTTTGAATAAAAGCTGTGAGTCTTCTTAGGTTATGATGACTCCAGGCTTGCAGTCCTTTTTTTCTTCTTCAGTAGAAAGAATGGGAGTAATTGTGGAATGAAGTACCACTCATCATGAGTAAGCAGATCAAATTCTGGTATAGCGTAAGCTCTGTAAAACGATAAGCAATTAGACTCTGCTTTCAAGGTTGCCTAAATAAATAATATATTGTACGAGTTATTCTTCAAAAAACTGCCTAATGTACGGATCACAGTCTGGAATAGCAATGTCTACACTGATTGTGCTAAGTGCATTTTCAAATATTTCTCTCTTTGCAAAAAGAAATGTTTTTAAAACCAGTCTGAGGATGTGCGTTTTTACATTTCTGATCAGCTCTTCACTTCTGCTTTTCCAAAATCTTTGCCATATTGTCAGTGTTATCCTTCATATAGAGCTATCACTGGAAAATGGAACAGACATTGCAAATTGCTCAAGGGCAATGAAGTCTGGAAGTGCCTTTTTGCAGAAAGCTTCTGAACACACAGCCTGAGCCCGTGTTACTCTATGTGTCCTTGGTGGGATTCTGCAGTGATGGCAAACATACGCTTGTTTACTGTGGAGACAGCATGCATGTCCTACGGTGAAAGAATGCAGTTCATGGCTAATACATCTGCTAATTTATTCACCAAAAAATTATGAGTTCTTTAAAAAACATTGCTACGTGACTGAGCCTACTGACCTACAAAACACAGACCGAATCTGCTTTTCACATGCTGCTGGATTCTAAGCTCTGGCAAGCCTACATACTAACCAAGTCAGTATTTCACATGAAAAAACAAAAAAAATAAAATAAATGAAGATGTTCCAATAGCAACAACCCTTGATAAAACACGGGCATGTTGTGTTTAACCTGGGATGCCTACAGGAGCAGAGTGGTATTGTGAATCAGACACTCAGTCTGCCAACAAAGAAAACCCATCATCACTGGTGGAAATGCCCTTCCAGAGATTCTACTGCAATAGATTTCCACATCCCTCTCTCAGCTGAACTTGCTCAGTGAACTACAGGCTGGCTCGAATACATGCAAATCAGTGTAAGTACTGAACTTTGGCAAAGATCAATCTGTCTACTCCGTTTCCCATATGGAAGCAAATGATGCACAGAGCCCTCTGGAAACAGAACCACTGGCATACAGTTACACAGAGGAGGGGCTCTGCAGCTGCAGGGACAAGAGGACAGAAGGACAACAGACTTATGAGATTGAAAAACTGGTCTGCTTTCTGGGCTGCCACCAGAATGCAAGCGCCAGTTTCCTAAAATGTCTTTTATTGTGCTTTGACTTTACCCTTGTAAATAATAAATGTAATAGCACAACAAGGTAACTCTATTCAGGACAGCAACGCTGAGATTTCCTCTAAGATGCCACCTTTTGACTACTATTGACTACTATTCAGTTTATTCCTTTCAGACAGAAAGAGCTGGATTTATACATGGGTAATTTAAAAATACGTATATCCCAGCAGTGTGTGAGTCTGCTAATGCACACAATTTCATCGCAAGGAAAAGAAACCTCATTGTCCTTTCACACTAATGTAAACTTGAAATCTTCAGTAAGTCATTTATGCCAGTGGCAGAAGAAAGAAAGCTGCCCTGTGAATTGTAAACCCCTAGAGAGAAATCTAAACAAAAGATTGCATGAGTTTCTGATGGGAAACCACTGTGCTGAGGGAAGATATTGCTTCTAGTTTATAATTGTGCTTTTTTACCTTTTGTTACTGTTGCTGAGCATGGAAAATTCCAATTCCGTTCACCAAATGCTGATACATGAGAGAAAATAATGAAAACAGATATTTTTTAGACCAAGACCAGTTGTTTTAAAGTCTTCTGTTTATGTAGGTAGCATTGCTTGAGGTGTATTTAAGAGTACAAAGGAAAGGTAATTTTTCAAGGAGGAGAGTAAGAGCAACAACCCCTGCAAAGAAAAAAACTGCAGAAAATGAGATGGTCTGTGCATGCACATTCAGATTTTGGAGTCTGCAGTTTGGCAGCCATATCCATTTCTGAATTTCCAAATGGGTAGAGTAGCCAACAGGGCTACTTTTGATATCAAACTATTTCTCAAAGAAATATAAATCTTTTCAGTCTTGAAGCAAATGCATAATAAATGGTATATATAACTCAGAATCCCTTAGAGTGCAGGTTTGGTAGCATCACCTTAAGCAGCACTTCCTTCTGAGTAAGTCTTCTATAATCAATAGAGCGAGCCATTGCCTATGTGCAGTGGACCTCAGTTTGATGCAGTATTCATTTTTGTGCATTTTTTTCTGTGCTGTGTAACATTTGCCCCCACCTGTGGGGAAAATCCACAGGCAGTTGCAAGGAGGAAGAAACAGGAATAGGTGTTTAGTAAGGCAGAAGGCAGACAAGAACAGGAGGGCTCACATCTAAAAGCCAGTTAACAACATATGCCTCGAGGCATATATGTTCTGGTGCCAGGGCAAATCTGAATAGAGAACTCTGAATGGTGAGACCAAGACTTTAGTCTGTTCGGTGACCTGGCAAAAATATCTGATTGGGGTGGGTGGGAGTTATAAAAGCAGAACCCATGCTTTTAGTCTCAGTGATGCCCAGTGATGGGACAAGATATGACAGACACCAAAAGAAATACAGGAAATTCTGTTTAAACATAGAAAAAAACAATACACTGTGAGGGTGACCAAATAGTGTCACTGCTCAGAGAGGCTGTGGAGTCTCCATCAGTGGAGATTTTCAAACCCAACTGGACTGAGTCCTGGGCAACCTACTCCAGCTAAGCCCTCCTTGAAGAGTGAATAGACCACGCAATCTCCAAAGTTTCCAAAGCCAGAGACAGATAACTTGAACAACACCAACCAAGCTACATTTACAGTAGAGATCAGTCACCATAGGTTTGTAGTTCTGTGTGAAAAAGCTGTTTGCAATCCTCTCGTTATTCAGCAAAGAAAAAGGTGTAAGGGCAGACGTAATTTTTCTGGATCTCAGAAAAATGATTTGATACTGCTTCATCCAACAGATTGATTTCTAAAGCAGGAAAACATGGCATTGAGAAAGACAGAAAACTGAGCAGGTTATAAATCTTTCCAGAGAGAAGAAAACAGGGATGTCTATAAAAGGAACATTTCAAGGTTTTAGCACAGAGAATGTGTGGTGCCATACAGATTCCTACTAGAACTACTTTGGCTTTTTTTTGTACCAGTTGTAGCCATTAGAAATAAAATGATTCAGAGCATCTAACGTGAGTCAAACATAAAAATAGAAAAGCATAGTAAATTTCTGCAAAAGAGAAACAAATGAACTGCAACCTGCTGTGCTAGCCACTGAGCCTTAGACTTAGTGGGGTAATTTCCAGTCTAACAAGTAGTTTTTATCAATGGTCTCTAATACATATGTTTGGTATGCAAACTGCACATAGATTTAAATATGTATGTATAACTTCACTACATATTACAGTCGCTGCTAAATGCATTTTATTGCTTTTTACTCCCTGTGTAGAACTAGCAATAAGCTGGTCTTTACAGAAAGCTGCAGAGGAATAAATAGGCCCACATGTGCTGATCCAGTTTGGCTGTTTTAAATGCAAGACTGCAGAAAGCTGAAATCAAAGTTTTGGAGCAAAACATCAGCAAACTCTATCAGCGTTGTCTTGTCATTCCATAAAGGTATTACAGTGTCAAGACGCAAATGTTGTCATCTTCTCTGCATCCACTGTGTAGGTAATTACTCCCAAGCAATGAAGAATGGGGGGCAACAATTTATAAAGATTGATTTCTACTATGTGTTGAAATTATTTGTTGAAATTTTACAGTTGCTTGTAGGTAGCAGGCTGTATTGGAGAGCTATCCCATAAATCAAAATACATTCTCCCTTTCTCAGGTTCATTCTTATAGACAAAACCCATGTTTTACAAAGGAGTCCAGGAAGGATGCCATGACGAAGTCCGAATTGCTGCAATTGAATAGTAGTAAAAGTCATATAGACCAAATCATGAAAGGAAGAAATGAATAGCACAACCACTAGAACAAGGAAAGGATTTGAAAATAATGATAAATTAAACATTATGCCATCTGTGCAGTATATTTTCAATAGATGTTACTTTCTGAATCTGTCAGAGAATAGAACCACATCAGTAAGTAGCTTCAGTCTTGTTACTTGCAGGTTTACTGTGGATGAAAAATAGAGCATAAAATCAACCAAAATCATGCATGTCTATGATAGAAGAAAGTTGTTAAAGAAAAAAAAAATCAAGCAAAACCGATAGAATTGAGGGAATATTGCTTCAGTGTACGCTCGCTGACTACCTCCCTAAAGGGAGAAATTTTATCTATTACAAATTGGAGGCAATTCAACCAATATAGAATTTAGCATGTGCTTAAATGCTTTGGGAGCCATTCCAAAACACATGAAAAATCAATGTCTTTATCTGGTTTTGGATAAAACCACTGTTAAATACATCTGGTGCTAAGCACAAGCTGAAGTGCTTAGCTAAGCAAGTACCAGAGAAAAAGAAGGGTCTCACAGAGGTAATTTCTGCCCATGTATAGGCACTTCATGCTACTAACCTGTCTGAGATACCAAGTTTTAAACAATGTAGGATAAAAATACTTGGACAGATTTTTGAATAATCCTAAATGAAGCAGCAGAAGATACCGTAAGTTTTGGATGAGTACAGAGCTGTGCGTGTCCTTCGGCTTGACTTTCCATCTGCATTTGCTATCATCTGATCATCTCTGTGCAGTTATCCATGTTTCTAATTCTAATTCACATGAGCAGTGTGTTACAGCGACTTTACAAATCGTTAACTGTAAAAGTCACGACATTCAGATATGAAGTTTGAAGACAGTACTGTTGTATATCAAAATAACAAAAGGATTGTCAGAGCTTCCGCAGCTTATGTATACTCTAAGGCTGTCAGAACTTGTATCAACCTAAGTTTAAAAAAAAATTACAAAGGATTGCAAAACATAAGACAAAACAATAATTTTAGGCATAATTCATTGCCAAATGATTTCCATACACTTTAAAAAAGGGAGTTTTGTGAGAACAGAAAGCTTTATAAAAGTCTGATAAAACTGACATGAAAATTACAATAAAGAAGTCAGTATAATTTCAGAGTTAGCCATCTCTTTTCAGTCTTACTACAGGTAATTTGTGAAAGGGTTTCATGGTCTTACAGACTTTTTAATGAGTCATTCCTGAATGCTAAACAATCAAAAGAAATAAAATGCAAAAACCATTCCAGTGGAAAACTGAAATACATGTTAATACTAAGTACAAATAAAAGGGCACTCACAACTTGTTTTCTGTCATTTGAAAGTTACATCATGCTTATTTCCTTCAATTATTTTACTAAACCTCATTTCTTTGTAGGAGGAAAGACAAATATCCCTTCATTCCTGTGCATCAGAGTTTCATTACAGATGCAAACTCTTAGGTAAGGACCATGGAAATGGATATGCACTGGAGCAAAGGATGTGCCTTCAGGAATGTGCAGTGGTAAAGGCGGGTCTAAACGTGCATCCTGCAATTTAAATATCTCATTTCAACCTATTGCTCTGGCAAGCTGAGAAGGGGATCTGGCCTCTGACAAAGGCCTCTCTCCTCACCAGAGAAGTGCAGGAAACAAAGATTCCTTGTCAACCAAGGACATGTTTTCAGAATGATAGCATCCTACCTTCAATTTCAAGTAGGTCACTTCCTAAATAGGTGCACAATCCCACCTTATTGCAGGAGCAAAGCACAGGAGACCACCATCGCCAAAGCGCTGAAACAATTTATTTGCACGCACAAAACAAAAAGTCTGGATAAACCTTCTTTACTTTCCTGTCCATCCTTTTCCTGCCCCAGTCTCTACATTTTTCCAGTTTTCTATTTATTGTTCTTCACTGATATTCTCAAAAGTTCCAAATCATACGAGCAAATAATGCCAATTAGAAAGCAGCAGAACTAAAATCATCTAGTTCCAGCTAATATTTTTCCTAAAGGAGTAATGGATGAGATAAAATTATTTTCTTAAATGAGGGCCATAGCTAAAGACTGCTCAGACTCCAGGGAGAAGAGTGTAAGAAACATAATTCTCATTAAAAATATGTTTCATCCATACCATCATCAATAAGCCGTGAAGAATAGATGTAGAAGCAGAACTAGAAATAATTTAACAGTTTAAGAAAAGAGACTGGAATGATTATGCACCAGAAGCATTACTAACTTAAAAATAATTAAGCAAAGAAAACAAATTCATCACCACTGATGTAAAGCCTTCAGAGTTCTGACAGCCAGAAACTTCCTGCTCTGCAGCATGCTGGCCAAGGTTCATTGCAAACCGCTGTTTATCCAACAAGCAGCATTTCTCAGTGGTTCTACCTAATTAACAGCATGGCAATGGAGGAGGCTATGGGGAGCATATATATGTAAATACACCCAAAATATGCTAGAGAACATTAAATGTGTAAAATCAAGCATTGAAAACTTAGGCTAGTGTCAGAATTAAGGTTGCCATGCAGCCCTAATTGGGCAACCTTGTGTGCACACATTATGATGCTATCTTTAATTACCCAACCACCCACTATTTTTTCCACCGGACCCCTGCCTGCACTGACTGACATAATGAGTAGCTCCTCAGTGCCTTTGTTTTCCTGTTATTATTCCACATGTCCCTATGCCTCATTTATTGAGCACTATTCACACAGTGCTCTGAGACTTATTAATTTCTGCCTGGGCTGTCATATGGTACTTATACTCCACCAGCTCCTCACTTCTCAGAAACCGTTCTAAAGAGAGAGAAGATTGTGTTAACCCTCTTGAGTAGAAGGGGTCTTAATAATTAACGTAAAACTTAGAAGTATACACTCTACGAAATGCAGGATCTCAAGCAATTAGAACTCTTTGCTATTTTGTATATTCAAATAATTTTCATTGACTTGATCCATCTCTGAGAAAGATTGGGTCTGATTTATGAAGCACTAAGGGGCTCAAACTAAGTATTCAGAAAGTAAACAACATGCAATTATTAAAAACATGGCCTGATTAGATGAGAACGATACAGAAATTCCCTAACAGAGGCAAGAAGAGAATCTAGCAGCACTAATGCTTAACTGTCACAACCCTGCCTTACATTACTGTAATATCCTGTGCCCTTTATACATTGCCACACCTTCAGCAAATAAAGCAGCAGTCCTAGCAACCATCTTAATACGCTTCCAGCTGATAAGAGAAATGAGGAAATCAGAACAACGAATGATGCCAAAGTTGTCCCACTATACACAGCCACAAATGCATTCAGAAAGTTCTGAATCAAAAGTGGACAGGTGATTTTGCTTACAGCATTTCCCAGTTCCTGAATCTCAGTTTTTAAACTCTATTAACATTATGACAGCTTCAAAGGTACATAAGCATAATGATAAATCCAGGAAATCTGCCCACAAACAGGAATGATGTTTCTGTTGCCTTTGGCAGGGCCAGAACCTTCTTCCCCACCACCCAGATTTACGCCCTTTCAGCTAACTCCGCAGTAGCAGCAGTAACAAGATAACATCCTCAACTTCAGTAGACAATCCATTTTTCTTCTTTAACCATAACCTTATAGTTCTTTTTAGGAATTTTTTTTTCAACCATTTCTATTTAAAACAAACTTCTCCAATTAACAAGTATATGACTAAGAAAAAAAATATATTTCTACTAAGGAAGCATCTGAACTTGAGTTTAGCATAGAATCATAGAATCACCAAAGTTGGAAGGGATCTACAGGCTCATCCAGTCCAAACGTCCACCTATCACCAATAGTTTTCACTAAACCATGTCCTTCTATACAACGTCTAAACCTTCCTTGAACACCTCCAGGGTCAGTGACTCAGCCACAGAATCACAGAATGGCCAGGGTTGGAAGGGACCTCAATGATCATGAATCTCCAACCCCCCTGCCACATGCAGGGCCACCAACCTCCACGTTTAATGCTAAACCACCTTCCTGGGCAGCCCATTCCAGCACCTGACCACTCTTTCAGAAACTAGTATTTCCTAACATCCAACCTGAATCTCCCCTGGCACAACTTGAGGCCATTCTCTCTAGTCATATCACTAGTTACATGAGAGAAGAGGCCGACCCCTAGTTCACTACAACCTCCCTTCAAGGTATTTATAGAGAGCAATAACCTCTTCTCCTCCAGACTGAACAATCCCAGCTCCCTCAGCACGCACTTGTCTTCCAAAACTCAATAAGTTCATTAATATGATGTACTTAATAGGACCGTGACCTAGATTGTCTTTTATGCCTTCTTTTCACCAGGTTTTTATTCAGGAGGAGAATCATAGAATGCTTTGGGGTGGAAGGAACCTTTAAGATCACCTTGTTTCAATCTCAGAGCCCCATTCAACCTGGCCTTGAATACCTCAGGGTGGGAGCATCCACAATTACACTGGGCAACCTGTTCCAGTGTCTTACCACTCTCACAGTAAGCAATTTCTTACTAGGATCTAGTCCAAATGTACCCTCTTCCAGTTTAAAACCATTTCCCCTTTTCCTGTCACTACATAGCCTTATAAAAAGTCCCTCCTCAGCTATCCCTAGGCTCCCATTAGAAATTGGAAGAAATACAAGCTATTTGCTGGACACAAACACCTTCCCCACAGACATAGTAAAACAAAGGTCTGGAGGTCAGAAAAGGGCCCTTGGATTCAGGAAGTCAGAGCAGCAGTCTGGTCTGGTGCCAATATGCTGTGTGGTCTCAGAGGTACAGCAACCTCAAGGTCTCATTTTCCCAGCCCTCAAAAACAGGGTTGATACTTAATCTCAGAAAGAACTTGTTATAGTGACAACATTGGCAGAGAGCCTCCCTGCCTCAAAGACCTGCGCACATAAAACTGCATGCGATGGCAAAGTGTTAGCACAGCCCACGTACTCAGAGCATTATCATGCATCCCACAAAACAGCCGTCTTTGCTCCCTGTGCACAGACGTGAGCATAGTGATGCCATGCACCTCCCTGCAAGAAGCAGAGCACAGAGCGGTACGTCAGCCCTAAGACTTACAGCAGGGGAACATAGGGCACTGACACAAGCTCCCAGAGTCAAACGTATAAGGAATAAAAAGTGGTTTGCAAAGTTCTTCTAATTTGATGTGGATTTGGCTACTGGTCATCTCTAGACATAACAAAAAAAACAAACAAACATGGGAATCCTACAACAAAAGGACTGATAAAGCACACTCTGTGCTCAGTTTCTCTGCACAACAGATACAGGAATAGTACAGTTAGTAATTTAATATGGTAAAACCTAAACATCTATGTAAATATATTTGAAAGTATGAAGAAGTCATCTCACTGCTCATAAAATATAGCAAGCAAAGCAACACAGCTTTTCATTATTAATATTCCTTTTGTATGAACACTACAGGAGCTGCAGTGAAAAAACAAAACCAGAAAAAGCAAAATCCAATAATCAGCCAAAATCTTTTCTGTAGACAGGTTTTACTCCTATTTGCTCTGCAAAACATATTAATCCTGAAAGAGTGATATTGCCTTTCTGTTTTGCATAGCAGCATGTACAAATAAAAACGTTAACTGCCTGGACATAATTTTCAGTCTGTTTGTCTTACTTCAGATGTGTGTTTTCTGCTTGGAGCACAGCTGTTCATATTTCCCAACATGAGCTTCAGTGCCATAAATACCTCCTCTACTGAGGGCTACATTCCCTAAGTACTGTACAGGGGCCACGTGTCCAAATTGCATTAGTGCTGATGTGAGCTGTGTGCATGCAAATCCATGCCTGGCCTGTTGAAAATGCAGAGCATGGACCCTGACCCCACCACTTTGCCACTGAACCAGAATTGCTTTATTTAATGCTGTGGCTGTGACATACATCAGGATTTTCAAGAGGCTTTTGTTCAGCTAAGAGAACTCTTTCTGGGGTAAAATTTAAACAGATCATGATGCAGGACTGCATTAATGAGGCAAATTACTCTCAGCAACCAGGAAAACAAAATTGTTTGTAAGCTGAAGATAAAATTGTCTGGGGTTTATTGCCACTTGCGATTTTCACAACAGTAGAGATCTGTGTGCATGTGTGTTTAGCTCAATTTCTTTGCTTCTAGATATCAAAAGCGAGTCCTTTCCCTGTCAGCATATCACAGCTGGCAGCACTATTGCCTCTGTGCTGGAAGGTCAGAGATGCACATCTCTGGCCGAGACACAGGCTTGCATCCAGTGCTGACACTGCAGCAGCACGTCTGGGGGATGGTGTTGCACAGTGAGAACTGTCTGCCTTCAGATGAGACATTAAATCAAGGTCATTTCTGCCCATCAGTGGGGACCACCTGGGTGAAAGGTAACAATCCCATGGCAATTTTCACCACAGTAGGACGTAAGTATGACAGTCTACACAATATTTGCTCCTAACAAATAGCTTCTGGTATCCAAGGTTCTTTGGAAGCAATTGTTAAAGGAAATAATAGAAATCCATGGGACTACCCAAACTATGGCAATGATATTGCCCTCCTCCCTTTGCAAAGCTCCCTGTGTTTGGGAGGAAGGGTAGCATGCTTCTAGACACACTGAGAGAAGTAAGTATAGATGCAAACTATTCTGTTCCTAAAAGCATACTTGAAGCAGTATTTATCAAATTACATTAGAATTATTCATTCAATCTGTTTCTTTAGGAAGAGGCCAAAATGCAAGAAGCATAGGAGTACGGCAAATTAAATAAAAGCTATTTCTACACCATTCTCTTCTAAATTCAGCAGTTGCATTCAGTCTATGGCTGGTGACAAAGGTGGCAGTTGGTGGCCGTTTACCCCCTCTGTGCACCAGCGCTGTGACTGCAGGAAAAGAAGCTGATGAACAGACAGGAGCATTTTTTAGCTTTCATAGGATAAAGATATATTGTAAGATCAAGAGCAGAAAAAGAATAGTGCAGCTAATGATGGATGTCAGGATGCCTTTCTGAAATCAGTGAGGTAACGCATCATATCCTTAATAAGAGCTAGAACAATACAGAGATAATGTTACAGGAGGGCATGAAAGCATGGTGCACAGCACTCAGGGAACACAGGCAATCCCCCACTCTGATCAAGGGTTCTACCTCTTCTTCATGGGCTACAATCCAGATAGCTCTCTTTCCTCATTTCCTTTTTTTTAATTCCAACACTGTCTGAACAAAAACCGAAGGATAATCACACTCCAAGAAGCTTTTGGTTACAGCAAAAGATTCAAAGAAAATAAATAGTAGAAGTCTGAATTGATTTGTAGGCAAAAAAATATATAAAATGTCTTTTTCTTTCTGAAGAAATTCTCGAAAGGAAATTGAGAGGGTTTGCATCATTTCAGTTATTGATAAATAAGGCTTCTCTTAGTGTTAATTTGAGGGACCCTAAGCAGGCCTCAGGACAAGAAATATGTTACTTTATTCATTCACAAGACAAGTAAAATAAGAATGGAAGAATATCAGATAAAAAGAAAAACGGACTCAGGTCATCTTTCACCACAACTGAAAATTAGAAGTCAAACCTAATATATATATTGCAGAAAGTGAAATAAAATTAAGCATACAAACAGAAATGTTGCTTCTGTAAAAATAAAAAATATCCATACACTTAATACCCAGCATGGGAGAAATTCCAGCGAAGTTACAATTAGATTTTGAGAGTAATTTCAGCAGCAACCTATTTCACTTCTCTAATGGTATAATGATTTCATCAGTAACAAATTCTCTAGGTAGTTTCACACTAAGTTGTAAGGATGGCACCATTAAATAGCATCAGTAACTGTTACAATCAACTGCATATTACAGAAGAAGAAAAGGGAGCATTTGTGGATGAGTTGAATTTTTCCGATTAGCATTTTGCTGAAAGCAAATCTTGGTGCCTTCAAGAATCTATTACCTATAGACCAAAGCTCATGCCAAGTTCATTTTCTGCTGCAAATGAGACTGAGCATCTTTTCACAGTAGAAGTTACACTACAGCTACAAACATTGCTGACTACCATAAACACTATAGAGTTTAGTTATGATGGGGCAAAACTTGCTTATTTTAAAGGTATTGTGGAGCACAGGGCTGAGAGCTGAGATTAACAGCTGTTGATATATGGTGTTTCTTCAACTTATTTCACACACCTCTGTGACTAGTGCTTTGCTAAGAGCAACAGCATTTGTATATGAACCTGAAAAAACAAAATCTATTATACAGTAAGAGCATCTCATAGATACACACTGGTTCCACAAAGCACGTAAATGAACTTGATTTTTCATTTACAGCAGCACTGGGGGTGAAACTAAACAAGCCATTGAGAAATACATTTGCTTTACCAAAGCCTATAGATCATTAAAAGACAGCACTAACTCTGTGTACAGCTTGGATTTTAAAGATTGTCTGGTCCCAAGTGCACAGGAAGTATTAGAAATCCAAGACATCCTCAGGTAGATGAATACCTTACGGCATCCAGAAATTACTATGGGTTTTGTGCTGAGTTACTCATAATGGAAAGACATGAAAAGGCAATATTCTTAAATCCTCCAGAAATTTCAACATTTAAAGAGATTCCAAGTGCTATTACACAATATCTACTCAGTCACGTGTAACACAGAAATGCCTGTCAGTTTCTAAAGTTGTATTTACGTTTATGAAGAAGTTGCCAGACAAACTATATTTTTCAAAGAAAAAAAAGGATGTATTTTGCGAATGAAGAGAAAATACAGATGTGCTCTGGTACAGCTCGACAAAAATACTGATTTTTCAGGAATTCAGAACGCAACTTCCTTTGTAACTGCACAATTAATCCTAAGGTACAAGAACAAGATTTACGCAGAGATGGGTGTTTTATGAACATAAAATGAACAGCTAATTTCTTAACAGATCTGGCACACTCCATTGTGAAAACTATTTCTCTAATGAACAGAAAGACTGAACGGATAAAATGAGGGCCCCAAATCCTCTAAGAACAACACAAATCTTTCACATGGAATGAAATAAACAAAAAATCACTTTATCTTTTAGCTCTAAATTTCTTTTAATTGACCCATACAACTCAAAGCTTTCTAATCTTTTCCTAGTTACATCAGTCTTATTTTTCCTAACGATCTTCAGGAGAAAATATATTTGGTATTTGCAAAAAGAGTGGAAAAGCATAAGGAAATATCCAGCTGGGCAACATCCTGGGAACCTGTGAAGTAATTCATCTCATGGGAAAGCATCAAAGGATTTTATGAAACATAAATCACAGGTAATTTGATATCTAGAAGCACAAGTAGCTTTATGTTGTCTGCTTCTTCATTGCAGATGAGTCCCATGCAGAGTTCTGGGAAGCTGAGACAGGCAAGAAGTGAGAAGCAGGGGGACTGGGGCTATTCACAAAATAGGGAAAAATAAGGAAGAGATTTGCTTGATAACTTCAGTGATAAAGATGAAACTGGAAGTGTCTATTTACAGTGAAAGAAAGTAGAGAATAACAAGTACAAATATTTAATATGCTTAAAGAAGACAGACAGACAAACATAAAACAGGAGTAATATATTCAATTTCTCAGTATGTAAGGAAAAACTGAAGTGGTGAAGTGTTAATTCACCACATGACATTTCTAAAGGATGCAGTCAAAGGCCCCAAAATAGGAAGTATAAAAGCAGACAGGTTAAAACCTGGAATGGGGGTTAATTCATATCCTAGCAGGGAGATGAGCAACCAGTTACATTTTTTTCAGCTCTAGATTTTATTTTTTCATATATGCAACTACATAGTGCACAAACTAGCAGAGAAGTACATGCATTATTCATGCTACCCATGGTAGACATGCACTGCAGTTTCAGTGAACAGGACTGGAAGTAATACCAGAGGAAATAGAGGCCCTAAAGGAATACACTAATCTCAGAAACCTCAGTGTCACTATAATTTTATTTTTTATTTTTTTAAAAGGATTCTGTTATGATAATAGTAGAGTTTGCAGAAAATGATTTCTGCAGTATTCAGATAAATGACCTCAGAAAAGGCCATTTCTTCCCCAGGAAATGAGCAGTAGTTAACATCCAGCAGAATGGGAGAAAACCATTTAATGGCAAGTGCAAGGAGTCCCACAATGTTCATTCCTATGTGATTACCAACAGCCTGAACATCGCAAATGTTTTAGATTTCATGACAGAATTATATCACATTGTGCCCAGCAGAGGCAACTCCTCATTTTAAACAGGAAACAATATCGCTCTCATCCACTCCTTGAAAATGACTCCTCATCTACAATTATCTGTCAATTCTGCCTTCTCATTTTCAGCTATCACCACTCTCCGTATTTACAAAAGTCCATTTCTCCTTGATTCTTGTGCTCAGCTCCAAAATAATTTATTAGGAGCTACACATGCTTATCAAAGACAGACAGAAATTATGCAGAAACTAATGGCAGGTTATGAAAGTCATTATACAATTTATGCCAAAGCTGCTGTTACAGTCCTGGATTGCCTTGTCCTTTGTTAGCCAGAATAAAGCATTAGGATAGTGCAAAGACTATTTTAGTTGTTCTTCCAGTGGCATACTGGCAAGAAGGGATAAGATGTCACAGATCTCAGATCCACCAGCATTTTGTGAGGAGAGTCTCAGTGTGACTGATCCTACTCTGCCTCTTTAACTTGACCAGAAGTTACTTGATCCAGAAATGTCACCTGCTCCTACAAACACGAAGATGCTAAAGTGGTGAAGAGACGAACTACTTTGATCCAGGCCAATAGAAGGACAGAATCTGAGACTAGTTCTTAAATATTCCACCTTGCTCCTCTGCCCATTCTCTTCTGAGTAGCAGGTCAGTATTACCAGTTGCATTATGGTAATGCTACCACCTCCACCAGCTGTCACCGATGCTGGTGATAACAAAGCATATGTAAATCAAGGACTAGCTGGAACAGAAAAGAATAGGACAGCTCCAAGACTCATCTGAGTGGGGGATCCCACAGGACTAACCCTCTACCAAGACATTCTCCTGTGGAATTCCCTATTAGTAGGAAGATGCTTGGACCAGATGATCACGTAGGTCCTTTCCAACCTTGTGGTTGATTGCTCTGTCATTGAAAGGATTAATGAAGAAACACCATCTACTACATGTTCGAGAAATTATATTACTCTGCCCTCTATTCTGAGACCTTGTTTAGCCTCAAAAACATTGAAAAGTGAACATTATAAACTTTTGGAGGTTCTGATATGGCTGCAAATAAACTTTTTAGATTAATCCCATTTGATAAAGAAGTAATGTTTGTAAAGACATCTGAAATAAAAACATAAGTGAGATATGAGCTATGACAATTCTGCCAAAGGTTCTCCTGGTTTGAAATCTATGCCTGGTTGTTCTCCAGAACCTGTTACCCAAAGACTGGATCAATATAATGTACTCATCTTGGGGCTACATCTTGAATGCATTCAGGAACCAAACCTTGCACAAAATGCAACCGTAGCTGGCTTTTTAAGAACAGCCTGTCCCAAAATCGCAAAGCAATGTCTTAGAAACCGTCCTAAACAATTGTATATGTGCTGGGAAAAGGTAATCTGATGATTTAATGAAAGACATTTTGGGCAGTGAAAGGATAGTCAAATTGGGAGGACGTAGGCTGAAGGAAGTAATCGGCAGTTTTAGACAGTCTGCTGTGAATCCAAAACTGAAGAGTGATAAAGAAATAGAATCACAGAACCACCCAAATGCTAGAAATGAGATGTGTTAAGCTATAGGACATTAATAAATCGATGAAATTAATTACACAATAACACCAGAGAACAAAATTTTCAGTCATGGATAAATTTTATAATATCCTGTATTTTATCAAATATGGAGCTATTGTTTTTACCTAAAGTTACCCATAACTTTGTCCTTCACCTCTGTGGTTAATTTCTGTCACGGGATATTTGTCAGTGCTGCATTGAGCTTTTCAGTGTACCAGCCTGCCAGCGCTTTGGAGCAAGTCTTGTGCACACAGTTGGGCATTTTTAATAGGAATCTGAACAGAATATACCTGAGAAAAAACTTAGAAACATACTTTTTTAATGAGATCACTCAAAAAAGTACGTGTTATTTAGAACATGGATCCTAGGCACAAGCATTCAAAAAGGCAGAAGGTTTGGAGGATGGTATCACTGAACTAGAACCAACCCAAACCAACCTGCACTTTAGCAGGTGCAACGTTAATAAAAAGATCTTGAGAATTCTCTGCAGACTCTGAGTGGAACAAGCTAGTTCTACCCCCCAGAGAAATATTGATCCAAGACCTGTGGCACTTTCATCACTTTCAAATTCAAAACTCTAGGTCCTGACTACAAGAGACGCTTAAAGACAAGTTCAAGAAGCTGAGCTTCAACAAATGATGCTATTACTTGTGGAAAAGAGTACTAGACTACTATGAACAAGGTGAAGGCAGTAATGTGCACCCCTTGAGTGTGTGAAAAAATGGAGGATAAATTGTTGTTATTAAGTAGACAATTCCAAAATCACTCTAGTAATGTCTTTGCACTGGTTTGGGGAATTTCATTTAAAACTGTGTTTATTCATCTAACGACAACTCAAGAGTTCTCCTGCATGACAGGAAGAAACAGATTACTGTAATCTCTGACTGGCTGAATATGACAAATATATCAAGGGGGAAGATATAGATGGGAGAAAGAAATACTATGAATAAATGGAGAACTTCATTTTCTTTCCATTCCTTCCCAGACTGAATTGCTTTTTCTTTTAGGGTGCAGCCACATGGACACAATTTCCCATGAACTTTTCAGTGTTAGTGGTAATAACCCTTATTGGTATAGAGGTAGTAAAAAATGATTTATGATGAACAGACAGACAAAATTTACAGCTATAACTACGTTTACAGAAAACTTAAGTTACACTGTCTGTAACAAGAGGCTACCAAGTACAGCACTACTAATTATACTCTGCCAGCATACTTAAAACAGTTAGTAACATGACTTTTTTTATTTGGTTCATACAGGATCTCTTAAGGGACAAATGATACATATTTGGTAGTAGGAATGGCTGTATTTAACCAGACAAAGTAACCAGACAAAGGAGACTATTCAAAGAGCAGAGATTGTTGCTGGTACAGTCTGCATCAGATCTAAGATGGTCTCCAAACTCTTTCTTTCTATGCAAGTGACACCAGGCCACTTGTTCCAGACCAGGCTGAGTCAGACAGCACAGATTAGCAACCGAAAATGCAGTCAAGGTTCACATTTTAATCTACTAAAAAGCTTAAGACAAAAGGCCCATGTGTTACAAACTTTAAATCAACTCAGAGAACAATAGGAGGGACAAAACTATGTATTCAATCTGCAGAATGCAGCAGAACCTGAAGCTGCCAAACACTGCTATGACAGATGGCCAAGGGAACAAACTTGGAAGGCAAAGGCTTAAGGAAGATGGCTGTGGCTTTAAAACTAGCCAGTAAATGGCATGGCTGTCCCTCTAAAAAGTCTGTCTCCTGAGCAAGTTCTAGCTGCCGTGTTTACATGCACATCCATGCATGTACGTGTGCCTGTGGCTGGCACTCAGCTTCCCTGCAGGGAGGTATTAACAGCCTCAGGTCAGCTCAGTGTGGCACAGCTCTGCCAAAATAGCTGTGCTGGGCAAGAGCTCAAAGAGCTCAAATTTCTGACTGCCACAGCCAGCAGAAACCTCTTGCGTAGAAATAATTATGTGAGCAAAACTCCATTTTCACTGGCTCTTTTTACTTCATATTTTACCCACCAAAACAAAGCAATCATCAGTCCATCCAGAACTAGGAACACTTTGCTGCAAGGCTTACCTGGAATGTCTACAAGAAACTAGATTTAAAACAGAGGAAGCTGACTGGACTGGCTATGCTGAAGGCATCTTAATTTTTAAACAGCATCATTGGAAAGAAATTGTATGAACAGTAGGACAGCACTCTCAGCCAATGTAATGAAACACTAAGAAAGCTTGCTTAATGCAAACCAGCCCACCTGCCTTTTGCCTTATTGACAAAAGCTGAAATCATAGCATGGCAACAAAACTCATGAGCACATGCAAGAGCACATCGAGATATAATGAATTTCTCTTCTTTCCCTTTAATAGTAAGCCTTGTTCTTGTTTGCTTATTGCATTGGTCAGCCTGTCTTTCCCACCTTCTCGTCATTCAAGAAGCCATTTTTACAATAGAGCTCCCTGTTCTATTCCTACCTGTCCATAGGACGCTTCATTCACCTCATCTGGTCTGTCTGCTTTTTAGCTAAAAACAACAAAAGCAAAAAAAACCAAAACAAAAAAAAAGCATTATATATGTCTTTACATTACATAAACCTTTCCCACTCACTAGCAGGAAAATTTTTTTTAAAAAATCCTCAAGAAGGTGGAAGAAATCTCTAGAAATTACACACAGTCAATGTAGAAAGCAAATCTGTAAAACTAGGCAACTCTTCTGGTATAACCTGTAAACTCTGATCAACAGAGCTGTCCAGCCCACCACTCTATGCCTTATACACGTTTATTTCTACCAGTCTAGACTCCTTACGGATTGACTTTTGACTATCACTGGCTGATAGTAATCTCTTCCAATTTTTTTTATTTTATCTTTTTATTTATTTTTTTTTTTCCTGAAAAGGCAGAGCAGCCACACAGGCAGCACTGCTTGGCTCATCACATTCAGGCCCTGTGTGAAGCAGATTTAATTCCTTTGTATAGAATACTTGTTGTATTTACCCTGGCACTTGACTTTTTCCTCATGAGGCACTATCAGAGTTGTGGCAGCATTAAAAACCGAAGCCAATTCCATATATAGAGAAGGAGGAAGGCTGAGCTGGCAGGATTACTCCACAGAGGACACACATCATCTGTGTTCCCGTCCCTCTTGTAGGTTCATAACAGCCTGAGTGGTGTCAAGTGGACCTTACAGATCGTTCCAAAGGTTCACTCTCCTCTAAGGCAAAAGGTGCTGCAAAAAAAGGAAGAAAGCAGCAGGGCCTCCAGCAGTATTTTCTTTAGTAAAATCTGTAACTCTAACTTAAGATGTGCTTCCACTGATTAAAGATTTTGGCAGGAATTTTAACTTTGTACCTTTAGCTCTCAGAGCCAGGAACGGGAGCTCCAATAACAGTCAGAAAACACAGAAAAAAAAATATATATAATTTATCTACTCTCTCTATATACAACTATTACATACACAGATACAGATCTATATCAGAAGTGTAACAAGCAGTATGTTGTCACTGAAATGTTATGTAGCTCATCCATAACATTTCCAGCAAAAATTGTCCCTGCAAATTAGTATGGTGGAAGCATAAAAATAACCAGAATATGTGGCATGTTTAGTTTTATGTCCATGATGAGGATTATGAGATTGCTAAAGCTGAAATGATGTGACTAACAGACATAAAACTGTCCCTCATAAGGGTTGTCAGTGATAAATGACTGTGAAACCAATGACCTTTTCTTAACAAAATATCATATGAATTCTTAAACCATAGCAGTGAATAAAATCCCAAAGGAAAAGAAGAGATAGAAGACATGAATGTGTCAAAAATTAAAGACTAAAGCAACTTTTTGTCACACTGAACTCTGGTTGATGCTGCTTCTTTAGTCTACCAAGGACTCAGTTCTTCCCTGCAAGGATATAAAACGCACACCCCTGAAGTTAACTGAACACACCAATGCAAGCTCACAGTTTGTTACCGCCTGTTTTGACGTGAAGCCCAGTGCTATTATCCAAGTTTCTCTTCACTGTAAATGTGATTCTGCATCCACCACAAAGCAAAACTTAAACCTTCCTAGGCTGATCACTAGCTTTGCTTATTCTTAGCATTTCATTTTAAATTAATGCTGATTTCCCATATCTAGAAAGATAACATTAACTAACATTAAAATATCCATCATATTCTTTGTGCATTTTTAAATTTAGCTATTAAAGTTTTATAAGAACATGGTCTCTCATTATTTCTGTGTCCCCTTCCTATGATTACTCCTAACATGCTTGACAGCTATGCTTTTGCTATTGCTGAAGTTGTATATGCCTTATTTCATGAGCTGATAGCAGCTCACATAGCCTGTATTTTCGAGTTACATTAGTTCTCCCCTACACTTCAAGGTGCTGTTCTTTTAGTTTATGGTTTTTTTTTTTCTCCAAATAACTTCATTGCTAATAATAAAAACAGATTATGCAACTAAATTATATGGTCTGCAGCCTCCTCCCATATTTATTAACATCTTTTTAAATATTTCATCTAAATATAGATATTTCATCTAAATAGAACTTAATGGATGACTCCACCTCATGTGCATTTGAGTTCTACTGGAGAACTTCTAGTGAAAGGAATTGAAAGAATTAGATTTAGACATACACACAGCTCCATGTGCTACACGTAGAAAGCAGTTTATTGCTTGTACACTGATTTATCCAGCCCATGTGACCAAAGCATATGTGCTAAGATAATTCAAATTTATTTATTCAACATCAGCAGTATTGATGGTTTTTTTTCAGTAACAAAGAGATTTTAAAAATCCTGACGGTTACAAAGCACGTTCATTTTGTCTAGTGCTCATCACAATACTATGAGATTCTTCAATGTTCGTGACACAAATCCTTTTCTCTCCCTCAGAACTCATTTTAGATTAAGCCATTAGATCTCACAGCTGCAGCTTAATGTAAGGATTTTAGGTCACATCAGAACTTACCCTTTTCCAAGAACGGTTTTAATCTTTGTGTAGTACTTGAATATGCTTCCTATAATTATGTATCAAGTGTTATTGCAGCTATATTTCAGATTTTACATACGTAAGAAAATGCTATATTATTTCAATACTGATGGCAGAATAAAAATCTATTCAAAATTCACCTTTCAGGGAGCACAATCAAATATCCAAGAACCCTATTAGACTTGCTCAGCAGAAAGTTTCAAACTGTTAATGGGCTTTAAATTGGTGCCATAATGCTGCAATTTAAATACATGATGTTCATTAATTTTGCTTGAACTCTTTGTAGAGAACTAGCAGCATGAAAGAGGGAGGAAGATTATATTTTCCATACCTACTCCTTTTTAGCTGCTTGCCTCGATACACAAGAATTATTGCATACCTTGGGGCAGGTAGATGAAGTTTACTCAAAAGACAATAGGCTTACATTTGCTAACCACTCCGAAGCTATATCACAATAAAAATTTCTATTAAAATATACCAGGAGCAGGAAGAAGATAAAAAGAAGTAACACGATAGACATGGCATTTATTGAAGATGATGTCTTTTTTTCAGCTGGGACAGAACTGTTCTCTTCAGAGTGCCTGGTACTGTGATATGCTTTGGTTTGAAGAATAAAATGGTATTGATAACACACTGATTGTTATAGTTGCTGCTAAGCAGTGTTGTATACAACCAAGGCCACTCCAGTTTCTCAGCAAAGGGCTGGGCAGAGGCCCAAGTAGCTGGGAGGGGACAAAATTAGGACAGCTAACTTAAACTGGCCAAAGGGATTCTCCATGCTGTATGAAATCATGCAGAAAGAGAGTATTGAAGCAGGTGGGAGGTTATCTTCCTTCTACTGCTAAGGGGCTGGCTGAGCATTGGTCAGGGGATAGTGAGCAATTGCTCGTGCAGCACATGTTCCATACATAGGGAGAGAGAGAGAGAAAGTCATTGCTATTATCATTTTCCTTTTCTCTGTCTTATTAAATAGTATGCATCTCAATCCATGAGTTCTACTTTGTGCTTTTGGTGTTGGTTTTTTTTGTTTGTTTGTTTGTTTTTTTGTTTGTTTCTGATTCTCTTCCTCATTCCACTGGGAAGAGGGGGAGTGAGAAAATGACTGTGTGGTTCTGAGCCACCTGCAGGGTTAAACCACAAAAAATAGATTTAATCATTTCAGAATCAATCACCACAATCCAAAAGGTGCAAAAGAGACAAAACAGGGGACAGAAAAGATAGCAAAAGTCATCTTACCCATATACAGATAGATATAGATATACATCTATACCCATATTCATGTACTTGAATGAGAGAGCAACACTGCATATCAGGCAGCCATCCTCTCAAATCTCAAGGAATTCTCTCGAATGGGGGCACTGAAAAGGGAGAAAGGATCTCATCGTGGAGGGCTAAACTAAAGAATCCTCTGTACTTAAGGAGAGGAAAGGGACTAGATGTAAGCTTTCTGTGAGGAATCATCTATTTCAGAAATATCTCAAAATCCAAATTTAAATGTGTCTAGACATGATGGGTCGGTATAGTACAACACTTCACATCTATTTATACTTCAAATATACTATGTTTACTGTACATAAACTCCATTTTTCTAAAGCTGTTTCTATAGATACAAATCAAGGGAACCATAGCAACAATATTGTATTATGCACAGCCTTAATTAGGGATTAAGTTATGTCTCTCTTCACAGTTTATATTAAATATTTCTGTATAATCCAGTTATAGTAATCTTAAAATGTTTTCAGAATTTTTTATAACAAAAATTTCATACAATTATACTGTCAAGTCAAATACACAGCATACTTGAAATGTGTCTTTACCACATTATTCTGATCATAACTAATAATGTACAGGTTGCTTGCTTTCACTTGAGGTGCAAATGTTCATATTACCACTTTTTCAGAGCTTGTTTAATACAAGGCAATGACCTCCTTAGCCCTAACCACCAAGAAACTGATGAGCCATCATCTTATAAGGTTTCCAATCTCATCCCATTCAGCCTTACCCTGAAAGAAGTAAACTTCTCCTAACTTTGCCTTCTTTTACCCAGGGATTAAAGATGATTGTTATGTTTTCTTCTTCCCTTTTTCCTCAGAGAATAATTATATGAGGTAGGAATGGGAAAGGAATAATAGACATTGACCGAGCTGGTGCTCAGTGCTTTGATTGCTGTGTTTTGTTGACTAAGTGCGTGTACCATTTTAAAACACAGAGAAGTTAGGGTGTTGCATGCAGCCAGGCATGCTGCCACAGAGCGGAGCCTGAGAGGAGCAGGTAAAGAAGAACAGAGAAACAGTAAAGAAAGAAAAAAGACGTTGGAATTGGCTGAGGAACAGCAGGCAGCATTATCAGACAGCAGGATACATGTAGGACCTGGTAGGGTGGCAGGCTTCAAAAGACACCCTAGAAGACGATCAACATATGCAATGAGTGTGCACACATTCTCTCAACAAGAGAGGAAAGGTAATTCATATTCTTAAAATTATTTTCTGTTATCTTCCCTTCTATTGTGCAATTTTCTAATAACACATTATGCTAGAGTTCCGCCACCTTTTGGTCCTTACCTACCGATGAAATGACATGAGTCCTTTTTTATAAAAACCTTAGCTACATTTGCTTTGGGCATTAGCAGCACTCACACAATGGACCTTATATAATCTAGCAGCACAAAAAGACCAGAAAAGAATATATGAACCCAATGAAATGAACAGAAATTGAGAAAGAAATGAGAAGTATGTGTCCAAACTGAACAACTGAGAATTTCCAGCCATCTTAATACAAATAATGTAAATGCATATTTACATCCTTCTATAAAGCAATCTGCATTATAAAAATTGTACTCCCAGAAAAGGTCTGAGCACGGGTTAAGAACATGAGATGCGTAAAATCTTTTCACATGGGCAGCATGATAAAACTTTCCCCACACAGGGAATAATTAAGACAGAAGATAGTGCATTCACAATTAGCAGGGCATGTTCTGTTTCTTCATTATCATTTTAATTAGAAAATATTAACGTAATCTACAAATACAAGGGGGAAAACAACTAAAATTACTGAGTTTAAGGGGCCCTTCAAGACCTAAGCTAAATTGAGACAAATGTCTTACTAATCCATATTGGACACCAAATTTCAAGACATTCATTTCCATTTAACAACAGAACTTCCAAGAGTATTATCAAATTTAAGAATGAATTAAGGCTCCCATAAGATATAAGTAACCTCTGATGAAGGCAATGGTGAATAGAAATGGATTAGATGCTCCTCTCCTCTCCTCTCCAGTTATCAGTTCAGACTGATAGTGATCAATTGGCCCTGGCAGCTCTATCTCATTCAGATTCCACACCTGCAGCCTTGACATTCACATAACACAGCGGCACACTGAACTGCCCTCTCATTTCAAGTGGGTACCAAGTCCTTTCATATTTGAGATATGCTGGATGAGGCCTTACCCTCTTTGAACTCAGCAGCAGAGCTCCCATTCACTTCACTGAGACTAGGATTCTCCCTGACTCCAACAAATTTCCTTTCTGGCACTTGTCCTTTTTCTGCTCTGTAGATAAAGTATTTTGTCATCCAATGCACTCAAAGCTGCATCTTATGCAGACAACAATTAGAAGCTACCTCCTAAAGACAACAGTTCTTCCTCATTCTGATTTTCATTTTTAACATACTAACAGCAAAATAATAAATAATTTGTCCAGTGTACTTGTAGGATTGAATATCATGAAGTAGTAAAGTCTTATAAACTATTATAAATAGTACAGAAACAGAGAGGGGAAAATTTTCCAGAAGAAGCACCACCACCACAGGGAACTAGTAATTTTATTAGGTATTTGCCAACTAAGATAGTTCAAAGCTGAAGTCCCTGTAAAACACCTTTTTATCAAACTGCTAAGTATGTATTTTGCAAGGCAGCTACAGGTCAACACACTTCATAAATATGGACAAGAGATAGCAAGTTTTAAGTAGCAAATTCCAGAAAAATCCGGTCCATCTCTAGCTCCACTCCTTCTCTATGCTCACAAATGTTTGTTTCACAAATCACTCTGTTTTCTTCTTCTACGCACACAGAAACATGGATAACTACTTCTTCCTTTGGTGTCTTAAGAAAAATTGTTTTCTTTTGTTTTTAGAATTTCTATTAAAAAACGCACAGGAAGAGTT
Organism: Lagopus muta; assembly: GCF_023343835.1. Classification (NCBI taxonomy): domain Eukaryota; kingdom Metazoa; phylum Chordata; class Aves; order Galliformes; family Phasianidae; genus Lagopus; species Lagopus muta. The sequence continues at coordinate 10,551,000 of NC_064437.1, read as the reverse complement.
CATGCATATGGACTGAAGTCTTGGAAATACATTAGAAAACTTCTCTTTCTTGTGTAAAAGCCAGTCTTAATCATATCCAAGCACAATTTTTGAGACCAGATCACTTTTTGATCCACTTCAGACATTGCAAAAATTCAAATCATTCAGTAGTCATTTAAATGGTAGCACAGTTTTAAGAGACACTTAGCTCAGAAACACTGCCAACTTCTTTTTGTTTTCCCACTGGGCAGTGGAAAGCAGTAATGAGGGATCAAAGAGAGATCTACTGGTCCACTTTGCTGCTTTTTTAATACCAAAACTTACCTCTTGTGTTTTCACGTTTACATATCCATAGTGAGTTCTCAGAAGCTGCCTTTGGCCATTAGAAAATGGTATCCACTTGACACTGGTTTGTCCAAAGCAGTTTAGAATCAAAGGGAAAGTGATGTCATTTGTGAGACGAACAATGATCAGACAGAGGAATGCTGCAATGAAACTCACGGCAACAACAGACTTTCTCTGTAATGAAAAGAAAATAAATCATTAAAATAAGATATATATTTTTTTAAATTTACAAAAAAAAAAGTATCTCCTATTGGACGATAGGGAAAAATCCTACAGAAAACTTTATGTAAAATTATTTTGTATGACTGTCATCTTGCTGCAGGAGCACAAAGAGACAGGTGTACTGGGTCATTTTGCTTCAGTAAATACACAAAGAGAAAACACCATTTGTACCCATATCACATAAAGCTTATTTGGAAGAGGAAGATGACTGCAGGTTTTGTTCTTGTGCAAAAGAATTTACACTCTAACCTTAAATATTTTAAAACAAATGGTTGGTGAAGTTAGCACAATATTCTGTTTATTACAGAATCACAGATTTACAAAGGAAGGCAATGGTATCTTGGACAAGATGTTCTTTGTTGCTAATAATATAACAAATCTGAAGTCTGTATCTTAATTAACCTTTGCTTTCCACCTTTAACCTATCCAGCTGGTTGGACTGGTTAATGTAACTCAAAAAACACACAAACTTTTTTCCCTGGGTAAGTCCTCAATCTGCTGGAGAAAAACTTAAAGAAAGCTAAAAATGAGGGAAAAATTTTACTGTCTAAAATATTGCAGCCATTTTTTCCTAGCTACTGAAAAAAAAAAAAAAGCAAGAATCACAGCACACAGAAAATTTGAAGGAACATTAGCTAAATAATACATTACAGTGGATGTCAACAGCATGGCTCTGTCTGTTGTGAAGTGTTAGGAGGCTGCAATTAGTACCAAAGAAGAAAAAAAAGGCTGAGATAGGAAACCTGGATGAATGAGGTCACCACAAGGAGAAAAGGAAGAGGATGATGAAGGGCAGCGTCCTGGCAATGGGAATCAGTGAGGAATCTGAGTCAGCTAATGTCTGTTTAATGTGAAATTAAACCCAGCAAATCTTCAGAGGTCACTGTAACCACCACAACCCAATCATGGCTCTCAGCATCCACAAAAGACACTGCACTTTTCATCAGCTGCATTACAACAGATTTATATTAAATTGCAATAAACTGGCTAGGGAGCACTTCTGTGTCACTTCTCTTTGTGCCAGATGGAGACAGAAACATTTAGCTATATATCAGGGCCTCGTAAGTGTTAAGAGCAGCTGATACGTGAAGCACAAGTGATAATCATAAAGCAGAAAAAAGCATAGATTAGTCATATTATTTATTGCAAGTATTTAAAAGGGAATCTAGGTATTTATTCCACTACAATGAGATGCTTCAATCAAAATCTCCACAATAGGAAGAAGTGATACTGCCCTACAGGATGCCTCTGATTTCCACATATTCTATGCTTTTGGTTTGTCAAATGCCACTCTTTACTTATTTTGTGCAGATATGTTCCAAACTTGAAAACATTGCGATCAGCTCTGTGTGCTTCATGAAAGCAGCTTTTCTCAATAACCTCTGCCCCAAGAAGAATGCGGGTGGGGTATCTAAACCTTTTGGCCTTCATTAGGATGCCATGTGGTTTTTATATTCCTTCTCTTTGAAAACACTGCAACAGGGAAGAGGGAAAGTACAGATTTCTTTAGTTTTGTCATAGGAAAATGTTGTTCGAAGAAGAAAAATGCAAAGAAAGTTCTATAGGGTGCTTAGCCACAAAGAACCTGCAGTGATCGGAACTGCATGATGAAAGGAATGGATTTGTTTTTGCAACAGACAGAAATCAAGGCATGTGTTTCAAGGGTTTCAAAGAAATCTTGGCATATGTGAACAGAATGCCTGCTCAACAACTTGTACAAAGGGCAACTGTGTTCAAGAGCCACTTCCACTGCAATTTTTATGGAAGGTAAGAGATCAAGCAATTTGCATTCTCCAAAGGAAAGATTATTACAAATCAGAATTTCACCGACTTTATAAATTTCACAGTAAAAATATTAACATACAAACAAGCATCTACTTAAAAATTTCAGCCTTCTTAAAGATCAAGAAAGGCAGCCTGCTCTCTGGCCAAGTCTGCTAAAGGGCACCTCCGTAAAACATTGGTTCCCCTTAAGTTCCTCCCTCTTTTATCTGCTGAAGGAAAAATAAAAGAAATCGGCATTATTTGTCTTTAAGCACATCCCGTAGGATCTCCCTTCCTGCAGATAAAGGCTTTTTCCAGATGACTGCCAGAGATCCCAGGAATTGTTCAGACACAACAGAGATGTGTGTGGATGTATATCAGTCTCTAATCCATCTCCAACTTTTCCCTAACACTGAAATATCTTGTGCATAAATCTCAATCTTTATGTTTTCTAATTCAGTATAGATGTTTTTGTGCTGCTAATATTGTAATTAAAATGCATATTTAGTTATAAGCATTTTTGAGACATATTCAGTGATGAATAAACTAAGAAATTTTTAATCAAATGGATCGCTGATGACTCACCGCATATTGACTTTTATAGCATTTTATTTCATTCCCTGAAGTTACACACTGGACCAGTATAAATGACAGTTGCAAGAATAAAAAAAGTACCTATGAATAGAGAATCCTTTTGGAATAGTGGGGGGCTTTCTTGCTTAATTATATTGAGTCCAAGTAGACGGACATTAACGTGTGTTCTGATCTGTACTGCACCCATGCAGTACAATACCTGAGACCCCACTGGGTAAAAAACAACATTAGAGTTATTTCTTTTCAACTCTTTTTGTTCAACATCTGCAGTAATAGAAACCTTTTTTCAGTTTTGGTTTTTTCCTTAGACACCAGGCTAACTGTCAAGAGCATATATCAAAATCAATAAGCAATAGGCATGATTCACTCTTCTAAAGCTTGAACTTACATATTGTTCAAGAGATGAAATGAAAACAGGGCTGCCATTCTGGTTAGGATTTCATGAAAATTTGGTGGCAATTATCCCCAGTACTTTCCTGTGTATGTGTGTATATATGTATTATATAATATTATGTATATAATACATGTACATATATTGGTAACATGGTGCCTATTGCTATTTTATAACCTTCACATCTGCTTTTGACTGTTTACTAGTGCAGGGGACATTCATTAACTTCAGTTTGGCAAGAAATTTACAGCTGAGCAAGTCTGTCATTTTTCTTTCTTAATCTTTTAAGAAGCACAGAGAAGACAAGGCCATTTTTTATAGTTCAATAATATCTGATGGAAGAATGAGACAGTTTTTTGTGTTGTATACAGTTGTGTAGCTGGGAGGAAGAAGGGAAATACTTGCAGGATAAGCAGAGAATTTTCTCAAGTTATAAATTTTACAGAGGTATCTAGTAAAATCTTTATTATGCTTTCTAGACCAACAGCAACACTCTGCCATTTCTAACATATAATATGGCAAAGATTGTCAAAACACTTTACAAACAATAATAAGCTCTCACCCTAGTGAAACAAATAGCTAAAAACAAAGCAAAACAAACAAAAAAACCCCAACACTTCCTTAAGATCGCAAAGAAATCACAGAATCTACTTCTAAACTTTCTTTCTAGAAAACGTTACCTCTCTGGATTGTTATTTCTATTATTTCTGCCTGAATTTATTACATGCCAGAACAGAATATAGCAGTATGGAAGACTCCAGTAAAGAAACACTGGAACTGCTAAGGCTCTGTTCTACAAGCAGTAATTGAATATAAATATTTTTTCCAGAAATTGATTTTTTTAAAGCATTCATTTCATTCGTTCTCTTCATGGATACATAATGACACTGTGCTTAGAAGGACAAATGAAAGGTAAAGAGTTACACAAGGTTTTATGTATCTTAGATGACAATATGTAGTAAAAATTACAAGTATATTGAATAACTCAGTCACTTTAATATCTCTGCACATCCAACTACCACTACTGAGGGACTGATGCAGGGTTTCAGGCTTTTTATTCAAGTGTAACGCCAATTGAAAACAATAATGGCTACACTTACTGAATTTGTTTCGTTTTGTAGACCACTATATGGAAAAACTAGCTTTATTTAATTTTCTCTTTTATAGTCTTCAGTATCCTCTTCAAATACTGCTTTCTGTTACAGCAGAGCATAAAATGGAATTCTTTCAACACACCACTTCAGAATACCTTATGATTTCACCAGTTCTGGAAATAAATACACCTTCCAGCTATTGCTTTAGTCCAAACCACCCTCTAACAGGACTGCTGGAGGGATGCTCAGGCAGGGGTCCTGAAACTTTTCAGAGAGGAGCAAGACTACACAGTAAAGATCCATTTAGAAAGAGACATGTATCCAACACTATTTGCATAAAATCGGTAGCTGAGGATTTACTTTTCTCTCCTCCAGAAGTGAAAGTTAATATGAATAGGTTCAAAGGCAGCACTGGAGAGAGCTGTCAATGTTTTTGCTCTCAGGAGAACAAGCTGAGCAGGTAGGGGGTTATGTGAGAAGGGTGTATTTTGAGTTAAAAAAAAAAAAAAAAAGAGTAAAACTAAAATTAAAGTTGTCTTTTTTATTTTTTTTCTGGAAAAGGGGACCTTTACTAACCTGAAATTTAAGCAGCCAGGAAACAGTGTGTCTGAATTAATCTTTGAAACTAACATTTAGACAAAGAAGTAAAAATGTTCACATGGCATACAACCCTTCAAGGCAGCAAACTTGTGAGAAACAGGAGATATGTGAAAGAGTTTGTATTTGCTGGACAGTTGCACCATGGTTCAATCTACCTGATGAGCTAATTTTCCAGTACATGAGCAGTATGCTTTCTGCTGGACATACAGCAAATTCATTTCTAGGATGTTTCTATTTGGGTTTGTTTTTGGATAAAGGTATGAGGAACTCATAAAGATACTTTTTATAGTATATATTACCACAGTATTGTAGTATAGAGCATTTCATGTAGGATGCAGATCAACTGTGTTAAATGCCATGCACACAAAGGCAGACTCAAGTTTACGATCCAAGAGAAAAATGGTAGTGAGGCCCACATTTTACACATCTCATTTCTAGATGGGGCTGCACTGAAGACTGCAGTAGCTATACTAACCTGGACAGGCAAATAGCCCATACATTTTAGGCAGAGATTCCCATTTTAAGTACTGGCATAGTCTGACCTTACTTATTTCTCTTAACAAAGTTCCAGGAATATGTTTCAGAATATCTTGCCCATTGAGTACAATTGTATTCCTTATATGTGCAGGAGTCTGTTCACTATTCATCCTTGGAAAACATGAAAAGGAAAATATCAGAAGCCACCACAAGAGAGAGATTCCAAATAGCAATGTATATGCAGTTAAATAACGTAATGACCACTCAGATACTGCTTAAGAAGTTGATGACATATTTCTCAGTTGACTAGTCCTTAACTCAGGACACTCAAACTGCATAAAAGCACAGATCAAAGTAGTGGCCTCAATTAAATTACGAGCTTTATCAGTTGTTTAAAAAGGCAGTGAGCTTGCAGCAAGGCCTGGTGGGACACTGCAGAATGGGCTTCTTGGTGGCTCTGAAACCCAGGGACAAATCCCAATGCACAACCTTTGCCTTCTGTGCTGGTCTCTCACTCCCAGGTGTTAGGAAAACAATGTGTGAACTAGTTCTCATCAGAAGGAAGCAAAACACAATTTCACATTTACAATAAAATCTGTGATCTGAAACATATTTTGTGAATACACACAGTTTAATAGTATACTAGCAGTGCAATAGCACCCAAAAGCCACAATCAGGAGCCAATCTCCATTGTGCTAAAAGCTATAAATCCTTTGGATTCATTATTTCTGCAGTGTATCTCAATAGGACCTAAAGGAAGTCATAAAAATTGATAGTTTTCCAAAAGAAATTCCTCCAAGCAGTAAAGTTTAATCTCTCACTGATCTGTTATCCAGATAGAATAATACAGGGACAGTAACATATATATCCTACCCAAACACACATTCTATCACCACATCATACTCTTCTCATGCTGGGTGAGCTAACTGAATTGAACTTGACCTTCAAAGCCCTTGGAATGCAACAAAATATCTCTATTTTCTGACATTTATGGGTAGCTTTTCTGCATGGCTGCTTTTATTGCCTAGAAAATAATGGTGAAAGCTCTGTGTACAAACCTACTATAAACACTGACAAATCACATGAAAGGAAGACAGATTTATTTGGTGTGGATTACTCCAGAACTAATCTAATCAAATCCAAGATTTACATTTTTAAAGCATATCAAAAATTCGCTGAGTTCACATTTTGATACAATAGATATATATTACTATTACTCTAATCTGCAAGTATAATTGAACTGATCTTGATTTTCAGTGCTTTTATTTTTTGCTTTAAAAAAGGCCTTATGTATTTCACATGCAAATGCAGCTTAGAGCTAGCACTAGGAATACCCTCTGGAAAATGCATTCAGAAGAATATCAATCTAATAAAGCTTAGATAAGAAATGCACTTGAATGAATGTATATTAAAAAATGGAGGGCTAGGTACGAAGAGGCAAACATTTCCCATTCACAGTTTCCATTAAAGAAACCACATCTGGTCAGCATAACAGAGGTGATCATGAATACTTATCTGACAGACTGTGTCCGCTTTGTTGGAACAAACATGACACGGACAGGCACATCACAGCTTTTCATCCCTTAGCCCATGGAACATGGAGGGACTATCAAGTGTCAGAAATTATTCCAAACTCTTCTTCTGCCTCTGTGCACATTTTCCATATTTGCATGCAAAAAGCAAACAAAGTAATGAACATTCAGACTGTCTGCTTGTAAATAAAACTGGCTGTGGCTCACTGCCCAGTACAACTTGTGGGCTGTTCTCTAGAATTAGAGTCACAGAATTGCAGGGGTTGGAAAGGACCTCAATAGATTGAGTTCAATCCACCTGCTAAAGCACGTTCCCTATAATAGGTTGCATAGGCAGGTGTCCAGATGGGTCTTGAATATCTCTAGATATTCACAATCCCTCTGGGCAGTTTGTTCCAGTGCTCCATCACCCTTACTGTAAAGAAGTTCTTCAGCATATTGGTATGGAACTTCCTCTGTTCAAGTTTTAGGGCAGTGCCCCCTGTCCTAAAAGATGAGGTGGGCCCATGATACAAACAATGCAGCTCCACCATGGGAAGGACACAGACTGCTCCTGTTATGTGGCCTGACCCCAGACAAGTCCTCTCTATTTTGTTTCTTAATTTGACTGTAAAAGTACCCTAACAGCTTCTAGGGAACATTGTTCTAATCTCAGGCAGTAGTTAGCAGTTTAAACCTCTACCTTTACCTCAGTGTTTCTCAAACAGGGACTACCAACAAAACAATAAGTCTGGACAGGACAGAGTGCCCCACTCTCCTGCAGCTACGAGCTGCCATTCACGCCACAGGTTGGCAGCAGCCAACCACCATTCACTGTGCCCGCATCCTCTATCCGAGTGTTTGGGTTTGCAGCACTTCATGCAGCCACTGCAAGTTATGAAAGTATTTTATGATCTACTCCAATCACTACCAGTCAGGAAAATAGTTCCGCAGTGCTCAGCAAAAGAAATAGCAAAGATTTCCTCAGTGAGCCTCCAAGACTTTCAGCCATAAATCTCAACAAATAATGTCTTTTTTTTTTTTTTTTTTAATTTAAGACTACTATACAGATTAATGAGACAAGTTGTCCACAAGTCAGGGGAAGAACACAATGATCCATCTTAACTTGTTTCATTTCTAAATTTATTCATTGTAAATGTTATATAATGTGACATTCACACATTAGAGGAGAAGTTAAGGAACAAAATGCACATCACTAATAAGTTGATCATTTTTCATTTGGCTTTAGATGCCAAAATTAATGATGCCCTTCATTTTTCATTAGTTTTTTTTTTTAATATATACTTTGCTTCACTAAATCAGAAACAGAATAGGTGAGCAATCAAAATATTTCCAATTTCCCTGTATTTCCACAGGTATCCGACCCCACTGCACTAGAAAATAGATTTAATGAGTTTAAATCCTAGGTCTGTTGGGACTCTGACATTTTTCGCTAGGAGATACAAATGCAGATTTTAATGTTCCAAGACATTAAAACCTGATACTTTCTATTTTGCATTCTTTGTCACTCAGCACTCACCACAAATGTCACCATCTAAAATAATAGGAGCAGTTGTGTTTAGGTTTTCGAAAAATGTTCTTCCCCATGTGACAGATAAGTCACAGAAACATATCTTGAGAACAGCATCTCAATCTATTCTTTGGTCTTCAGACAAGTTGAAAGATAGTTCACAATGGCCTTAAGCCACGTTACTTGGGAAATATCCCAAGGAAACATGGTGTGTGTGGGCAGTACCATGGCAGGAAAGCTACCACAGCCACGTTATGTTACAGAAGATATATACTTTACTTTTGAACAAAGTGAAATTCTCACACTAAGTGATTTAGCCTCTCAAATTTTGACCAATACCAAGGATGACATACGTTGTCCACTGAAGGGTAAAAGTGTACACAGCATTAAAAAAAATGAAGTATATCATGGTTAGAGACATTTTATTCCATTCTTCCTCCTCTCCCCCTTTTTTTTTTTATTGAGCACCAGAGCTATCATCTCCTAAAAGCCACATATTGAGGCCTCAAAGACACAGCAGCTGCCATATCCCTCGAAAGTGAAAGGAAAAGAGGTTTTGTGACACAATGAAACTGGAGGTGACAAAAGTCAACCTAAATACCAATAAGTACAGAAATATGCTTGTAGCCCATCTTCCACTTTTGTCTATTGTTTCCATTATATGCTCAAAGAAATAGAAAAGTAATGTAGCTTCCCCTCATATACCCAATGTATTTCTTTCTAGCAATCCAGTGACTACTGAAAACAAGAAGAAATCTCTTCAACAATTAAAAATCTCAGTTATTTCCATCTTTCCTACCTGTGGAATAGATTCCCATTTCATATTTATATAGAGATAAATTAACATGCTATTTTATTGCACAACAGCCTTGGAGAAAGAAGAATCAGAAGATCATCAAAGATAACCTTTGCCACCTGCAGCCAAAGCTGCTGACTACAGTGAAACAAATCTATAATATTATGTAGGGGCAAATGATTTGATTTTTTGTTAAGTACATCAAGGCCAAGCACAGCTCTTCATAGGAATCAGGAAGGTCAATAAGCCAGACTAAAAGACTATTAAAAACTGTATCAGATAGAAATAAGTGACACAATAATAGTCCACAGTGGTTAAAAAATGTTCTGATCAAAATCCAAACAAGTTCAAAACTTCTCTGTTGCTTACTCTACATAAGATTCAAACCAGGTGAGATGAGCACATTACCAGCAGCAAAATTTGATTTTTTAATTATGCTATTGTCTAGTAATGAATAAATTAGGTTTGATTCATTTTATTCTCCCCTCCCATGCAGCACAATTACAATGGTACTGGAATAAGATTAAGAAATATACCATTTAATCAAAGCTTTTTAATTCCCATATATGATTTAATTTGATCACCAAATTTGATCTATAATGATATTAATAGATAGAAAAATCCATAGTAGAGTCCATTATTGTTGAACTTTATCATCTTTTTAGAAAGTACAATAGTAAAATTATCTATTAATTAGATTAATTTCAAAGAAGTGTAAATCATCCTGACCCATGATACTTGCTTGCAAAGCTATTGTGAGAGAATAATTAATAGGCAATCGTCCAGAAGTGTTATTCAGAGCAGAAGTGAGCCTTGAACTTCCAGTCACTAGACTCAAATTCTTACCAAGAATACAGAATACAGTTTACAGAACCTCCAGCATCGCAGGGCACTGCAAGAAGAAGGAAACTAAGTGGATTTTTACTGTTACGTATATTCTGTGTTACTGCTCTGCATGACCTTGAATTAAAACTGGATATAAGTCAAAATCTCAAGGTGAGAAGGACCACGCCACTCAAATAACAGCTCCCCATATAAAGAACATGTCTTACAAGTCATTTCATTTGTAACCTATTCTGACAGAAAACTGTATGGCCTTGGGCAAGTATTTAACCCTACAGAGTATTTGGCAGTAAATACATACAGAAAGGAAGATGGATGAAACATAAGAATAGGTTTGTGATGGAAAGGTGAGAAAAATTACATGAAATCAATTTGATTCATCAATAGATTAGACCCATCCCAAACACTTAGCTGCTCTCAGGTCCTACATTTAACAATTATATTGTAAGATCTTTATGGCAGCAATAGCATCTGCTAAAAATGAATGGGAAGTAATCAAGACCAGAATCTTATATTCACATGTAAATTTTCAGTGGAAATTAGTTCCTATGTTTTCTGATGAGCTGTATGTCACACTGCACTATCTTTCTAATAAATAGCAGTATGTCTTCAGTTGTGATGGATGACGTACTTATCTATGAAACCTCTTTATAATATACTGAGAGACAATCAAAAGAATGTACTTAGAAGCTGAAGAGAGAACAGAATTGGTTTTGCGCGCACACAGACTCCCAGGAATGTGGAGCTGGAACACTGATCGACAGAGAGCGTTACCCCTCTCTACTATGACATTCCCCATGTGACAACTCCAGTTTCAAGTTTTATAACATCAAAGCTTTTAACACAGGGTAGCTAAGATGGCTGTACAGAACAAAAGCAGATCAGTGACCTGAAAACCTCAGACAGAAAAGATTCCCAGTTGGTTTTTACCTCTAAGTGTCGCACTGTACTGGAGTAACAGAATGTGATAAATAGAATTGCTTAGCTATAATTCTAAGAAAGTGCTAAGCTTGATGGTACTAAGGAAGAATACTTTTGCTTGGGGAAAATATAGTGTTTTTCTGACAGACGGTTTAGCAGATGCTAACTGCTAAATTCAGCAGAATTTCAAAGAATGTCTTAAGTATAGTCAATGGGAGAAGTGCCTCACAGTGCAACCCTTAATTCCAAGTCAGAAGCACTTGGTTCGACACTCACTAACATCTGAAGTTCTTTTATAACCAAGCTTCAAGCAAAAACTCCACCAAAAACATCACCTGTACTTCTATTATCTCTCTAGAAAACTGAGGAAAAAAGATTTTTTTTAAATTTATTTTCTAATTAGCAAGGCCATTAAGCACGAGGCACCAAGAGATATGAATGGAGAACAAGCCACATAAAGAAACAGAAGCATCTGAAAGCACCTTTGGTTTGTTACACAGAGACTTTTTTGGGAGAAATCCCTACATGTGGAAGATCAACCTCTGCCCAGACTGCAGCAGCAGCACCATCAGCCGCCCCAGGAACCTGCACGAAGGCAGAGGCCCACACATGCTGTCAACTGCCACCTCCAGAAATCCAAGCCTAAATTTGTCATAAGAACAGGTACCTTTCTCCCAGCTACTGAGACATCCTAGCACATTAGAGACGGTTTCACTAAGAGCCACATACTGTGAATGGCCCATGCAGTACTAAGAAATTCAAATCAGGGATTTGCACATGAGGTGAAAGAATTCATTATCCTCCCCATTCCCATCCTTTTCTTTTAAACCCATGCTCTCATTTCTTGTTCTTTGATTTTATTTTCTCCTGCTTTGATCATCCAGAGCTGACCATGAGGATTTGTTCCATCTAGTCATCTTGCAGCGGAAGCAGGAGCTGGAAGCCAAGCTGAGAGGTGCTGGACAGCAGTATATCCTGCTATAAAGCAAGGGGTCTGATTCTAATCTTATTTATCTGAAAGACCTGCCAGGAAATCAGGAACAGTGTGATACAAATACTATACGTACAATTTTTCATTTTCTGATACTAGAACAGATCAGCACACAGTGACAAAGAGAACAAAGCAGAACTGTTCCCACCCCCATTGCACACATGGTTTCAAATGCACAGATGGTCCTATGAGAGCAGAATGAATTCTTACATGCAGAATTATCGGATACCTTATTCTTTAATATCTCAAAGTGGCAGGAGTAAAAGAAAAATGGAACTTGAAGTATCTTACTTCAAACAAAAGGGAGGTATTTAAATAGGAGACTCTCATGGGAAAGATATCATATCACTACAAACAGCACACTGGTTCAGAATATAATAGTAACGATAACATTACTAATGGAAGTAAGACATCCTCAATTTCCCTATGGATTGTAAATTAGAGAACCGAGCACTAGAGCCGAGTTACCTATAGCACGTGCATGCACACACACCCCCACACACCCCACTCACCCTTCGCAGTCACTCAATTGCCATGTCAGATCAAAGACAGTCAGAGCATAGATGGAAAGTTCCTCATCTGCACCTACCTGCAGACTTTGTTTGCCACTGGACCCAGACTATAGCATGAAGCAATATTATATGCATTAGTCCCTGGAGGTTTCTGCAGTTCATGATCAAACAGAGATGAGTTTTCCATCTTCCTCCTACTGCTTGTGTATCATTTAGCATTACAAGATGTTCTATGAATAATGGAAATAATGAAACCATGTCCTCTAAGAGGCTCTCCCCAGGCCAGAGACACACACGCTGTAGTTATTAAGGAATTACACATGGCTTGATTAGCTGGCAATTTCTCCAAAGTAGTGCACGTGTTACAGCTCAGTTTTGCCTACCTTTCCTTCAGTTGGGACATTATTTTGGGACTTGCTCTTCAAAACAAACACTAACATTCACAAAATGTTTAGGAATAAAAGTAGCTCTGAAGTGATCAGGAAATGTAGAAGTTATTTGGACAAGAGGGCTTGACAGACAGGTAGATAGGTGGATAAACAGGGTGGTGAAAGCATTATTTCCAACAAAAGATGGCAACTATTCTTTTACTTGTTTCCTTTTTGGTTATTGGACACTGCAATTTGAAAATAAATGATAAGATAAGACATAACTTATAAGGTGTGTTGGTTTTTTTTCCTCATTTATATACAAACTTAATGACCAGAAAGAAAGACCACACTCTGTCTGTTCTTAACAAACCTTCACAATCATACAAGTCATCCAAGGATTCAGGTCTGAGGAGCAGCAAGACAGGATTCAATTTACTGACTACAGAATAATTTTTTGTAGTACTTAAGTACACTGTAACAGCAAAATTCTTCCGGGACTTATTTAGTAAAGTAGGATACAATACTCTAATTCTGGCTCCATGCTGGCTTAGTACATTGTATAACAAATCCAGGGCCATGCAGGAATTCATGGTTGTAACTGGTTAGCATAGCCAGAAAAAAACACTTTAAAGCAACTAAGATGGAATTGAATCTTGCCAAGGCAAAAAGTCTTTTTTTTTTTTCCCTTGAATTGTTGCCAAAGAGGACATATCACACAGTTTTAGTTCTGTTTGTTAGAAGCTCACTATTAGTTGAAGAGCAAGACCTACAGGAAGCAAGCATAATTACATGATTCCATGATCTTAAACAGAAGAACTCATTGCTAAAAATATGCTAATGTTAGATCTGAGGCGTGTATGGTTTGGTTGTATTTTTCTGATTTTTTTCCCCCTTTTTCTTTGCTTAGAACTTTGATGTGACTCATCTGTCTGCTATCCATCCTTTCTAACTCTTGTAACTTAAGTAGACTTCTGGAAATCCCAATGAAATCAGAAAAGCACTAGGCTAGTGTCTTATCTCAGAGGTAACTAAATTCCCAGCAGAGAAATCACAGCTGATCAGATCAACAACCAAAATTGAGGTCAGGTAGGCACAACTCAGCTATTCAGCATTTTGCTTGACATTTTGCTGGCCAACCACTGTACATGCATAGTGCCTGACTTGACAGATCATTTGCCATCTTGCATGCCAAGAGAACAGCAAGGGAGAGCAGGTAAGCAGGAGTGTATAAGAAGGATAAAGGACACATTAGATGACCACTCATGGAGAAAAACCTGTATATGCAAATGTCACTGATCCTGTAAAGAAACTCTAACAGTATCTCAGCAGACATAACTATCCAAAATTAAAAGAACCCTATGCCGTCCTATACATAGGTACCTCAAATCTACTTCTGAAGATGCTTTAATGCAACAAGCTAAAAAATACAAGCGTTTGTCTCACATGAGACAAATAGCTCCACAGTCACACCACACTGAGTCTGATTTTTCTCCTCACATACACAAGCTAATGCTGTGCATTACAAGTTTACTGAACTCCTGATTTTTCATCAGTGTGAAAAGAATTAAGTTTAAGATTAATAGACAATTAAAGTGGTATTTTAAACACCACAAGCTAAATGGAAAATGTGTATATGAGAATTCTGGTAGTCACTGATCTCTATCAGATTGTTGTGGTTTTGTTTTCTTTTTATTGTTCTGTATCAATGGTAAAGTTACAAACTGATAAACAAAGACACAAGGCTAGACAGCCATGCTATTCTAGCATCTCACTGAAGATGAAAGGAAAAAGTACATTACATCAGATTTGAGCACATGGCAGGTTTATTAAAAAAAAGCCAGTGAGAGGGTGAGAGAGAACAAAAGAAAAAAAATCCTGAATTTAGGGAATATACAGTGCATGTGGCTAGAACTATATTTTCCATTCCCAGGGATGTGCTTAAATACTTCCTCAAGCCAGCAACGTGATTACAATGAATTGGTGCATTGAAATGTTCTGAGAATGGAAGCTAATCCGGTTTAAACAAGTGAGAAATGAGGATGCTACAATGTTGAATATTTAATTAACGAAAGAAAAACAGAGAAGATTCACTAGAGACAACTGTTCTGTGTTCCCAGGCTTTGGCTAGCTGGCTTGAGAAACATTTCCACTGCTAAACTCAATTTAAAGAAAGGAAAAGAGGCAGAGGCATGCAAGATCCTGATATTGTTCAATTAACATTTTACCAAAAGATTTTGACACTAGCATCACAAAACAGCCCATTTAATCTGTAGGAAAATGCCTGCTCCGGATTGGTTCGGCATGTTCTGGAAATGCTGTCTGATCATTCCTCAACCCAGAAGATTGAGAAAACTATCTTAAAGGATTACAACTTACAGACTTACATTTCAGAGTTGTACAATTGCTGGAGGGCACTGCTGAGAAAAGGCATTTCAGGAGAGTATTGCACAGAACGTTCATCTCAAGTGTTCTCTACCTGTGAATTCAGCATATCTGCCTTCCTGGACAGCAGCAAATGAAGGACCCAGACAGGTCAGAAAGGAAGAAGAGAGAGCAAAACATCATTTTCCTCTATCCCATCTTGTGAACACGCTCTTGATAGTGCACAGGTCCATTTGATAAAGCATTTTGATTGATAACAACTGTGCCGTTCTTCTGAAGAGTCCACATGAGTATCACAGATGGTGAGATAACTCACTGTAATTTTCTCACCAAAGAACACGGAATCAGGCTTTCAGCCCACATACCAGTCAATAGTTTCCAATAAAATTAACTATAAGAAGTGGAGATTGTTATCGTTTGATTGAGTTTTTCTGAGGTAGAGAAATTTTTTGCTAGCATTTCCGAGCTTTAGATTTTCCCAACACCTGTGGCTCTGCTGCAATGCTGGAATCTATTTTGCACTCAGCATGTTAAAAGTTTCTGCCCTGGTGACTCTGAATGCACAGTATCAGTTTTTGACAGTAAGAATTGAAAATATGGGAAAGCAAAATAGGGAAAATGAGAATAATAGTGAACTACAAGTGACTTAACTGAGATGCCAGGATGGTAGTAGCACGTATGGCAGTAGTGGGGTCTGGTAAAAGTTTTGTAACATCTTTGCCTTATTCTGTACTAGTGGGGTAATGAGACTCACTGTGTCCTGCTACTCACAACCTATGTAAAATAATTTAATTCAGTTACATGTAGAGTGGATTCATGGGGTGAGGGAATCTAAATCTGAAAACAGACCAACTATTTTGCTGTACCAAAAGTTTATAAAAATTGAAAAAAAAAAATATATTAGCGTGTACTGTAAAGCCATAAGTAACTTTCTCACATGCTTTCCACATTAAGAGGCAATGCCCAACCATTCTGATTTGCCAAAACAAAATTTCATTCACACCGCAGAGGACTTATTCTTTTCAGCTGGTGGGTTGCAGCATTTTCCTTTGCAGATGTGATGAATATCTGAATTATTACTGTGTGTAATTGCGACAGTTACAAAAATCAGATCATTATGCGTAATTTCAAAGTTGGAAACTTTGCCTTCCTGAATAAAGGTCACAGTTCCTGGCAGTGAGGGGAACGTTCTTCACTACGGCCACAGACCCTCAGCTGACTTTCCCAGAATTATGATCAGAGCTCATCCTTTCCTCAACTGCCAGCATACAGGCTCAAAATTAAAAAATAAAAAGAGTCAGCAGAGATTGGCATTAAGAGACAACAGACAACCCAACTCTAGCATGTTTTTGGATTTTTCAGTCAGAGTGACTAGATGGGTAATAGCTAACTCTAAAAAGCCAGTTTGGACACATCTTCTCTTCCTCCCTCCCCTGATCACTACAGTTCTTTCATTTCTGGCTTTCATATATTCTCAGTGGCATCAGATTTTTTATTAAGTCTTCACTAGTTCACTAAGTGTTCTCTAGTTTCTCTACTAGACCATAAACAGTTAAGATCTCAGACACATCTGGAGTCTCCAGCAAAGATAAAGAAACAATATCTGAAGTCAGGTTAGATTAATCCTTTTTTTCTATATCTATTTTACTGGTTTTCTTGCTTCCTCCACACATTCAAGCTACAGCACTGTGCTGTACCAGGACCACATCCAGGAATGAAGTGCTCACCAGAGGCATCTTTCACCTGCTGCCAAATGGCATCATAGGTTTTGCTGAACTTGGTGCTCCAGGCAACTCTCACACCAACTTTGTATTCCATAACAAAGCCACTGAGGTGACAGCAGCATCTACCAAGAAATCCTGCCAGCAGTGCTTAAGGTTTCTGAGCTGCACTTCAGCTGTTCTTGTTTCAAAAGCTGAGGAACTATCCTTGCTACTTATGCTTGTGAAATTCATGGTGGCCTCTGCTATTGCCATTCCCCCATGAGTACGTAGAAGAACTATTGCTAATGAGGTAAACTACTGGCTTCCCACTGTAGGATAATACTGCACTTGTGTACTTGCACAAAGGCAGCACACAGCAGTGTTCATGTCGTAGTGTAAAGTGTTTGGTAGAGGAACAGACAAGATGATGCTTTTGCCTCACTGAAACGGGATTGTGGAATATTCCTGGGTAGGGATTTTAATTGTTTCAAACCAGCCTTCCATTTCCAGTGGCTCTTCACACTCTCTAAAGCACAGACAGCAGAAATTACCATCTAGCCACTGACAGAAGGAGCAGCACACTTGGATTCTAACATCTCCCTAGACATGCGCACCCATTCTGGTGAAGAAATGCTGTACCAACACAGCAAATATCTGAATCTGAGCTTGTTACTTAAGAAGTAAATGAGAAACATAACTCTCTCCTTATAGCTCAAGGGCTGTAGTAACGTTGTTCCCATGAATCTTACATTTTCCCTGAATAGCACCAAACTTTGGAGAGCTGGTTTCCCTGCCAGTGTTTGTCATGCAGGTATCACCCCTGCAGTCTCACCAGGCTGCCCACATGCTCCCTGCCTGCAGAGAAGCCCTAACAGCATTTCTGCTGTGAGCTTTCTTGGAATATGCACAGTACTGGCTATTTGCCTCCAAGCCTCCTCCTCTGTCATTGCTTTCAGTGATCTGTCTGAACAGCTTGCTTTATTTTCAACCCTCACGCCTTTCATTTACTGGCATTTAGTTCTGCGCTCAGCATCTTGCCTCTGGAGAGTTCTTTCCTTTGGGAAGAAATGCCGTAGCTCCATTGATCGGCCCGATCTCTGTATGTAGCAATTTCACAGGAGCACACTATACTGCTTGAACTCTGTGCCACAATTTCCACTGTTTTGCAACAGCTTCAAAGCTCTCAAAATGGTCTCATCAGCAACACGATTATCTTTTTAAAAAGCTGCACTGCTCCTTGAGTGCTGTCATTCAGTAACCCTGCTTGCACTGAATGGAATAGCATCTGTGCCACAAGACTAGAGCATACATTGTGCCTTGAAAAAACAAACACTACTTCAACTCAGAAACAGAGCTCCATCTAAACTGCCAAAGGTGCCTTGATTTGCCCTTGCTCCTTTTTACTGCAGCTGATAAAATTGCAATTAAATCTCTTTCTTTGCAATAAAACCTCAGAATTCGCTTCTGTTTTGAAAAGTTCACAACAGTATCTGCTACAACCAGCTCCCGCACAGAGAACATGACTAGCTTTTCTTGCCTATTTCCATGCAAATCTCACTTTCAATTTTATGAACCAAATTTAAAGAAAATTGTTCTTCGAATAAAGAATCTATGATTTTAAAATCCTTAAAGACTCTGTTCCCAGAGCAGGAATATAAAAATTTTCATAGAAATCTGGCTTTTAATTTCCTTTCTACAGTTGCATTTTACAGTTATTTTTTCATAACGCTGTTTCTGAATTGTCTGTTTTCCAGTCATGCGAAGTGAATCTGTTCTTGTTACATCAGCATTGTTGAACAGAAGACATTTTTAACTCCAGCAATACCTAACCTCATCAACTTCCTCAACTGAAAAAGGATATATACACATACATACACACACTTCAATTATTTCATAGGCAAGTAATACATATATATATATATATGTATATATATATATATATTTTTTTTTTTCCTGTGGAGTGCCCAGTACTTTTCCCTCAACTTTTCCAACGTTATCACTCTTCAGACAGAACAGAGGTCTTCCTCCGATGAGACAGGATGAAAGCTACTAGTCCATTCTTAGCCAAAGCTCTTGCAAATCTGAATCTCCCATTGCAGTTGCAGTCAGCCATTGCCTACAGGGGAGTTTTTGGAAAGGTCAGGTCATGCATTTCGTCTTTCTTTCCTGTTTCTTTTTGCTTTGTGTAACACTATTACATTCCCATGCCATGAAAAAAAAGTTATTAAGTGTGGTATCAAAAGCAACCAAACATCAATAAAAACTGTTTTCAAAGAAATCCACAGAGGCAGATGACTTTGTGTTTCAATAGAAATCTGATACATCAACTTATCTAATGAGCAACACCCAATGGGCCAATCCCAGCATTTCTGTTGTTTCAGCTACAACACGTTTCAATGACAGAAAAAACAAACTATAGAAACACACATTTCCCAAAGGACCTGAGTAATTCCATATGTCTCATGCTACCGGCATGGGAGAAGGATCTCCTTCCTATGGAGTATCAACAAAATGAAAGAACAGACTTCAACAGCAATGTCGGCATGAAAGGAGTGAGTTACAGATTTCAGTGAGCACTTTGTTTATTCTGCAGAGCAGGCAGATTCTTGCTCAGCATTCTGCAATTTCGGGGAACTTTAAGAGAGAACAGAACTGACACACATCAATACACTATTTTTTGGTTCCAGAGCACAGTTTATTTCACATCAGTCTGGGAAGGCAAGGGACACCATCCAGCAACTTCATTTTGGCTAATAAAGCAGTCTTGTATTATATCTGAGTGTTCTTGCTTCTAAGACAAAATATTATCCATAAGATTTAGCTACCATGCATGCAACTGCATTAAGCAGGTAGTTAACTGGGGATATTCAAATATCCCTGACTCCAAGGAAGGCATGCCTGTGGTATTCCTGCTAAAGTCCTGCAGAGAAGTACAAAGCTTTTCCAGAGGCTTGTCCACAAGGTGGGGAGAGGAAAAAAAGCCTTCTCTCTCAAGAAGGGCAATAACCAGACTCAGATGCTGCGTAATAGATGTCTAACTTCTAAATTCCAATGAGCACCGATCTCCTGATGCTATATAAGCAATAAGACAATTTTTTTTTATAACATCCCAGCCAATAGTTTTACCTCTGCAGACATGAGAAATATTCTTACTAAAAAAATAATCACAGAATCATTTGAGTTTGAAGAGCCTTTTGAAGGCCATCTAATCCAACTCCCCTGCAATGAACAGGGATACCTACAGACAGATAGGTTGCTCAGAGAATTGTCCAGCAGAAATTGCTGCCAAAATCTGTGTATTCGTGAGTGTGGTAATGTTGCCCAATATGCAAGCTCAAGTTTTTCCTGGATTATTCATTAGGAACACAAAATAACTCAACTCTGTATTTCTCCATAAGAAGGCTCCATACACTGAGCCCAGTTAGGAGGTTATAATAGCTTCATTAGAAAGCAGACCCAGAAGGATACAGAGTTAAAGGTTTCACAGTTCACTTCAACGCTGTCACTATTTGCAGTTTTGGCTTTTGAATTCCTTTCTCTGCATCTTCTTTTTAACATTTTTATAGCACTTTCAAGCTGGACAGCTTACTAAAGCAGCTGTGTCATTGCTAGATAAAATTCTAATATAGGAGTCCTTCTCTAAAACAAAACAAATAAATGCAAAGAGTATGTAGTTCCAGCCTCGCACTACTGATTTCAAATCCAACAGGAGTTTCACTACTGTGTTATCATTTACACGATAACTCAGGATAGAATTTGTTAAGTGAAATGTATTGAAGTTTACCCTGGCACTTGACCCCAGTAGGGTTCCAGCCTCCTGCATTTTTATTTTGCCTTCAAGTTGAGCATCCATTTTCAAACTGCATCAAAACATACATATGGCTCATGATAAAATTCTCAAGAGGAGGGCCACTGGTTTCTACAGTGGAAGGAACACAAACTTAGCCGTATGAGAAGAAATCTCAGCAAGGCTCTGCCTGACTGAAGTCTTTTTTACATTCAGCGTTTGAATTTTCTACACTATTTATTGCCACCATCAGAAGTTTAATCCTTAAGGTACCATTCTGCATGCAGTTCTCTTATAAGCACATGAAGGTAGCTTAATGCCAATACAGTTACATAAATTATTAACCTCATCTCCAAATACGATGCGCATTTCATCTAAGGAATTGTCTGAAATCCAAAACTTGTGTGGAAACCAAATTTGTTTTCAAGAACTCTTAAGTGATCTTTCAACTGAAGACTCTTTCAGATGCATTTTGTTAACTGCAATCAAAACTAAGAAAAAAATACTCAATTCCAAGTAATTCATCTAATGGAAACATGCATCCAGCCTACATTTCTGAATTGCTCCCTCCAGCAGACCAGACCAACATTTAAAATGCTCTTTTTTTTTTTCTTTTAGCCTGAACTCTTCAAACAGATTAATCTATAAGTATGTAATTGTAAGGCATCTTGACGTAACTCTGTACTTTGAGTGCACCATACAACTCGGGATGAGACAAATCCCACCAGAGAAAACTCTGCAAGCATCACTTCTATTATTCATTCCTTATTGCCACCCTGAGTGTTCTCAGAAGAGCTCTCCAAATGTCACCTTCCTGCTAACTCTTGCATTGCTACATACATGAGGCTACAAATACTGTTTCAAGTACATCCCAGTGTAAATGTTCAGTTTCCAGATACATGGAAAATGCATTAGTTTCTCGTAAAGTAAAAAGGCAAGAAAAGGAGGAAAAAATAAAAAGTTATGTCCACGAAGCCAGCACATTCTTCTACCTTTGCCTTATTTTAGTTTTGAGGATAAGTGAATAAGTCAGCTTTAACATCACTACAGCGCTAAAGAGACCAAGGTCACTGAAGTACACAAAGACCAATGTTTATTTCTTTCTGCAACAGTCCTGACTACATATTGGGCCCACAACTGCCAGCTCAGTTCACCTGTATTTGTTTCTCAATTATTACTTCTGATGTCATCCTCTAAAATTTACAGCTCAAAAATGTTAACACTGGGCAAAATCTGTATCTTCTACATGAGGAAGTACGTTTATTCTTTGTTAATAGTAGTTTTTTCCTCTTAATTGAGAGGGTTGAGCCATCTAAGGAAAAGAAACTTAAGTAAGCAGTTGTCATATAGAACGCTTTTCACCTGGCAAAGGACTGTTTGGATAAACCACTGGTAAGTACTGCCAATAATTCAGCACAGATCAGTAGAGTTCACTGCTTGCCCAAAACAGAAGGAAATGCTTTGTGTTTTGTACTATGAAATGAAAGCAACTAAAATGTATAAGCATCTTCTGTAAATATTTTCAAATCTTTTATGTGGAATAAATCAAAGATGCAAGAATGAAAATACTGTCTCAGCTGAACCCATTTAACATTTGATCTGAAGCTCAGTTAAGAAATGACAGACACAGTGGGTTTCTACAGAACATTAAACTTGTTTACATAGGCAAGTATGAACAACATCACTGCTACCAAGGAGTGCTTGTGGAAGCAGGCATCACACATCTAGAAACTGCATTGCTAATACCCACACTTTATTTTTTAGTGTATAATGAATAGCCTTCAGACACAAACTTTGAGAATCCCAACATAACAAATATTTCAAGTGGACTTCGGAATTGTCTGGTCTAGCCTATTAAAATAGCAGTATTTTTCCTCAATTAATAGCTCCCTCAGAGTCGATATTCTGCATGAGTAAAATAAACATGAAACTAGAGAAACACATGCAGATCAGTGCAGTAACTCACATCAGGGTGGAAATCGCAGCACACCAGATTCATCGCACAAACACCAGGTCCATGGCAGACCATTGATGTGCCTGCTCTCAGCACTCCCTTAGCTGTAACACTGTCTTGTTAAAGTAATGCAAACACTGCTATTTCCCTTGCACGCTTTCTTATCTGAAAAAAAAAATTTAAAGGATACTTTTTCTTTGAGTATGAAAGAACTGTGCTTCTTACAGTGTACTTTTCATTAGAAATAAGGAGTAGTATCAACTTTTCTCCAAAAATTACCTACGAGGCCTCATCTGGTTTAATTCTTCAAAGATTGCCTTGCTCCATCTCTTTGGCTCTTTATTCTTTGTCATACATTGGCTCGTTTTATGTCTGACAGTTCCTTTATTACCAGATTTCATTTCAAATCCGATTTCCCCCGTCTCATTACTCTGTCTTGCTCTCTGTTTGTTCTCTTTTTCTTTTTCTGTCTGACAGTTCTCCTATTAGTGAATTTGGTTTGGCTTTTGTTTCATACTTTCTGGTTTTTTATTCTCCTGTGTCTTTTTCTTGCTCTTTTACTTAATTTTCTTCTGTCAAGGCCTGCTTTTCTTCCTGCCTATTCTCTCTGCATATACTGAGCTTTTGTTTAAAGCTACAAGATTTCAGCACATTGTGACACTTGTTCATTGCTAGAAATTGTTAGACCCATTTTAGAGTCTTAGTTGCTTCAGCTGCTTTGGCGTAAGAGCACAATCACTAATCTAAGAACCAACACTTCTATATAGCCATCAGCTCTGCTTCTCAGCTCCTAGAACATGCCCTAGATCTAAGCTTACTCGATTACGAATGAGGACGCTGCTTTTGAATTCATTACTTTCTCGCAGCATCATTCATAAGCCATTTAGGTGCCTTCCAGTTAGAAGGAAAATGTGACTGACGCACAAGTCATGTTTCCACTCCGCTCCTTGCAGGTTCTCATAACATTATCACTGTAGTAATTGAATGCTGTCCTGGAGCACATTAACAGGCACA
Source organism: Lagopus muta (assembly GCF_023343835.1). Classification (NCBI taxonomy): domain Eukaryota; kingdom Metazoa; phylum Chordata; class Aves; order Galliformes; family Phasianidae; genus Lagopus; species Lagopus muta. The sequence goes on along the minus strand of NC_064437.1, from coordinate 10,527,218 downwards.
ATGAACATTACTTGCAGTTTCTTGCATTTCAGCTCCCCCCCAGGGAAACAAACATTTGTGTGTGCAGATCGCACAAGTCTTGCTGTAAGACATTTCAAAGCAGAAAAGAGAGGTTTTCTGTGGATTTCATTTGGGAAAAGGTGAAAGGGTTTCTATTAGAAGCATCCAACTGGTCTCCTAATCCTTTAAAGAACCCCGTGAAAACCATCAGGATTGCACGTATCCATTGAAAGAGGGCAAACATTTTCAAAGCACTCAGGGTACTGAGAAAAAGTCAGCAATACCTCACTTATTTGCCACCTGCACTGTGTACCAAAATATGAGCAAGACCAAGCAAGCACTGCTGGCCTGCTAATGGAGTTGATGGTTGGAGTAGGTGATCTTAGGGGTCTTTTCTAATCTTAATGATTCTACAGTTCTATATCTGAGTGCACTTGCTGCTATTGACTGCAAGGAGAAGGAGCAGAATGTTGTCTCCCTGACATACTCTCTCCCTACATATTGTTGTCGTGTTTTTCAAATTAGAAAAAAAAATGATAGAGAATTTTCTGCTTATAGAAGAAAGGAGCTTTACTAGATTTCTAGGTGGGAGCTCAAACTGATTTATTATTTGTCAAGAGACACATTAAATAAACTTGGCCTTTTTTGCTGTCATCAGCTGTCTCAAAGACAAGTTACAAGCTCCAGAATTTCTTTTAATGCCAGAGCACTTACGTGAGGGAAAGCAGAGTTGAAGAATCTCACATCTGGGAGGAAAGTGTGATTTCAGGGATGAGTGTTAACCTGCTCAAGCTATTCACTAATTCAGTGGGCAAACGGTTCCTGAGCAGGGTCTCTAGTGGGGGGGGGGGGGCGGAGGGGGCAAAGAAACTAGTAAGTTTTCTTTGGTGAAGTAAAATTTGGTGAATAAAGAGGAGGAGGAAGTGCTGTGTAATTTTTTAGCTTATAACAATGATCTCTACCTAGTGACTCAGCATTCCTTTAAAGGTCATTACTGCCCAAGTGCAAGGACTGTACTTCCATTCGGGTATTTTTAGCCTCTCCATTGTCTCCAAAGACAATTTCAAGTCATTTATTGTTGACAGGATCACAAGCCTCTCCCATCTTCCTGTTTTTCAGACTCAAAAATCTGAAGTGGTACTCTTATAATAACCAGCAAAAATAGGAGGACAATGATTTTTGCCCGTGCTTCCAAAAACTAACAAAAAAAGCAAATTGTGTGTCACACTGCAAGATAATCACACCCCATTAACACCCCATTCCATTTGGTAATGAAAGCAAGAAAGTAAGAAGCTAAAAGTAATACGTTAAATAATAAAGTAAGTAATAAAATAAGCTAAGTAATAAAGTAAATTAGTAGTAAGCTAAAGAAAGCAAGAAAGTCAAAAGAGTATCATTGTGTGTATAACGATGGGGCAGTGAATCACAGTGTAAAGGTGTGCAGTCATGCAACTATTTGCCATATTAAAATCCAGTGGATATCCTCAAAACTGCAGCTGTGGGAGCTAGATAGCAATCATCCCTTGCTATGCACAGATTCTGTATTCTTGGACCAATATCAGATTAATCAAACCGAGTCTAAAGTTAGAAAAAAGAAATTAAGACATTCCTTTGCTTTTGAATAGAGTCATCTGAATTACTTTCTCAGACTTAACAGTATGAATCACATTTCCACAGTGCAAAGACAATTCATCTGCTCTGGGGATAAACAACCCATCTCCATTCTTGCAAACCTTGCCCCACCCCAAGTCACTTTGTTCCCTCTCTTGTGATTTAGATAACGAAGACTTTCCAATAACTGTTCACCACTATACAGAAAAAATCCTCTTTGGGTTCTTTGAGTAGCGTAGAACCTGACTAAACTGCAGCAAGCAAGCTGGGATTAGAAATTTCAAAACCATTTGGATGCACAGTTGTAATTTGCCTTTGAGAACAATCCACCCTCACAGCACCTCCTGCTCCTTCCTTCCAAGCAGCACATCTGGCCCACAGGGCCCTTCAAGCCCACCTCAGGTTAATAATGTCTGTGTGCTGCTGAACCCTAGGGCAGAGACCTCTGCCCTGTCAGCCAGCAGCAAAGACTCTTTCCTCCCACTTCAAAGTAGAAATCCAAGGCTAGACCCAACAAATTTAGCCTTAGAACAAACCCAATATAAGCCTAAATAAGTCCTGAAATCAGTCTGTTAATCCACTACATTCTTTGACTCAAAGACCTGGTTCACTCCACGGAGAAGCAAAGAATGGAAGAAAGCCCTTCCCCTGGCCCCTGCCACACTAACTGGAAAACTGTCTCAAAAGGACCCCTGCTGTCACTTCAATAAACGGGTCTGACTGCTTACACCTGAGTACACACCAGCTTCAATTATTGTGTGTAACTAACTTTAGAAAATAAAAATTTTATGAAGTGTTGTGACATCTTGAAAAAGTCAAATAGTTCATAAGAGTCAGGATAAGAGGCCACAAGAGAGGAAGGAGTTGATGTTATATGACAACGCAGTATATCTTGCACACAGTTGAAAGAAAGCCTCTTGGCAGCCTCCTGATAGTCACGCAGGCTTCAACCAGACACCCACCAACAGAGCTGTAAGAGATCCATCCTTCAGCATCAGCATCATTCGGCTGTTACCGAGTAACTAAAAGGCAGGACTAAACATAAAGCACAGCTCAGACTGCACATCTACAGAAGTGATCTGAAACAATGAATTTGGTCTTAGGACTTTGATCCACATAAGCATAATTTCTGAACCAGTGAAAGACAATAAATTTCCTGAAATAGAATCTGCACTTCACAACGATTAGTTGGGTTGTATTCAAATGCAAGAACTCTGTAGGCCAGCTCTTAAGTACGTGCTGACTGTCAATCTGATGCTCCAAACTGATACTGACAAGTAACATTTGTGTCTGCACTACAATTATCAGCAAAATCCAAGCAATCTTAGATGGAAGATGAGCACAGGGCCCCTGGTTCTCACTTTCTCATCCTCTGTGGATTGAATTCAGGACTGGTTCTAATCGGAATGCTCAGCTGGAATCATGAACTGCTTTTAAGCTTCTGCCAGGAGTCCATCTCTACCACGTCCAAGGTAATTATGTGCACCAGAACCATCATGGACCCCACACAGTCCTGCCAAAACTCCAACCACTTCACTGGAACTAAAATTTGGCCCAGAGAATGACATTTCTTAATTCAAAGAGCATCTTGTTAAAAATTTGCTAGGAACTATCTGCTAGTTGTTTATCAGCAGGAAGACAAATTTAAAATACAGTTTCTATCTTTCAAAACTAAGAATTGCTGGCTTTATAGTAACATTACTGACTTGTAAATAAAGAGTAAAAAGCAGGGTAAAAATCTATCTTGCAAGATAATATCTCCCTCATAAATACTCAAATTACATCTACCTAGTAAATACATGGCAAGCAAGGCTTCTGAGACACTTAGCTCTTCAACTGTTTGGAAAAATGCTTTGATATTTTTAGTAGATTAAATGTAAGTTGTGAAATAAATACTCTCTTATTTGCCTTTTACTTAAGGTTACTTGAGATAAATTACCTCAAATGCATCCTTCACAAAACAAACCATTCATATTTACATTTCTTTCCTAACACATCTTTCAAAGATGTACGTAATACCACTTTCCATCCCATCCTCAGGAAAAGCCAACAGGATACAGAAAGCAAGAGTCAAACAAGCTGAAGGCTTTGTTCCAATCCACATATCCTGATTCTTCATCATCAGCTTAATCACAGTTCCCCTACAGTTCAAAAGCATTTAGAGGAAAGTGTCAAGTTAAAGAACATCAACACCAGACTTCAAGAAAAAGGAAAGCAGTATGCAGGTAAAATCAAGTATTAAGGCATCTGCATATTTCAGATCTTAGTTCAGGAATGCTCTCCCTCATAAAGACCTGACTTGGCCAGTAAATAAGGCACCCAGCAAGCAGGCAACCTATATGGCTTCAGAAGACCAAGCTCAGCATGTTGCCAATTTCACAGCCTTTTAAGTCCAGGCCACGCGCTCTCATGATCAAAATACTTCGTTAACTGACAGTAAAAAAAAAAAAAATTCTGTGGTAGAAGCATCTCATCTGACTGCTGAAGATGTTACCCTTACATGAACTGAAACGGGTGTGCGTCCTTTCCAACTTCACCTCACTGTCTTCATAGTTATTGTTCTAGAATTTGCAAGTTTCTCCAGATGCTGCATGGGTGAGCTACGGGTCCTCTGCAGCACTGAATCTTTCAGAAGTCAGGCCAAAAATAAAGCAACTTATCTGGACCAACAATACTTACTAAGTCAGAAATTGCAAAGGAATTGGAAAAGGCTTTGCTATTGCTGTGAGGCAAAATAAATTGAAGAAAAAATTACGCTCTAACTATTGTTTATATTCTTGTTTTCAAACAAAAAGCTCTCTTTTGTGCAAGATCACTCTAATCAATTGGTTTTAATCAATTGTTTCAAAACCTATGATTGAATTTTGAACAAACTGTAGGGAGACTGCCAATGAAGTCCATGCCTCACTCCCAGTAAGACTGTTTTATGAGGCACAATATTGCACAAATCTCATCTAAAACTGAGCTCTACCTCTGAACTATTTAACAGTTAGGTGAAAATGCTTTGCTACACTCTTGCTGTAATTCAGCTGAGAGGAGGCTCCAAGTGAAACAAAACTTCAGAATGCCACTATATTTATATCCATTCTTGTGTAGCTTAAAATACCCAAGACCACTTCCAGCAAAAATTTCAATTGCTGCAGAAACTTAATGGACCTTAAATTTTCATATAGCAGAAAGCCCAACATGGACAAACAGGTTGATGTTATTTGGAATATTGTAGGAAACCGAAAGAGCACCCGAGGGTAATAAAATAAAATACAGCTCCCAACCTCTAATAGTCTGTGTTTGAGCTGACAGCAGTGATGCACATGTTCAGTGTGAGAACTTCTCTGGACAAAATAGCAGTACAAATGAAACAGTCTGTCTTTAGAAGGGACAGACAGAGCTGTTGGTAAAATCATATGCAACAAAACCTTCTGCCCACACACACCCAGTGCATGCTCACATGCAAAGCAGAAGCTGCTATCACTCTGCCATCTGTCCCATAGGAAAGCATCTATGTTTGGTGGAGTTCACCCAGAGGAATGGCAACTGTTGTTTCACCATTGCTAGCAGTAGGTTTAGTCCAGTATCTAGTGACAAAATACTGGAGGGCAGAAATACTGCATTACATCCTGGTGCGGGTCTCCCTGTTTTAAACCCTTTAAGTGGAACTTTTCTGATGCTAAAGAAAAGTGATGGCATGAAAGCATTTCTGCTCTGTTTAAAGTTTCCTTAGCTCAAAAGCCACCCAAGGCCACCTGTATTTGACTTGTTTAAACAAATTCCCACTCAATCATTTCTTCCTAAAGCATATCTTGAAGTACAATACAGTTGTAGTAATCTGGAAATAAATTTTATTTTAAGGAGGTGCTTCAATTTTGAGTTTACCACGCTACAGTATTACCTTTATTTCAAACAATTAAACAGGAGGGCCCTACCTTTTTCTGAGCAAACAATGGGTTACGAATGAATGAACACATTCTGGCACAGCGCAGTGGTGCTGTTTCTTGCTCATACAACCTTTCTTCTTTCCTATTCAGGCAGATTTCTCAACTTAACCTCTGTGGCTCCTGCCCCTGATCCATGAGCAGATATTATATATTCCTGGCACTGTGTGCTTGGTCCCTAGCTATAGACATTGGATTTATTTTAACTTTGTATTATTTGAAAATTTCTGATTTGCTGTCCATTTTTTAAGGTCAGCCTTACAAAACATGCACTCTCTACCTTTGCTTGATTTAGCTTGTTAAATATTTTATTTTATTTGTATTTTTATTAGCTGGATACAGCCCTCGGGGGCACTCTTATGAAGGATGCTTTTGAAATGTAAATGTGATTGATTTGATATTACAGCTTATATTATTCTACTTGCATAGTGCCTTTGGGAACAAAAGAATGTAGTTGTTTTGTTTTTTTTTTTACTGATGAGAAGGTCCTATGGTAGGTATTCTCTTCTCTGCAAAAATCCT